>NC_087362.1:27021857-27655501 GCF_030014295.1 Loxodonta africana
CTCCATGTGTGCTCACCAACCTTTTTCTACCATATCATCACTGTGGCCCAGAGCCTGTCTTCTACAGCAGGAGCTGGTGCCCCGCACAAGAAGGGTGCTCAGGGCATCACTCACTATGTGCCTTTCCTGCGTCCGGATGGGCGAGCTCCAGTCAAGGGTAGGGGGCCTGTAGACCTAACAACCTGTAGTCCAGGTCAACAATGGCCTTGGCCACTGCAGGGTTATGTCGGCCTCCAGCCACCTCGGCTTCCCTGGGAGGCTAGTGCTCAGCCAGACCTGTGGTGCACCTTGGGCAGCAATGCAGTCCCACAACCAGGCCCCTCACCACAAAGGAAGCTGATAAACTCTAGGCCAGCAAGGCTTCAGAAATTAGCTCTAAGGCATCAATTTTCCCTTCATGCCCCTTCTTCTGGCACTCCTTCTCCCCAGACCTCCAACCCTTCCTGCCCTGCCTTTCAGCCAGAAACCTCAAATTCCTGTGGCCCCGGCTCTTCCCCCTCCACTTACACACAGTACATGGAGATTTTCAAATGCTGCTTTTAACATAAAGATAGGATCACCCTGGGTATTTCTCTGCAACTTGTCTCTCCCAACCCCCCCCCCCAGTCACCCCCAAGGCCACAATGCTTCATTCATTCAGTAAATATTCTAGCACCCCTAGTGCATGGCAGGCCCTGAGAGGCCAGGACAAATGCTTTCTGACTCCTGGGATTTATATCCTGAGTCAAAAAACAGATGACCATCATAGCAGTGCAAACATAGCATGCATGCAATTTGAGACCAGGAAGGAAACTCAGGGGATCTTGGAAGTGGATCATCAGGACATAAAACACAACCTAACACATTTAAAAGAATAAAAATCATTGAAGTATGTTCTATACCACAATGGAATTAAACTAGAAACTGTTAACAGAATGATAGGTGGGAAATATCAAAATATTTGGAAATTAAACAACACACTTCTCAATAACACATGGGTCAGAAGTGAAGTCTGAAGAAAAATTTAAAACTACCTTGAACTAAATGGAAATGAAAACACAACTGATCAAAATGTGTGGGATACAGCAAAAGGAGCGCTTAGAGAGACATTTATAGCATTGAATGTATATGTTAGAAAAGAAGGAAGATATAAAATCAATAGTCTAAGCTTCTATTTTTTTTTAATCAGAAAATGAATAACAAATTAAATCTGATATAAGCAAAGAGAAGATAAATAATAAAAATAGAGCAGAAATCAATAAATTTGAAAATAGAAATTTATTATAAAAAAATCAATGAAATCAAAACAGGCACTTTGAAGACATCAGTAAATTTGATAAATCACTAGCAAGGCTAACCAAGAAAAGAGGAGAGAAGAAGTAAATTGCTATACTAAAAATGAAAAAGGAGTCATCACTACTGATCCCATTGACATTACAAGGATAATAATGGGATAGTATGTACAACTCTATGCACACACATTTGATAACTTAGATGAAATATAACAATTCCTTGAAAGAGGTTTCTACAGGGGCCCCTGCCCCATCAAAAGGCTCCAGGCACCCAGGGCGTGAGGGACATCCTAGGTTTGGTCCTGAACCTGCAGCTTGCAGCAGAACCAACCTCAGGAAGGATGCGATACCCTAATGGCTCACAGTTCACTCAGCCAAGAAGGACACAACATAAAAGTTGGAAACATCTTGAGATCCCAAAGCCCTTCTGCAGCAGGAGGGACCAAAAGCTGTACAGGCCTGGCAAGCAAACCACCACACATGCGCAGGATCCCAGCAGTGATTTGTTCACCCTGGAGTTCCTCCTCAGCAACGCTGGAGCCCCCAGCACTCACCTGGGCCACACGTAGCAGCCATGGAGAACAGCTCTCTCTTGGCTCCCAGGGGGATGACTGGAGTCATCTCTCCTCTCCTGAGTTCCATACCAAAACCTCTCTGTACTCTGGAAATCCCCACTGCAGAGGGTGGACAGGACATTCCCAGGCAGGAGGATTATGTTGGGGCATGTGTCACAGTGACAATATTGCAGTGGTAGTTACTGCAGATACCACAGTGACACAGCACCTGCCCAAAAGCCCCACACAAAGCTCTGGATGCAACACCCTGGGGTGCAGCCTGGTGGTGCCCATGTACTCCCAAGGAAGACATGGCATCCGACCTGCCACCCACCCAGGAAAGTAGAAGTTCAGAGACAATGGGACAAGGATGTCCCACTGATGACAACAGAAGAAGAGGCACTGCTCCTGCGGCAGCAGGGCCAGTTGGAGGCCTGCTGACCAGCTGGCTGATTACCTACTGCTGCTGTAACAGAAGTACCACAGGTGGGTGGCTTTAACAAACAGAAGATTATTCTCTCACAGTCTAAAATCTGAATCAGGGCTCCAGCTTCAGGAGATGGCTTTCTATCTCATTTGGCTCTGGAGGAAGACCGCTGTCATCAATTTTCCTGTCTAGGATTTTCTCAGCATAGGAACCCCAGATCAAAATGACACGGTCTGCTTCTGGCACTACTTTTTTGGTGGCACAAGGTCCCCCTGTCTCTCAACTTTCTTCTCTCTTTTATATCTCAAAAGAGATTGACTCAAAATACAACTTAATCTGGTAGATTGAGTCCTGCCTCATTAACACAATGTCTCTAATTCTACCTCATTTACATTGTAGAGGTAGGATTCACAATACATAAGAAAATCACATCAAATGACAAAATGGTGGACAATCACACTGGGAACCATGGCCTAGCCAAGTTGACACACATTTTTGGGAGACACAATTCAATCCCTAACGCCAGCTCTGCACAAGCGAGGTGAAACCAAGGCATGTATTCACCTTGGTGTTGTGATCTCTCCTCGTGTGTGCACAGAGAACACCAAGAGGGTAGCAAGGTGGGCTCATGCCTGTGATCACAGGGGAGAGCCCAGCCTGGTAGGCATGGGGGAAGAGAAGGGACAT
Source organism: Loxodonta africana (assembly GCF_030014295.1). Lineage (NCBI taxonomy): Eukaryota > Metazoa > Chordata > Mammalia > Proboscidea > Elephantidae > Loxodonta > Loxodonta africana. The sequence goes on from NC_087362.1 coordinate 27,024,797, forward strand.
GCCCAGTCCATTTACACTTTACTTTATATTTTAAATTTTTCACCAGGCACAGCAGTGCATTTGTAATGGGATTTGTAGTGAAGGAATATAAGTGTATTTTTCAAAAACTTACTGCTTGGCAGTGCTGGAGCTGCTCCAGGTCTTGAGCTGCGACTTCTGTCCTGCCCACCTGCCCCTCTGTGGAGCTCAGGATCTCTGGGCACCATCCACCCATTACTCCATGAGGCACAAGCCAGCAAAAGAAGTAAGGGTCCCCTGCAAAGGAACAGCAAGGTGCAAGTCCAAGATGGAGGCAGGTGCACCTCTCCAGGCATCCACATGGAGGCCAGCCTTGAAGGACATAGGGGGCAGTGCCTGGGGCCACTGCTGACACACAGCTACAGCAGGGAGGAGGTCCTAGAACCCAGGTTTCTGCCCCAAGGCACCCCTTGTGCTCTCACAGAATAAGGAAGAAACTGAATTCACTGTCCTACCTGTCTCCCTTTCCTGAGCTAGAGAACCCCTGACCTACCTTGGTCTCTGCTTCCTCCTCTGGCCTTCCTGGGTCAGGTACTGCTGGCCCTGAGAGTATAAAGGCCCCAAGTAACACATGCACATTGAGGATGAGCACTCAACCACCCTGGGTGCTGCTGCACTGGCTGAGGGAGGTTGACTGATACTGGACAGACACCCACCAGCTCAGGAGGAGTCCCAGGACAGGCTAGCATAGCCATGCCACCCTGAGAGGCCCCCCAGCTGCTTCAGCAAGCAACCCCTTGGAAGAACCCAGACCAGAGCTCAGGTGTGTACCTCTGGGGTGGCCTGCTTGCCATCTAGCCAGAGGAAAATTGGGGACGCACATACACCGCAGTGGTATTACTGTGATCCTCGTATCTGCTGCAGCCACAGCCTTGCAAAAACCCATCCCTAGGCCCCACCCCTTCCCACCAGGTGCTGGGGACCTGCCTAGGATTTTGAAGGATTTTTTTTTTTATGGATTTAATTGTGTCCCTCAAAATATGTGTTGTAAACCCTAACCCCTATACCTCTGGCTATAATTCATTTTAAGAATGGGATTTCTTTGTTATGTGAATGAGGCAGTATAAGTGTAGGATGTGTCTTGAGTTAATCTCTGTTGACATATAAAAGAGTACATTAAGCAAACAAAGAAGTGCATGTTACAAGCCACATGGTCTTCCAAGGAACCTAGGAATAGAAGCTAAAAAGAGTCAAGGACCATTTCTCAGAGCCGAAAGACAAAGAAAGCCTTCCCCTAGAGCCAGTGCTCCGAATTCGGACTTCTAGCCTCCTAAAATGTGAGAAAATACATTCCTGTTTGTTAAAGTCACTCACTCATGGTATTTCTGCTATAGCAGCACTAGATAAATAAGACAAGCAGAGACACACCAGCATGGATTTGGAGGGATACCGCAGTGTCTCAGTTACCTAATGCTGCTATAACAGAAATACCACAAGTGGACGGCTTTAACAAAGAGAAGTTTATTTTCTCACAGTAACGCTGGCTAACAGTCCAAATTCAGGGTGTCAGCTCCAGTAGAAGGCTTTCTCTCTCTGTCAGCATTCTCATCAATCTTCTCCCAGACCAGGAGCTTCTCAGCTCAGGGATCCCCGGTCTAAAAGACGCGCTCTGCTCCCAGCACTGCTTTCTCGGTGGTATGAAGTCCCCCTGTCTCTCCGCTCCCTTCTGTCTTTTGTATCTCAAGAGATTGCCTCAAGACACAATCATATATTGTAGGCTGAGTCCTGTCCCTCACTAACACAACTGCCACCCATCCTCCCTCATTAACATCATAGAGGCAGGATTTACAACATATAGGAAAATCACACAATACCCAGAATCAAGGCCCAGTGAAATTGATACACACATTTTTTTTTTGGGGGGGGGGGCGCATAATTCATTCCATGACAAACAGCCATGCAGCCTATGATCCAAACCAGCAGGTAGAGTGTCACAGTGGTAACAAGGCTCCCCTGAACCCCAAACTCCTGGAAAGTCACCACAGAGACCTCCACAGGGAAGTCCAAATGGGTCATGAAACAGACAGGCCAAAGCCAACCACCAGCTCAGCCTAATCTCACTCACAGTGGGTACTCTCCTCTTGAAACACCATCCCACCCCAAGACCATTGTCTGCTGCCTTCATTTGAACAACCCACAAAAGTCCCTCCCACTTACTCACAGTTAGTCAACATATCAGGGCCATAGCTGGGTATCTCAAACACACCATTCCCCAATCCCTTCCCCCCCCCCGCCCTATTTTGGACAGAGGCAACAGGAAGATAGGGTTGCCTCCGGTACTCTGGCATTGTCCAGCCCTGTAGTCACTGGACCTCTGCCCTTCATGCCACCGCGTCCCCCAGACACCCTGCACCGCACACCACCTAGCACCGTATGCCCAGCCAGGCAACAGGTTAAGATGAAAATAGACCCTTGCAGCCTATGAGGAGGGTGGGTGGGGCAGAGTGGTATGGTTTTAGAATCCTTTTTCCTGGTGGAAAGCCTGGGTGGGCAGCTCAAGGAGAGCCCCCAGGTAGGAACCATTGAGGGCTGGGGTGTCCAGCGGGCCTGTGGGCACTAAGCAGCCTATGCCCACTGGCTCTGATGCTTGAAGGGGCACCTCCAGAGCCCTAACAAGGGAGTTGCCCAGGAGAGGATACAATGCTGGCAGGATGCTGGAAAACCATGTCTAAGCAGCCAGGGTCTGAAATGGCCCTTTTCCAGAAGACAAGTCGTGCTGGGTCCCTGGGCCAGCCTGGACTTCTATGAGCCATGCCCTTCAGTCAACTTCCCTTAGGAGCCAACCAAGGACCATGCTCACACTTCAGAAACAAAGAACCTTCCAGTAATGGCCTGACATGTGCATTGACTTTGGAGTTCGAAACTCTGGAGAACAGCCCAGGGTTGAGGGACACCCACCCAACCCTGTCAAGGCCAGAAAAGGCCAATGTTTGCCCAGGAGGGCAACCCTGGCCAAACCCAGCAGAATTTGTGTAGGTCCATGACACAGTGGTTATAGCTGGACCCATAGTGACACACGTCTCACAAAAAACTTACCCAGTGGCCTCCAAGACCAGAGAGGCTCAGAGCCAAGGCCATGGAGCTCCTCAAGCCCATACTCATGCAGCCTCTGCCTGGCATCCTTCTCCAAAGCCAGTGGCAGGTACAGAGGGATTCTGTGCTACCCTGTGTCAAGGTGGATAAGGTGGCAGCTACCACTGTGTGAAAGACAAAGATAAAAACAGGACCCCCACAGAATATAGATGGACAACTGCCAGCAGGGTGGGGTTTAGGCAGAAAGGCCAGAGCTGGAACACTTAAGCCCTGCCAGGCTCTACACTAACCCCACCCTAAGAGCCCAGGCCCCACCTGGGCTTTGCTTCATGGTGAGGACTAGAAAGCATGAGCTGGGGACAAACTCCAGGGGAGTGAATTGAGGGGTACCTCCTGTGAGGCCTGAGGTCAACCTGGGTCATAGACCCCTTTCACGAAGCCTGACAGGGCCAGCAAAGTGAAGGTGAACTTCAGATGATATACAATCTTCCAACAGAATGCACCCCATGGCTTGGCAGAGTCAGAGAGGTGGAAGTGTGCCAGGAGGACTCGGCTGGAGACATTCCTGAGGAGCCTGGGTAGGTGGTAGATTCTCCTACACCCCTACCCTGGGAAAAAGCCTGCAACCCTTCCACCTATTGGTCCTTCAACCTACCTGCAGCCTAGCCAAGCCCACTACTCTCAGTACCAGGGAGGAGATCATCCGGGCAGCCAGGTCTCTGTGGAGCCCCCACTCCAGCCTGTTCCCTTCCTTGGCTTTGGGTAAATACCTGTTCTGGTTTTCTGGATGCCACACCAGTCAGTCAGAATCCAGGCTCCTCTTGGAACATCAAGCGCACAGTGGAGCAACAGGAGCTCATCTGGCTGGGTGGGACAGGGCTCAGCCCACTCCCCATGCTACCCTCAGGTGTGCTCACCAACGTGTTTCTCCCATATCATCACTGTGGCCCAGAGCCTGTCTCCTACACTAGGAGCTGGTACCCCACACGAGAAGGGTACTCAGGGCATCACTCACCAGCTGCCTTTTCTAGGTCCTGATGGGCCAGCTCCAGTCAAAGGAGATGGAGGCCTGTGGACCTGACACTCTGGGCTCCAGGTCAGCCCTGGCCTTGGCCACTGCAGGGTCATGCAGGCCTTCACCCGCCTAGCCCTCCTTGGGAGGCCTGAGCTCAGCCAGACCTGTGGTACCCCTTGGGTAGAGAGGCAGCCCCACCTCCAGGCTCTAGGCCCCTTACCTTCCACACACAGGAAGCAGATAAGCTCTAGGCCAGCAAGGCCTCACAAATCAGCTTTAAGGCATCAGTTTTCCCTTCCTGCCCTTCCTTCCCTGCCTCTCAGTCAGAAATCTCAGCTTCCTATGGCCTCGGCCCTTCTCCTCCACTTACGCACTGTACATGGAGATTTTCAAATGTTACTTTTAACATAAAGATAGTCTCACCCTGAATATTACTCTTCAACTTGTTTCCCCCACCACGGGTCAACAATATATTTCTTCATTCACTCCCAAAGCCACAATATTTCATTCATTCAGTAAATATTCTAGCACCACTATTGCATGGCAGGCCCTGAGAGACCCGGACAAATACATCTTGTCCCCTGGGGTTTACAGCCAGATACAGATAACCATCACAGCAGTGCAAACATCTGCATGCATGCAATGTGAGACCAGGAAAGAAGCTCAGGGAGTCTTGGGAGTGGATTCCTCAGGACATAAAACACACCTTAACACATTTAAAAAAATAAAAATCATTAAAGTATGTTCTAGACCACAGTGGAATTAAACTAGAAATCAATAACAGAAAGGCAGCTGGGAAATATCAAAATATTTGGAAATTAAGCAACACACTTCTCAATAACACGTGTCAAAGGAGAAACCTGAAGAGAAATTTAAGAATACCTTGAACTAAAGGGAAATTGAAAGACAATTTATCAAAATGTGTAGAGTGCAGCAAAAGGAGTGCTTAGAGAGAAATTTATAGCATTGAATGCATATGTTAGAAAACAAGGAAGACATAAAATCAATATTCTAAGCTTCCATTTTAGATTATCAGAAAAGGAAGAACAAATTAAATCTGTCATAAGCAAAAAGAAGTTAAATAATAAAAATAGAGCAGGAATCAATAAAATTGAAAACAGAATTTAATTGAAAAAAATCAGTGAATCCAAAAGCAGGTTCTTTGAAGAGATCAGTAAAATTGATAAATCTCTGGCCAGGATAACCAAGAAAAGAGGAGAGAAGACACAAATTACTAAGAACAAAAATAAAGGACTCATCACTGCTGATACCATGCACCATTGAAAGGATAAGGAGGGGATACTGTGAACAATTCTAAGCCCATGTATTTAATAACTTTGATGAACTACAACAAATTCCTTGAAAGACAAGGGTTCTGCAGGAGCCATTGCCCCATTCCTAGGGCCCTGGGCACACAGGGCATGAGTGACATCTCAGGTTTGATCCAGAAGCTGCTACTTCCAACAGACCCAACCTCAGGAGGGCCCTGGGCACACAGGGCATGAGTGACATCTCAGGTTTGATCCAGAAGCTGCTACTTCCAACAGACCCAATCTCAGGAGGGATGTAATGCCCTAATAGCTTACAGTCCACTCAGCCAAGAGCGACACAGAACACCAGATGGAAACAGCCTGGAGCAGGAGCACCAATAGCTGCAAAGGCACCGGCAGGCAAACAACCTCACACTCTCAGGACCCCACTCAGCCATTTGACCAGCATGGGGCTCCTTCTCAGCCACAGTGGAGCCCCCAGCACTCACCCAGGCCGCATACAGCAGCCCTGGAGAACGCTTGTTTCCTGGACCCCAGAGGGCTGGTCAAAGTCATCCCTCCTCACCTGAGCTCCGTACCAAAACCTCTGGAACTCCCAGAATCCCTGGTGCAGAGGGAGAATGGTGTTGTCCCAGGCAGGAGGATTCTGTGAGGGCATGTGTCACTGTGACAATATGACAGTTGGGGTTATGACTACTACCACAGTAACAGAACACCCACACAAAAGTCCTCCCCAGAGATTCTGGTACAGCACCCTGGGGTGCAGCCTGGCAGTAACCATCAACTCCCACAGGGCAAAAAGTATCTGACCTACCACCCAGCTATGAATGCCAGAATTTGGAGACAAAGGGACAAGGATGTCCTACTGATAACAATAGAAAAGGATACCCAGCTCCTGGGGGATCAGCTGCAGTTGGAGGCCTGCTGACCAGCTGTCTGAAGCATCTAGTGCTGTTGTAACAGAAGTACCACAAGTGGGTGGCTTTAATGAACAGAAGCTTATTCTCTCACAGTCTAGTAGGCTACAAGTCTGAATTCAGGGTGCCACCTCTAGGGGAAGCCTTTCTCCCTCTGTGGGCTCTGGAGGAAGGTCCTTGTCATCAATTTTCCTGTGGTCTAGGAACTTTTCAGCACAGGGAACACTGGTACAAAGGATGAGCTCTGTTCCTTTAACAGAAATACCACAAGTGGGTGGCTTTAACAAACAGAAGCTTATTCTCTTGCAGTCTAGTAGGCTACAAGTCCGAATTCAAGGTGCCACCTCTAGGGGTAGGCTTTCTCTCTCTGTGGGCTCTGGAGAAAGGACCTTGTCATCAATTTTCCAGTCGCCTATGAGCTTCTCAGTGCAGGGACACCAAGTCCTAAGGATGTGCTGTACTTCTGGCACTACTTTCTGGGTGGCCTGAGGTCCCGCTGTCTCTCTGCTTGCTTCTCCCTTTCATATTTCAGAAGAGATTGACTCAAGATAAAACCTAATCTTGTAGATTGAGTCCTGCCTCATTAACATTACTGCCTCTAATCCTGCCCCATTAGCATCATAGAGGTAGGGTTTAGGACACAAAGAAAAATCACATCAGGCAACAAAATGGTGGACCATCACACAATACTGAAAACCTTGGCCTAGGGAAGTTGACACACATTTTTGGGGGACACAATTCAATCCACAGCAACAGCTCTGCACAAGGGAGGTGGAACCCAGGAAGGTATTCACCATGGTGTTTTGATCCTTCTGAGTGTGTGCAAGAGAACATCAAGAGGGCCATAAGGCAGGACCCTTCCTGTGATCAAATGGATGAGCCCATTCTGGTAGGCATGGGGTACAGGGACAGGGGACATGCCCAGTCCATTTATACTCTTCCTTATATTTTAAAATTTTCACCAGAAGCAGATACTACATTTATAATAGGATTTTTGGTGAACTTACCCCTTAGCAGTTCTGGAACTTCTCCAGATCCTGAGCTGTGACTTCTGTCCTTGCTACCTGTCCCACTGTGGAGCACAGGGTCTATGGGCACCATCCACCCCTCACTCCCTGAAGGAGAATCAAGCAAAATAGCAGAGTCCTCTGAGCAGGAACAGCAAGGCACAAGTCAGAGGTGGAGGCAGATGCCCCAGGCAGGCCATAAACATCAAGGCCAGCCTGGGAGGATGTAGGTGGCAAGGCCTGGGGCCTGAGGACATAGCTGGGGCAGGGCCACAGCAGGGAAGAGCTCCTAGGAACCAGGTCTCTGCCCCTAAGGTACACCCTGCTCTCTTACAGAATAAGTAATAAACTTCAGATTCACAGTCCTGGGTGTCCCCCTACCCTGGGCTGGAGAACCCCAGATCTCCCATCTTGGTCTCTGTATAGCCTTCCTGGGACAGGTACTGCTGTCCCCGAGGATATAAAAGGCACCCAAGTAACCCACGCACAGTGGGGATGGGCACTCACCCACCCAAGTTGCCACTGCAGTGTTGGGAGGGATGATTTCCATTATGGACAGACACTCACCAGTTCAGGGGTAGTCTCAGGAAAGGATGGCATAGCCATATCACCCTGAGAGGCCCCCAGATGTTTCAGCAAGAAATCCCTCAGGCATGAAGCCCAGCCCCAAGCTCAGGTCTCTACCTCTGGGGCTGCCTGTCCGCCATCCTGCCAGAGGAGGATTGGGGGCAGACATACACCACTGTGGTATTACTGTAGTTCTGCTTATGGTTTTTATGGCCACAGCCTCACAATGCTTTGCAAAAACCTATCCCTACACCTCAGCCCCTCTCACCGGGAACTGCAGGCCTGACCAGAATTTTGAAAGGTGTTTCAGATTGAATTGTGCCCCTCAAAAGTATATGTTGTAAATCCTAACCCCTATACCTCTGATTATAATCCCATTGGAAAATGGATTTTCTTTTTTATGTTAATGAGGCATTATTAGTGTGGGGTGTGTTTTGAGTCAATCTCTTTTGAGATACAAAAGAGCAGATTAAGCAAGCAAACAAGTACATGATACAAGCCACACGGCCTTCCAAGGAACCTAAAGCCAACGCCCAACTCAGCCTAATCTCACTCATAGTGGGTACACTCCTGCTGACCACCCACACACGGAAATTGTCTGCTGGCTTCCAGTGGATAGCCCACAAAAGTCCCCCCCCTCCCTCAGGGTTGATCAACCTATCAGGGTCTCATCTGGGCATCTCAGACACACCTCTCTACAAAGCCCCCCCCCCATTTTGAACAGGGACAACATTAAACTTGTCCTACCCCTGATGCCTGGCACTGTTCCAGCCCTGCAGTCACTGGGCCTCTTGGTCATGCTTATCTGCCCTCCATACCACCCTGCCCCCCATGACATCCAGCATCGCACACTTCCCAACGCCACATGCCCAGCTGGCCAATAGGCTGTGGTGAGAATTGACTCTTGCAGCTTACAAGGAGGGTGTGTGGAGCTGAGTGGTTTTGTTTTTGAATCCTTTCTCCCAGTTGAAAGGCTGGGTGGGTGGCTCTAGGAGAGGCCCCGGGTAGGTGCCATTGAGGGCTGGGGTTTCCAGTGGGCCTGTGGGCACTAAGCAGTCTCTGCCCACCAGCTTTGGCCCAAGAGGGTGCGACTCCAGGGTTCTAACCAGGGGCATGCCCAGGAGAGACAGTGTTGGCAGGACACTGGATAACCAAGTCCAAGCAGCCAGGACTCAGTGTGGCCTATTTCCTGGGGACAAGTCATGTAGGCCCCCTGGACCAGCCCAGCCTTCTACAAGCTGCACCTTCACTGTACCTCATCTAGAAGCCAACCAAGGACTATGATCACACTTTGGAAACAACCTTCCAGTAATGGCAGTCTCCTCTCCTGATTCTCTCCTGGGCCACTGGTCAGCTGGTCCATTATGTATCAGAATGGCCCACAGAAAACAGACCCTCTCAGGCAGCCCTCCTGCACAGACCCCACCCCAGGGAAGGAACTGTGGGCATCCCCCATGCAATTTCACCCCATGACCACAGTCCCTGGGGGCTGGGCTCCTCCCTACCCTGCAGAGAACAGCCTCACCTCAAATCCATTTCTAGGGGCCAGGAGTGCGGGGACTGGGGCAGCCTGCCAGCCTGCCTCAAGTGCAGAGATCAGTTAGCAGAGGTATAGGGTCCAGGGCACTTGTTGCCTTGACCATTTGAGCGCCCTGAGGAGCCTGGAGCACACAAGTCTTTTTGACAAGGACCCTCCCGTTGTGTAACTATGACTACCACAGTGACAGACCCAGTCACAAAAGACTGCCACTCAGCTCCCAGGGCACCATGGTCAGGGTCAACACTAGACTCAGGGACATTATTCCACCCTCTCCTTAACTGGGGGCTTCCCAGTCACCCCATTTCTCAGCCTGTACTCTGACCCCAGCCACCCTGGATCCCAGCATGTGTGTGGGCACAGGAAGTCAGGAAAGGCAGGAACAAGCACCTGGCACCTCACGCCTGCTCAAACTCCCCTTGCACAGACAACCCTCACCCAGAGACCACTGAGGTCCACAGACTAGGCACCCACACACGTAAGCCACACCCTTGCTAGCAACTCTACCCTACACCCCAGAGAAAGCACTGTTCACACTTAGCCCAGTGGGCACGACTGCAGCCAAGCCCCCACATCAACTTGGAGGAGCCCAGCATTGGATAGGGGTCCTGGGGAGGTAATGTGGGGAGTCAGTGTCAGCTCTGCCTGGGAGCCTCCAGGGGCTGACAGAGGAAAGGAGCTGTAGCTGGGCCGGTATTCATTGCACAGAAGTCACCGGGGCAGCATGTCAGGTGGGGCTCTGTGGGGCAGGAACTGATCCCTAGCCTGTCATGGACACCCACCCATCTAGAGGTCACCAGGGGCTTCTCCCCAGAAGAGGGGTAGTGCAGGACTCTCCCTGCAACAGTGTCTGGCTGAGGTCATCATCAGAGACACTGTGCTGGAAATCTGCTAACCCCCAGGGAAGGGGGTCCCAGAACAGCCTCTCCAGGAGCTGACCCCACAGGAATCCCTCCTCACCCCTCTAGGTCAGGGAACCAGGTGGAGTCAGGTGGGACCTGAGCCCAGGTGGGTCCTGATGTCATTCTTCTAACACACACCCAGCCCACACTCTGCAGGCTTTCCCTCCTCTTCCCAGCCCAGTACCACAGCCCTGCTGCCTGGCATCCAACCTTCTTTCCTTCTTCCTGCCGAACACCTCAGCTGTCATACGTAGGCCCCCGCAGGCAGCACAGGACAGATGAGGTTCCTACCTAGCTGCCTATGGCTCTTCAGCACACCCCCAGCAGCCGGAATTCAGCCAGTGCAGCCAGATCACCATTCCTAGTATCCCCATTCTCTTGTCCCCCCCATACCCCCACATTGTCATCTCACCCTTAGACTTGCAGCAGCCCTAACAGGCTGAGGACGTCCCCTTCCCAGCCGACCAGCTAAGCCCCGAAGCTGTGGTCAAGGATCCAGGCTGGCAGCCTGAACCCTTTCTGCTTCTGAGGATGCAGCCACCCTGCCACGGCTCCATCCCTAGTTCTTGTCACAGAACATCAAGCTGTGGTAGATGACTATGGCTATGGTGAGCACAGTGGCACCACCCATAGCACTAACTACCTGCTCCATACAAGTCCCAGTGCCTCCCAGAACCTGTGGTGGGAGTGGGGAAGGTCAGTTGCAGGGCACCTTTCTGTGACTCTGGAAACCTGGGGGGAAATGATAGTTATGCTTGGGGTGTGGACCCCAATGGTGACCATACAGGCCCAAGGATGGTCGAAGGGGCAGTTCAGAGCCTGGCCTAGGACTAGGCAAAGGCTAAGGGAAACCCAGGCTGGTGTCAGGCATGTACACAATTAACCCCTCCTCCTCTGCCAGCGCAATCTATAGGGTATCCATCATCACTCCCTCACAATGGGGAAACTGAGGCATGAACAGTGAAGGGCCTAGGACAGGCTCACCCAGACTGCTAGGGAGGGAGCTGAGAGCCCCAGCTGCTGGCCGAGGCCACAGGGACAATTCCGGAAGACCAAGTACTCTGAGCCATAAGCCTAGAGTGTGTACCCCCACACTTTCCCAGGGGGCCTCCATTAAGCTGCCATCCCCTTTCCCTGAGGATATCCTTCCCCCACACCACCTGTGGCTCAGCCTCCCAGAAACACCTGGCCCAGCCCTCTCAGGCCCTCTGTGGTGCTCCAGCCCCTGCAAGGACAGGGAATATTGCCTGAGTCCCTGTCACTGTGGGTAATGGGATAGTAGTAGTTACCAGAGTGGCATGGCCCTTGCTCAAAATCACCTGGCTCCTGCCGACACCAAACCTGGTTACCTCATGCTATCCTCCTAAAGCTCCTAGAGGTTGGAAGCATGACCCCCTCTCCAAAACAAAGCTCTGGAGGCAGAGCCACAGGCCTGTCAACTGCAAAGACCCTCACCCACTGCCCACGTAGGAGGCACCTGTGCAGAAGAGGACTCTGGCTGTCCATCTCTGGCTGTGCTGAGTGGTACTCAGACACCCAGTCCCCCCAGCCACAGCTTCCCCAGAGCCACCCATAAGAGTTTGGAGAAACCACACAATGCTTCCCTCAGGTGGGCAGTCTCAGGCCACTCTTCTCCTGGCCTGCGCTGGCTCCTAGCCTGACCTCACGGACTCTCTTGCCCCTGAACAAGGGCAAGAAGAGACTCAGGGCCTCTGAGGCTGTTAGGCTGCCCACTGCCTGATGGTGGCGAGCATGAGCTCCTGTGCAGGGAAGGGTGAGGTCTTGCAATCTGGGCCTCAGATAACTCTACACCGCACACCACCTCCCACCCTGAACTGCTGGACCCCAGGTTGCTCAGTCCCCTGAGGGCCCTGAGGCCCCACACTGAGAGCTCAAAGCTGTCAGTGCCTCGAGACTCTGCCCTGCCCTGGACAGCACCCCCAATAGAACCACAGCCCACAGCCCAAACCATAGGCCACAAAAGAGCAGGATGGAGGCTTTTGCAATCCTGCTCCACACCAGGGTCACCACTGGGCAGAGATGGGTGATGGTAACCCCAGAGCTCTGGTTTTCCCCCTTTCAAGCCCCAGTGACTCTTACCAGAGTGGCCGCAAGCACCCATACACGGGCATCAGGACACCCCAGCTCTCACCTCTCCTTCCTCCCCTCTGCTGATCTCCCAAGGAACCTAGGAATAGAAACTGAAAAGAGAAAGTGGCATTTCCCCAGAACAGAGAGAAAGAAAGCCTTCCTCTAGAGTTAGAGCTCCAAATACAGACTTCTAGCCTCCTAAACTGTGAGAGAATAATTTCTGTTTGTTGAAGTCACCCACTTGCACTAGATGAGTAAGACAAACGGGAACACACTACCATGGATTCCTGGGGTACCACAGCCATGTCGCCCATGACCCAACCCAGCAGGTATAGTGCTGCAGTGGTGAGATGGCTACCCAGACCAGTAAGCCCCAGGGAGATCATCACATAGACCCTGCCACGGAAGTCCATAAGGGCCACGAAACAGATGAACCAAAGCCAATCCCCGACTCAGCCCAATCTCGCTCATAGCGGGTACACTCCTGCTGAACTCCCAACCAAGGAGATTGTTGGCTTTCACTAGACAGCCTACAAAAGTCCTCCCTCCTCCCTCAGAGTTGGTCCACATATCAGGGCCACAGCTATGCATCTCAGACACACCACTCTACAATGCTACTCCATTTTGAACAGAGGCGACAGGAAAGTTGGCCTACCCCTGCTGCTCTGGCGCTGTCCCAGCCTTGCAGTCACTGGGCCTTTTGGTCATACTTCTCTGCCCTCCACGTCACCCTGCCCCAAATGACAACCTGCGCCCCACACTTCCCAACACCCCCTGCCCAAAAAGGCAGTAGGTGGGGGTGAGAATTGACTCTTGCAGCCTCTGAGGAGGGTGGGTGGGGCTGAGTAGTTTCTTTTTAGAATCCATTCTCCCAGTGGAAAGGCTGGAGTGGGCAGCTCTAAAAGAGGCCCCTGGTAGGCACCACTGAGGGCTGGAGTGTCCAGCACAACTGTGGCCACTAAGTAGCCCCCTGCCAACCAAATCTGGTGCAAGAGAGGTGCCTCCAAGGCCCTAACCAGGGGAGTGCCCGGGAGAGATGACAGTGCTGGCAGGACAGTGGACAACCAGATCCAAAAAGCCAGGGCCTGGCATGGTCTCTTTCCTGGGGACAAGTCAAGCTGGGACCCTGGATCTGCCTGGTCTTCTATGAGCTGAGACCCTCACTTGACCTTCAGAAACAAAGAACCTTCCATTAATGGCCTTCTCTCCTCCTGAGTCTGTCCCAGACCACTGGTCAGCTGGTCCGTCCTTCATGACAACAGCCCACAAAAAACAGACCCTCTAGGGCAGCTCTCCTGCACAGACCCCACCCCAAGGAAGGAAGAGTGGGCATCTCTTATGTACCTTTACCCCATGACCACAGCTCCCAGGGGCTGGGCTCCTCCATACCTGAAGAATATAGCAACACCTCAGACACATTCCCAGGATTCGGGAGTGCAGGGACTGGGCCAGCCTGACAGCCTGACCCATGTGCAGAGAAGAACACTGAGCAGAGATCCTGGGTCAAGGGCACTGGTCGCCTGGGCCAGGTGAGCCTCCAAGGAGCCTGGAGCAGTGCCAGTGTCCCAGAACAGAGGGTTTTTTCTTAAGGACCTTCCCACTGTGTACCTATGACTGCCACAGTGACAGACCCTGCAGCAAAAACCGGGCCTCTCAGCTCCGAGGGCAGCATGGCCAGGGTCAGCACAAGACTCAGGGGTAGCATCCATCCTCCTCTTAGCTGGGGGCTTTTCAGCATGCACTTGGACCACAGCCATCCTGGATACTAGCATGTGTCTGGCCATAGGAAGTCAAGCAAGACACAAGAGCCCACCCGGCACCTCACCCCTGCTCACGCTCCCCTTGGGCAGACACCCAGCATCCAGAGACCTCTGTGGCCTACAGAGCAAGAAGCCAACACAGGAAGATGGCAGCCTTGCTAGCAACCCTCTCTATACCCTTGAGGAAGCACTGTTCACACTGACCCCCAGTGGGCATGACTGCAGCCGAAGCAGTCCACCTCCTATGTGGAAGAGCCCAGGAAGGTAAGGGGAGTCAGGGCCAGCTCTGCCTGGGAGCCTCCGGAGGCTGACAAAGGAAAGGATGCTGTAGCTGGGCTGGTATTCACTGCATAGAAGTTCACTGAGGCAGCATGTCGAGTGGTGCTCCTTTGGGCAACAACTCATCCCTAGCTTGTCTTGGACCCCACCCACCTCAAGGTCATTAAGGGCTTCTCCCCAGAAGACGGTAGTGCAGCTTTCTTCGCACAGCGGCCTGTTGATGAGGTCATCGTCTGGGACACCGTGCTGGAAATCTGCCAGCCCCCATGGAAGTGGGTCCCAGAAAAGCCTCTCCAGGAGCTGAACCCACAGGAATCCCTCCTCACCCATCTAGGCCAGGGAACCAGGTGGAGTCAGGTGGGACCTGAGTCCACGTGGATCCTGGTGCCATTCCTCTAACACAGGCCCAATGCGTGCTCTGCTGGCCTCCCCTCCTCCTCCCAGCCCAGGAGCAGAGCCTAGCTTCATGGCATCCAACCCTCTTTCCTTCTCCCTCCCATCCAACCCAGCCCATTGCAGGCCCGTGCAGGCAGTACAGGTCAGACTGAGTTCCTACCACCCTGCCTATTGTCCCTCAGATGGCTCCACAGCATTCTGAGTTCAGCCACTGCAGCCAGACCGCCATTCATGGTGTCACTATTCTCCTGTCCCCCCATGCCCCCTCAATGTCAGCCTCACCCTCGGATGTCTAGCAGTCCTGACAGCCTGAGCATCTCCACCCCCAGCACACCAGCTAGCCCTGCAGCTCTGGCCACAGACCCAGGCTGGCCGCCTGGACCCTCTCTGCTCCTGTGAATGCAGCCACCCTGCCCCGACTCAAGCCCAAGCTCTAGTCACAGTGTGTCAAGTTGTGGTAGATGACTATGGCTATGGTGATGTAGTAGCACCACCCATAGCACCAACCACCTGCTCCACACAAGCCACAGAGCCTCCCAGACCCTGTGGTGGGGGTGGGGGAAGTGCAGTTGGAGAGTGGCCCTCTGTGAGTTTGGCCACCTGGAGGGAGGGAATAGTTGTGCTTGGGGAGGGAACCCCAGTGACGACCACATGGGCCCAAAGACAGTCAAAGGGGCAATGCAGGGCCTGGCCTGGGTCTAGGCAAAGGCTGAGGAGGCCCGGGCTGGTGTCAGGTATGTACACAATTAACCCCTCACCCTCTGCCAGCCTGATCCATAAGGACTCCATCATCACTCTCTCACCATGGGGAAACTGAGTCACGAGCAGTGAAGGGCCTGGGGCAGGTTCATCCAGACTGCTAGGGAGGAAGCTGAGTGCCCCAGCTGCTGCTCAAGGCCACTATGACAATTCCTTGAGACCATGGACTCTGAGCCATGAGCCTGGACAGTGCACTCCCACAGTTTCCTAGGGGGGGCTCCATCAAGTCCCTACTTTCTTTCCCTGGGGTTATCCTTCCACCACACCACTGGTAGCTCAGATTCCCTGGGATGCCTGGCCCAGCCCTCTGAGGCCCTCTGTGGCTCTCCAGCCCCTGCTGGGGCAGGCAATATTGTCTGGGTCCTGTTATTCTGGGTCTTGCAGTAGTAGAGGTTACCACGGTGGCACAACCCTGCTAAAAATCATCTGGCTTCTGCTGGCCATATTAGTAGTCAGGCCTGGTCACATTACGCTGTCTGCCTAAAGGTCCCTGTGGTTGGAAGCATGATTCCCTTTCTATAACAAAGACAGGGAGACATAGCCATATGCCTGTCAACAGCAAAGACCCTCACTCACTGACCACATAGAAGGCACCCAAGCAGGAGAAGACTCTTTCCACCCACCTCTGGCAGAGCTGAGCCATGCCCAGACCCACAGGTTCCCAAGTCCAGCTTCCCAGTGCCAAACCTAAAAGTTTAGAGAAATCACACACTGCTTCCCTCAGCTGGGCAGTCTCAGGCCACCCTTCCCATGGTCTGCACTGGCTCATAGCCTGACATCACTGATTCTTCTGCCCCTGAGCAAGGGCAGGAGCAGACCCAGGGCCTCTGAGGCTGTGAAGCTGCCCACTCCCTGGTGGTGCCAGCATGAGCTCCTGAGCAGTGTGGTGGTGGGGGAGGGGCTGAGGCCTTGCTATGTGGGCCTCAGACACCCCCTACCCCACCCACCGTTACTTACCATGAACCACTGGACCCCCACCCACTCAGCCTCCCAAGGGCTGTGAGGTCCCACCGTGAGAGCTCAGAGTTGTCAGTTCCCCCAGACTCTGTTCTGCCCTGAACAATGCCCCACCCCACCCATAGCCTACTGCCCACAGCCCAGTTCAGAGGCCACAGAAGGGCTGGCCAGAGCCCTGTGGAAGCCTGCTCCACACCAGGACCACCACTCTAGAAGAGGCAGAGCGGACTGTCTGGGCAGAGAGGACTGTTGGAGACGCAGGGCTCTGGGTTGCCCCCTTTCAAGCCCCAGTGCCTATTACCAGAGTGACCCCACGTAGCCCTTCAATGGCCTCAGGGCGCCCAAGCTCTCAACTCTCCTTCCTCCCCTCTTCTGTCTTCTCCTCCTTCCCTCATATGGGAAGCCCCAGGAAACCATGGCAGGTGTGAGCCCAAGATGCTGGATGCCTAAGATTTGGTATGAGGCTGTAATGCCATGTTACTGCTATGGTGCTTACTGCTACTGTGGCTGGCTTCTCAGCAAATACCAGCCAAGACCTCTGCAGGGGCAGAAAAGGGGAAAAACCTAACTCTATCTCCCTTCCAACCCCTAGGGATGGGGCCTGTCTCCAAGTCCTATCTCCTCCACCCAGCTCCTGGCGAGGGCAGCAGTAGACACTGATGCCAGCAGAGGCGAGAGGCCCTGGAAGCCGGGACGGGGCCTCAGCTGAGGATGCTCTTTTGCCACCCCCACCTGATTCCTGCTCCCCCACCTTGTCTCTTCCCCTGGGGTATCAGTGCACCCAACAACCCCAGATCCTCACTCCGGGCAAGGGGACATTCTGTACAGACACTCTAACAGCCGGGTTAGCACCATAGTGGCTCAGGCCAAAGCCAAGAGACCTTTGGGGAGCTCCCTCTTGTGGTAGCCAACACAGCCAGGACCTGGGGTGGCAGAGCCCTTTGGACATCACTCCAGAGGGCCGGAGTATACAGTGACAGTGAAGAGGGATACCAGGCCACACTTAGCTAGGATCCAATCACAGTGCTCCGACTAGCTAGCCATTCCATTGCAACTCCCTACCCCTCAACCCCACCCTGTAGTCAGGGCCAGATCCTGACATGTGCATTGATTTCAGAGGCTTGAAATTCTGGAGAAAAAGCCCAGGGCTGAGGGACACCCACCCCTCCCTGTCAAGGCCAGCAAAGGCCAATGTTTGCCCAGAAGGCAGCCCTGGCCAGACCCAGCAGAATTTGTGCAGGTCCATGACACAGTGCTTGTGACTAGGGCCACAGTGACACAAGTCTCACATGGAACTCCAGGGCCTCTGGGACTAGAGATGCTCAGAGCTAAGGCCATAAAGCTGGTCAAGACCCTCCGCATTCACCTTGCCTGGAGCCCTCCCTGCAGTCAGCAGAAGGTACAGAGGGATTCTGTGAGGCCCTGTGTCAAGGTGGGTATTGTGGGAGCTACCACGGTGCAAAAGACTGAATCAGAAACTGGATCCCAACAGCCAGGGGAGAGACAGAAAGAGAGGCCAGTGCTGGAACTTGAGACTCTCCAGGCTCTGACACTAACCCCCAGGTAACAGCCCTGATCCTGAAAGAAGCTTCTCTTCATGGTGAGGACTAAGAAGCATAAGTGGGGAGGAAATCCTGGGTAGTAGATTGTGGGGCTGGAACTCAACCAGGGTCATAGACCCCTTTAAGGAAGCTGGACAGGGCCAGAACAGTAAAGGTGAGGTTCAGCTGATAGGTGGACTTCAACAGACAGTCAGAGCCCAGAAGGGGGAAGAGAGCCAGAAAGACTCAGTTGGGGTACTCTCTGGGGAACCTGGTTAGGTGGTGGACCTTCCTAACCCAGGAAAGAGACTGGCACCCCTTCTGCCTATTTATGCTTTAGCTTACCTGGAGCCTAGCTAAACCCACTGCACTCAGCACCAGGGGGGAGATCATCCTGGCAGCCAGGTCTCTATGGATCCCCCATTCCAGCATGAACCGCTCCATGGCCTTGAGGATGCCACACCAGTCAGTCAGGACCCAGGTACCCCTTGGTACATCAAGTCCACAGCGGAGCAGCAGGAGGTTCATCTGGCTGGGTGGGACAGGGCTCAGCCCATTCCCCATGCTACCCCCACGTGTCCTCACCAACCTGTTTCTCCCGTATCATCACTGTGACCCAGAGCCTGTCTTCTACAGCATGAGCTGTTGCTCCACACAAGAAGGGTGCTGAGGGCATCACTCACCACCTGCCTTTTCTGAGTCCAGATGGGCCAGCTCCAGTGAGAGGGGAAGGTGGACTCTGGGACTGACAACCTGGGCTACAGGTCGGCCCTGGCCTTGGCCAACGCAGTGCTATGCAGGCCTCCAGCAACCTAGCCCTCCTTCGGAAGCCTGGGCTCAGCCAGACCCGTGGTGCCCCTTGGGCAGAGAGGTTGCCCCACAACCGGACCCCATGCTCCGTACCCTACACACGCAGGAAACAGATAAGCTCTAGACCACCAAGGAAGGCCTCAGAAATCAGCTTTGAGGCATCAGTTTTCCCTTCCTGCCTCTCCTTTGGCCCTGCTGCTCCCCAGACCTCCAGCCCCTCCTGCCCTGCCTCAGCCAGAACCCTCAAATTCCTGTGGCCTCTGCTCTTCCTGTCCACTTACACACAGTATATTGAGATCTTCAAATGCTGCTTTTAACATTAAGATAGGATCACCCTGAATATTTCTCAGCACCTTGTGCTGCTCCCCCCCCACAACTAGTCAACAATATATTTCTTCATTCACCCCCAAGTCCACAATGTTTCATTCATTCAGGAAATATTCTAGCACCCCTAGTGCATATCAAGCCCTGAGAGGCCAGGACGAATGCATCCTGCCCCCTGAGGATTACAGGCAGGTACAGATGACCATCACAGCAGTGCAAACACAGCATGCATGCAATTTGAGACCAGGAAGGAAGCTCAGGGGGTCTTGGGAATGGATTATAAGGACATAAAACACATCCTAACATGCTTAAAAGAATAAAAATCATTAAAGTATATTCTAACCACAATAGAATTAAGCTATTGATAACAGAAAGATAGGTGGGAAATATCAAAATATTTAGAAATTAAACAACACACTTCTCAATAACACATAATTCCGAACAGAAGTCTGAAAAGAAAACCAAAAACACCTTGAACTAACTGGAAATGAAGAGACAACCTATCAAAATATGTGGGATGCAGTAAAAGCAGTGCTTTGAGAGACATTTATAGCATTGAATGTGTATGTTAGGAAAAAAGATATAAAACCAGTACTCTAAGCTTGCATTTTAGAAAATCAGAAAGGAAGAACAAATTAATTCTGACATAAGCAAAGAGAAGATAAATAATAAAAATAGAGCAGAAATCAATGAAATTCAAAACAAATTTAATAGAAAAGAATCAACGAAACCAAAAGCAGATTCTTTGAAGAGATCGATAAAATTGATAAATCTCTAGCCAGGCTAACCTAGAAAAGATATAAATTACCAAAACCAAAAATGAAAAAGAAGTTATCACTAGTGATCCAATGGACATTAAAAGGCTAATAAGGGAATGTTATGAACAACTCTATGCCGACCACATTTGATAACGTAGATGAAATATTCCTTGAATGACAGAGGGTTCTGCAGAGGCCATGGCCCCAGCCCCAAGCCCTGGGCACCCAGGGCATTAGTGACATCCCAAGTTTGATTTTGAAGCTGTAGCTTTCAGAACAACCAACCTCAGGAAGGATGCAATACCCTAATGGCTCACAATCCACTTAGCCAAGAAGGACACAGATTAATAGATGGAAACTACTTGAGATCCTAAAACCCTCCTGGGGCAGGAGAGACCAAAGGCAGCACAGACAAACCACAGCATTTTCTCAGGATCCCAGCAGGGTTTTGTTCATCATAGGGCTCCTCCTTGGCAACAGTGGAACCTGCTGCACTCACCCAGGCCACACGCAGCAGCCCTGGAAAGAGCCATCTCTTGGTCCCCAGAGGGCTGGTCAGAGTCATCCCACCTCACCTGAGTTCCAAACCCAAACATCTGGAACACTCAGAATCCCTACTGCAGAGGGTTGACAGGGCTGTCCCAGACAGGACGATTGTGTAGGGACATGTGTCACTGTGACAATAAAGCAGTGGTAGTGACACAACACCTGCCCAAGAGCCCCGCCCAAAGCACTACCCTGCGGTACAGCTTCGTGGTGCCCATCAACTTCCACAGGGTACATGGCATCCGACCTGCCACCCACCTGTGGAAGTAGGAGTTCAGTGACAATGGGACAAGGATGTCCTACTGATGACAACAGTAAAGGAGGCCTAGCTCCCGGGGCAGTTGGAGGACTGCTGACCTGCTGTCTTAGTCATCTAGTGCTACTGTAACAGAAATACCACAAGTGGGTGGCCTTAATAAACGGAAGTTTATTATCTCACAATCTAGTAGGCTAGAAGTCTGAAAACAGGGTGCCAGCTTCTGGGGAAGGCTTTTGCTCTCTGTCAGCTCTGGAGGAAGACCCTTGTCATCAGTTTCCCTTTCTAGGAGCTTCTCAGCACAGGAACACCAGGTCCAAATGATGCGCTCTGGTCCTGGCACTACTTTCTGGGTGGCGTAAGGTCCCCTATCTCTCTGCTTGCTTCTCTCTTTTATATCTCAAAGGAGATTGATTCAAGATACAACTTAACTTTGTAGATTGGGTCCTGCCTCATTAATATACTGCCTTTAATTCTGCCTTGTTTACATCACAGAGTTAGCATTCACAACCCATAGGAAAATCACATCAAATGACAAACTGGTGGACAATCACACAATACTGGGAACCAGGGCCTAGCCAAGTTGACACACATTATTGGGAGACACAGCTCAATCAATAACACCAGCTCTGCACGAGGGAGGTGGAACCGAGGTATGTATTCACCCCAGTTTGTGATCTTTCCTCATGTGTGCACAGAGAACACCAAGAGGGTAACAAGGCGGGCTCATGCCTGAGATCACTGGGGAGAGCCCAGCCTGGTAGGCATGCGGGGAGAGAGAGGGGACATGCCCAGTCCATTTACACTCTTCTTTATATTTTAAAATTTTAACCAGGCACCCAAAACCAGTGCCGTCGAGTCAATTCCGACTCATAGCGACCCTATAGGACACAGGTACTGCATTTATAATGTGATTTGTAGTTAAGGAATATAAGTGTATTTTTTGAAAACTTACCACTTGGCAGTGCTGGAACTGCTCCACGTCTTGAACTGGGACTTCTGTCCCTCCTACCTGCCCCTGTGTGGAGCTCAGGATCTCTGGGCACCATCCACCCCTGACTCCATGATGGTCAAGCCAGAAAAAGAAAAAAGGGTCCCCTGCAAAGGAACAGCAAGGCACAAGTCCAAGGTGGAGGCAGATGCTCCTCTCCAGGCATCCCAATGGAGGCCACCCTTGATGGACATAGGAGGCAGTGCCTGGGGCCGCTGCTGACACACAGCCACAGCGGGGAGGAGCTTCTAGAACCCAGGTCTCTGCCCCTAAGGCATACCCTGTACTCTCACAGAATAAGGAGGAAACTTTCAATTCACACTCCTACCTTTCCCCCTTTTCTGGGCTGCAAAAGCCTGGCCCTCCAATCTTGGCCTCTGCTCCCTCCTCCTGAGGCAGGTACTGCTGGCCCTGAGGGTATAAAAGACCCCCAAGTAACCTATGCACATTTGGGCTGGGTGCTCACCGACTCTGGGTGCTGTTGCAGAGGCAGGGGATTGGCTGATTCTGGACAGACACCAACCAGCTCAGCCATGCCACGCCACCACGAGAGGCCTCCCAGACATTTCAGCAAGCAACACCTTGGCAGAGCTCAGCCCCAAGCTCAAGTATCTACCTCTGGGGCAGCCTGCCTGGCACCCTGCCAGAGGAGGATTGGGAGCAGGTCTGTACCACTGTGGCATAACTGTCATAGTTCCAGTTGGTATGGCCACAGCCTCACAATGTCTTGCAAAAAGCCAACCTTATGCCCCAGGCCTTCCCACCAAGCACTACTAGCCTGCCTAGGATTTTGAAAGATGTTATGGATTGAACTGTGTCCCTCAAAATATGTGTTGCAAGTCCTAACTCCTATACCTGTGGCTAAAATTTCATTTGAGAATGGGCTTTCTTTGTTATGTGAATGAGGCAGTATTAGTGTAGGACTTGTCTTGAGTTAATCTCTTTTGAGATATAAAACAGCACATTAAGCAAGCATAGAAGTACATGTTACAGGCCACAAGGTCTTCCAAGGAACCTAGGAATAGAAGCTAAAAAGAGTCAAGGACCTTTCCCCAGAGCAGAAAGAGGGAGAAAGCCTTCCCCTAGAGCCAGTCCTCCGAATTCGGACTTCTAGCCTCCTGAAATGGGAGAAAATACATTTTTGTTTGTTAAAGTCACTCACTCATGGTATTTCTGCTATAGCAGCACTAGATAACTAAGACAAACAGAGACACACCAGCATGGATTTGGAGGGATACTGCATTGTCTCAGTTACCTACTGCTGCTATAACAGAAATACCACAAGTGGAGGGCTTTAACAAAGAGAATTCTCACAGTAAAGTTGGCTAACAGTCCAAATTCAGGGTGTCACCTTCAGGGGAAGGCTTTCTCTCTCTGTCAGCATTCTCATCAATCTTCCCCCTGACTAGGAGCTTCTCAGTGTGGGGACCCCGGGTCTAAAGGACATGCTCTGCTCCGGGCACTGCTTTCTTTGTGGTATGAGGTCCCTGCTGCTCTCTGCCTCCTTCTCTCTTTTATATCTCAAGAGATTCCCTCAAGACACAATCCAATATTGTAGGCTGTGTCCTGCCTCACTAACACAACTGCTACCCATTGTCCCTCATTAACATCATAGAGGCAGGATTTACAACACATACGAAAATCACACAATATCAGGAATCATGGCCCAGCCAAATGATACACACATTTTGGGGGGAGACATAATTCAATCCATGATGAACAGCCATGCAGCCTACAACCCAAACCAGCAGGTACAGTATCACAGTGGTGACATGGCTCCCTGGAACATCAAACTCCTGAAGTCACCACAGAGAAGTCGACAGGGAAGCCCAAACAGGTCATGAAACAGACAAGCCAAAGCCAACCCCACAACACAGCCTAATCTAGCTCATAGTGGGTTCTCTCCTCTTGAACCCCACCCCCTCGCCACCCCCTCCCTGATGACCATTGTCTTCTGGCATCATTTGGACAACCCACAAAAGTCCCCCTTCCTCACTTGGGGTTAGTAAACATATCAGGGCCATGGCTGGGCATCTCAAATGCAAGACTCCCCAATGCCCTTCCCCCCATTTTAGATAGAGACAGCACCTATGGATCCCCTACCACTCCAGGCCACCAGCTAGTCCTGCAGCTGTGGCCATGGGGTGAGGCTGGCCTCCTGGACCCTCTCTGCTTCTGTGCATGTAGCCAGCCTGCCCTGGCTCCAGACCCAGTTCTTGTCACAGAATGTCAAGCTGTGGTAGATGACTACGACTATGGTGCTCACAGTGGCACCACCCATGGCAGCACAACCTGCTTCACTCAAGCCCCAGTGCCTCCCAGACCCTGAAACATGAGGCAGAGGGAGGGAAGTTGGAGGATGCGCTTCTGTGAATCTGGCCACCTGGAGGGAGGGGATGTTGTGCTTGGGGTAGGGACAACCATATGAGCTCAAGGTTGTTCAAAAGGGCAGTGTAGGGCCTGGCCTGGGACTAGGCAAAGATAGAGGCAGGTACAGAGCTGGTGTCAGGTGTGTACACATTTAACCCCTTATCCTCTGCCTGCCTGACTGTAGGGCCTTCATCTTCACTCCCTCACCAGGCAGAAAGTGAGCCATGAGCTGTGAACGATTTGGGAAAGCCTCCCCCAGACTGCAAGGGGGGAGTTGAGAGCCCTAGCTGCTCGCTCAGGCTACTGGGGCAATTCCTGAAGACCAAGGACTCTGATCCATTATCCTGGTGATTGTGTCTCCATGCTTTCCTAGGGAGCCTCCATTAAGCCCCCATTCTCTTTCGCTGGGGATACCCTTCCCCTACACCACTGGCTGCTCAGCGTCCGAAGGCACCTGGCCCAGCCCTCTAAGGCACTCTGTTGTCCTCCAGCCCCTACAAGGGCAGGCAATATTGTCTAGGTCTCTGTCACTGTGGGTGGTGGAGTAGTAGTAGTTACCACAGTGCCATGGCCCCTGCTCATAATTGCCTGGCTTCTGCTGGCCATGTTAGCAGCTAGGCCTGGTCACCTCATGCTGTCCTCCCAAAGGTTCTAGTGGTTGGAAGTGTGATCCTCTCTCCATAACAAGGCTCAAGACACACAGACACATGTCTGTCAACAGCAAACACCCTTACCCACTGCCCACCTAGGAGGTACCTGTGCAGAAGAGGACTCTGACTGTCCACCTCTGGCTGAGCTTAGGGGTGCTCAGATCCCCAGGACCCCCAGCCACAGCTTCCCCAGTGCCACCCAAAAGAGTTCAGAGAAACCACACACAGCTTCCCTCAGCTGGGCAGTATCAGGCCACTCTTCCCCTGGACTGCACTGGCTCCTAGCTTGACCTCACAGACTCTCTTGCCCTTTCCTAAGGGCAGGAACAGGCCCAGGGCCTCTGAGGCTGTGAGGCTGCCCACTGCCTGGTGGTGGCGAGCATGAGCTCCTGTGCAAGGAAGGTTGACGTCTTGCAACCTGGGCCTCAAACAACCCTATCCCACTCACCACCTCCCACCCTGAACTGCTGGGCCCCTGCCCACTTAGCCCATTGAAGGCCCTGAGGCCCAACACAGAGAGCTCAGAGCTATTAGTTCCCCCAGGCTCTGCCCTGCCCTGCACAGCACCCCCAAAAGAACCAAAGCCTACAGCCTGGTCCAGAGGCCACAGAAGGGTAGGATGGAGGCCTGTGCAAGCCTGTTCCACACCCAGGCCGCCACTCCAGAAGGGGTAAAGAAGGCTATCTGGACAGAGATGGGTGGTGGTAACCCCACGCTCTGGGTTTCCCCCCTTTCAAGCCCCAGTGACTCTTACCAGAGTGCCCCCAAGCACTACTTCACTAGTGATTTAGGAAATAATATTGGAGTCATTATTCCCTGTCTTTGAGCGTAGAGAATGTGACCCAGCTGGAGCTGGTCTCACGAGGACACGTCACGTGTGCCCTGAGATAAAGACAATAATAGATAGAACACTCTTGGGAAATATCTTTTAGAGTAACCTTCATGTCAACCAGAACACAAAAGGCTTTCCATTCTTATCATTTTCTATTAGCATTTAGTGAATAGAAATTTGTTGGACCAATGAAGACCCTCCTGACTGTCTCTTACTGAAACCTGTACCAGTGATCATTAAAAAAGACAATTCAAAATGTAGGATTTGGTTTTGTCCGTTTGGAATGTTAATATACACTGATGACTCTGTAACCTTCATTGGAATCCTGCAAACATGGCTCTAGCAACATGCTTGTCAGTTTCCCATTTTTGCCTTTCTGACTACATGCCAAATAAAATTTTATTTTTGCTTTACTAAACTCTGTGATTTTTTTCCTCTACAACACTGACCTCAAGACACCCCAGCCTGCACCTCTCCTTCTTCCCCTCTGATACATTCTCTTCCTTCCCCCAAGTGGGAAGCCCCAGAAAACCATGCCAGATGGGGGCACAGAGGCTGGATGCTCAAGATTTGGTATGAGGTTGTAATGCTGTGATACTCGGATGGTTACTACCACTGTGGCTGACTTCCCAGGAAATACCAGCCACGTCACCTACAGGTGCACTCAGCGGAAGAACCCATTTCTACCTACCTTCTACCCCTTCGGGGTGGGGCCTTTCTCCAGGTCCCATCTCCTCCACCCAACACCTAGTAGGTAGACAGTTATGCCAGTACAGAGGAGTAGCTCAGGCAGCTTGTGGGGGGGAGGGTCTCAGCTAAAGATGCTCCTTTGCCACCCCTAACCCATTGCCGTACCCACCCCCCACCGTGTCTCTTTCCTTGGCTCCTGAGCCCCCAAGAACCCTGGATCTTCACTCTGGACAAGTGAACATTTTGTACAAAACCCTCTCAGGTGTGATTACTTCCATAGTGGCTCACACCAGAGCCAGAAGCCCCTTGGGGGCCCCCTCATGTGTTAGCCAACACAGCCAGGACTAGGGGTGGCAGAGCCCTTTGGAACAGCACTGCAGAGGCTCAGGGTACCCCGTGACAGTGAAAAGGACCACCAGGCCTCCTTGACCTGGGCTTTAATCACGAGGCTGTGATCCAAATGGCTACATCATTGCAGACCCCCATGCCCCCATTGCACCCCATACAAGCAGGGGCAGATCCTGACCTGTGCACTGACTTTGGAGAATTGGAATTCTGGAGAAAAGTCCAGGGCTGAGGGACACCCACCCCACCCTGTCAAGGCCAGGAATAGCCAATGTTGGCAGACCCAGCAGAATTTTTGCAGGTCCATGATGCAGTGGGTGTAGATGGAGCCACAGTGACACACATCTCAAACAGAACTCATTCAGTGGCCTCCAGGACTAGAGAGGCTCAGAGCCAAGTCCACAGACTGCCTCAAGCCCACACCCATGCAGCCTCTGCCTGGGGCCCTTCTCCAAAGGCAGTAAAAGGTACAGAAGGATTTTGTGGTGCTCTGTGACAAGGTGGGTATGGTGGTAGCTACCACTGTGTGAAAGGTCAAATGAAAAACTGGATTCCAGCAGAAAGTGGATGGACAGCTGCCAGCAGGGGCAGGGGTCAGGGAGAAAGGCCAGTGGTGGAACACTAAGGCCTGCCACGTTCTACACTAACCCCAGGATAACAGCCTAGACTCCGCACGGGCTTTACTTCTTCATGAGGACTAGAAAGCGTGAGCTGGGGAAGAACTTCTGAGGAGTGAATTTGGGGTACCCACTGTGTGACCAGAGCTCACTAAGGGTCATAGACTCCGTTCAGGAAGGCTGACAGGAACAACACCCTGAAGGTGAGGTTCAGCTCATATGTGGACTTCCAACAGTACATACCCACGCTGGGTCAGAGCCAGAGAGGTAAAATTATGCCAGAAAGACTCAAATGGAGGCATCCCTGGGGAGCCCAGGCAGGTGGTAGATCCTCCTACCCCCTAAGCAGGGAAAGAGACCTTCAACACTTCTGCCTATTTGTCCTTCGACCTACCTGCAGCTAAGCCAAGGCTTTTGTTCTCAGAGCCAGGGGAGACATCATCCTGGCAGCCAGGTCTCTATGGAGTCCCAGTCCTTCCTGTACCCCTCCATGGCCTTCAAAGTACCTGTTTTGGCTTTCTGGATACTATACCAGTCAGTCAGGGTCCAGGCTCCTCTTGGTATATCAAGAGGACAGTGGAGCAGCAGGAGCTCATCTGGCTGGGTGGGACAGGGCTCAGCCCATTCCCCATGCTACTCCCATGTGTGCTCAACAACCTGTTTCTCCCATATCATCACTGTGGTCCCAGTGTGTCTTCTACAGCATGAGTCGGTGCCCCACACAAGAAGGGTACACAGGGCATCACTCCCCAGCTGCCTTTCCTAGGTCCAGATGGGCAAGCTCAACAAAGGGCATAGGAGTCTGAGGACCTGATGCTCTGGGCTCCAGGTCAGCCCTGGCCTTGGCCACTGCACGGTTATGTCGGCAACCAGCCTCCTAGCCCTCCTTGGGAGGCATTAGCTCAGCCAGACCTGTGGTGCCCCTTGGGCAGAGAGGCAGCCCCACCTTCTGGCTCCAGGCCCCTCACCTTCCACACACAGGAAGCAGATAAGCTCTAGGCCAGCAAGGCCTCACAAATCAGCTTTAAGACATCAATTTTCCCTTCCTGTTCTTCATTTCCGGCCTCTCAGTCAGAAACCTCAGCTTCCTTTGGCCTCACACCTTCTCCTCCATTTACACACAGTATATAAAAAATGCTGCTTTTACTTCAAGATAGAATTACCCTGAATATTTCTCTGTAACTTGTGCCATCCCCCTGACAACCAGTCAACAAATATATTACTTCATTCACTCCCAAAGCCACAACAATTTCATTCATTCAGTAAATATTCTAGCACCCCTAGTGCATATCAAGCCCTGAGAGTCCAGAACAAAAGCACCCTGACCCCTGGGGTTTGCAACCAGGTACAGATGACCATCACAGCAGTGCAAACATAGCATGCCTGCAATGTGAGACCAGGAACGAAGCTCAGGGTGTCTTGGGAGTGGATCATCAGCACATAAAATACAGCCTAACACATTTAAAAGAATAAAAATCATTAAAGTATATTCTGGACCACAACAGAATTAAACTAGAAATCGATAACAAAAAGATGCCAGGAAAATATCAAAATATTTGGAAATTAAACAACACACTTCTCAGTAACACATGGGTCAGAAGAGAAGTCTGAAGAGAAATTTAAAAATACCTTGAACTAAATGGAAATGAAAAGACAACTTTTCGAAATGTTGGGATGCAGTAAAAGAGTGCTTAAAGAGACATTTATAGCATTGAATGCATATGTTAGAAAAGAAGAAAGAAATAAAATCAATATTCTAACCTTCCATTTTAGAAAACCAAAAAATGAATAACAAATTAATTCTGACACAAGCAAAAAAAAGAAAACAAATAAAAATAGAGCAGAAATCAATGAAATTGAGAACAAAGTTAATAGAAGAGAATCAATGAAACCAAAAACAGATTCTTTGAAGAGATCAGTTAAACTGATAAATCTCTACCCAGGCTAACCATGAAAAGAGTAGAGAAGATATAAATAACTAACACCAAAAATGAAAAAGAAGTCATCGCTATTGATCCCATGGACATTAAAGGATAATAAAGGAATTTGATGAACAACTCTATGCCCACAAACTTGATAACTTAGATGAAATATAACAATTCCTTGAAAGACAGAGGGTTCCGCAGGGGCCACTGCCCCATCCCCAGACCCTGGGCACCCAGGGCATGAGTGATATCCCAGGATTGATTCCGAAGCTAGAGCCTTCAGCAGACCCAAACTCAAGAGGGATATAATACCCTAATGGTTTACGGTCCACTCAGCCAAGAGGGACACAGAGCACACGATGGAAATAGCTTCAGACCCCAAGGCCCTCCTGGAGCAGGAGCACCAATGGTACAAAGGCACTAGCAGGTAAACCACCTCACATGCTCAGGACACCACCCAGCCATTTGACCACCATGGGGCTCTTCCTTGGCCACAGTGGAGCCCTCGGCACTCACCCAGGCCACATGCAACAGCCCTGGAGAATACCTGTCTCTTGGCCCCCAGAGGGCTCGTCAGAGACATCACTCCTCACCTGAGCTCCATACCAAAACCTCTGGAACTCTCGGAATCCCCAGTGCAAAGGGAGAATGAGGCTATGCTAGGCAGGAGGATTATGTGAGGGCATGTGTCACTGTGAGGATATGGCAGTTGGGGTTATAGCTATTACCACAGTGACACAGCACTCACCCAAAATTCCCAGCCAAAGCTCGTGGTGCAGCACCCTGCCCTGCAGTCTGGTAGTACCCATCAACTCCCACAAGACAAAAGGCATCTGACCCACCACTCAGCCATGAATGCCAGAATTTGGAGACAATGGGACAAGGATGTCCTACTGATAACTATAGAAAAGGAGACCCAGCTCCTGGGGAATCAGCCACAGTTGGAGGCCTACTGACCAGCTGTCTGAAGCATCTAGTGCTGCTATAACAGAAATACCACAAGTAGGTGGCTCTAAGGAACAGAAACTTATTCTCTCACAGTCTAGTAAGCTAGAAGTCTGAATTCAGGGCGCCACCTATAGGGGAAGGCTTTCTCTCTCTGTGGGTTCTGGAGGAAGGTCCTTGTCATCCATTCTCCTGTGGTCTAGGAAATTTGCAGCACAGGGAACCCTGGTCCAAAGGATGAGCTCTGCTCTTGGCACTACTTTCTTGGTTGCATGAGGGTCCCCTGTCTCTCTGCTTGCTTTTCTCTTTTATACCTCAAAAGAGATTGACTTAAAATATAACCTAAACTTCTAGATTGAGTCCTGCCTCATTACATAACTGCCTCTAATCTGGTCTCATTAGCATCATAGAGGTAGGATTTACCACACATAGGAAAATCATATCAAATGACAAAAACGAAGACAATCACACAGCCCTGGGAACCATGGCCTAGCCAAGTTGACACATTTTGAGGAGACACAATTCAATTCGAAATACCAGATCTGCGGAAGGGAGGTGGAACCTAGGCATGTATTCACCAGGGTACTTCGATTCTTCCAAATGTGTGCCCAGAGAACACCAAGAGAGTTGAAATGTGGGCTCCTTACTGTGATCACAGGGGTGAACCCAGCCTGGTAGACATGGAGGGAGAGGGAGAGGGGACATGCTCCATCCATTAACACTCTTCCCCATGTTTGAAAACTTTCCCCAGTCACAGATACTGCATTTATAATGGGATATGTAGTGAAAGAGTATAAGTGTATTTTTTGAAAACTTCCCCTTGGCAGTGCAGGAACTGCTCCAAGTCCTGAGCTGTGACTCCTGTCCCTCCCTCCTATCCCTTTTGGGAGCTCAGGGTCCAACCCTGACTCCCTAAGAGAGAAGCCAGCAAAAGAGCAAAGAGTCCTCTGAGCAGGGACACCAAGGCACGAGTGAGAGGTGGACGCAAGCGCAACCTCTCAGGCCATTGGAGTCAAGGCCATACTGAGAGGACCTAGAGGGCAAGGCCAGAGGCCACCGCTGATCCACAGCCACAGCTGGGAGGAGCTCCGAGGGCCCAGGTCTCTGCCCCTGAGTCACACCTTGTGCTCTCACAGAATATGGAGCACACTTCTGATTCACAGTCCTAGCTGTCCGCCTCCCCTGGGCTGGAGAACTCCTGATCTCCCCCTTTGGCTTCTGCATCTCTTTCAGCCTCCCTGGGGCAGGTACTGCTGACCACAATGATATAAAAGGCCTCCAAGTAACCCATGCACGGTGAGGATGGGCACTTACTCTATATGTTACTGCAGTGGTGCATGGGTCCTGAGCTCCAAGATGGACAGACACCCACCAGGTCAGGTATAGCTTCACAACCCTGAGAGGTTCCCTAGGTTCTTCAGCAAATAACCTCTCAGGCAGGGAGCACAGACAGGATCTCAAATCTCTATCTCTGTCACTTCTCTTTGTCTCTTTCTCTATATCTATCTAGATCTCTCTCACTCTCTGTCTCTGTCTCTATCTCTATCTCATTCTGTCTCTGTCTCACTATCTCTCTATCTCTCTGTCTTTATCTCACTGTCTCACCTCTGTCTCTGCCTCTCTCGGTTGGTCTCTGTCTCACTGTCTCTCTGTCTCTGTCTCTCTCTGTCTCACCTCTCTCTATCTCTCTGTCTCAACTGTCTCTATGTCTGTTACTGTCTCTCTCTGTCTCTCCTCTCCTTTTCATAGTCCATCCCAGTGAGGTTTCCTCAAGGAAAGGTGCCACAGTCATGGCCAACAGTATGTCCGCCTCTCATGGCTGTATCCTCACAGAGTGCCCCCACTGTCTTCACCGCGGCTCTTTGTTAAGTGCCCAGACCATCTGCACCATGTACCACCTCCACTGGGAGCATTCTGGATGCCTTAACTCACTTCAGTGGCAGCACAGCACTTGTACAGGGGAGGACTTAGCTGACATGGGATGCAATCGTTGGCCTCAAATAGTGAAAATTCAGATGGCACAGACTCCTTCAGGCTCAGATGGGTAGCTTTTCAGACTTTCACAAAAGTGTTCATCCCACTTTGTGAAAACATTTCAGGACTCTGTAAAACAAGAGAAATTTCCTTTCATGAACCATGTCCTTGATACCAAAATCCAACAGTCTCCAAAAGAGAAATGAGGGCTAATTTCCATAGGAATAAAGAACCAAAAGTCATAAGTGAAATACTAAAAATCATATTCCGTCCAGTTCATGGATCGAGGATTAAACCAGGAATTGGGAACTATTTAACGTTCACTCCAACACTTAGAGAAATGAGAAGCTCACGGTAGGCTCAATAGAAACGGAAGGTGTACTGGAAGAAACTGAAGTCCCAGCAGGAGCACTGGTGCCATGAGGGAGAACAATGACATTGAACCAGCTCTCCAGACAGAAGACGGAGGCTCCAAAGAGAGACCCAAAAAGCCACCCAGTCAGACAAAGCTTCACTCCAAAACCTAAATCATGAAACTAGATAACACACTTAGAGGTTTTGTACACTTTAAAGGCATCAAAATTTAAAAACAAATAATAAACTTAAAATGTTCAGCAAATATGTAGATGTTTTATAACACTAGTGTGCAAAGAACTCATAGATGCTAAGAAGAAAAATAGCAAAACTCTTAAATGAAATGGACAAAAGATATAACAGACAAATTGCAAAAGAAACACAAATGACTAGGAAATATTAGGAAAAGACAGAAAACGTTTTATGAATAGACATTCTTCAGACAATTATTTGTGATCACAAAAAAGTTAGAAGCAAACTATTGACTAAAGAACTCATGGTGCAGCCATTAGCAGGAATGTCCTGCAAGCTTTTCCAGTTTACAAACTATGCTTGGCAGGAGCAGAGCTCCTGGAAGAACGCTGTTTGGTAAAAGGGCTCAAAAGAACCCCACACCATGTGATGACAGGAGTGTAAATAGAACAGATGAATCAGGGAAAGGTAATTCAGAGAATGAATTCATTTTTACTTTCACTTTTTGGTTTAATTTTCAAAACATTTTACAGTCTGCCAGTGGCTCTACTACAACAGATTAGAAAGTTTTCCCAGAGAAATTACAGATGTGCCCTGGGCCTCACTCTCCCTAGGTCCCCAGACACCTTCCAGGTGAGGGAACCTCTAGTTCCAGCCCCTCTTCAGTCTGCAGGCAGGCGGTGCTCCACAGCTGCCCACCAAGAGGGATCCTCAAGGTAGCCTCCCCAATTCCACACTCTTCAGACCAGCAGCACCACTGGGGACCACCCCCACCTCCAAACCTGGCCCATGCATGCAACATTCACAGAGAGCAACACTGAAGCCCTGGCTCTGCACCAGCCTCCGGTGGCCTCTATCCTGGCGTGTGTCCCCAGCATGCACAGAACTCATCGCCTGCACCCTAGGAGACTGGGAACACTTGGGGTCCATTCCACGCTTCTCACACCTCCCTCCCCAAACGGAAGTACTGCCCAAACCCTCCCCCATCCCAGGCCAGCCCAGCTCCAGGCAAGACACAGGGTCTGGTCCCAGCCCTCTGTCCACCAGAGAGAAGGTTCCCCAGGGGCCAGCCACTGCCCCATCCTGAGGCCCTGGGTTCCCAGGACATGTGTCACTGGAACAGTATTGCAGTGGGGGTTACTGCTACTACTACAGTGACACAGCTGTTGCACAAAAGTCCCACCTCAAGCTTGAGCTGCAGTACCCTAGGATCTGGCCCAGTGGTGACCATCAACTCCCACAGGGCACAGGTCATGTGACCTGCCACCCACCCACAGGTGCTGGAGTTTGGAGAAAATGGAACAAGGTGTCCCACTGATGACAATACAAAAGGAGACCCAGCTCCTGGAGCAGCAGGGGCAGTTGGGGGTTTGCTGGCCAGCTGTCTTAAGTATCTAGTGCTACTGGAATAGAAGTGCCACAAGAGGGTGGCTTTAACAAACAGAAGCTTATTCTCTCACAGTCTAGTAGGCTAAAAGTCTGAATTCAGGGCACCAGCTCCAGGGGCAGGCTTTCTCTCTCTGTGGGCTCTGGAGAAAGGTCCTTGTCATCCATTTTCCAATCGCCTATGAGCTTCTCAGTGCAGGGACCCCGAGTCCAAAGGATGTGCTATACTCCTGGCACTACATTCTGGGTGGCCCGAGGTCCCCCTGTCTCTCTGCTTGCTTCTCCCTTTCATATTTCAAAAAAGATTGACTCAAGATAAAACCTAATCTTGTAGATTGAGCCCTGCCTCATTAACATTACTGCCTCTAATCCTGCCTCATTAGCATCATAGAGGTAGGGTTTAGAACACAAAGGAAAATCACATCACGTACAAAATGGTGGACAATCACACAATACTAGGAACCATGGCCTAGGGAAGTTGGCACACAGTTTTGAAGAACGCAGTTCAATCCATCACAACAGCTCTGCACAAGGGCAGTGGAACCCAGGCTGGTACTCACCATGGTGTTTTGATCCTTCTGAGTGTGTGCAAGAGAACACCAATATGGCCATAAGTCAGGACCCTTCCTGTGATCAAATGGATGAGCCCAGCCTGGTAGTCATGGGGGGAGAAGGAGAGGAGACACGCCCAGTTCATTTACACTCTTCCGTATATTTTAAGATTTTCACCAGTCTCAGAGACTGCATTTATAACAGGACTTTTAGTGAACAAATGTAAGAGTATTTTTTAAATTTACACCTTAGCAGTTCTGGAACTTCTCCAGGTCCTAAGTTGTGACTTCTGTCCTCCCCACCTGCCCCACTGTGGAGCTCAGAGTCTCTGAGCATCATCCACCCCTCACTCCCTGAGGGAGAAGCCAGCAAAGAGCAAAGAGTCCTCTGAGCAGGAACAGCAAGGCACAAGTCAAAGGTAGAAGCAGACGCCCCTTGTGAGGGATTGGCATGGAAGGTAGCCTGGATGAATGAAGGGGGCAGGGCTGGGTGGCTGCTGACCCACAAGCACAGTTTGGAGGTGCTCCTAGCACCCAGGTCTCTACCCCTGAGTTACACACACTGCACTCTTACAGAATAAGGAACAAACTCCTGATTCGCAGTCCTAGGTGTCCCTTCCCCTGGGCTGGAGAGCCCCTGACCTCTCATCTTGGCCTCTGCTTCTCCCTAAGGCCTTCCTAGGGCAGGTACTGCTGACCCCGAGGATATAAAAGGACCCCAAGTAACCCATGCACAGTAGGAATGTGCTCTTATCCACCCTAGGTGCCTCTGCAGTGGTTGGGGGGATGAGTTCCATGATGGACAGACAGCCACCAGTTCCAGTACAGGCTGGCATCACCACCTCACCCTGAGAGGCCCCCCAGATGTTTCAGGAAGCAACACCTCAGGCGTGAAGCCCAGCCCCAAGTGAAAGTCTCTACCTCTGCGGCTGCCTTCCTGCCACCTTGCCAGAGGGAGTTTGAGGGCAGACATACATCACTGTGGTATTACTCTGGTTATGCTTGTAGTTATTCTGGCCACAGTCTCACAATGCCTTACAAAAACCCATCCCTATACCCCAGCCCCTCTCACCAGGAACTGCAGATGTGAGCAGGATTTTGAAAGGTATTATAGATTGAATTGTGTCCCTCAAATATATGTGTTGTAAATCCTAACTCCTATAAATCTGGTTATAATCCCATTTGGAAATGGTTTTCATAACTTTGTTAATTTAGCAGTATCAGTGTAGATTGTGTTTTGAGTCTATGTCTTTTGAGATATAAAAGGACAGATTAAGCAAGCAAACAAAAACATGATACAAGCCACATACTCTTCCAAGAAACCCAGGAATAGCAGCTGAAAAGAGACAAGGACCTTCCCCTAGAGCAGAGAGAGAGAGAGAAAGCCTTCCTCTAGGGTTAGAGCTCTGAATTCAGACTTCTCACCTCCTAAACTGTGAGATAATAATTACTGTTTGTTGAAGCTACAGTCCCTCAGTATTTCTGCAATAGCAGGACTAGACAAGTAAGACAAATATGGACACATCATCATGAATTTGGGGGGGTAGGTACCACAGCCATGTGGCACATGACTCAAAATAACAGGTATAACACCATAGTGGTGACATGGTTACCTGGACTCCCAGATCCCTGGGAGGTCACCACAGAGACCCCAGCAAGGAAGTCCATATGGGTCATGAAACAGTCAAGCCAAAGGCAACCCCCAACTCAGCCTAATCTCACTCATTGTGGGTATACTATGCACATTGTCTACTGCCTTCCAGTGGACAGCCCACAAAAGTCCCCTATCCTCCCTCGGGGTTGGTCAACATATCAGGGCCACAACTCAGCCATCTAGGCCAGGAACCAGGAGGAGAAAGGTGGGACCTGAGCTCAGGTGGGTCCTGATGCCATTCTTCTAACACATGCCCAGCCCACACTCTGCAGGCTTTCCCTCCAACTCCCAGCCCAGTACCAGAGCCCTGCTTTGTGGCATCCAACCCTCTTTCCTTCTCCTGCCATCCATCCCAGCCTGTCACAGGCCTCTGCAGGCAGCACAGGACAGATGAAACTCCTATGACCCCTCAGGAGGCCCCCCAGCATCTGGAAGTCAGCAAGCACAGCCAGATCGCGATTCCTGGTGTCCCCATTCTCCTGTCCCCCCATACTGCCACATTGTCAGCCTCACCCTTGGACGTGTAGCAGCTCTAACAGCCTGAGCACCTTCCCTTCCCAGCATACCAGCTAAGCCCTGAAGCTATGGCCAAGGATCCAGGCTGGCAGACTGAACCCTCTCTACCTCTGAGGATGTAGCCAACCTGCCGCGGCTCTAGCCCCAGTTCTTGTCACAGAGCACCGAGCTGTGGTAGATGACTACGACTATGGTGATCACAGTGGGACCACCCATAGCACTAACTGCCTTCTCCACACAAGCCCCAGAGCCTCCCAGACCCTGTGGTAGGAGTGGGGGAGGGCAGTTGCATACTGTCTTCTGTGACTCTGGAAAGCTGGAGGGAAGGATAGTTGTGCTTGGGGTGTGGACCCTAGTCATGACCACATGGGCTCAAGCATGGTCGAAGGAGCAGTGCAGGCCCTGGCCTAGGACTAGGCAAAGGCTAAGGGAGAGCCAGGGCTGGTGTCAGGTGTTTACAAAATTAACCCCTCCTCCTCTGCCAGCATGATCCATAGGGCCTCCATCATCACTCCCTCACTATGGGGAAACTGAGGGATGAACAGTGAAAGGCCTAAGGCACGCTCACCCAGACTGCTAGGGAGGGAGCTGAAAGCTCCAGCTGTTGGCACAGGCAACTGGGACAATTCCAGAAGACCAAGTATTCTAAGGCATGAACCCAGAGTGTGTACCCCCACATTTCCCCAGGTGGTCTCCACTAAGCCGCCACCCTCTTTCCTCGGGGATATCCTTCCCCTACTCTACCTGTGGCTCAGCTTCCCAGGGGCACATGGCCGAGCCCTCTGAAGTCCTCTGTGGGACTCCAGCCCCTGCAGGGGTAGGCAATATTGTCTGAGTCCCTGTCACCGTGGGTGGTGCAGTACTAGTAGTTACCACAGTGGCATGGCCCTTGCTCAAAATAACCTGGCTGCTGCCAACTCCAGACCTGGTTGATTACCTCATGCTGTCCTCCTAAAGGTCCTGGAGATTTGAAGTGTGACCCCCTCTCTATAACAAAGCTCCGGAGGCAGAGCCACAGGCCTGTCAACACCAAAAACCCTCACCCAATGCCCACGTAGGAGGCACATTTGCAGAAGAGGACTCTGGCTATCCACCTCCGCTACACTGAGTAGTGCTCAGAAACCCAGGCCTCTGGCCGCAGCTTCCCCAGCGCCGCCCGTAAGGCTTCAGAGAAACCACAGTATGCTTCCTTCAGCTGGGCAGGCTCAGGCCACTCTTTCCCTGGCCCGCACTAGCTCGCAGCCTGACCTCACAGACTCTCTTGCCCCTGAGCAAGGGCAGGAACAGACCCAGGTCCTCTTAGGCTGTGAGGCTGCCCAACTGCCTGGTGGTGGCCAGCATGAGCTGCTGTGCAGGGAAGGGCGAGACCTCGTTAACTGGCACCCATACAACCCTACCCCACCCACCACATCCCACACTGGACCACTGGACCCCTGCCTGCACAGCCACCCAAGGGCCCTGAGAACAAACACAGACAGCTTAGAGTTGTCAGTGCCCCCAGACTCTGCCCTGCCCTGTGCAGCATCCACAATAGAACCACAGTGCACAGTCCAGACCAGAGGCCACAGAAGGGCAAGATGGAGGCCTGTGCAACCCTTCTCCACAGCAGGGCCACCACTCCAGAAGGGTAGAGAAGTCTATCTGGGCAGAGTTGGGTGGGGGTAACCCCAGGGCTCTAGGTTTCACCGCTTTCAAACTCCAAGGACTCGTAACAGACTACCCTCAAGCACCCATACACTGGCATCAGAAAACCCCAGCCCTCACCTCTCCTTCTTCTCCTCTGCTGGTTTTCACTTCCTTCCTCCAGTGGAAAGCACCAAGAAACCATGCCAGATGGGGGCAAAGAGGCTGGATGCCTAAGATTTGGTATGAGGCTCTAATGTGGTGATACTACTATGGTAGTTACTACCACAGTGGCTGACTTTCTAGCAAATACCAGTCAAGACACCTGCTGGGGCACACAGGGGAAGACCCCATCCGTACCTCCCTTCCTACCCCTAGGGGTGGGGCCCGTCTCCAGGCCCCATCTCCTCCACCTAGTACCTGGCCAGGGCACAGTAGACAGTGATGACGGTGGAGGGGAGTGACCCTGGAAGCTTGGGGTGGAGGTCTCACCTGAAGATGCTCCTTGGCCAACACCACCCCATTCCTGCCTCCCCACTGTGTCTCCTGTGATCCCTGAGAACCCTGGTCTTCAGTCTGGCCAAGTGGACATTCTGTACAGAACCCACTCACTTTAGGTTTAACCCCATAGTGGCTCAGACCAGAGCCAAAAACCCTTCATGTTGCCTCCTTACATGGTAGCCAACACAGACCGGATTTGGGGTAGCAGACCAGACCCCTTTGGGGCAGCCCTGAGGAGGTAGGGAGTGCACAGTGACAGCAAAGAGGGAAAACAGGCCACCCTGGCTTGGGCTTTAATCTCGGGGCTATGATCCAGATGGCCATTATATTGCAGGCACCCCTCCAAACTCAACCTCACCCCTGCAGCTGGGGGCAAATCCTGACCTGTGCACTGACTTTGGAAACATGGAATTCTGGAGAAAAGCCCAGAGCTGAATGACACCCACCGAACCCTCTCAAGGCCAGAAAGGCCAATGGTCACCTAGGAGAACTGCTCTGGGCCGGCCTAGCAGAATTTGTGCACGTCCATGACATAGTGGTTATAGTTGGAACCACCGTGACACAAGTCTCACGAAAAAATCACCCAGTGGCCTCAGTAACTAGAGAGGCTCAGAGCCAAGGCCATAGAGCTCCTCAAGCCCACACCCATGCAGTCTTGCCTGGCGCACTTCCCCAAAGGCAGTGGCAGGTACAGAGGGATTCTGTGCTGCCCTGAGTCAAGGTGGGTATTGTAGCAGCTACCACTGTGTGAAACACGAAGCCAGAAACTGAATCCCAGCAGAAACTGGATGGACAGCTGCCAGCGGGGGTGGGAGACAGGCAGAGAGGCCAGTGTTGGAACACTGAGCCCTGCCAGGCTCTCAACACTCACCACACCCTAACAGCCTGGACCCCACATGGGACTTTGCTTCATGATAAGGACTAGAAAGAGTGAGCTGGGGATGAAGTCCTTGGGAGCAAATTTGGGGACACCTGCTATGGGGATGGAGCTCAACCAGGGTCGTAGACACCTTTGAGGAAGCCTGACAGGACTAGCACAGTGAAGGTAAAGTTTAGGTGATACTCAGACTTCCAACACAACATAGCAAACACCAAGTCAGAGTTGGGGAGGCAGCAGTGTGCCAGAAAGATTCCATTGGAGGCTCGCTGGGGGCTCCCTGGGGACCTTGGGTAGGTGGTGGATCCTCCTACCCCAAGAAAGAGACCTGCAAACCTTCCACCTCTTTGGCCTTCAGCCTACCTGCAACCTAGTCAAGCCCACTGCTCTCAGCACTAGGGGGAGATCATCCTGGCAGCCAGGCCTCTGTGGAGTCCACAGTCCAGCCTATATCCCTCCACGGTCTTGATTAAGTATCTGTGCCAGCTTTCGGAATGCCACACCAGTCAGGGTCCAGGCTCTTCTTGGTACACTAAATACACAGTGGAGCAGCAGGGTGTTCATCTGGCTGGGTGGAACAGGTCTCAGCCCATTCCCCATGCTACCCCCATATGGGTTCACCAACCTCTTTCTCCAATATCATCACTCCAGCCCAGAGCCTGTCTTCTACACCACACAAGAAGGAGTGCTCAGGGCATCACTCATCAGCCAAATTTCCAAGATCCTGATAGGGCAGCTACAGTCAAACAGGATAGGGGTGTACAGACCTGACAGCCTGAGTTCCATGTCAGCCATGGCCTTGGCCACCACAGTGTTATGCAGGCCTTTAGCCAGCTAGCCCTCCTTGGGACCTGTGGTGCCCCTTGGGCAGGAGGCAGCCCCACCTCAAGCCCCACACCTGCACCCACCGCACACGGATAGCAGCTAAGCTATAAGGCAGCAAGGCCTCAGAAATCACTTTTAAGGCATCAATTTTCCCTTCATGCCCCTCATTCAGGTCCTGTAGCTTCCCAGACCTCCAGCCCCTCCTGCCCTATCTCTCGGCCACAAACCTCAGCTTCCTGTGGCCTCAGTCCTTCCCCTTCCACTTAAAAAAACTACGTGGAGATTTTCAAATGATGCTTTTAACTTAAAGATCAATCACCGTGTACATTTCTCTGCAAATTCTTCCCCACCACCTGTCAACAATATATTTCTTCTTTCACTCCCAAACCTACAATATTTCATTTCTTCAGTAAATATTCTAGCACCTCTAGTGCATGTCAAGCCCTGAGAGGCCAGGAAAAATGGATCCTGACCCCTGGGGTTTACTGCCAGGTACAGATGACCATCCTAGCAGTGTAAACATCTGCATGCATGCAATGTGAGACCAGGAATGAAGCTCAGGGGGTCTTGGGAGTGGATTATCAGGACATAAAACACATTTTAAAACATTTAAAAGAACAGAAATCATTAAAGGTATGTTCTAGACCTCAATGGAATTACAGTAGAAATCAATAACAGAAAGAGAGCTGGAAAATATCAGAATTTTTGGAAATTAAAAAACACATATTTTAATAACACCCGGGTCAAAAGAGGAGTCTGAGGGAAATTTAAAAATACTCTGAACTAAATGGAAATGAAAAGATAACTTATCAAAACGTGTGGATGCAGTAAAAGGAGCACCTAGAGAGAGATTTATAGCATTGAATGCGTGTGTTAGAAAAGAAGGAAGGTATAAAATCAATACACTAAGTTCCCGTTTTAGAAAATCAGAAAAGGGAGAACAAACTAAATCTGACATAAGCAAAAAGAAGATAAATGATAAACATAGAGCAGAAATCAATGAAATTGAAAATAGTAATTTAAAAGAAAAAAAAATCAATGAAACCAGAAGCAGGTTCTTTGAAGAGATGGGTAAAACTGATAAATTTCTAGCCAAGGCAACCACGAAAAGAGAAGAGAAGACACAAATTATTAATACCAAAATTGAAAAAAGAGTCATCACTACTGATCCCATGGACATTGAAAAGATAATACTGGGATGTCATGAAAAATTCTATACTAGATAATACGATAACTTAGAAGAATTGTAACAATTCCTTGAAAGACAGACGGTTCCGCAAGGGCCACTGCCCCATTCCCAGGCCCTGGGCACCCAGGGTGTGAGGGACATCCCAGGTTTGATCCAGAAGCTGCAATATTCAGCAGACCCAATCTCAGGAGGGATGAAATACCCTGATGCCTTACAGTCCACTCAGCCAAGAGAGACACAGAGCACCAGATGGAAATAGCTCTAGATCCCAAGACTCTCCTGGAGCACCCACAGGAAAACCATCCCACACACTCAGGACCCCATGCAGGGACTTGTCCACCATGGGTCCCCTCCTCAGCCATAGTTCAGCCCCAGCACTCACCCAGGCCTCAAGCAACAGCCCTGGAAAATAGCTGTTTCTTGGCCCCCAGAGGACAGGTCAGAGTCATCCCTCCTCATCTGAGCTCCATACCACCCTCTGCAGTAGGTGAATGGGGCTGTCCCAGCAGGAGGATTGTGTGGGGGCATGTTTCACTGTGACAGTATTACGACAGGAGTATCTTTGCAGACCACAGTGACACAGCATCTATACAAAGTCTCTCTCAAAACATGTGGTGCAGCACGCTGAAGTACAGCTTAGCGGTGCTTGTCAATTCCCACAGGGCACAAGGCATCCAACCCGCCACCCACCTGTGGATGCCAGAGATTAGAGACACTGACACAGGGACAAGGATGTCCCACTGATGACAACAGAAAAGGAGCCCCAGTTTTGGGGGCAGCAGGGTCACTCGGAGGCCTGCTGACCTGCTGTCATAGTTATCTAGTGTTGCTGTAACAGAAATACCACAAGTGGGTGGCTTTAACAAACAGAAGCTTATTCTCTCACAGTCTAGTAGGCTAGAAGTCTGAATTCAGGGTGCCAGCTCCAGAGGAATGTTTCCTCTCTCTGTGGGACTAGAGGAAGGTCCTGGTCATCAATTTTCCTGTGGTCTAGGAGCTTCTCAACACAGGCACCCTGGGTCCAAAGGAAGTCCTCTGCTTCCGGCACTACTTTATTGGTGGCATGAGGTCCCCCACTGTCTCTGTTTGCTTTTATACCTCTCCTTTATATCTGAAGAGAGATCCAATCAAGACACAACCTAGACTTTGGATGGAGTTTGGCCTCATTAACATAATACCTCTCATTAACATCATAGAGGCAGATTTACAACACATAAGAAAATCACATCAGACAACAAAATGGTGGACAATCGCACAATAACAAGACTATGGCCAAGTGGACACTCATTTTTTGGTGACACAATTCAATGCATAACACCAGCTCTTCACAAGGGAGGTGGTAATGAGGCAGGTATTCACCAAGGAATTTTATCCTTTTGAGTATGAGCACAGAGAATACCAAGAGGGCCTTAAGGCTGGCTCCTGCACGTGGTCACAGAGGAGAACCCAGCCTGGTAGGCATGGGGGCAGAGGAAGAGGGAACATACCACTCCTTTTATATTTTAAAATTTTCACCAGGTGCAGATACTGCATTTCTAACAGGATGTTTAGTGAACGAATGTAAGAGGACTGTTTCCAAACTTACCCCTTAGCAGTGAGGGACCTTCTCCAGGCCCCGAGCTGTGGCTTCTCTCTTTCCCACCTGTCCCTCTGTGGAGCTCGGGGTCTCTGAGCACCATCCACACCTCACTCCCTGAAGGAGAAGCCAGCAAAAGAGTCAAGATTCCCATGAGCAGGAACACCAAGGCACAAGTCAGAGGTGGAGGCAGATGCCCCTTGCAAGCCAGCAACGTCAAGGCCAGCCTGGGAGGACTTATGTGGCAGGGGATGGGGCCTGAGGTCTTACCTGGGGAAGGGCCACAGCTGGGAGGAGCTCCTAGAACACAGGTATTGCCCCTAAAGTACATGTGGTCTCCTACAGAATAAGGAATAAACTTCCAATTCACAGTCCTAGGAGTCCCTCTCCCCTGGACTGGAGAACCCCTGACCTCCCATCTTGGACTCTCTTCCCTGGTCCAGCCTTCCTGGGGCAGGTACTGCTGTCCCTGAGGATATAAAAGGCCCCATGTAACTGATGCACAGTGGGGATGGGCATTCACCCACCCTAGTTGCCACTGCACTGGTGGGAGGGATGATTTTCATGATGGACAGACATCCACCAGTTCAGGGGGAGTCCGGGAAAGCCTAGCATAGCCAGCCATATTACCCCGAGAGGCCCCCAGATGTTTCAGCAAGAAACCCCTCAGGCGT
Organism: Loxodonta africana; assembly: GCF_030014295.1. Taxonomy (NCBI): domain Eukaryota; kingdom Metazoa; phylum Chordata; class Mammalia; order Proboscidea; family Elephantidae; genus Loxodonta; species Loxodonta africana. The sequence goes on from NC_087362.1 coordinate 27,068,798, forward strand.
GAAGCCCAGCCCCAAGCTCAGGTCTCTACCTCTGGAACTGCCTTCCTTCCATCCTGCCAGAGGAGGATTGGGGGCAGGTGTGCACCACTGTGATATTACTGTTAAGATTCTGGTTGTTGTGGCCACAGCATCACAAAGTCTTTCAAAAATCCATCCCTACACCTCAGCCCCTCTCACCAGGAACTGAAGCCCTGACCAGGGTTTTGAAAGGTGTTATGGATTGAATTGTGTTCCCCCAAAATAGGTGTCGTAAATCCTAACCCCTATACCTCTGGTTTGGAAACCGTGGCTGCGTAGTGGTTAAGTGCTAAGGCTGCTAACCAAGTGGTCAAAAGTTCAAATCCACCAAGCCCTCCTTGGAAACTCTATGGGGCAGTTCTACTCTGCCTATAGGGTTGATATGAGTTGTAATCCACTCGAGGGCAGTGGGTTTGGTTTTTTTATTTTATACCTCTTGTTATAATCACACTGGCATATTGATTTTCTTTGTTATGTTAGTGAGGCTGTATTAGCATAGGGTATGTCTTCAGTGAATATCTTCTGAGATATAAAAGAGCAGATTAAGGAAACAAACAGCTGCATGATACAACCTGTATAATCTCCCAAGGAACCTAGGAAAAGATGCTGAAAAGAGACTGTAACTTTTCCCCAGAGCAGAGAGAGGGAGAGAAAGCCTTCCTCTAGAGTTAGAGCTCTGAATTCTGACTTCTACCCTCTGAAACTGTGAGAGAAAAATTTCTGTTTGTTGAAGCTGCCCACTTGTGGTATTTCTGCTATAGCAGCACTAGATAACTAAGACAAACAGGAATACACACCACGGATTCCTGGGGTACCGCAGCCATTTGGCCCATGACCCAAACCAGCAGGTACAGCACCACGGTGGTGACATGGCTACCTAGACCAGCAAGCCCTGAAGGGATCATCACATAGACCCCGCCATGGAAATCCATAAGGATCACAAAGCAGATGGACCAAAGCCAATCCCCGACTCAGCCTAATCTCGCTCATCGTGGGGACACTCCTGCTGAACTCCCACCCAAAGCGATTGTCTGCTGGCGTCCACTAGACAGCCCACAAAAGTCCTCCCTCCTCCCTCAGGGTTGGTCCACATCTCAGGGCCACATCTATGCACCTCAGACACACCACTCTACAATGCCACCCCATTTTAAAAAGGGGCAACAGGAAATTGGCCTACCTCTGCTTCTATGGCACTGCCCCAGACTTGCAGTCAATGGGCCTTTTGGGCATACTTCTCTGCACTCCACATCACACTGCTCCACCTGACAACCTGCATCCCACAATTCCCAACACCCCATGCCCAGACAAGTAGCAGGCTGGGATGAGAACTGAATCTTGCAGCCTATGAGGAAGGTGGGTTGGACTGAGTGGTTTCCCTTTAGAATCCTTTCTCTCAGTGGAAAGGCAGGGGTGGGTGACTCAAAAAGAGGCCCCAGGTAGGCACCATTGAGGGCTGGAGTGTCCAGCAGGTCTGTGGCCATTAAGTAGACCATGCCCACCCGATCTGGCCCAAGAAGGGGCAGCTCCGAGGCTGTAACCAGTGGAGTGTCCAGGAAAGACGGCAGTGCTGGCAGGACAGTGGACAACCGGGTCCAAACAGCCAGGGGCTGGCACAGCCTTTTTCCTGGGGACGTCATGCACGGCTCCTGGATCAGCCTGGCCTTCTGTGAGCTGAGCCCCTCATTTGACCTTCCCTAGGACCCAACCAAGTACCATGCTCATACTTCAGAAACAAACAACCTTCTAGTAATGGCCTTCTCTCCTCCTCAGTCTCTCTTGGACCACTGGTCAGATGGTCCATCCTGTATGACAACAGCCAACAGAAAACAGACACTCCCAGGCAGCCTTCCTGCACAGACCCCATACCAGGGAAGGAAGTGTGGGCAACCCCCCATGAACCTTCACCCCATGACCACAGCTCCCAGGGGCTGGGCTCCTTCATACTTGCAGAACATAGCATCACTTCAGACACATTCCCAGGGGCCAGGAGTACAGGGACTGGGCCAGCCTGCCAGCCTGCCCCATGTGCAGAGAAGACCACCAAGCAGAGATTTATGGCCTGGGGCCCTGGTCACCTGGGCCAGGTGAGCCCTCCAAGGAGCCTGGAGCAGCACAAGGGCCCAAAAACAGTGGGCTTTTTGTCTAGAACCCTCCCATTTTGTAAGTATAGGTACCTGTAGCAAAAACCTGCCTCTTAGCTCCCAGGGCAGCATGGCCAGGGTGAGCACAAGACTCAAGGATAGCATCCATGCTCCCCTTAGCTGGGGGCTTTTCAGGTTCCACTTGGATCACAGCCATCCTGGATACCAGCATGTGTCTGGCCACAGGAAGTCAGGCAAGACAGAAGAGACCACCCGGTGCTTCACCCCTGCTCAAGCTCCCCTAAGGCAGACACCCAACATGCAGAGATCTCCATGGCCCACAGAGCAAGGTGCTAACAGAGGGAGACAGTAGCCTTGCTAGCAACCCTCCCTATACCCTTGAGGAAGCACTGTTCACACTGACCCCCAGTGGGCATGACTGCAGCCGAGCCCTCACCCCCTATGTGGGGGACCCCAGAAAGGTAAGGGGAGTCAGTGCCAGCTCTGCCTAGGAGCCTCCAGGGACTGAAAAGGAAAGGATGGTATAGCTGGCCCAGTAATCACTGCCCAAGAGTTCACTGAGGGAGCATGTCAAGTGCCGCTCCTTTGGACAACAACTGATCTCTAGCCTGTCATGGACCCCCACCCACCTCGAGGTCATTAAGAGCTTCTCCCCAGAAGAGCATAGTGCAGTGTTCTCCACAAAGCATCCTCTTGATGAGGTCATCCTCTGGGACACTGTGCTAGAGATCTGCCAGCCTCCAGTGAAGGGGGTCCCAGAGCAGCCTCTCCAGGAGCTGGTCCCACAGGAATCCCTCCTCAGTCATCTAGGCCAGGAACCAAGCGGAGTCAGGTGGGACCTTAGCCCACGTGGATCCTGATGCCATTCCTCTAACACAGGCCCAATCCATGACCTGCAGGACTTCCCTCCTTTTCCCAGCCCAGTACCAGAGCCCTGCTTTATGTCATCCAATTCTCTTTCCTTCTACCTGCCATCCATCCCAGTCTACCACAGGCCCCCGCAGGCAGTACACATCAGACGGAATTCCTACCACCCGGCCTATGGTCCCGCAAATGCCCACTCAGCATCCTGAGTTCAGCCAGTGTAGCCAGACCACCATTCATGGTGTGGCCGTTCTCCTGTCCCCCCATGCCCTCTCGATGTCAGCCTCACTCTGAGATGTCTAGCAGCCCTGACAGCCTGAGCACCTCCTCCCCAGCCCACCAGCTAACCTTGCAGCTATACAGGGAGGCCCCCTGGACCCTCACTGCAGCCACCCTGCCCGGCTCAAGCCCCAGTTCTGGTCACAGGGCGTCGAGCTGTGGTAGATGACTATGACTAGGGTAACACAGTAGCACCACCCATAGCACGAACCACCTGCTCCACACAAGTCCCAATGTCTCCCAGACCCTGGGGTGAGGGCGGGGGAAGTACAGTTGGAGAGTGGCCCTCTGTGAGTCTGGCCACCTGGAGGGAGGGGATACTTGTGCTTGCGGAGGGAACCCTGGTGACGACCTCATGGGCCCAAAGACTGTCAAAGGCACAGAGCAGTGCCTTGCCTGGGACTAGACAAAGGCAGAGAAAGGCCCGGGCTGGTGACAGGTGTGTACAAAATTAACCCCTCAATCTCTGCCAGCCTGATCCTTAAGGCCTCCATCATCACCCCTTACTGTAGGGACACTGAGTAATGAGCAGTGAAGGGTCTGGGGCAGGTTCACCCAGACTGCTAGGGAGGGAGCTGAGAGCCCCAGTTGCTGCTCAAGGCCACTGTGACAATTCCTGGAGACCATGGACTCTGAGCCATGAGCCTGAACAGTGTGCTTCCACAGTTTCCCAGGGGGCCTCCATCAAGTCCCTACCCCCATTCCCTGGGGATATCCTTCCCCCACACACTGGAAGCTCAGATTCCCTGGGGCAAATGGCCCAGCCTCTGAGGCCCTCCGGGGCCCTCCAGTCCCTGCAGGGGCAGGCAGTATTGTCTGGGCCCTGGCACTGTGGGTCTTGGAGTAGTAGTGGTTACCACGGTGGTATAACCCTGCTACAAATCACCTGGCTCTTGCTGGCTGTGTTTGTAGTTAGGCCTGGTCACATCAGGCTGTCCTCCTAAAGGTCCCAGTAGTTGGAAGCATGATCCCCTTTCCATAACAAGGGTTGGGAGGCATAGCCACATGCCTGTCAACAGCAAAGACCCTCACTCACTGCCCACCTAGAGGGCACCCATGTTGGACAAGGCTCTGGCCTTCCACCTCCAGCTGAGCTGAGCTATGCCCAGACCCCCAGATTCACCATCCGGCTTCCCCAGTGCCACCCCTAACAGTTCAGAGAAATCACACACTGCTTCCCTCAGCTGGGCAGTATCAGGCCACCCTTCTCCTGGACCCCACTGGCTCCTAGCCTGACGTCACTGGTGCTCCTGCCCCAGAGGAAGGGCAGGAGCAGACCCAGGGCCTCTGAGGCTGTGAGGCTGCCCACTTCCTCATGGTGGCCAGTGTGAGATCCTCAGCAGTGTGGTGGGGTTGGGGGGAGGGAGGGGATAAGGTCTTGATAAGTGGGCCTCAGACACCCCCTACCCCAACCACCAGGACTCACCACGAACCACTGGACCCCCACCTGCTCAGCCTCCCAAGGGCTCTGAGGTCCCACAGTGAGAGCTCAGAGTTGTCAGCTCTCCCAGACTCTGTTCTGTCCTGAACAACACCCCCCGCCCCATAGCCCACTGCCCACAGCCCAGTTCAGAGGCCACAGAAGGGCAGAGTGGAGGCCTGTGGAAGCCTGCTCCACACCAGGACCACCACTCTTGAAGGGGCAGTGTGGGTTCTCTGGGCAGAGAGGGCTCTTGGAGATGCAGGGCTCTGGGTTGCCCCCTTTCAAACCCAAGTGACTCTTACCAGAGTGCCCCCAAACACCCCTTCACTGGCCCCAGGGCACCCCAGCCCTCAACGGTCCTTTTCTCCCCTCTGCTGTCTTCTCCTCCTTCCCTCATGTGGAAAGCACCAGGAAACCAGGGCTGGTGGGGGCACAAGGCAATGGATGCCTAACATTTGGCACGATGTTCTAATGCCATGCTACTACTACTATGGTGCTTACTACCACTTTGGCTGACTTCTCATCAAATACCAGCCAAGACCCCTGCAGGGGCAGACAAGGGGAAAAACCCAACTCTGTCCTCCTTCTAACCCCTAGGGCTGGGGCCTGTCTCCAGGTCCCAACTCCTCCACTCAGCTCCTGGCCAGAGCAACAGTAGATAGTAATGCCAGTGGAGGAGAGAAGCCCTAGAAGCTCGAAGGGGGCCTCAGCTGAGAATGCTTCTTTGCTACCCCCAGCTCATTCCTGCTTCCCCACCTTGTCTCTTTCCCTGGGGTTATCTTGCACCCAATGACCTCAGGTCCTCATTCGGAAAGGGCACATTCTATACAGACACTCTCACAGTCAGTTTACCACCATACTGGCTCAGGCCAGAGCCAAAAGACTTTTGGGGAGCCCCCTCATGTGGTAGCCAACACAGCCAGGACCTAAGATGGCAGCCACCTTTGAGACAGCACTGCAGAGGCCCCAAATACACAGTGACAGCGAACAGCGACACCAGGCCATACGTAGCTAGGCTCCAATCACAGTGCTCTGACTGGATAGCCACTCCATTGCAGCTCCCTACTCCCCACCCCCAACCCATAGTCAGGGACAGATCGTGACATGTGCATTGACTTTGGAGGCTTGAAATTCTGGAGAAAAAGCCCAGGGCTGAGGGACACCCACCCCTCCCTGTCAAGGCCAGAAAAGACCAATGTTTGCCCAGAGGGCAGCCCTGGCCAGACCCAGCACAATTTGTGCAGGTTCATGACACAGTGCTTATGACTGAGGACACAGTGACTCAAGTCTCACATACAACTCACCCAGGGGCCTCCAGGACTAGAGAGGCTTAGAACCAAGGCCATAGAGCTGGTCAAGATCACTCCCCATTTGGCCTTACCTGCCACTCCTCACTGTAGGCAGCAGAAGGTACACAGGGATTTGGTGCTGCCCTGTGTCAAGGTGTGTACAGAGAGAGCTACCACTGTGCAAAAGACTGAGTCAAAAACAGGACCCCAGCAGCCAGAGGAGGGACAGAAAGAGAGGCCCATGCTGGAGCCTGAGACTTGTCAAGCTCTGACACTAACCCCCAACTAATAACCGGAACCCTGAAAGGAGCTTTGCTTCATGGTTAGGACTAAGAAGCACGAGCGGGGAGGAAGTCCTGGGTAGTGGATGGTGGGCCTGGAGCTCAACCAGGGTCATAGACCCCTTTAAGGAAACCGGACAGGGCCAGCACAGTGAAGGTAAAGTTCAGCTGATAGGTGGATTTCAACAGAACATAGCCTATACCCAGTCAGAGCCCAGAAGGGGGACCTGTGCCAGGAAGGATCAGTTGGGGAACTACCTGTTGAGCCCGGGTAGGTGGTAGCTCCTCCTACCCCAGGAAAGAACCCACCTATTTGCCCATCAGCCTACCTGCAGACTAGGCAAACCCACTGTCTTCACCACCAGTGGGGAGATCATCCTGGAAGCAGGTCTCTGTGGAGCCCAAAATCCACCATGGACCCCTCCATGGCCCTGAGTAGGTACCTCTCCGGGCTATGAGGATGCCACAGCAGTCAGTCAGGACCCAGGCATGCTTTGGTACATTAAGCCCACAGTGGTGCAGCAGGAGCTCATCTGGCTAGGTGGGACAGGGCTCTGCCCACTCCTCATGCTACGTCCATGTGCGCTCACCAACCTGTTTCTCCCATTTCATCATTGTGGCCCAGAGCCTGTCTTCTACAGCAGGAGCCATTGCCCCACTCCAGAAGGGTGCCGAGGGCATCACTCACCAGTTGCCTTTCCTGAGTCCAGATGGGCCAGCACCATTCAAAAGGGATGGGGGCCTGTGGGCCTGACAACCTGGGCTGCAGGTCAGCCCTGGCCTCGGCGACTGCAGTGTGATGCAGGCCTCCAGCCACCTAGCCCCAACTAGCCCTCCTTGGAGCCCTGGGCTCAGCCAGACCTGTGGTGCCCCCTTGGGCAGAGAGGCAGTCCCACTACCAGGCCCCATGCTCTGCACCCCACCCCCCCTACAGGAAGGTGATAAGCTCTAGGCCAGCAAGGCCTTAGAAGTCAGCTTTAAGGCATCACTTTTCCCTTCCTGCCCCTCCTTCTGGCCCTGTTGCTCCCCAGACCTCCAGCCCCTCCTGTCATGCCTCTTAGCCACAAACCTCAACTTTCTGTGGCTTCTGCTCTTTCCCCTCCACTTACACACAGTACATGGAGATTTTCAAATGTTCCTTTTAGCGTAAACATAGGACCAGATAGCACATTTCACTACGACTTGTCCCCCACCCTGAAGTCAACAATATATTTCTTCATTCATTCCCAAATCCACAAGACTTCATTCATTCAGTAAATATTCTAGCACCCGTAGTACATGTCAAGCCCTGAGAGACCAAGACGAATGTATCCTGAACCCTGGGGTTTACAGCCAAGTACAGATGACCATCACAGCTGTGCAAACATCTGCATGCATGCAATGTGAGACCAGGAAGGAAGCTCAGGGAGTCTTCGGAGTGGCTTATCAGGACATAAAACATACCTTAACACAATTCAGAAAATACAAATCATTAAAAGTATGTTCTAGACTACAATAGAATTAAACTAGAAATCAATAATACAAAGAGAGTTGAGAAATATCAAAATATTTGGATATTAAACAACACACTTCTCAGTAACACTCGGGTCAGAAAAGAAGTCTGAAGACAAATTTAAAGATACTTTGAACAAAATGGAAATGAAAGACAATTTATTAAAATATGTGGGATGCAGCAAAGGAGTGCTTAGAGAGTAATTTATACCACTGAATCCATATGTTAGGAAAGAAGAAAGGTATTTAATCAAGTTTTTAGGAAGAAACATGTTTAATCAAGTCTAAACTTCCATTTTACAAAACCAGAAAATGAAAACCAAATTAATTCTGACATAAGCGAAAAAAAGTGAAAAGAAGACAAAAAATAGAAATGGAGCAGAAGGCAATGAAATTGAAAACAGACATTTAATAGAATTCAGTGAAACCAAAAGCAAGTACTTTGAAGAGATCAGTACATTTGGTAAATCGCTAGCCAGGCTAACCACAAAAAGAGGACAGAAGACATAAATTACTAATACCAAAAACGAAAAAGCAGTCGTCACTACTGATCCCATGGAGGTCACAAGGATAATAAGGGGATATTATGAACAACTCTATACCCACATATTTGATAACTTAGATGAATCGTAACAGTTTCTTGAAAGACAGAGGGTTCTGCAGAGACTACTGCCCCATCCCCAAGCCCTGGGAACCCAGGGCATTAGTGACATCCTAGGTTTGATCCCAAAGCTTCATCTTTCAAAACAATCAACCACAGGAAGGATGCAATGCCCTACAGGCTCACAGTCCACTTAGCCAAGAAGGACACAGAGTAATAGATGGAAACAACTTGAGACCCCAAAGTCCTCCTGGAGCAGGAGGGACCAAAGTCTGCACAGACAAACTACCACACTTACTCAGGATCCCAGCAGGGGTTTGCTCCCCATAAGGCTCCTCCTTGGCAACAGTGGAACCCACGGCACTCACCCAGCCTGCTCGCAGCAGCCCTGGAGACAGCCATCTCTCGGCCCCCAAAGGGCTGGTCACAGTCATCCCACCTCACCTGAATTCCAAACCCAAACCTCTGGAACTTTTGGAATCCCCACTGCAGAGAGTGGACAGGGTTATCCCAGGAAGGAGGATTGTGTAGGGACATAAGTAACCGTGACAATATCAAAGTGGTAGTTCCTGGTATTACCACAGTGACACAGCACCTGCCCAAAAGCCCTGGCCAATGCAGCACCCTGGGGTGCAGCCTGGTGGTGCCCATCAACTCCCACAGGGCACATGGCATCTGACCTGCCACCTACCCAGGGAAGTAAGAGTTTGGAGACAATGGGACAAGGATGTCCTACTGATGACAACAAAGAAGGAGGCCAAGGTCCTGGGGCACCAGGAGCAGTCAGAGGTCTGCTGACCTGGTGTCTTAGTCATCTAGTGCTGCTGTAACAGGAATACCACAAGTGGTTGGTCTTAACCAACAGAAGCTTATTCTCTCACAGTCTAGTAGGCTAGAAGTCTGAATTGAGGACGCCAGCTTCAGTGGAAGGCTTTCTCTCTCTTTTGGCACTGGAGGAAGGTCCTGTCATCGATTTTCCTCTGTCTAGGAGCTTCTCAACACAGAAACCCCAGGTCCAAAGGACGCACTCTGCTTCTGGCACTACATTCTTGGTGGCATGAGGCTCCACTGTCTCTCTGCTTGCTTCTCTCTTTTATGTCTCAGAAGAGATTGACTCAAGATACAACTTAATCTGGTAGATTGAGTCCTGCCTCATTAACATAATGCTTTAAATTCAGCCTCATTTACATTGTAGTGGTAGGATTCACAATAAGTAACAATATTACATCAAATGACAGAATGGTGGGCAATCACACAATACTGGGAACTGTGGCCTAGCCAAGTTGACACACATTTTTGGTAGACACAGTTCAATCCATAACACCAGCTCTGCAAGAGGGAGTCGGAACCGAAACAGGTATAAACCAGGGCGTTGTGATCTTTCCTCACGTGTGCACAGAGAACAACAAGAGGGTGGAAAGGTGGGCTAGTGCCTGTAATCACAGGGAAGAGCCCAGCCTGGTAGGCATGGGGGGAGAGGGAGAGGGGACATGCCCAGTGCATTTACACTCTCTGTATAATTTAAAATTTTCACCAAGTGCAGATACTGTATTTATAATGGGATTTGTAGTGAATGAATGTAAGTTTATTTTTTGAAAACTTATCCCTAGACAGTGCTAGAAGTGGCCCAGGTCCTGAGCTGTGACCTCTGTCCCTCCCACCTGTCCCTCTGTGGAGGGTAGGGTCTCTGGGAGCCATCCAACCCTGACTCCATGAGGGAGAGTCCAGCAAAAGGGAAAAGGGCCCCCTGAGCAGCAACAGCAAGGCACAAGTCAGAGGTGGAGCCGGGTGTCCCTCTCGGGGTATTGGCATGCAAGCTAGCCTGGGAGGACATAGACCACAGCGCCTGGTGGCTGTTAACACACAGCCACAGCTGGGAGGAGCTCCTGGGACCCAGGTCACTGCCCCTAAGGCACACCCTGCACTCTCACAGAATAAAGAGCAAATTTCCAATCCACACTTTTCGCACTACTTTTCTGTGGCATGAGGTCCCCCTGTCTCTCTGTTCCTCTTTTATATCTCAGAAGAGATTGACTCAGGGTACAAGATAATCTTGTACATTGAGTACTGTTCATTAACATATCTGCCTCTAATCCTGCCACATTAACATCACAGAGGTAGGATTTACAACTCAAAGAACAATCCTATCAAATGACAAAATCAATCCTGGGCACTCACACAAGACTGGGGACCATGGCCTAAGTTGACACATATTTTCTGGGGACACAGTTCAATCCATAACACCAGCCCTGCATAAGTGAGGTGAAACTGAGGCATGTATTCACCAGGGTATTTTGTTCTTTCTGGTGTGCATGGAGAATACCAAGAGGGTTGTACTGTAGGCCTCTGCCTGTGAGGCATGGAGGCACAAGGAAGTGCGATATGCTTTGTCCATTTCCACTCTTCGTTATATTTTAAATTTTCACCAGGTGCAGAGAATGCACTTATAATGGGACTTATACTGAGTGAATAAAAGTTCTTTTGTTGTTTTGTTTTTAACTCACCCATTGGCATGCTGGAACTGCTCCAGGTCTTAAACTGCAACTTCTGTCCCTCACACCTGCCCCTCTGTGGAGCTCAGGTCTCTGAGCACCATCCACCCTTAACTCCCTGAGGGCGAAGCCAGCACAAGAACAAAGAGTCTTCTGAGCAGAGGCTGAAGGCACAAATCAGAGGAGGAGGCAGGCAGTGCACTCAGGGCATTGAGGTCCAGGCCACTCTGAGAGGAAGTAGGGGACAGGGCCTGGGGTAGCTGCTGACCCACAGCCACTGCTGGGAGGAGCTCCTAGGACCCAGGTCTCTACCCTTAAGGCACATCCTGTGCTCTCACAGAGTAGGGAGTAAACTGCAGAGTCACTGCCCTAGGCATCCCCCTGCCCTGGGCTGGAGAAGCCCAGACCTCCCACCTTGACCTCTGCTCCCTCCTCCCACCTTCCTGGGTTAGGTGCTGCTAGCCCCTAGGATATAAAAGGACACCCAAGTAACCCATGCACAGTGGTGATGGGACTCACCCACCCTGGGTTCTGCTGCAGTGGTGGAGGGGCTGATTTCCAAGATGGACGGACAGCTACCAGCTCAGGGGGAGTCCCATGACAGGCTGACATAGCCATGCCACCCCTGGAGCCCCCCCCACCTCAGGTGTTTCAGCAAGCAGACTCTCAGGAACAGGGCACAGCCCCAAGCTTATCAGGTCTCTACCTCTGGGGTTGTCTGCCCATCATCTCGCCAGAGGGGGATCGGGGACAGGCGTGCACCACTGTGGTATTACTGTGATGGTTCTGGTTGTTATGGCCACAGCCTCACAATGCCTTGCAAAAGCCCATCCCTATACCCCAGACCCTCCCACCAGGCACTGCAGCCTCACCCACAATTTTGAAATGTGTTATGGATCAAATTCTGTCCCTCAAAACAATGTGTTATAAATCCTAATTCCTATACCTGTGGCTAGAATTTCACCTGGGAATAGTTTTCTTTGTTGCTGAGGCACTACAAATATAAGGTGTGTCTTGAATCAATTTCTTTTGTAATAAAAAAAAGAGCAGATTAAGCAAGCAAACGAGTACATGATAGAAGCCACATGAACTTCTTCTAGGAATAGAAGTTGAAAAGAGGCAAGGACAGAGAGAGAGAAAGCCTTCCTCTAGCGTCAGTGCTCTGAAGTCGGACTTCTAGCCTCCTAAAGGGTGAGAAAATACATTTCTGTGAAAGTTACCACTTGTGGTATTTCTGCTATAGCAGCACTAGGTAATTAAAACAAATAGGGACACACCACCATGGATTCTGGGGGTACTACAGCCATGTGGCCCGTGACCCAAGGCAGCAGGTATAGCACCACCATGGTGACATGGCTCCCTGGACACCCAAGCCCCTGGAGCATCACCACAGAGACCTCACCAGGGAAATCCATACTAGTCATGAAACACACGGACCAAAACTAACTCCAAACTCAGCCTAATCTCGCTCATAGTGGGTCCGCTCCTCCTGACCACCCCCCCCCCCCAAGGCCATTGTCTGCTGGCTTAGAGTGGACAATCCAGAAAATCACTCCTCCTCCTTCCGGGTTGGTCAACAAATCAGTGCCACAGCTTGGCATCTCAGACACACTACTTTGTGATGTCCCCCCCATTTTGGACAGAGGCAGCAGCAAGGTTGGGCTGCATCTGGTGTCCTGGCACCGTCCCAGCCCTGCCTTCACTGGGTCTCTTGGTCATACATCCCTGCACCCCACACCAAGCTGCACCCCATACCAAGCTGCACCTCATACCCAGCCAGAAAACAGACTGGGTTGAGAATTGAATCTTGCTACCTATGAGGGTTTCGGATACCCTGGTGCATAGTGTTTAAGTACTACAGCGGCTAACCAAGAGGTTGGCAGTTCAAATCCACCAGGCACTCCTTGGAAACTCTATGGGGCAGTTCTGCTCTGTCATGTAGGGTCCCTGTGAGTCAGAATCAATTCAACGGCAGGGGATTTGAGTTTTTTTTGTTTTGTTTTATCTATGAGGAGGGTAGGTGGGGCCGAGTGGTTTCGTTTTAGAATTCTTTGCCCTTGTAGAAAGCCTACATGGGCCGCTGTAGGTGCAACTGAGGGTTGGGGTGTCTAGCAGACACGTGGACTCCAAGTAGCCTCTAGCCAACCACCCACGCCCACAAGGGGGTGCGTCCACGGCCCTAACCAGGAGGCCTGCCCAGGAGAGGTGACTGTGCTGGCAGGATGCTGGTCAACCAGGTCCAAGCATCCAGGGTCTGGCATTACCCCCTTTTGTGCAGAAAAGTCATGCAGGGCCTCTGGAACAGCCCAGGCTTCTATGAACCATGCCTCTCACTTCACCTCCTCTAGGAGCCAACCGTGGATCATGCTCACACTTCAAAAACAAAGAACTTCCAGTAACGGGTGTCTTGCCTCCTAAGTCTGTCCCTGGTCACTGGTCAGCTGGTCCACCCTGCATGAGAACAGCCCACATTAAACTGGCACCCTTGGGCAGCCCTCCTGTACAGACCCCACCTCAGGGAAGGAAGTGTGGGCACCAACTATGCACCTGCACCCATGACAACAGTCCCTGGGGGGCTGGGTTTGTCCATACGTTGCAGAGTACGGTGTAACCTCAAACCCCTTCCCAGTGGCCAGGACCACAGGGACTGGGCCAGACTGCCTGCCTGCCCTGTGTGTAGAGAAGACCACTGAGCAGTGATCTGGGTCTGGGGCGCTGGTTGCCTGGGTCAGGTGAGCCCTCTAAAGAGCTAGGAGCAGGGCAAGGGCCCAGGAACCCAGAACTTTTTGTCAAGAACCATCCCATTGTGTAAAGATAACTACCACAGTGACAGACTCAGCAGAAAAAATCCACCCCTCAGCTCCCAGCTTCCCATGGCCAGGGTCAGCACCAGAACCAGGGACAGCATCCATCTGCCCCTTAGCTGGTGGCTTCCAAGCCCAGCCTGTCCTGGGACCCCAGCTCCCAGGATCCCAGAATATGTCTGGCCACAGGTAACCACTCAAGACCTGAGATAGCACCAGATGCCTCATGGTGGTCAAGCTCTGTGGGCAGACAGTCCCTACCCAGAGAACACTATGGCCCACAGAGTCAGGCACCAGCACGGGGAGGAAGTACCCTTTGCTAGCAACCCTTCTCTCCGCTCCTGACGAAGCACTATTCCCATTGTCCCCAAGTGGGCATGACTACAGCTGAGCCCCCACCCCAACGTCAGGGAGTCCAGTCTTGGAGAAGGTCAGTTGGGGAGTCAGTTCCAGATCTGCCTGGAAGCCTCAGGAGGCTGACAGAGGAAAGGACACTGTACCTGCACAGAAGTTCACTGGAGGAGCATGTCAGCCTAGGCTCCTTTGGGCAGCAAGTGATCCCTAGCCTGTCGCAGACTCCTACCCACCTCGAGGTCTGGAGGGGCTTGTCCCCAGAAGAGGGATAGTGCAAAGCTCTCTGCACATCAGTGTCTGGCTGAGGTCATCATCAGGGACACTGTGCTGGAAATCTGCCAGCCCCCAGGGAAGGGGGTCCCAGAGCAGCCTCTCCAGGAGCAAGTCCCAAAGGAATCCCTCCTCTGTCTTCTGGGATAGGAACCAGGTAGAGTCAGGTGGGACATGAGTTCAGGTGGGTCCTGATTCAGTTCCTCTACCAAACAACCAGCCCATACTCTGTAAGCCTTTCCTCCTCCTCCCAGCCCAGTACCAGAGACCTGTGGGTTGGCATCCACCCTTATTTTCTTCTCCCTGGCACCCATTCCAGCCAGACCCAGGCCCCCGAAGGTAAAGCAGGACACATGGAGTTCCTATCACCCAGCCTCTGGGCACTCAGGAGGCCCCCAAGCATCCAGACTGACATCCTCACTGTCTCTGGTCTCCTGTCCACCTATGCCTCTTCTGGGACCCCTCACACTTGAACTTCCAACACCACTGAGAACCTGAGAATTTTCTTCCCTCCCCCTCATCCAGCCCACTAGCTAGCCCCACAGCTGTGACTACAGAGTGAGGCTGGCCACCTGGACTCTCTGTGCTTCTGTAGATACACCAGCCTGCCCAGGCCCCAGACACGGATCTTCTCATAGAGCATCGAGCTGTGGTAGATGACAATGACTATGATGATCACAGTGGCACAAACCATAGCAGCAACCACCTGCTCCACACAAGCCCCAGTGCTTCCGAGACCCTGGGGCGGGGGAGTGGGAGAAAGGCAGTTGGAGGGTGCCCCTCTGTGAGTCTGGCCACCTGGAAGTAGGGCATAGTGGTAGCTGGGGTTGGGACCCCAGTGATGACCAAAGGACTAAAGGATGCTCAAAGGGGCAATGTAGGGCCTGGTCTGGGACTAGGCAAAGGGTGAGGGAGGCCCAGGCTGGTGTCAGGAATGTACACAAGTAACCCATCCTCTGCCACCTTGCTCCATCCAGACTATATCATCACTCCCTCATCATGGGGAAATTCAGGTATGAGCAGTGAAGGGCCAGGGGCAGGCTCACCCAGATAGCTGCGGAGGGAGCTGAGAGCACCAGCTGCTCGCTCAGGCTACTGGGGCAATTCCTGGAGACCAAGGACTCTAAGCCATAAGCCTGGAGAGTACCCCCACAATCCCCCAGGGGTTTCCATTAAGACCCCACTCTCTTGTAGGGATATCTTTCCCCCACACCGCTGGCAGCTTAGCCTCTCAGGGGCACCTGGCCCAGCTTCTGAGGCCCTCTGTGGTCCTCCAGCCCCTGCAGGAGCAGGCAGTTTTATCTGAGTCCCTGTCACTGTGGGTGGTAGAGAAGAAGTAGTAGTTACCACAGTGGCATGAACCCTGCTAAAAATCAACTGACTCCCATAGGCCATATTAATAGCTAGGCCTGGTCACCTCATGCTGTCCTCCCAAAGGTCCTGGAGGTTGGAAGCGTGATCCCCTCTCCATAACAAGGCTCGGGAAGCATAGCCACACTCCAGTCAACAGCACAGACACTCACCCACTGGCCACCTAGGAGGCATCTGTGCAGGAGAGGGCTCTGGCCATCTGCCTCCAGCTGAGCTGAGTGATGCCTAGAATCCCAGGTGCCCAGGCCCCAGCTTCAGCAGCATCACCCCTAGCAGTTCAGAGAAACCACACAATGCTTCCCTCAGCTGGGCATTCTCAGGCCACCCTTCCCCTCACCTGCTCTGGCTTCTGGCCTGACCTTACTGACTCTCCTGCCCCTGAGCAAAAGCAGGAGCAGAGCGAGGGCTTCTGAGGCTGTGAACCTGTACGCTTCCTGATCATGGCCACCTTGAGCTCCTCTGCAGAGAAGGCTTAGGCCTTGCTAACTGGGCCTCAGACACCTGCTAACTCATCCACTACCTCCCACCCTGAACCACCAGACCAATGACTGCAAAGCCCCCTGAGGGCCCTGAGGCCCCACACTGAAATCACACAACATTCGATGCTCCCAACAATCCTTTGCCCTGGACAACCCCTCAAAAGAACCACTGACCACAGTCCAGGCCAGAGGTCACAGAAATGTACAATGAAGGCCTGTGAAAGCCTGCTCCACTCCCAGGCCACCAGGCCAGGAGGTGCAGAGGGGATTGTCTGGGCAGAGATGTGTACTGGAGACCCCTGGGCTCTAGGTTGCCCCCTTTCAGGCCCCAGTTCCTCTTAGCCCCATGTATCCCTTCACTTCCCCCAGGGCAACCCAGCCCTCAACTCTTTTTCCTCACTTCTGCTGTGGTCTCCTCCTTCCCTCAAGTGGGAAGCACCTGGAAACCATGCCAGATGGGGGCGCAGAGGCTGGATGCCCAAGATTTGGTATGAGGCTCTAATGTTGTGATACCTCGCTAGTGGTAGTTACTACCACAGTGACTGACTTCCCAGCAAATACCAGCCAAGACACCTGCAGGGGCAGACAGGGGAAGAATCCATCCCTACCTCTTTTCGTAGCCCTGGTGGTGGGACCTGTCTCCAGGTCCCATCTCCTCCACCTAGTACCTGACTGTGGCAGCAGTAGGTATTGATGCTGGTAAAAACAAGGGGTCCTGGCAGCTGAGAGGGGTGGGGAGAGGGGGAAAAAGGCTCTGCTCAGGATGCTCCTTTACTACCCCAACTGCATTCCTGCCACCCCTGGTGTCTTCCTCCAGAGTTCTCAGGGTCTCCAAGAATGAGAGATCCACACTCTGGGAAAGGGCACATTCTCCACAGGACCTTCTCTCAGTGGAGTTACTCCCATAGTGTCTCAGGGCAGAGAAAAAGACTTTTGGGGGGGGCCTCCTCATGTGATAGCCAACACAGCCTGGACCTGGTGTGGCAGACCCATTTGGGACAACACTGCGGAGTCCTGCACTGCGCAGTGATAGTGGAGAGAGGGACACCAGGCCACTCTGAGCTGGGCTACAATCACAGTGCTGTGATCCAGATGGCCACTCCATTGCAGTTCCCACTGACCCTGCAACCAGTGGCAGATTCTAACCTGTGCATTGACTTTGGAGACTTGGACTTCTGGAGAACAGACCAGGGCTGAGGGACAGCACCCAATCCTGCCAAGGCCAGAAAAGGCCAATGTTTGCCCAGGAGAACGTCCCTGGTCAGACCCAGCAGAATTTGGGTAGGCCCACAACACACTGGTTATTATGGCTAGGACCACAGTGCCACACATCACACATAAAACTCATCCAGTGGCTTCTGGACTAGAGAGGCTCAGAGCCAAGGCCAGAGAGCTCTTCAAGACCACTCTCCATGCAATCCTGCCTGGTACCCTACCCTACAGGCAGCAGAAGGTACAGAGGGATTCTGTGCTGCCCCGTGTCAAGGTGGGTATGGTTGGAACTACCACTGTGGGAAAGACCTAGTCAAAAACTATATCCCAGCCGCCAGAGGACGGACAGAAAGAGGCCAGTGCTGGAGCTTGAGACCTGCCAGGCTCTGACAGTAACTCCACCCTAACAGCAGGGAACCCAAAAGGGGCTTCGATTCATTGTGAGGACTAAGAAGCATGCTTTGGGGAGGAAGTCCAAGTGAGTGGATTGGGGGGGAGGATGTACCCACTGTGCAACTAGAGCTCAACCAGGGTCATAGACCCCTTTCAGGAAGCCCAAAAGAGCACAGTGAAGGTGAAGTTCAGCTGATAGGTAGGCTTCCAAAAGAACACAGCCCTCACCCAGTCAGAGCTGGGAAGCAGAAGTGTGCCGACAAGGCTCAGCTGCAGTCCTTCCTGGGGAGCCAGGGCAGGTGCTGGATCCTCAAATCCAAGAATAGAAACTTGCACTTGTTCTGCCTATTTTTCCTTCACCCCACCTTCAGCCTAGTCAAGCCCACTGCCTTCAGCACTAGTGGGGAGATCATCCCTGCAGCCAGGTCTCTGTGGAGCCCCCAGTGCAACCTGTACCCCTCCATGACCCTGAGTAGGTACCTGCCCCGGCTTTCAAGATTCCACACCAGTCAGTCAGGTTCCATGCTTCTCCTGGTACATCAAGAGCACAGTGGAGCAGCAGGAGTTCATCTGGCTGGTTAGGACAGGGTCCAGCCCATTCCCCATGCTACCCCCACGTGTGCTCAACATCCTGTTTCTCCTATATCATCTCTGTGGCCCAGAGCCTGTGTTCTACATCAGGAGCCAGTGCCCCAGACAAGAAGGGTGTTCAGGGCATCACTCACCAGCTGACTTTCCTGAGTCCAGATGGGCCAGCTTCAGAGAAAGTGGATCGGGGTCTGTGGACCTGACACCTGGGGCTCCAGGTCAGCCATGGCCTTGGCCACTCCAGAGTTATGCAGGCCTCCAGCAACTTAGCCCTTCTTGGGAGTCTGGGGCTCAGCCAGGCCTGTGGTGCCCCTTGGTCAGGCCAGGCAGCCTTACCTCCAGGCCTCATATCCCACACCCTCCCCACACAGGAAGCAGATAAACTCAAGGCCAGCAAGGCCTCAGAAATCAGCTTTAAGGCATCAATTTTCCCTTCCTGCCCCTCCTTCTGGCCCTGCTGCTCCCCAGACCTCCAGTCCCTCCTGACCTGACTCTCAGCCACAAACTTCAACTTCCTGTGGCCTAGGCTCTTCCCCCTCCACTTACGCACAATATATAGAGATGTTCAAAAGCTGCTTTCAACATAAAAATAGGTTCAGCATGCACATTTCTCTGCAACTTCCTCCCCCCCCCACAAACACACACCCTCCCCAGGCAACAATATATTTCTTCATTCACTCCCAAAGCCACAAGACTTCATTCATTCAGTTAATAGTCCAGCACCCCTAGTGCATGGCAGGCCCTGAGAGGCCAGGACAAATGCATTCTGTCCTCCTGGGTTTACAATAAGGTACAGATGACCATCACAGCAGTGTAAACATCTCCATGCATACAATGTGAGACCAGGAAGGAAGCTCAGGGGGCCTTGGGAGTGGATCATCAGAACATAAAAAACACCTTAACACATTTAAAAGAAAAAAAAAATCATTAAAATATGTTCTAGACCACGATGGAATTAAACCTAGAAATCAATAACAGTAGATTAGCTGGCACTGGGTTTTTTTTTTTTTTTTTTTAAGTTAGCTGGAAAATATCAAAATATTTGGAAGTTAAACAACACACTGCTGAATAAGATATG
The DNA here is from genome assembly GCF_030014295.1 of Loxodonta africana. Classification (NCBI taxonomy): domain Eukaryota; kingdom Metazoa; phylum Chordata; class Mammalia; order Proboscidea; family Elephantidae; genus Loxodonta; species Loxodonta africana. The sequence goes on from NC_087362.1 coordinate 27,088,187, forward strand.
GATCAAAAGAACCATGAAGAGAAATTCAAAAATACTTTGAACTAAATGGAAACGGAAAGACAACTTATCAAAATGTGTGGAATGCAGCAAAAGGAGCACTTAGAGAGACATTTATAGCATTGAATACATGTATTAAAAAGGAAAAAGATATAAAATCAATATTCTAAGCTTACATTTTAGAAAACCAGAAAAGGAAGAATAAATTAAATCTCACATAAGCAAAGACATGATCAATAATAAAAATAGAGCAGGAATCAAGGAAATTGAAATTAGAAATTTAATAGGAAAAAAATCAATGCAACCAAAAGGAGGTATTTCAAAGACATCGGTACAATTGATAAATTTCTAGTGAGGCAAACCAAGAACAGAGGAGGGAAGATATAAATCACTAATACCAAAAAGGAAAAAGGAGTCATCACTACTGATCCCATGGACATTACAAGGATAAAAAGGAGATATAATGAACAACTCTATGCCCACACATTTGATACCTTAGATGGAATATAACAATTCCTTGGAAGAGGGTTCTGCAGGGGCCACTGCCCCATCAACAGGCCCTGGGCACCCAGGGCGTGAGGGACTTCCCAGGATTGACTCCGAAGTTGCAGCTTTCAGCAAACCCAACCTCAGAAAGGATGCAATACCTTAGTGGCTCAGAGTCCACTCTGCCAAGGAGGACACAGCTTAATAGATGGAAACAACTTGAGATCCCAAAGTCCTCCTGGAGCAGGAGGGACCAAAGGCAGCATAGACAAACCATCGCACTTGCTACGGATCCAAGCAGGGGTGTGTGCACCATAGAGCTGTTCCTTGGCAACAGTTGAACCCACAGCACTCACTGGGGCAACATGCAGCAGCCTGGAAACAGCTGTGTCTTGGCCCCCAGAGGGCTGGTCAGAGTCATCCCACCTCACCTGAGTTCCAAACCCAAACCTCAGGAACTCTCGGAATCGCCACTGTAGAGGATGGATGGGGCTGTCCCAGCAGGAGGATTGTGTAGGGACATGTGTCACCGTGACAATATTGCAGTGGTAGTTACTGTGACTACCACAGTGACACGGCACCTGTCCAAAAGCCCCACCCAAAGCTCTAGATGCAACATCCTGGGGTGCAGCCTAGTAGTGCTCAAGTACGCCTACAGGGCGCATGACATCTGACCTGCCACCCACACGTGGAAGCAGGAGCTCAGAGACAATGGGACAAGGATGTCCCACTGATGAAAACAGAAGAGGAGGCCCAGCTCCTGGGGCATAAGGGAAAGTTGGAGACCTGCTGACCAGCTGTCTTATTATCTAGTACTGCTTTAACAGAAGTACCACAAGTGGGTGGCTTTAGCAAACAAAAGTTTATTCTATCACAGTCTAGTAGGCTAGAAGTCTGAAAACAGGGTGCCAGCTTCTGGGGAAGGCTTTTTCTCTCTGTCAGCTCTGGAGGAAGACCCTTGTCATCAACTTCCTCGTCTAGAAGCTTCTCAGCACAGGAACACCAGGTCCAAATGATGTGCTCTGCTCCCCGAAGTAAGTTCTGGGTGGCATGAGGTCCCCTGTTTCTCTGCTTGCTTCTCTCTTTTATATCTCAAAGGGGATTGGTTCAAGATACAACTTAATCTGGTAGATTGAGCCCTGCCTCGTTAACATAATGTCTTTAATTCTGCCTCATTTACATCCTAAAGTTAGCATTTACAACACAGAGGAAAATCACATTAAATGGCAAGCTGGTGGACAATCACACAATACTGGGAACCAGGGCCTAGCCAAGTAGACACACATTATTGGGAGACACAGCTCAATTAATAACACCAGCTCTGCACAAGGGAGGTGGAACCGAGGTATGTATTCACCCAGGTTTGTGATCTTTCCTCGTGTGTGCACAGAGAACACCAAGAGGGTAACAAGGCAGGCTTATGCCTGAAATCACCTGGGAGATCCCAGCCTGGTAGGCGTGGGGGGAGAGAGAGGGGACATGCTCAGTGCATTTACACTGTTCTTTATATTTTAAAATTTTAACTAGGCACAGAGAGTACATTTATAATGGGATTTGAAGTGAAGGAATGTAAGTGTGTTTTTTGAAAACCTACCGCTTGACAGTGCTGAAGCTGCTCCAGGTCTTGGGCTGCAACTTCTGTCTCTCCCACCTGCCCCTCTGTGGAGCTCAGGATCTTTGGGCACCATCTACCCCTGACTCCATGAGGGAGAAGCCAGAAAAAGAAAAAACGGTCCCCTGCAAAAGAGCAGCAAGGCACAAGTCCAAGGGGGAGGGAGGTGCCCATCTCCAGGCATCGGCACGGAGGCCAGCCTTGAAGGACACAGGCGGCAGTATCTTGGGCCACTGCTGACCTACAGCCACAGCTGAGATGAGCTCCTAGGACCTAGGTCTCTGCCCCTAAGGCACACCCTGTGTTCTCACAGAATAAGGAGGAAACTTACAATTCAGAGTCCTGCCTTTCCCCCTCTTCTGGGCTGCAAAACCCTGGACCTCCAATCTTGGCCCCTGCTCCCTCCTCCCGTGACAGGTACTGCTGATCCTGAGGATATCAAAGACCCCCAAGTAACCTAACCACACTGGGGTTGGGCTCTTACCCACCCTGGGTGCTGCTGCAGAGGCAGAGGATTGGCTGATTCTGAACAGACACCCACCAGCTCAGCCATGCCACCCTCAGAGGACCCTCAGATGTTTCAGCAACCAAAGCCTTAGGGGAGCCCCACCCGGAGCTCAGGTACCTACCTCTGGGGAAGCCTGCCTGGCACCCTGCCAGAGGAGGATTAGGGGAAGGCCTGAACCTCTGTGGCATAACTGTGATAGTTCTAGTTGCTATGGCCACAGCCTCACAATGTCTTGCAAAAAGCCAGCCTTATGCCCCAGGCCTTCCCACCAAGCACTACAGGCCTGCCTAGGGTTTTGAAAGATGTTATGGATTGGATTGTGTCCCTCAAAATGTGTTGCATGTCCTAACCCCTATACCTGTGGCTATAATTTCATTTGAGAATCGGTTTTCTTTGTCATGTGAATGAGGCAGTATTCGTGTAGGACTTGTCTTGAGTTAATCTCTTTTGAGATATAAAACAGCACATTAAGCAAAGAAGTGCATGTTACAAGCCACGAGGTCTTCCAAGGAACCTAGGAATAGAAGCTAAAAAGAATCAAGGACCTTTCCCCAGAGCAGAAAGAGGGAGAAAGCCTTCCCCTAGAGCCAGTCCTCTGAATTTGGGCTTTTACCCTCCAGAAATGGAAGAAAATACATTCCTGTTTGTTAAAGTCACTCACTCATGGTATTTCTGCTACAGCAGCACTAGGTAACTAAGACAAGCAGAGACACACCAGCATGGATTTGGAGGGATACCGCAGTGTCTCAGTTACCTACTGCTGCTATAACAGAAACACCACAAGTGGAGGGCTTTAACAAAGAGAATTCTCACAGTAAAGATGGCTAACAGTCCAAATTCAGGGTGTCACCTTCAGGGGAAGGCTTTCTCTCTCTGTCAGCATTCTCATCAATCTTCCCCCTGACTAGGAGCTTCTCAGTGTGGGGACCCCGGGTCTAAAGGACATGCTCTGCTCCGGGCACTGCTTTCTTTGTGGTATGAGGTCCCCCCATCTCTCCCCTTGCTTCTCTCTTTTATATCTTAGGAGATTGCCTCAAGACACAATCCAATATTGTAGGCTGCGTCGTGCCTCACTGACACAACTACCACCTATTGTCCCTTATTAACATCATAGAGGCAGAATTTACAACATATAGGAAAATCACACAATATCAGGAATCATGGCCCAGCCTGAGCTCCGGGTGGGGCTCCCCTAAGGCTTTGGTTGCTGAAACATCTGAGGGTCCTCTGAGGTGGCATGGCTGAGCTGGTGGGTGTCTGTTATGATACACACATTTTGAGGTGAGACATAATTCAATCCATGATGCACAGCCATGCAGCCCAGAACCCAAACCAGCAGGTACGGTGTCACAGTAGTGACATGGCTCCCTGGAACATCAAACTCCTGAAGAGTCACCATAGAGAAGTCGACAGGGAAGCCCAAACAAGTCATGAAACGGAGAAGCCAAAGTCAACCTCTCAACTCAGCCTAATCTAGCTCATAGTGGGTTCTCTCCTCTTGAACCCCCCCCCATGACCACTGTCTGCTGGCTTCATTTGGACAGCCCACAAAAGTGCCCCCTCCTCACTCAGGGTTGGTCAACATATCAGGGCCATGGCTGGGCATCTCAAATGCACCACTCCCCAACACCCTTTCCCCCATTTTAGAAAGAGGCAGCACCTATGGCTACCCTACCACCCCAGGCCACCAGCTAGACCTGCAGCTCTGGCCATGGGGTAAGGCTGGCCTCCTGGACCCTCTCTGCTTCTGTGCATGTAGCCAACCTGCCCTGGCTCCAGACCCAGTTCTTGTCACAGAATATCAACTTGTGGCAGACGACTACAACTATGGTGATCACAGTGTCACCACCCGTAGCAGCAACAACCTGCTTCACCGAAGCCCCAGTGTCTCCCAGACCCTGAAACATGAGGCAGGGGGAGGGCAGTTGGAGGGTGCAGTTCTGTGAATCTGGCCACCTGGAGAGAGGGGATAGCTGTGCTTGGGGAAGGGACCACAGTGACAATCATATGAGCCCAAGGTTGGCCGAAGGGGCAGTGCAGGGCCTGGCCTGGGACTCGGCAAAGGCAGAGGTGTGCCCAGGGCTGGTGTCAGGCATGTACACAATTATCTCATCATCCTTTGCCTGCCTGGCCTTAGGGCCTTCATCATCGTTCCCTCTCCAGGCAGAACCCAAAGCATGAGCTTTGAACGACTTGGGGTAGGCTCCCCCAGACTGCTAGGGGCGAGCTGAGAACCCTCGCTGCTGGCTCAGACTACTGGGGCAATTCCTGGAGACCAAGGACTCTGATCCATGATCCTAGTGATTGTGCCTCCATGTTTTCCCAGGGGCCTCCATTAAGCTCCCATCCTCTCTCCCTGGGGATATACTTCCCCACACCACTGGCTGTTCAGTGTCCCAGGTCACCTGGTCTAACACACTAAGGCACCTTGTGGTCCTCCATCCCCTACAAGGGCAGGTAATATTGTCTGCATCTCTGTCACTGCGGGTGGTGGAATAGTAGTAGTTACCAGAGTGCCATGGCCCCTGTTCACAATTTCCTGGCTCCTGTAGGCCATATTGGCAGCTAGGCCTGGTCACCTCATGCTGTCCTCCCAAAGGTTCTAGTGGTTGGAAGTGTGATCCCCTCTCCATAACAAGGCTCAAGACACACAGCCACATGCCTGTCAACAGCAAAGACCCTTACCTACTGCCCACCTAGCAGGCACCTGTGCAGAAGAGAACTCTGACTGTCCAACTCTGGCTGAGCTTAGGGGTGCTCAGATCCCCAGGCCCCCCAGACACGGCTTCCCCAATGCCACCTATAAGAGTTCAGAGAAACCACATACTGCTCCCCTCAGCTGGGCAGTCTCAGGCCACCCTTCCCTTGGCCTGCACTGGCTCCTAGCCTGACCTCACAGACTCTCTTGCCCCTTCCCAAGGGCAAGAGCAGACCCAGGGCCTCTGAGGCTGTGAGGCTGCCCACTGCCTGGTGGTGGCGAGCACGAGTTCCTGTGCAAGGAAGGCTGAGGTCTTGCAACCTGGGCCTCAAACAACCCTATCCCACTCACCACCTCCCACCCTGAACCGATGGACCCCTGCCCATGTAGCCCCCTGAGGGCCCTGAGGCCCAACACAGAGAGCTCAGAGCTATTAGTTCCCCCAGGCCCTGCCCCGCCCTGCACAGCATCCCCAATAGAACCAAAACCCACAGCTCGGTCCAGAGGCCACAGAAGGGTAGGATGGAGGCCTGTGCAAGCCTGTTCCACACCCAGGCCGCCACTCCAGAAGGAGTAAAGAAGGCTATCTGGGCAGAGATGGGTGGTGGTAACCCCGCGGCTCTGGGTTTCCCCCCTTTCAAGCCCCAGTGACTCTTACCAGAGTGCCCCCAAGCACTACTTCACTAGTTGTTTAGGAAATAATATTGGAGTCATTATTCCCTGTCTTTGAGCATAGAGAATGTGGCCCAGCTGGAGCTGGTCTCACAAGGACACGTCAAGTGCGCCCTGAGATAAAGACAATAATAGATAGAACACTCTTGGAAAATGTCTTTAGGGTAACTTTCATGTCAACCAGAACACAAAAGACTTTCCACTCTTATTATTTTCTATTAGCATTTAGTGAATAGAAATTTGTTGGACCAATGAAGACCCTCCTGACTGTCTCTTACTGAAACCTGTACCAATGATCATTAAAAAAGACAATTCAAAATGTAGGATTTGGTTTTGCCCATTTGGAATGTTAATATACACTGATGACTCTGTAACCTTCATTGGAATCCTGCAAACATGGCTCTAGCAACATGCTTGTCAGTTTCCCATTTTTGCCTTTCTGACTACATGCCGAATAAAATTTTATTTTTCCTTTACTAAACTCTGTGATTTTTTTCCTCTACACCACTGGCCTCAAGACACCCCAGCCTGCACCTCTCCTTCTTCCCCTCTGATGCCTTCTCTTGCTTCCCCCAAGTGGGAAGCCCCAGGAAACCATGCCAGATGGGGGTGCAGAGGCTGGATGCTCAAGATTTGATATGAGGCTGTAATGCCGTGATACTCGGATGGTTACTACCACTGTGGCTGACTTCCCAGGAAATACCAGCCAAGACCCCTGCAGGGGCACTCAGGGGAAAAACCCATCTCTACACACCTACTACCCCTCGGGGTGGGGCCTGTCTCCAGGTCCCATCTCCTCCACCCAACACCTAGTCAGTAGACAGTTGTGCCACCGCAGAGGAGTAGCCCTGGCAGCTTGAGGGGGACAGTTTAGCTAAAGATGCTCCTTTGCTACCCCTACCGGATTGCTGCCCCCCACCACCACCATGTCTCTTTACTCGGGCTCCTAAGCCCTCCGAGAACCCTGGGTCTTCACTCTGGACAAGTGGACATTTTGTACAAAACCCTCTCATGGTGGGGTTACCCACACAGTGGCTCAGACCAGGGCCAAAAGCCCTACAAGGGTCCCTCTTGTGTTAGCCCACGCAGCCAGGACTTGGAGTGGCAGACCCTCATGGACAGCACTGCAGAAGCCTGGGGTACCCAGTGACAGTGAAGAGGGCCACCAGGCCTCCCTGACCTGAGCTTTAATGACTAGGCTATGATCCAAATGGCCACTTCATTGCAGCCCCCCTCCCCACTCCCCACGCATCCTCCCGCAAGCAGGGTCAGATCCTGACCTGTGCACTGACTTTGGACACTTGGAATTCTGGAGAAAAACCCAGGGCTGAGGGACACCCACCCCCCACCCCCCCGTCAAGGCCAGAAAAGGCCAATGTTTGCCCAGGAGGGCAGCCCTAGGCAGACCCAGCAGAATTTGTGCAAGTCCACGATGCAGTGGTTATAGATGGAGCCAGAGTGACACACATCTCAAACAGAACTCATCCAGTGGTCTCCAAGACTAGAAAGGCTCACTCAGAGCCAAGGCCATAGAGCTTCTCAAGCCCACTGCCATGTAGCCTCCGCCCGGGGCCCTTCCCCAAAGGCAATAAAAGGGACAGAAAGATTCTGTGCTGCCCTGTGACAAGGTGGGTATGGTGGTAGCTAACAATGTGTGAAAGACCAAGTGAAAAACTGGATTCCAGCAGAAAGTGGTTGGACAGCTGCCAGCAGGAGTGCGGGTTAGGGAGAAAGGCCAGTGGTGGAACACTAAGCCCTGTTAGGTTCTACACTAATGCCAGGCTAACAGCCCAGACCCCGCACGAGCTTTACTTCATGACGAGGACTAGAAAGCATGAGCTGGGGAGGAAGTCCTAAGGAGTGAATTCAGGGTACCCACTGTGAGGCCAGAGCTCACCCAGAGTCATAGACCCCTTTCAGGAAGCCTGACAGGAGCAGCACAGTGAAGGTGAAGTTCAGCTGATATGCAGACATGCAACAGAATGTATCCCATGCCAGGTCAGAGACGGAGAGGCAAAATTGCGCCAGGAAGACTCAGATGGAGGCCTCCCTGAGGAGCCCGAGCAGATGGCAAATCCTCCTACCCCCTTGACCAGGGAAAGAGACCTTCAACACTTCTGCCTATTTGTCCTTCAGTCTACCTGCACCTAAGCCAAGCCCACTGCTCTCAGAGCCAGGGGAGAGATCATCCTGGCAGCCAGGTCTCGGTGGAGCCCTACTCCAGCCTGTACTCCTCCATGGTCTTAAATAAGTATCTGTTCTGGCTTTCTGGGTAGTACACCAGTCAGTCAGGGTCCAGGTTCCTCTTGGTAGATCAAGAGGATAGTGGAGCCACAGGACCTCACCTGGCTGGAAGGGACAGGGCTCAGGCAACTCCCCATGCTACTCCCATGTGTGCTTACTAACCTTTTTCTCCCATATGATCACTGTGGTACAGAGTCTATCTTCTATATCACGAGTTGGTGCCCCACAGAAGAAGGTACTCAGGGCATCACTCACCAGTTGCCTTTACTAGGTACTGATGGCCCAGCTCGTCAAAGGGAATGGGAGTCTGTGAACCTGACACTCTGGGCTCCAGGTCAGCCCTGGCCTTGGCCACTGCAGGGTTATGCAAGCCTCCAGCCACCTAGCCTTCCTTGGGAGGCCTGAGCGCAGCCAGGCCTGTGATGCCCCTTGGGCAGAGAGGCAGCCCCAGCTTCTGGCTCCAGGCCCTCACCTTCCACACACAGGAAGCAGATAAGCTCTAGGTCATCAAGGACTCACAAAGAGGCTTAAAGGCATCCCCACTACCGTCGAGTCGATTCCGACTCATAGAGACCCTATAGGACTTAGTAGAACTGCCCCATAGAGTTTCCAAGGAGCGCCTGGCAGATTCAAACTTCCGACCTTTTTCCCTTTCTGCCCTTTCTTCCCTGCCTCTCAGTCAGTAACCTCAGCTTCCTGTGGCCTCAGCCCTTACCTTCCACTTACACACAATATATAGAGATCTTCAAATGCTGCTTTTAACATTAAGATAGGATCACCCTGCATATTTCTCTGTAACTTGTGCCATCCCTCTCCCACCAAACAGTCAACAAAATATTCTTCATTCACTCCCAAAGCCACAATGTTTCATTCATTCAGGAAATATTCTAGGAAATGTCAAGCTCTAAGAGGCCAGGACAAAGGCATCCTGTCCCCTGGGGATTACAGCCAGGTACAGAAGACCACCACAGCAGAGCAAACCTAGCATACATGCAATGTGAGACCAGGAAGAAGCTCAGGAGATCTTGGGAGTGGGTCATCAGGATATAAAACACATTTAAAAGAATAAAAATCATTTAAGTATATTCTAGACCACAATGGAATTAAACTAGGAATCAACAACAGAAAGGTAACTGGGAAATATCAAAAAGTTTGGAAATTAAACATTGCACTTCTCATTAACACATGGGCCAAAGGAGAAGTCAGAAGAGAAATTTAAAAATACTTTGAACTAAATGGAAATGAAAAGACAACTTACCAAAATGTGTGGGATGCAGTAAAAGGAGCGTTTAGAGAGTCATTTCTAGCATTGAATGCATATGTTAGAAAAGAAGGAAGATATAAAATCAATATTCTAAGCTAACATTTTAGAAAACCATAAAAGAACAAATTAAATCTGACATAAGCAACGAGAAGATAAATAATAAAAATAGAGCAAAAAAAAATGAAATTGAAAACTGAAATTTAATTGAAAAAAATCAATGAATCCAAAAGCAGGTTCTTTGAAGAGATCAGTACAATTGATAAATCTCTAGCCAGGTTAACCAAGAAAAGATGAGAGAAGGCACAAATTACTAAGAACAAAAATAAAGGACTCATCACTGCTGATACCATGGGGATTGAAAGGATAATGAGGGGATATTATGAACAACTCTAAGCCCAAGTATTTAATAACTTATGTGAAATATAACAATTCCTTGAAAGACAAAGGGTTCTGCAGGAGCCACATCCCCAGGCCATGGGCAACAAGGGCATGAGTAGCATCCCAGGATTGATCCCGAAGCTGCAGCTTCCAATAGGCCCAAACTCAGGAGGGATATAATACCCTAATGGTTTACGGTCCACTCAGCCAAGAGGGACACAAAGCACAAGATGGAACTAGTTCCAGACCCCAAAGCCCTCTTGGGGCAGTAGCACCAATGGCTACAAGGGCACCAGAAGCAAACCACCTCATACACCCAGGACCCCACCCAGCCATTTGACCACCATGGGGCTCTTCCTTGGCCACAGTGGAGCCTCTAGCACTCACCCAGGCCACATGCAGCAGCCCTGGAGAACACCTGTCTCTTGGCCCCCAGAGGCCTCGTGAGAGTCATCCCTCCTGACCTGAGCTCCATACAAAAACCTCTGGAACTCTCCGAATCCCCAATGCAAAGGGAGAATGGGGCTATGCTAGGCAGGAGGATTATGTGACAGCATGTGTCACTGTGAGGATATGGCAGTTGGGGTTATGACTACTACCACAGTGACACAGCACCCACCCGAAAGTCCCGGCCAAAGCTCGTGTTGCAGCACCCTACAGTGCAGTCTGGCAGTACCCATCAACCCCCAAAGGGCAAAAGGCATCTGACCCACCACCCAGCCATGAATGCCAGAACTTGGAGACAATGGAACAAGGATGTCCTGCTGATGACAATAGAAAAGGAGACCCAGCTCCAGGGGGATCACCACAGTGGGAGGCCTACTGACCAGCTGTCTGAAGCATCTAGAGCTGCTGTAACGGAAATACCACAAGTAGGTGGCTCTAAGGAACCGAAACTTATTTTGTCACAGTCTAGTAAGTCTAAATTCAGGATGCCACCTCTAGGGGAAAGCTTTCTCTCTCTGTGGGCTCTGGAGGAAGGCCCTTGTCATCCATTCTTCTGTGGTCTAGGAACTTTGCAGTACAGGGAGCCCTGGTCCAGAGAATGAGCTCTGCTCCTGGCACTACTTTCTTGGTTGCTTGAGGTCCCCCTGTTTCTCTGCTTGCTTCTCGCATCTTAGCCTCTGCTTCTCCCTCAGGCCTTCCTGGGGCAGGTACTGCTGGCCCTGAGGATATAAAAGGCTCCTAAGTAACCGACTCGATGGCACTGGGTTTTTTTTTTAAGTAACCCATGCACGGTGGGGATGCATACTTATCCACCCTAGGTGCCCCTGCAGTGGTTGGGGGGATGATTTTCATGATGGATAGACACCCACCAGCTCAGGGAAAGTTCTAGTACAGGCTGCCATAGCCACCTCACCCTGAGAGACCCCCCAGATGTTTCAGCAAGCAACACCTCAGGCGTGAAGCCCAGCCACATGCTAAGGTCCCTACCTCTTGGGCTGCCTGTCTGCCATCCTTCCAGAGGGGACTGGGGGCAGACATACACACCGTGGCATTACTACAATTCCGGTTAGAGTAGTTCTGGCCACAGCCTCACAATGCCTTGCAAAAACCCATCCCTACACCCCGGCCCCTCTCACCAGGAACTGCAGGCCTGAGCAGGATTTTGAAAGGTGTTATAGATTGAATTGTGTCCCTCAAAAATATGTGTTGTAAATCCTAACCCCTATAACTCTGGTTATAATCCCATTTGGAAATGGTTTTCATACCTTTGTTAATGAAACACTGTTTGTGTAGGTTGTGTTTTGAGTCAATGTCTTTTGAGATATAAAAGGACAGATTAAGAAGCAAACAAGTACATGATACAACCCACATAGTCTTCCGAGGTACCTAGGAATAGCAGCTAAAAAAAGACAAGGACCTTCACCTAGAACAGAGAGAGAGAGAGAGAGTTAGACCTCTGAATTTGGGCTTCTAGCCTCCTAAACTGTGAGATAATACTTTCTGTTTGTTGAAGCTACCCTCTCGCGGTATTTCTGCATTAGCAGCACGAGGTAAGTAAGACAAACAGGGACACGGCATCATGGATTCGGGGAGGGGGTGGGTACCACAGCTATGTGACACATGACCCAAAGCAGCAGGTATTGCGTCACGGTGACGACATGGTTATCTGGACTCCCAGGCCCCTGGGAGGTCACCACAGAGACCCCAACAAGGAAGTCCATATGGTTCATGAAACAGCCGAGCCAAAGGCAACCCCCAACTCAGCCTAATCTCACTCATAGTGGGTACACTGTGGACATTGTCTGCTGGCTTCCAGTGGACAGCCCACAAAAGTCCCCTATCCTCCCTCGGGGTTGGTCAACATATCAGGGCCACAACTCAGCGATCTAGGCCAGGAATCAGGAGGAGTCAGGTGAGACCTGAGCTCAGGTGGGCCCTGATGCCATTCTTCTAACACATGCCCAGCCCACACTCTGCAGGCTTTCCCTCCAACTCCCAGCCCAGTACCAGAGCCCTGCTTTGTGGCATCCAACCTTCTTTCCTTTTCCCTGCCATCCATCCCAGCCTGTCACAGGCCCCCGCAGGCAGCACAGGACAGATGAAACTCCTATGACCCCTCAGGAGGCCCCTCAGCATCTGGAAGTCGGCAAGCACAGCCAGATCGCCATTCCTGGTGTCCCCATTCTCCTGTCCCCCCATACTGCCACATTGTCAGCCTCACCCTTGGACATGTAGCAGCCCTAACAAGCTGAGGACCTCCCCTTCCCAGCCTACCAGCTAAGCCCTGAAGCTGTGGCCACGGATCCAGGCTGGCAGCCTGAACACTCTCTGCTTCTGAGGATGCAGCCACCCTGCCACAGCTCCAGCCCCAGTTCTTGTCACAGAGCATCAAGCTGTGGTAGATAACTATGACTCTTCTGGTCACAGTGGCACCATGCGTACCACTACCCACCTGCTCCACACGAGCCCCAGTGCCTCCCAGACCCTGTGGTGGGAGTGGGAGAGGGGAGTTGCAGGGTGCCTTTTTGTGAGTCTGGAAACCTGGACGGAGGGGATAGTTGTGCTTGGGGTAGAGACCCCAGTGATGACCACACAGGCCCAAGGATGGTCGAAGGGGCAGTGCAGGGCCTGGCCTGGGACTAGGCAAAGGCTAAGAGAGACCTGGGCCTTGTGTCAAGTGTGTAAACAATTAAACCTTCCTCCAAAAAAAAAAAAAAAAATTTTGTTTTTTTAGTCCCCTGCCAGTGTGATCCATAGGGTCTCCATCATCACTCCCTCACAATAGGGAAACATAGGAATGAGCACTGAAGGGCCTAAGGCAGGCTCACCCAGACTCCTAGGGAGGGAGCTGAGAGCCCCAGCTGCTGGTCTGGGCCACTGGAACAATTGCAGGAGACCAAGTACTCTGAGCCATGAGCCCAGAGTGTGTACCCCCGCACTTTCCCAGGGGGCCTCCACTAAGCCACCACCCTCTTTCTTGGGGATATCCTTCCCCCACTCCATCTGTGGCTCAGCCTCCCAGGGGTACCTGGCCCAGCCCTCTGAGGCCCTCTAGCCCCTGCAAGGGCAGGCCATATTGTCTGGGTTCCTGTCACGGTGGGTGGTTGGGGACTGGTAGTTACCACAGTGGCATAGCCCTTGCTGAAAATCACCTGGCTCCTGCAGACTCCAAACCTGGTTACCTCATGCTGTCCTTCTAAAGCTCCTGGAGGTTGGAAGTGTGATCCCATCTCTGCAACAAAGCTCTGGAGGCAGAGCCACAGGCCTGTCAACAGCAAAGGCCCTCACCCACTGCCCACCTAGGAGGCACCCGTGCAGAAGGGGACTCTGACTGTCCACCTCCGGCTGTGCTGAGTGGTGCTCAGACACTCAGGCCCCCTGGCTGCAGGTTCCCCAGCATCAGCAGTCTCAGGCCACTCTTCCCCTGGACTGCACTGGCTCCTAGCATGACCTCACGGACTCTCTTGCCCCTGAGCCAAGGCAAGAACAGACCTAGGGCCTCTGAGGCTGTTAGGCTGCCTACTGCCTGGTGGTGGTGCGCATGAGCTCCTGTGCAGGGAAGGGTGAGGTCTGGCAACCTGGGCCTCAGATAACCCTACCCCACTTACCACCTCCCACCCTGAACTACTGAACCCCTGCCTGCTCAGCCCGCCGAGGACCCTGAGGTTCTACACAGAGAGTTTAGAATTGTCAGTGCTCCAGACACAGCCCTGCCCTGGACAGCATCCACAACAGAACCACAATGCACAGCCCGGTCCAGAGGCCACAGAAGGGCAGGATGGAGGCCTATGCAAGCTTGCTTCACGCCAGGGACGCCACTCCAGAAGGGGCAGAAAAGACTGTCTGGGCAGAGATGGGTGGTGGTAACAGCAGGGCTTTGGGTTCCCCCCGTCAAGCCCCAGTGGCTCTTACCAGAGTGCCCTCAAACACCGATACACTGGCATTAGGACACCCCAGCCCTCGCCTCTTCTTCCTCGTCTCTGTTGGTTTTCGCCTCCTCCCCTCAAGTGAGAAGCACCAAGAAATCATGCCAGATGGGGGCACAGAGGCTGTATGCCCAAGATTTGGTATGAGGTTCTAATCTCGTGATACTACTCTGGTAGTTACTACCACTGTGGATGACTTTCCAGCAAATACCAACCAAGTCACCTGCAGGGACACACAGGGGAAAAACCCATCCCTACCTCCTTTCCTACCCGTAGGGGTTGGGCCTGTCTCCAGATCCCATCTCCTTCATCTAGTACCTGGCCAGGGCACAACAGACAGTGAGGCCAGTGGAGGGGAGAAGCCCTGGCAGCTTATGGGGGGGATCTCAGCTGAGGATGCTCCTTTGCCACCCCCACCCCATTCCTGCCCCCCACTGTGTCTTCTGCTGCCCCTGAGAACCCTGGTCCTCACTCTGGGCAAGTGGACATTCTGTACAAAATCCACTCACAGTAGGGTTACCCCATAGTGGCTCAGACCAGAGACAAAAGACCTTCAGGGCCCCCCCATGTGGTAGCCAACACAGCTGGGATTTGGAGTAGCAGACACCTTAGGGACAATATTGAGGAGGCCTGGAGTACCCAGTGACGGTGAACAGGGAAACCAGGCCACCCTGACCTGAGCTCTAATCTCGGGGCTGTGATCCAGATGGCCACTCCATTGCAGGTACCACCCCCTCCCCCACAACCTCACCTCCTACAGCCAGGGGCAGATCCTGACCTATGCATTGACTTTGGAGACTTGGAATTCTGGAGAAAACCCAGGGCTGAACAACACCCATCTCACCCACCCTCTCAAGGCCAGAAAAGGCCAATGTTTGCCCAGGAGGACAGCCCTGGGCAGATCGAGCAGGATTTGTGCAGGTCCATGACACAGTGGTTATAGCTGGAACCTCAGTGACACACATCTCACAAAAAACTCACCCAGTGGCTTCCAAGTCTAGAGAGGCTCAGAGCCAAGGCCATAGAGCTCCTCAAGCCCATACCCATGCAGTCTTGCCTGGCGCACTTCCCCAAAGGCAGTGGCAGGTACAGAGGGATTCTGTGCTGCCCTGTGTCAAGGTGGGTATGGCAGCAGGGAAACACCAAGCCAAACACTGAATCCCAGCAGAAACTGGATGGACAGCTGCCAGCGGGGGTGGGAGACAGACAGAAAGGCCAGTGTGGGAACACTGAGCCCTCTCAGGCTCTCACACTAACCCCGCCCTAACCGTCCAGACCCTGCATGGGTCTTTGCTTCATGGTAAGGACTAGAAAGGGTGAGCTGGGGAGGAATTCCTAGGGAGTGAATCCGGGGAAACCTACTATAGGGACGGAGCTCAACCAAGGTCATAGACGCCTTTCGGGAAGCCTGACAGGGCTAGCACAATGAAGTTCACGTGAAGTCCAGCTGATATGTGGACATCCAACAGAACATAGCCCAAGACACGTCAGAGTTGGGGAGGCAGCAGTGTGCCAGGAAGACTTCACTGGGGGCTCACTGGGGGTTCCCTAGGGAACCTGGGTAGGTGGTGGATCCTCCTACCCTGAGAAAGAGACCAGCAACCATTCCACCTATTTGTCTTTCAGCCTACCTGCAACCTAGTCAAGCCCACTGCTCTCAGGACTGGGGGGTGGAGGTGGGGTCATTCTGGCAGCCAGGTCTCTGTGGAGCCCTCAGTCCAGGCTATACCCACCCATGGTCTTGATTAAGTACCTGTGCCAGCTTTTGGAAGCCACACTAGTCAGTCACGGTCCAGGCTCTTCTTGGTACATCATGTGCACAGTGGAGTGGTAGGGTGTCCAGCTGGCTTGGTGGGACAGGGCTCAGCCCGCTCCCCATGCTAGCTCCAAACTGTTTCCCCCATATCGTCACTCCGGCCCAGAGCATGTCTTCTACAGCAGAAGCCGTTGCCCCACACAAGACACAGTGCTCAGGGCATCACTCACCAACCAACTTTCCTGGGTCATGATGGATCAGCTTCAGTCAAACGGGATGGGGGCCTATGGACCTGACAGCCTAGGTTCCAGCCCAGCCCTGGCCTTGGCCACCACAGTGTTTTGCAGTCCTTTAGCCACCTGGCCCTCCCTGGGAGGCCTGGGCTCAGCCAGACCTGTGGTGCTCCTTGGGCAGGAGAAAACCGCACCTGTAGGCCTCATACCCCACACCCCCTACACACAGGAAGCTAATAAGCTCTAGGCCAGAAAGGCCTCAGAAATCAGCTTTAAGGCATCAATTTTCCCTTCCTGCCCCTCCTTCAGGTCCTGTAGCTCCCCAGACCTCCAGCCCCTCCTGCCCTACCTCTCAGCCACTAAGCCTCAGCTTCCTGTGTCTTCAGCCCTTCCCTGTCCATTTACACACAGTGCACGGGAATTTTCAAATGCTGCTTTTAAAGTAAAGATAGGATCACCCTACATACCCTACATATTTCTCTGCAAATTTTTCCCCACTCCCAGTCAACAATGTATTTCTTCATTCACTCCCAAAGCCACAATATTTCATTCATTTAGTAAATATTGTAGCACCCCTAGTGCATGTCAAGCCCCGAGAGTCCAGGTCAAAAGCATCCTGTCCCCTGGGGTCTACAGCCAGGTACAGATGACCATCACAGCAGTGTAAATATCTGCATGCATACAATGTGAGACCAGGAAGGATGTTCAGGGGGTCTTGGGAGTGGATCATCAGGACATAAAACACACTTCAACACATTTAAAAGAACAGAAAGCATTTAAAGTATGTTCTAGACCACAGTGGAAACCTTGGTGGTATACAGGTTAAGAGCTATGCCTGGTAACCAAAAGGTTGGCAGTTCGAATCCACCAGGCACTCCTTGGAAACCCTATGGGGCAGTTCTACTTTGTTTTATAGGGTCGCTATGAGTCAGAATTGAATCAACGGCAATGGGTTTTTAGACCACAATGGAATTAAACTAGAAATACATAATAGAAAGATAGCTGGAAAATATCAAAATTTTAGGAAATCAGAAAACACATATTTTAATAACACATGGGTCAAAAACAAGTCTGAAGAGAAATTTGAAAACACTTTGAACTAAATGGAAATGTGTGGGATGCATCAAAAGAAGTGCTTAGAGAGAAATTTATAGCATTGAATGCATGTTAGAAAAGAAGAAAGATATAAAATCAATATTTAAGCTTCCATTTTAGAAAATGAGAAAAGGAAGAACAAATTAAATCTGACATAAGCAAAATGACGATAAATAATAAAAATGGAGCAGAAATAAATGAAATTGAAAATAGAAATTTAAAAGAAAAAAATAATCAGTGAAACCAAAAGCAGGATCTTTAAAGCAATGAGTAAAATTGATAAATTTCTAGCCAGGGTAACCAGGAAAGGAGGAGAGAAGACACAAACTACTAATACCAAAAATGAAAAAGGAGTCATCATCACTACTGATCCCATGGACATTGAAAGAATAATAATGGAATATCATGAACAAAACTCTATACATGAGAATTTGATAACTTAGATGAAATGCAACAATTCCTTGAAAGAGAGGGTTCTACAGGGGCCACTGCCCCATCCCCAGGCCCTGGACACCCAGGGCATGAGGGGCATCCCAGGTTTGATCCCGAAGCCACAGCATTCAGCAGACCCAATCTCAGGAGAGATGCAATATCCTAATGTCTTACAGTCCACTCAGCCAAGAGAGACCAAAAGCACCAGATGGAAATAGCTCTAGATCCCAAGACTCTCTTGGAGCACCCACAGGAAAACCACCCCACACAGTCAGGACCCCCTGCAGAGATTTTTCCACCAAGGGTCCCCTCCTCAGCCACAGTGCAGCCCCAGCACTCACCCGGGCCACAAGCAGCAGCCCTGGAAAAGAACTGTCTCTTGGCCCCCAGAGGGCAGGTCAGAGTCATCTCTCCTCATCTGAGCTCCATACCACCCTCTGTAGCGGGTGAAAGGGGCTGTCCCAGCAGGAGGATTATGTGGGGGCATGTGTCACTGTGACAATACAGTACTGGAGTACCTTTGGAAACCACAGTGACACAGCCCCTGCTCAAAGCCTCACCCAAAACGTGGTGAAGCACCCTGGAGTACAGTCAGGCGGTGCTTTCAATTCCCACAGAGCACAAGGTATCCAACCTGCCACCCACCTGTGGACGACAGAGATTGGAGACACAGACCCGGGGACAATGACGTCCCACTGATGACAACATAAAAGGAGCCCCAGTTTTGGGGGCAGCAGGGCCAGTTGGAGGCCTGCTGACCTGCTGTCGTAGTTACCTAGTGCTGCTGTAACAGAAATACCAGAAGTGGTTGGCTTCAATAAACAGAAGCTTATTCTCTCACAGTCTAGTGGGCTAGAAGTCTGAATTCAGGGTGGCAGCTCCAGGGGAATGTTTACTCTCTCTGTGGGACTAGAAGAAGGTCCTGGTCATCGATTTTCCTGTGGTCTAGGAGTTTCTCAACACAGGTACCCTGGGTCCAAAGGAAGTGCTCTGCTCCTGGCACTATTTTATTGGTGGCATGAGGTCCCCCACTGTCTCTGATTGATTTTGTATCTCTCTTTTATATGTCAAGAGCGATCCACTCATGATACAACCTAGTCTTGTGGATGGAGTTTGGTGTCATTAACATAATACCTCTAAGTCTGCCTCATTAACATCATAGAGGTAGGATTTAGAACACATAAAAAAATCACATCAGATGACAAAATGGTGGACAATACCAAGCCTGTGGCCACATTGACACACTGTTTTTTTTACAATAATTTTTATTGTGCTTTAAGTGAAAGTTTACAAATCAAGTCAGTCTCTCACACAAAAAACCATATACACCTTGCTACACACACCCGATTACTCTCCGTCTAATGAGACAGCCCGCTCTCTCCCTCCACTCTCTCCTTTCATTTCCACTTCATCAGCTTCTAACCCCCTCTACCCTCTCATCTCCCCTCCAGGCAGGAGATGCCAACATAGTCTCAAGTGTCCACCTGATCCCGGAAGCTCACTACTTACCAGCATCCCTCTCTAGCCCATTGTCCAGTCCAATCCATGTCTGAAGAGTTGGCGTTGGGAATGGTTCCTGTCCTGGGCCAACAGAGGGTCTGGGGGCCATGACCACTGGGGTCCTTCTAGTCTTGGTCAGACCATTAAGCCTGGTCTTATGAGAATTTGGGGCCTGCATCCCACTGCTCTCCTGCTCCCTCAGGGGTTCTCTGTTGTGATCCCTGTCAGGGCAGTCATTGGTTGTAGCTGGGCACCATCTAGTTCTTCTAGTCTCAGGATGATGTAGCCAGCCTCTGGTTCTTGTGGCTCTTTCTGTCTCTTGGGCTTATAATCACCTTGTGTCCTTGGTGTTCTTCATTCTCCTTTGATCCAGGTGGGTTGAGACCAATTGATGCATCTTAGATGGCTGCTTGCTAGTGTTTAAGACCCCAGATGCCACTCTTCAAATTGGGAAGCAGAATGTTTTCTTAATAGATTTTATTATGCCAATTGACTTAGATGTTCCCTGAAACCATGGTCCCCAGACCCCTGCCCCTGCTACGCTGGCCTTCGAAGCATTCAGCTTATTCAAGAAACTTCTTTGCTTTTGGTTTAGTCTAATTGTGCTGACCTGCCCTGCATTGTCTGCTGTCTTTCCCTTCACGTAAAGTAGTTCTTATCTACTATCTAGTGAATCCCCCTCTCCCACCCTCCCTCCCACCCCCCTCTCGTAACCACGAAAGAATATTTTCTTCTCAGTTTAAACTGTTTCTCAAGTTCTTATAATACTGGTCTTATACAATATTTGTCCTTTTGCAACTGACTGATTTCACTCAGCATAATGCCTTCCAGGTTCCTCCATGTTATGAAATGTTTCACAGATTCCTCACTGTTCTTTATTGATGCATAGTATTCCATTGTGTGAATATACCATAATTTATTTATCCATTCATCCGTTGATGGGCATCTTGTTTGCTTCCATCTTTTTGCTATTGTAAACAGTGCTGCAATAAACATGGGTATGCATATATCTGTTCGTATAAAGGCTCTTATTTCTCTAGGATATATTCCGAGGAGTTGGATTGCTGGATCGTATGGTAGTTTTATTTCTAGCTTTTTAAGGAAATGCCAGATCGATTTCCAAAGTGGTTGTACCGTTTGACATTCCCACCAGCAGTGTAGAAGTTTTCCAATCCCTCCACTGCCTCTCCAACATTTATTATTTTGTGTTTTTTGGATTAATGCCAGCCTTGTTGGAGTGAGATGAAATCTCATTGTAGTTTTGATCTGCATTTCTCTAATGGCTAATGATTATGAACATTTCCTCATATATCTCTAAGCTACCTGAATGTCTTCTTTAGTGAAGTGTCTATTCATATCTTTTGCCCGTTTTTTAATTGGGTTATTTGTCTTTTTGCAGTTGAGTTTTTGCAGTATCATGTAGATTTTAGAGATCAGGCGCTGATCAGAAATGTCATAGCTAAAAACTTTTTCCCAGTCTGTAGGTAGTCTTTTAACTCTTTTGGTGAAGTCTTTGGATGAGCATAAGTGTTTGATTTTTAAGAGCTCCCAGTTATCTAGTTTTTCTTCTACATTCTTTATAATGTTTTGTATACTGTTTATGCCATGTATTAGGGCCCCTAAAGTTGTCCCTATTTTTTCTTCCATGATGTTTATTGTTTTAGATTTTATATTTAGGTCATTGATCCATTTTGAGCTCCTTTTTGTGCATGGAGTGAGGCATGGGTCTTGTTTCATTTTTTGCAGATGGATATCCAGTTATGCCAGCACCATTTGTTAAAAAGACTGTCTTTTCCCCATTTAACTGTTTTGGGGCCTTTGTCAAATATCAGCTGCTCATATGTGGATGGATTTATGTCTGGATTCTCAATTCTGTTCCATTGGTCCATGTATCTGTTGTACCAGTACCAGGCTGTTTTGACTACTGTGGCAGTATAATAGGTTCTAAAATCAGGTAAAGTAAGGCCTCCCACTTTGTTCTTCTTTTTCAGTAATGCCTTTTTTATCTGGGGCCTCTTTCTCTTCCATATGAAGTTGTTGATTTGTTTCTCCATCTCATTAAAGAATGTCCTTGCGATTTGGACGGGAATTGCATTGAATGTATAGATTGCTATTGGTAGAATAGACATTTTTATAATGTTAATCTTCCTATCCATGAGCAAGGTATGTTCTTCCACTTACGAAAGTCTCTTTTGGTTTCTTGCAGAAGTGTACTGTAGTTTTCTTTGTATAAGTCTTTTACATTTCTGGTAAGATTTATTCCTAAGTATTTCATCTTCTTGGGGGCTACTGTAAATGGCACTGATTTGGTGATTTCCTCCTCGATGTTCTTTTTGTTGGTGTAGAGGAAACCAACTGATTTTTTTATGTTTATCTTGCATCCGGATACTCTGCTGAACTATTAGTTTCAGTAGTTTTCTGGAGGATTCCTTAGGGTTTTCTGTGTATAATAAGACCATGTCATCTGCAATAGAGATACTTTGACTTTTTCCTTGCCAATCTGGATGCTTTATTTCTTTATCTAGTCTAATTGCTCTGGCTAGGACTTCCAGCACAATGTTGAATAAGAGTGCTGATAAAGGGCATCCTTGTTTGGTTCCCTATCTCAATGGGAATGTTTTCAGGCTTTCTATTTAGGGTGGTGTTGGCTGTTGGCTTTGTATAAATGCCCTGTATTATGTTGAGAAATTTTCCTTCTATTCCTATTTTGCTGAGAGTTTTTATCAGGAATGAGTGTTGAACTTTGTCAAATGACTTTTCTGCATCAATTCATAAAATCATGTGATTCTTTTCTTTTGTTTTACTTATGTGGTGGATTACATAAATTGTTTTTCAAATGTTGAACATTCCCTGCATACCTGGTATGAATTCCACTTGGCCATGGTGAATTATTATTTTTTTTTTTTGATATGTTCTTGAATTCTATTGGCTAGAATTTTGTTGAAGATTTTTGCATCTACATTCATGAGGGATATAGGTCTCTAATTTTCTTTTCTTGTGGTGTCTTTACCCGGTTTTGGTATCAGGGGTATGGTGGCTTCATAGAATGAGTTTGGTAGTATTCCTTCCTTTTCTGTGCTCTGAAATACCTTTAGTAGTAGTGGTGTTAACTCTTCTTTGAAAGTCTGGTAGAACTCTGCAGTGAAGCTGTCCGGATCCGGGCTTTTTTTTGTTGGGAGTTTTTTTTTTTTTTTTTTTATTACCTTTTCAATCTCTTGCTATGGGTCTATTTAGTTCTACCTCTGTTTGTGTTAGTTTAGGTAGGTAGTGTGTTTCTAGGAATTCATCCATTTCTTCTAGGTTTTCAAATTTGTTTGAGTATAGTTTTTCATAGTAGTCTGACATGATTCTTTTAATTTCAGTTGGGTCTGTTGTAATATCGCCTATCTCATTTCTTATTCGGGTTATTTGCTTCCCCTCCTGTTTTTCTTTTGTCAGTTTGGCCAGTGGTTTATCAATTTTGTTGATTTTTTCAAAAAACCAGCTTTTGCTCTTGTTAATTCTTTCAATTGTTTTTCTACTTTCTAGTTCATTTAGTTCAGCTCTGATTTTTATTATCTGTTTTCTTCTGGTGCCTGTGGGTTTCTTTTGTTGCTCTCTTTCTATTTGCTCAAGTTGTAGGGATAATTCTTTGATTTGGGCCCTTTCTTTTTGGATGTGTGCATTTATTGATATAAATTGGCCTCTGAGCACCGCTTTTGCTGTGTCCCAAAGGTTCTGACAGGAAGTGCTTTCATTCTCATTGGATTCTCTGAATTTCTTTATTCCATCCTTAATGTCTGCTATAATCCAGTCTTTTTTGAGCAGGGTATTGTTCAGTTTCCAAGTGTTTGATTTCTTTTCAGTTTCCAAGTGTTTGATTTCTTTTCCCTGCTTTTCCTGTGATTGATTTCCACTTTCATGGCTTTATGGTCAGAGAAGATGCTTTGTAATATTTCAGTGTTTTGGATTCTGCTAAGGCTTGCTTTATAACCTAATATGTGATCTATTCTAGAGAATGTTCCATGTGCACTAGAAAAGAAAGCGTAGTTGGTTGCTGTTGGGTGGAGCGTTCTGTATATGTCTATGAGGTCAAGTTGGTTGATTGTGGCATTTAGATCTTCCATGTCTTTATTGAGCTACTTTCTGGATGTCCTGTCCTTCATCAAAAGCGGTGTGTTGAAGTCTACTACTAGTATTGTGGAGCTGTTTATCTCACTTTTCAGTGCTGACAGAGTTTGTTTTATGTATCTTGCAGCCCTGTCATTGGGTGCATAAATATTTAATATGGTTATATCTTCTTGGTGTATTGTCCCTTTAATCATTATATAGTGACCTTCCTTACCCTTTCTGATGGATTTAATTTTAAAGTCTATTTTGTCAGAAATTAATATTGCCACTCCTGCTCTTTTTTGATTGTTGTTTGCTTGATATATTTTTTTCCATCCTTTGAGTTTTAGTTTGTTTGTGTCTCTAAGTCTAAGGTGTGTCTCTTGTAGGCAGCATACAGACGGGTCTTCTTTTTCAATCCATTCTGCTACTCTCTGTCTCTTTATTGGTGAATTTAGTCCATTTACATTCAGGGTAATTATGGATAGGTATAAATTTAGTGCTATGATTTTGATGTCTTTTTTTGTGTGTCGTTGACAGTTTCTTTTTCCCACTTGATTTTATGTGCTGAGTAAATTTTCTTTATGTGCTGTCCTTTCCTCAAATTTGTTGTTGTTGATTTTGTTTCTGCTGAGTCTGTATTTTTCCCTTGTATTTTATTTTGATGAGTAGGATAGTTTGTCTCCTTTGTGGTTACCTTATTATTTACCCCTATTTTTCTAAATTTAAAACTAACTTTTATTTCTTTGTATCGCCGTATCTTCCTCTCCATATGGAAGGTGTTTGATTACATTTCTTAGTCCCTCTTTATTATTTTAATGTTGTCTTCTTTTATATAATAACATTGCTGTTACCCTGTGTTAGGTTTTTTTTTTTTTTTTTTTTAATCTTGCTTTGTTTTTTTTGGATTTCCCTGTCTGGGTTGACTTCTAGTAGCTCTGCCCAGTTTTCCAGTCTTGGGTCAATAACTGATATTATTGATTTTGTAACCTAAGAACTCTCTTTAGGATTTCTTGTAGTTTGGGTTTGGCTTTTACGAATTCCCTAAAGTTGTGTTTATCTGGAAATGACTTAATTTCACCTTCATATTAAAGAGGCAGTTTTGATGGATATATGAGTCTTGGCAGGAAATTTTTTAAATATGTCATTCCATTGCCTTCTTGCCTGCATGGTTTCTGCCAAGTAGTCCAAGCTTATTCTTACTGGCTCTCCTTTGTAGGTGACTTTTCTTTTATCCCTCGCTTCCCTTATAATTGTCTCTTTACCTTTGGTTTTGGCAAGGCTGATTATAATATGTCTTGGTGACTTTCTTTTAAGATCTACCTTATGTGGAGTTCGATGAGCATCTTGGATAGATATCTTCTCATCTTTCACAATATCAGGGAAGTTTTCTGCCAATAAATCCTCAACAATTTTCTCTGTATTTTCTGTTATCCCTCCCTGTTCTGGTGCTCCAATCACTCATAGGTTATTTCTCTTGATAGAGTCCCACATGATTCTTAAGGTTTCTTCATTTTTTTTAATTCTTTCATCTGATTTTCCTTCAAATATATTAGTGCCAAGTGATTTACCTTTAAGTCCAGAAATTCTAGCTTCTACTTGCTCAATTCTGCTCCTCTGACTTTCTATTGAGTTGTCTACTTCTGTAATTTTATTGTTAATCTTCTGCATTTCTGATTGCTGTCTGTCTATGGATTTTTCTAGCTTATTAAACTTTTCATTACGTTCCTGAATAATCTTTCTAATTTCTTCAGTTGCTTTATCTGTGTGTTCCTTGGCTTGTTCTGCGTATTGCCTCGTTTCCTTCCTGATGTCTTGAAGGGTTCTGTATATTAAACTTTTGTATTCTGCATCTGGTAATTCCAGGAATGAACTTTCATCTAGAAGATCCCTGGATTCTTTGTTTTGAGAGCCTGTTGAGGTGATCATGGCCTATTTCTTTATGTGACTTGATATTGACTGTCATCTCTGAGCCATCTATAAGTTATTGTATTAGTTTATGCTTGCTTACTGTGTTGTAGCTGCTTGCTTTGTTTTGTTTTGGTATGCCCCTACGGGTTGCTTGAGTGAGCTAGCTTGATTATTTTCAGGCTTGGAGTTCTGGTGTCCTGTCCCTAGTTGGCTAGAATTATTATCAGGCATAGCAGTCTAGGAGTCCATTCAGTTTTCTTGTATGAATTCAGCTCAGGTTTTCAGGTCGCTGACATCAAGTGTGTGGTACAGGCTCTGTCCTTCAGTCTTAGAGGGGCAGGTGTGATTGGCGTATATACCGGTATCTGTTTGCAGAAGGGATTCACGCTCTGAACAAGGCAGGGGGCTGAGAACCAACCCTCAAGTGTCTCTGAGGAAAACGTGTCTCTGTTCCCTACAGCATGCTGGTGGGTGGGTTCTGCAGAGGGACCATGGGCACCCAAAGTTTTTGGTTGTAAGGACTGGGAGGAACCAGTTATCTTTGGACCCCTGTCACGGGTGGCTGGGTGACCTGAGTGGAGGTAGGTCCTTAGGTCCCTGTTGTGGGTAGAGGAGGACCTTGTTTAATAGGCAAAGCAATGTCAAATGTCAAACACCCACCTGTCCACCACACCACTGAAAAAATGGTTGAAGTTTTCCAACAAGGTCCTATTTTCCCGAAATAGACCGATACAGGTCCATGCAGAAGGGAAAGGTGCTCAAGATCCACAGACGGTTTATGCCTGGACAGGAGCCACTTCTGTCCTGAGCTCCCCCAGTTAATGGAGCTAGCAAATTATCCTTTCCCCCCAGTTGTAAATTTTTTCCTTCCCAAGGCTGGGAGGACAGCTCTAGGTGCTCATCAGGGTCTATCTCGGGCCCAGGGATTTAGCTGCTGAAGCCAGCTTGGGAGCGGGGAGGCACAGTAAAATATATGCAAGTACTTAGCTTTTGCCAAGAGTGCACCGTTTTCAGGTTCCGGAGGTGTGAGTGGGCTGTGTATCTGGCCGCTTCTTACTGAGGAAACTGAGGCCGAACGGTAGGACCACTCCGGGAATGGGGCCTGAGGGCTCCCTGCAATTCAGGTCCGGTAACTCCTCTCCACTTCTGAACGGTCTCTTCCTTCCCCTTCCCCTCAGTTTGTTGTCTAAGCTTGCCCTTGATGCTCAGGGCTCCCAGCTTGTCACAAATATACTCGTTTCACTTGATTTTTCAGGTCTTTGTTGTAAAGAGGGCTCGATGGAAGCATCTGTCTATTCCACCATCTTGGCTCCGCCCCGACACACATTTTTGGGGGATACAATTCAATGCATAACACCAGCTCTTCATAAGGGAGGTGGAAATGAGGCACGTATTCACCAAGGTATTTTATCCTTCTGAGTGTGTGCACAGAGAATACTAAGAGGGTCTTAAGGCTGGCTCCTGCACGTGATCACAGAGGAGAACTCAGTCTGGTAGACATGAGGGGAGACGGTGAGGAAGCATTCCAGTCCTTTTATATTTTTAAAATTTTCACTAGGTGCAGATACTGGATTTATAACAAGATTTTTAGTGAATGAACGTAAGAGTACTTTTTCAAAACTTACCCCTAAGCAGTGCGGGACCTTCTCCAGGTCCTGAGCTGTTGCTTCTCTCCTTCCCACCTGTCCCTCTGTGGAGCTCAGGGTCTCTGGGTAACATCCACCCCTCACTCCCTGAGGGAGAAGCCAGCAAAAGAGCCAAGAGTCCTTTGAGCAGGAACAGCAAGGCTCAAGTCCGAGGTGGAGCCAGATGCCCCTCCCAGGGCATCAACATCAAGGCCAGCCTGGGAGGAAATATGTGGCAGAGCCTGGGGCCTAAGGACTTAGCTGGGGAAGGACCACAGCTAGGAGAATCTCCTAGGACACAGGTCCCTGCCTCTAAAGTACATGTGGTCTCTTACAGAATAAGGATAAACTTCCAATTCACAGTCCTAGGAGTCCCTCTCCCCTGGACTGGAGAACGCTTGACCTCCCATCTTGGACTCTCTACCCTGGTCCAGCCTTCCTGGGGCAGGTACTGCTGTCCCCGAGGATTTAAAAGGCCCCCAAGTAACTGATGCACAGTGGGGATGGGCACTCACCCACCCTAGTTGCAAATGCAGTGGCGGGAGGGATGATTTCTATGATGGACAGACATCCACCAGTTCAGGGGGAGTCACAGGAAAGCCAGGCTTAGCCATATCATCCCGAGAGGCCCCCAGATGTTTCAGCAAGAAACCCCTTGGGCATGAAGCCCAGCCCCAAGTTCAGGTCTCTACCTCTGGAACTGCCTTCCTTCCATCCTGCCAGAGGAGGATTGGGGGCAGGTGTGCACCACTGTGGTATTACTGTGATGGTTCTGGTTGTTATGCCTACAGCCTCACAAAGTCTTTCAAAAAACCATCATTATACCTCAGCCCTTCTCACCGGGACCTGCAGCCCTCATCAGGGTTTTGAAATGTGTTATGGATTGAACTGTGTTCCCCAAAAATATGTGTTGTAAATCCTAACCCCTATACCTCTGGTTATAATCACATTGGGAAATGGATTTACTTTGTTATGTTGATGAGACAGTATTAGCTTAGGGTATGTCTTCAGTCGATATCTTCTTAGATACAAAAAAGCAGATTAAACAAGCAAACAAGTACAGGATACAAGCTGTATGATCTCCCAAGGAACCTGGGAAAAGAAGCTGAAAAGAGACGGTGACCTCTCCCCAGAGCAGAGAGAGAGAAAGCCTTCCTTTAGAGTTAGATCTCTGAATTCTGACTTCTAGCATCCAAAACTGTGAGAGAATAACTTCTGTTTGTTGAAGCTGCCCACTTGTGGTATTTCTGCTATAGCAGCACTAGATAACTAAGACAAACAGGAACACACACCACGGATTCCTGGGGTACCACAGCCATGTGGCCCATGACCCAAAACAGCAGGTATAGCACCACGGTGGTGACATGGCTACCCAGACCAGCAAGCCCTGGGGGAATCATCACATAGACCCCACCAAGGAAGTCCATAAGCGTCACGGAACAGACAAAAGCCAATCCCCGGCTCAGCCTAATCTCGCTCAAAGTGGGGACACTCCTGCTCAACTCCCAACCAAGGAGATTGTCTCCTAGCTTTCACTAGACAGCCCACAAAAGTCCCCCCTCCTCCCTCAGGGTTGGTCCACATATCAGGGCCACAGCTATGCATCTCAGACACACCTCTCTACAATGCCACTCCATTTTTAACAGAGGCAAAAGGAAAGTTGGCCTCCTCCTGCTACTCTGGCACTGCCCGAGCCCTGCAGTCACTGGGCCTTTTGGTCATACTTATCTGCCCTCCACATCGCCCTGCCCCACCTGACAACCTGCACCCCACACCTCCCAACACCCCATGCCCAGAGAGGCCGCAGGCTGGGTTGAGAACTGACTCTTGCAGCCTATGAGGAAGATGGGTTGGGCTGAGTGGTTTCCTGGGGTGGGTGACTCAAAGAGAGGCCACAGGTAGGCACCATTGAGGGCTGGGGTGTCCGACAGGGCTGTGGCCACTAAGTAGACCCTGGCCACCCGATCTGGTGCAAAAGGGGGTGCCTCCAAAGCCCTAACCAGTGGAGTGCCCAGGAAAGACGGCAGTGCTGGCAGGACAGTGGACAACCAGGTCCAAACAGCCAGAGGCTGGCACAGCCTTTTTCCTGGGGACAAGTCATGCAGGGTTCCTGAATCAGCCTGGCCATCTATGAGCTGAGCCCCTCACTTGACCTTCCCTAGGACCCAACCAAGGATCATGCTCATAGTTCAGAAACAAAGAACATTTCAGTAATGACCTTCTCTCCTCCTGATTCTCTCCCAGACCACTGGTCAGCTGGTCCATCCTGCATAACAGCAGCCCACAGAAAATAGACCCTCTCAGGCCACCTTCCTGCACAGACACCACCCCAGGGAAGAAAGTGTGGGCAAGCTCCTATAAACCTCACCAAATGACCAAAGCTCCCAGGGGTTGGACTCCTCCATACCCTGCAGAATATAGCATCACCTCAGACATATTCCCAGGGGCCAGGAATGCAGGGACTGGGCCAAGTTGCCAGCCTACCCCATGTGCAGAGAAGACCACTGAGCAGAGATCTAGGGTCCGGGGCCCTGGTCACCTGGGCTGGGTGAGCCGTCCAAAAAACCTGGAGCAGTGCAGGGGCCCAGGAACAAAGGGCTTTTTGTCAAGGGCCCTCCCATCATGTAACTATAAATACCTGCAGCAAAAACCTGCTCTCAGCTCCCAGGGCAGCATGGCCAGGGTCAGCACAAGGCTAAGGGGTAGCATCCTTAGCTGCACTTTTCAGCATGCACTTGGACCACAGCTGTCCTGGATACCAGCATGTGTCTGGCCACAGGAAGTCAGGCAAGAAAGAAGAGACCACCGGGTACCACACCCCTGCTCAATCTCCTCTTGTGTAAAGACCCAGCACCCAGAGACCTCTGTGGCCCATAGAGCAAAGTGCCAACACAGGGAGATGATAGCCTTGCTAGCAACCCTCCCTATACCCTTGAGGAAGCACTGTTCGCACTGACACCCAATGGGCATGACTGCAGCCAAGCTCCCACCACCTATGTGGAGGACCACAGGAAGGTAAGGGGAGTCAGTGCCAGCTCTGCGTGGAAACCTCCGGAGGCTGACAAAGGAAAGGATGCCGTAGCTGGGTCGGTATTCACTGCACAGAAGTTCACTGAGGCAGCATGTTGAGTGCTGCTCCTTTGGGAAACAACTGATCTCTAGCCTGTCATGGACCCCACCCACCTCGAGGTCACCAGGGGCTTCTCCACTGAAGAGGGTAGGGCAGCGTTCTCCGCAAAGCAGAATCTTGATGAGGTCATCGTCTGGGACACCGTGCTGGAAATCTGCCAGCCTCCAGGGAAGGGAGCCCCATAGCAGACTTTCCAGGGGCTGGACTCACAGGAATCCCTCCTCAGCCATCTAGGCCAGGGAACCAGGTGAAGTCAGGTGGGAACTGAGCCCAGGTGGGTCCTGATACCATTCCTCTAACACAGGCCCAATCGGTGCTCTGCTGGCCTTCCCTCCTCTTCCTAGCCCAGTACCAGAGCCTGGCTTCATGGCATCCAACCGTCTTTCCTTCTCCCTGCCATCCATCCCAGCCCACCACAGGCCCCTGCAGGCAGTACAGGTGAAATGGAGTTCCTACCACCCTGCCTGTGTGCCCTCAGGCAGCCCCGCAGCATCCAGAATTCAGCCAGTGCAGCCAGACCACCATTTATGGTGGGGCCGTTCTCCTGTTCCCTCAAGCCCCCTCGATGTCAGCCTCACCCTCAGATGTCTAGCAGCCCTAACAGCTTGATCACCTCCTCCTCCAGCCCACCAGCTAACCCTTCAGCTGTGGCCACATATCCAGGCAGGCCGCCTAGACTCTCTCTGCTTCTGTGAATGCAGTCACCCTGCCCCGGCTCAAGCCCCAGTTCTGGTCACAGGGCGTTAAGCTGTGGTAGATGACTATGACTATGGCGACACAGCAGCACCACCCATAGCACCATCAACTGCTCCACACAAGTCCCAATGCCTCCCAGACCCTGGGGTGAGGGTGGGGGAAGTACAGTTGGAGAGTGGCCCTCTGTGAGTCTGACCACCTGGAAGGAAAGGATAGTTCTGCTTGGGAAGGGAACCCCAGTGACAACCTCATGGGCCCAAAGACGGTCAAAGGGGCAGTGCAGGGCCTGGTCTGGGTCTAGGCAAAGGCAGAGGGAGGCCTGGGCTGGTGTCAGGTGTATACACAACTAAACCCTCATCCTCTGCCACCCTGATCCATAAGGCCTCCAATCATCACCTCTCACTATGGGGACACTGAGTCATGAGCAGTGAATGGCCTGGGGCAGATTCACCCAGACTGCTAGGGAGGGAGCTGAGAGCCCCAGCTACTACTCAAGGCCACTGAGACAATTCCTGAAAACCATGGACTCTGAGCCATGAGCCTGAACAGTGTGCTCCCACAGTTTCCCAGGGGACCTCCATCAAGTCTTTACCCTCATTCCCTGGGGATATTCTTCCCCCACACAATGGAAGCTCAGATTCCCTGGGGCACATGGCCCAGCCTCTGAGGCCCTCCGGGGCCCTCCAGCCCCTGCAGGGGCAGGCAATATTGTCTGGGCCCTGGCACTGTGGGTCTTGGAGTAGTAGTGGTTACCATGGTGGCATACTGCTACAAATCACCCGGTTCCTGCGGGCCATATTAGTAGTTACGCCTGGTCACATCAGGCTGTCCTCCTAAAAGTCTCAGTGGTTGGAAGCATGATCCCCTTTCCATAACAAGGGTGGGGAGGCATAGCCACATGCCTGTCAACAGCAAAGACCCTCACTCACTGCCCACCTAGAGGGCACCCACGTTGGACAAGGCTCTGGCCACCCACCTCTGGCTGAGCAGAGCTATGCCCAGACCTCCAGATTCACCATCTGGCTTCCCAGTTCCACCCCTAACAGTTCAGAGAAATTACACACTGCTTCCCTCAGCTGGGCAGTGTCAGACCACTCTTCTCCTGGACCCCACTGGCTCCTAGCCTGATGTCACTGGTTCTCTTGCCCCTGAGCAAGGGCAGGAGCAGACCCAGGGCCTCTGAGGCTGTGAGGCTGCCCACTTCCTCACGGTGGCCAGTGTGAGCTCCTGAGCAGTGTGTTGGTGGGGGGAGAAAGAGGGGCTGGGGCTTTGCTAAGTGGGCCTCATACACCCCGTAGCCCACTCACCATTACTCACCATGAACCACTGGACCCCCACCCTCTCAGCCTCCCAAGGGCTCTGAGGTCCCACAGCGAGAGCTCAGAGTTGTCAGTTCCCCCAGACTCTGTTCTGTCCTGAACAACACCACCACCCCCCCCCCCATAGACCACTGCCCACAGCCCATTTCAGAGGCCACAGAGGGGCAGGGTGGAGACTTGTAGAAGCCTGTTCCACACCAGAACCACCACTCTAGAAGGGGCAGGGTAGATTGTCTGGGCAGAGAGGGCTGTTGGAGACCCAGGGCTGTGGGTTGCCCCCTTTCAAACTCAAGTGACTCTTACCAGAGTGCCCCCTTTCAAACTCAAGTGACTCTTACCAGAGTGCCCCCAAACACCCTTTCCCTGGCCCCAAGAGACCCCAGCCCTCAACTATCCTTTCCTCCCCTCTGCTGTCTTCTCCTCCTTCCCTCATGTGGGAAGCACCAGGAAACCATCGCAGGGGTGGGCGAAAGAATCTGGATGCCTAAGATTTGGGACAATGCTCTAATGCCATACTACTACTACTATGGTGCTTACTACCACTGTGGCTGACTTCTCAGCAAATACCAGCCAAGACCCCTGCAGGTGCAGACAAGGGGAAAAACCCAACTCTACCTCCCTTCCAACCACTAGGGCTGGGGCCTGTCTCCAGGTCCTCACTCTTCCACCCAGCTCCCAGCCAGGGCAGCAATAGATAGTGATGCCAGTGGAGGGGAGAAGCCCTGGAAGCTCGGAGGAGGCCTCAGCTGAAGATGCTTCTTTGCTACCCCCAGTTCATTCCTGCTCCCCCACCTTCTCTCTTTCCCTGGGGTTATCACACACCCAACAACCCCAGGTCCTCATTCAGAAAGGGCACATTCTGTACAGACACTCTCACAGTCAGTTTACCACCACAGTGGCTCAGGCTAGAGCCAAAAGACCTTTGGGGAGCCCCCTCAAGTGGTAGCCAACACAGCCAGGACATGAGGTGACAGACCCCATTGAGACAGCACTTCAGAGTCCCCAAATACACAGTGACAGTGAAGAGGGACACCAGGCCATACATAGCTAGGCTCCAATCACAGTGCTCTGACTAGAGAGCCACTCCATTGCAGCTCGCTACTCCCCACCCCCACCCTGTAGTCAGGGGCAGATCCTGACATGTGCCTTGATTTTGGAGGCTTGAAATTCTGAGGAAAAAGCCCAGGGCTGAGGGACACCCACCCCTCCCTGTCAAGGCCAGAAAAGACCAATGTTTGCCCAGAGGGCAGCCCTGGCCAGACCCAGCACAAGTTGTGCAGGTCCATGACACAGTGCTTATGACTGAGGACACAGTGACACAAGTCTCACATACAACTCACCCAGAGGCCTCCAGGACTAGACAGGCTCAGAGCCAAGGTCATAGAGCTGGTCAAGATCACTCCCCATTTGGCCTTACCTGCCACTCCTCACTGTAGGCAGCAGAAGGTACACAGGGATTCGGTGCTGCCCTGTGTCAAGGTGTGTATAGAGGGAGCTACCACCATGCAAAAGACTGAGTCAAAAACTGGACACCAGCAGTCAGAGGAGGGACAGAAAGAAGGCCAGTGCTGGAGCTTGAGACTTGTCAAGCTCTGACACTAACCCCCAACTAACAACCGGGACCCTGAAAGGAGCTTTGCTTCATGGTGAGGACTAAGAAGCATGAGCGGGGAGGAAGTCCTGGGTAGTGGATGGTGGGCCTGGAGCTCAACCAGGGTCATAGACCCCTTTAAGGAAGCCGGACAGGGCCAGCACAGTGAAGGTAAAGTTCAGCTGATAGGTGGACTTCAACAGAACATAGCCTATGCCCAGTCAGAGCCCAGAAGGGGGACCTGTGCCAGGAAGGATCAGTTGGGGGACTACCTGGGGAGCCCGGGTAGGTGGTGGCTCCTCTTACCCCGGGAAAGAGACTCGCCTATTTGTCCTTCAGCCTACCTGCAGACTAGATAAACCCACTGCCCTCACCACCAGTGGGGAGATCATCCTGGAAGCAGGTCTGTGGAGCCCCCATTCTAGCATGGACCCCTCCATGGCCCTGAGTAGGTGCCTCTCCAGCCTTTGAGGATGCCACAGCAGTCAGTCAGGACCCAGGCATGCTTTGGTACATTAAGCCCACAGTGGTACAGCAGGTGGTCATCTGGCTAGGTGGGACGGGGTTCAGCTCACTCCTCATGCTACCTCCATGTGTGCTCACCAACGGGTTTCTCCCATTTCATCATTGTGGCCCAGAACCTGTCTTCTATAGCAGGAGCCGTTGCCCCACTCCAGAAGGGTGCGGAGGGCATCACTTACCAGCTGCCTTTCCTGAGTCCAGGTGGGCCAGCTCCATTCAAAAGGGATGGAGGCCTGTGGGCCTGACAACCTGGGCTCCAGGTCAGCCCTGGCCTTGGCGACTATAGTGTTATGCAGACCTCCAGCCACCTAGCCCCAGCTAGCCCTCCTTGGAGCCCTGGGCTCAGCCAGACCTGTGGTGCCCCCTTGGGCAGAGAGGCAGTCCCACTACCAGGCCCCATGCTCCGCACCCTACCCCAGGAAGGTGATAAGCTCTAGGCCAGCAAGGCCTTAGAAGTCAGCTTTAAGGCATCAATTTTCCCTTCCTGCCTGTCCTTCTGGCCCTGTTGTTTCACGGAACTCCAGCCCCTCCTCCCATGCCTCTTAGCCACAAATCTCAACTTTCTGTGGCCTCTACTCTTTCCCTTTCACTTACACACAGTACATGGAGATTTTCATATGCTGCTTTTAGCGTAAAGGTAGGACCAGACTGCACATTTCCCTACAACTTGTCCCCCACCCTGAAGTCAACAATATATTTCTTCATTCATTCCCAAATCCACAAGACTTCATCCATTCAGTAAATATTCTAGCACCCGTAGTACATGTCAAGCCCTGAGAGACCAAGACAAATGCATCCTGAACCCTGGGGTTTACAGCCAAGTACAGATGACCCTCACAGCTGTGCAAACATCTGCATGCATGCAATGTGAGACCAGGAAGGAAGCTCAGGGAGTCTTGGGAGTGGATTATCAGGACATAAAACATAACTTAACACATTTAAGAGAATAAAAATCTTTAAAAGTATGTTCTAGACTACAATAGAAGGAAACCAGATATTTATATCAGAAAGATAGCTGGAAAATATCAAAATATTTGGAAATTAAACAACACACTTCTCAATAACACACGAGTCAGAAAAGAAATCTGAAAACAAATTTAAAAATACTTTGAACTAAGTGGAAATGAAAAGACAATGTACCTAAATGTGTGGACGCAGTAAAAGGAGCACTTAGAGAGACATTTATAGCATTGAATGTGTATGTTAGATAAGAAGGAAGCTATAAAATCAATATTCGAAGCTTCCATGTTAGAAAACCAGAAAAGAACAAATTATTGCTGACATAAGCAAAAAGAAGATAATAAATAAAAATAGAGCAGAAATCCATAAAATTGAAAATAGACATTTAATGGAATTCGATGAAACCAAAAGCACTTCCTTTGAAGTGATCAGTAAAATTGATAAATCACTAGCCAGGCTAATCAAGAAAAGAGGACAGAAGACAAAAATTACTAATACCAAAAATGAAAAAGCAGTCATCACTACTGATCCCATGGACATTAAAAGGATAATAAGGAGATATTATAAACAACTCTATGCCCACATATTTGATAACTTAGAAGGCATATAACAATTCCTTGAAAGAGGGATCTGTAGGGGCCATTGCCCCATCCCCAAGCACTGGGCACCGACGGCATCAGTGACATCCCAGGTTTGATCCTGAAGCTGCACCTTTCAGAATAACCAACCGCAGGAAGGATGCAATATCCTAACGTACAGTCCACTTAGCCAAGAGGACACAGAGTAATAGGTGGAAACAACTTGAGATCCCAAAGGCCTCCTGGAGCAGGAGGGACCAAACGCAGCACAGACAAACCACCACAATTGCGCGGGATCCCAGCAGGGGTTTGTTCACCTTGGCAACACTGGAACCCACAGCACTCACCTGGGCTACACGCAGCAGCCCTGGAAACAGCTGTCTCTTGGCCCCCAGAGGGCTGGTGAGAGTCATTCCACCTCACCTGAGTTCCAAACCCAAATCTCTGAACACTTGGAATTCCCACTGCAGAGGGTGGACAGGGCTGTCCCAGGCAGGGGATTGTATAGGGACATGCATCGCTGTGACAATATCAAAGAAGTAGTTCCTGGTATTACCACAGTGACACACCACCTGCCCCAAAACCCCGCCCAATGCAACACCCTGGGGTGCAGCCTGGTGGTACCCATCAACTCCCACAGGGCACATGGCATCTGATCCACCACTCACCCGTGGAAGTAGGAGTTTGGACACAAGAGGACAAGGATGTCGTACTGATGACAACAGAAAAGGAGGCCCAGCTCCTGGAGCAGTTGGAAGTCTACAGGCCTGCTGTCTTAGTCATCTAGTGCTGCTGTAACAGAAATACCACAAGTGGGTGGCCTTAACAAACAGAAGCTTATTCTCTCTCAGTCTACTAGGCTAGACGTCTGAATTTAGGGCGCCAGCTTCAGGGGAAGGCTTTCTCTCTCTTTTGGCTCTGAAGGAAGGTCCTGTCATCAATTTTCCTCTGTCTAGGAGCTTCTCAACACAAGAACCTCAGGTCCAAAGGATGTACTCTGCTTCTGGCGCTACTTTCGTGGTGGCGCGAGGTCTTCCTGTCTCTCTACTTGCTTCTTTCTTTTATATCTGAAAAGACACTGACTCAAGATACAACTTAATTTGGTAGATTGAGTCCTCCCTCATTAACACAACCCTTCAAATTCAGCCTCATTTACATTGTAGAGGTGGGGTTCATAACACACAGAAAAATCACCTTAAGTAAAAAATGGTGGACAATCACACAATATTGGGAACAATGTCCTAGCCAAGTAGACACACATTTTTGGGATACACAATTCAATCCATAACACCAGCTCTGCACAACAGAGGTGGAAACAAAACAGGCATTCACCAGGGTGTTTTGATCTTTCCTCATGTGTGCACAGAGAACAACAAGAGGGTGGAAAGGTGGGCTAGTGCCTGGGATCACAGGGAAGAGCCCAGCCTGGTAGGCATGGGGGGAGAGGGAGAGGGGACATGCCCAGACCATTTACACTCTATATATTTCAAAATTTTCACCAGGCACAGACACTGAACTTATAATGGAATTTGTAGTAAATTAATGTAAGTGTATTTTTTGAAAACTTATACCTAGACAGTGCTAGCAGTTCTCCAGGTCCTGAGCTTTGCAAGACTTTTGTCCCTCCCACTTGCCCGTCTGTGGAGCTCAGGGTCTCTGGATGCCATCCACCCCTGACTCCATGAGGGAGAAGCCAGCAAAAGAACAAAGAGTCCTCTGAGCCGAGACAGCAAGGCACAAATCAGAGGTGGAGTCGGGCAGTCCTGTCAGGGCATTGTGCTCCAGGCCAGACTGAGAGGAAGAAGAGGGCAGGGTCTGGAGCAGCTGCTGACCCACAGCCACAGCTGGGAGGGGCTCCTAGGACCCAGGTCTCTGCCCATAAGGTACACCCTATGCTCTCACAGAATAAGTGGCAAACTGCAGAATCACTGTCCTAGGTGTCCCCCTGCCCTGTGCTGGAGAACCCCGGACCTCCCACATTGGCTTCTGCTCCCTCCTCGCACCTTCCTGGGGCAGGTACTGCTGGCCCCTAGGATATAAAAAGCCCCCAAGTAATCCATTCACAGTGGGGATGGGCACTCACCCAACCTGGGTGCTGCTGCAGTAGAGGGCAGGCTGATTTCCTAGACGGACAGATACCCCCCAGCTCAGGTGGAGTCCCACGACAGGCTGACATAGCCATTCCACCCTGAGAGGCCCCCCCAGTGTTTCAGCAGGCAACCTCTCAGGCAGGCAGCCCAGCCCTAAGCTCAGGTCTCTACCTCTGGGGCTGTCTGCCCACCATCCTGTCAGAGAGGGGTTGAGGACAGGCATGCACCACTGTGGTATTACTGTGATGGTTCTGGTTGTTATGGCCACAGCCTCACAACGCCTTGCAAAAGCCCATCCCTACACCCCAGGCCCTTCCGCCAGTCACTAAGGCCTCATCCAGGATTTTGAAAGGTGTTATGGATCAAATTCTGTCCCTCAAAACAATGTGTTATAAATACTAACTCCTATATCGTACCAAGAATTACATTTGGAAATGGTTTTCTTTGTTGTGTACTGAGGCACTATTAATGTAAGGTGTATCTTGAGTCAATCTTTTCACATAAAAAAGAACAGATTAAGGAAGCAAACTAGTACATGACAAAAGCCACATGAACTTCTTCTAGGTATAGGAGTTGAAAAGAGGCAAGGACTCTCCTCAGAGCAGACACAGAGAGAAAGCCTGCCTCTAGTGTCAGCACTCTGAATTCAGACTTCTAGCCTCCTAAAGGGTGAGAAAATACATTTCTGTTAGTCAAAGTCACCACTTGTGGTATTTCTGCTATAGCAGCACTAGGTAATTAAGACAAACAGGGACACACCACTGTGGATTCCGGGGGTACTACAGCCATGTGGCCCGTGACCCAAACCAGCAGGTATGGTTCCACTGTGGTGACATGGCTCCCTGGACGACCAAGCCCCTGGAGCATAACCACAGAGACCTCACCAGCAAAGTCCATACTAGTCATGAAACAGATGGTCCAAAACTAACCCCCAACTCAGCCTAATCTCGCTCATAGTGGGTACACTCCTCCTGGCCCAACCCCCCCACCCCCCCGTGGGCTTTGTCTGCTGGCTTATATTGGACAATCCAGAAAAGTCACTCTTCCTCCTTTGGGGCTGCTCAAGATATCAGGGGCAATGCCTGGCATCTCAGACACACTACTCTGTGATGCCTCCCATTTTGGAGAGGGGCAGCAGGAACGTTGGGCTGTACCTGGTGTCCTGGCACCGTCCCAGCCCTCCCATCATTGGGCCTCTTGGTCATACTTCCCTGCACCCCACACCAACCTGTTACCCACACCCACCCAGGAAACAGAGTGATTGAGAATTGAACCTTGCTACCTATGTGGAGTGCAGGTGAGGCTGAGTGGTTTGGTTTTAGAATTTATTGTCCCAGTGGAAAGGCTGGGTGAGCAACTCTAGGAGAGGTACCAGGTAGGTGCAATTGAGGGTTGGGGTGTCCAGCAGGCCTGGGGACTCCAAGTAGCCTCTAACCAACTGTCCATGCCCACAAGGGAGCGTGTCCAGAGCCCTAACCAGGGGGGCTGCCCAGGAGAGGTGGCAGTGCTGGCAGGACACTGGTCAACCAGGTCCAAGCAGCCAGGGCCTGGCATGGCCCCTTTCTTATGGAAAAGTCATGCAGGGACCCTGGACCAGCCTGGGCTTCTATGAGCCACATCCCTCACTTGATCACCCTTAGGAGCTAACCAAGAATTATCCTTACACTTCAGAAACAAAGAACTTCTGGTAATGGCTCTCTCCCATCCCAAGTCTGTCCGTGGCCACTGGTCAGCTGGTCCATCCTGCATGAGAACAGCCCACAGAAAACAGACACCCTCGGGCAGCCCTCCTATACAGACCCCACTTCAGGGAAGGAGGTGTGGGTACCTCACTATGCACCTGCATGCATGACAACAGCCTCTGGGGGCTGGGTTCCTCCCTACCTTGCTGAATACAATGTAACCTCAAACTCTTTCCCAGTGGCCAGGACCACAGGGACTGGGCCAGGCTGCCTGCCTGCCCTGTGTACAGAGAAGACCACTGAGCAGAGGTCTGGGGTCTGGGACACTGGTTGCCTGCATCAGGTGAGCCCACTAAAGAGCCAGGAGCAGGACAAGGGCCCACAAACCCAGGACTTTTTGTCAAGGACCCTCCCATTCTGTAATAACTTCCACAGTTACAGACCCAGCAGCAAAAATCCTCCCTTCAGCTCCCAGCCCACCACAGCACAGGTCAGCCACAGACCCAGGGACAACATCCATCTGCCCCTTAGCTGGTGGTTCCCCAGCCCAGCCTGCACTCTCACCTCAGCTGCCCAGGATCCCAGGATATGTCCACTCAAGACCTAAGATAGCACCGGAAGTCCACTGTGGACCCCAGAGCCAGGCACCCACAGGGGGAGGCAGCAGCCTTACTAGGGACCCTTCCCTACACTCCTGAGGAAGCACTGTTCCCACTGTCCACTCCAACGTGAGGGAGCCCAGCCTTGGAAAGGGTCCTAGGGGGGTCAGGTAGGGAGTCAGGTCCTGATCTGCCTGGGAGCCTCCAGAGGCTGACAGAGGAAAGGACACTGTAGCTAGGTCAGTATTCACTGCACAGAGCTTTCCTGGGGGAGCATGTCAGGTGGGGCTCCTTTGGGTAGGAACTCATCCCTAGCCTGTCATGGACACCTACCCACCTCGAGGCCTCCAGAAGCTTCTCCCCAGGAGAAGGTTAGTGCAGGGCTCTCCGCACATCGGTGTCTGGCTGAGGTCATCATCAGGGACACTGTACTGGAAATCTGCCAGCCCCCAGGGAAGAGGGTCCCAGAGTAACCGCTCCAGGAGCAAGTCCCAAAGGAATCCCTTCTCCGTCTTCTAGGATAGAAACCAGGTAGAGTCAGGTGGGACATGAGCTCAGGTGGGTCCTGATTCAGTTCCTCTAACACACACCCAGCCCATACTTTGTAAACCTTTCCTTCTCCTCCCAGCCCAATACCAGAGACCTGTGGGCTGGCATCCACCCCTTTGTCTACTCCCTGGCACCCATCGCAGACAGTCCCAGACCCCCACAGGCAGAGCAGGACAGATGGAGTTCCTATCTCCCAGCCTGCGGCCCTTCAGGTGGCCCCCAATCATCCAGGCTGACATCCACACTTGCTCTGGTCTCCTGTCCACTATGCCCCCTCGGTGGCCGCCTCACCCTTGAACTTCCAGCGCCACTGACAACCTGAGAACTTCCTTCCCTCCCCCTCATCCAGCCTAACAGATAGCCCCACAGCTGTGACTACAGAGTGAGGCTGGCCACCTGGACCCTCTGTGCTTCTGTGGATACAGCCAGCCTGCCTAGGCTCCAGCCCCAGATCTTCTCATAGAGCGTCGAGCTGTGGTAGATGACAATGACTATGATGATCACAGTGGCACAAACCATAGCAGCAATCACCTGCTTCACACAAGCCCTAGTGCCTCCAAGACCCTCGGGTGGGGGTGTGGAGGAAGGGCAGTTGGAGGGTGTCCCTCTGTGAGTCTGGCCACCTAGAGGGAGAGCATAGTTATGCTTGGGGTGGGGACCCCAGTGATGACCACATGGACCAAAAGGTGCTCGAAGGAGCAATGTAGGACCAGACCTGGGACTAGGCAAAGGGTGAGGGAGGCCCAGGCTGCTGTCAGAAATTTACACAATTAGCCCCTCCTCTGTCAGCTTGCCTATATCATCACTCCCTCACCATGGGAAACTGAGGTATGAGCAGTGAAAGGCCTAGGGCAGGCTCACCCAGATAGCTAGGGAGGGAGCTGAGAGCACCAGCCGCTGGCTCAGGCTACTGGGGCAATTTCTGGAGACCAAGGACTCTAAGCCATGAGCCTGGAGAGTGTACCCCCACAATTCCACAGGGGCTTCCATTAAGACCCCACGCTCTTGTGGAGATATCTTTCCCCCACACCACTGCTAGCTAAACCTCTTAGGGGCACCTGGTCCAGCCCCCTGAGGCCCTCTGTGGCCCTCTAGCCCCTGCAGGGGCAGGCAGTTTTGTCTGAGTCCCTGTCACTGTGGGTGGTACAGAAGTAGTAGTTACCATAGTGGCATGGACCCTGATAAAAGTCACCTGACTCCCGTCAGCCATATTAGTAACTAGGCCTAGTCACCTCATGCTGTCCTCCCAAAGGTCCTGGAGGTTGGAAGCGTGATCCCCTCTCCATAACAGGGCTCGGGAAACATAGCCACACGCCAGTCCACAGCAAAGACCCTCACCCACTGCCCACTTAGGAGGCACCCCTGCAGGAGAAGGCTCTGGCTATCCACCTCCAGCTGAGCTGAGTGGTGCCCAGACCCCCAAGTGCCCAGGCCCCAGCTTCAGTAGCAGCACCCCTAACAGTTCAGACAAACCACACAATGCTTCCCTCGGCTGGGCATTCTTAGGTCACCCTTCTGCTGGACTGCTCTGGCTATTGGCCTGGTCTAACTGACTCTCCTGCCCCTGAGCAAGGGGACAAGCTGACCTAGGGCATCTGAGGCTGTGAGGCTACCCACTGCCTGGTGGTGGCCAGCGTGACCTCCTGTGCAGAGAAGGATGAGGTCTTGCTAACTGGGCCTCAGACACCTGGCATCTCACCCACCACCTCACAACCTGAACAACCAGACCACCGACCACAAAGCCCCCAGACAGCCCTGAGGCCCCACACTGAGATCAAAGAACTTTCAATGCTCCCAGACTCTCCTTTTCCCTAGCAAACCCTCAATAGAACCACTGACTATGGTCCAGTCCAGAGGCCACAGAAATGAGAATGAAGGACTTGAAAGCCTGTTCCACAACTGGGCCACCAAGCCAGGAGATGCAGAGGGGATTGTCTGGGCAGAGATGCATGCTGGAGACCGCCGGTCTCTAAGTTGCTCCCTTTCAGTCCCCAGTTCCTCTTAGCCCCATGTATCCCTTCACTTCCCCCAGGGCAACCCAGCCCTCAACCCTTCTTCCTTCCCTCTGCTGTGGTCTCCTCCTTCCCTCATTGGGAAGCACCTGGAAACCATGCCAGATGTGGGCGCAGAAGCTGGATGCCGAAGATTTGGTATGAGGTTCTAATGCTGTGATACTACTATAGTGGTGATGACTACCACAGTGACTGACTTCCAAGCAAATACCAGCTAAGACACCTGCAGGGGCAGACAGGGGAAGAACCCATCCCTACCTCTTTTCGTAGCCCTGGTGGTGGGACCTGTCTCCAGGTCCCATCTCCTCCACCTAGTACCTGGCCAGGGCAGCAGTAGATAGTGATGCTGGTAAAGACAAGGGGTCCTGGCAGCTGATGGGGGTGGGGAGAGGGCCAAAAAGCTCTGCTCAGGATACTCCTTTACCACCCCAACTGTATTCCTGCCACCCTGGTCTCTTCCTCCAGAGTTCTCAGGGTCCCCAAGAACGATGGATCCACTCTCTGGGATCGGTGACATTCTGCACAGGACCTTCTCTCAGTGGGGTTACTCTCATAGTGGCTCAGGCCAGAGCAAAAAGACCTTCGAGGGGATCTCCTCATGTGACAGCCAACACAGCCAGGTGACCGACCCTTTTGGACAACACTGCAGAGGCCTGGAGTGCCCAGTGACAATGGAGAGAGGGACACCAGGCCACCTTGACCTGGGCTACAATCACAGTGCTGTGATTCAGATGGCCACTCCATTGCAGTTCCCACTGACCCTGCAACCAGTGGCAGATTCTAACCTGTGCATTGACTTTGGAGACTTGGACTTCTGGAGAACAGACCAGGGCTGAGGGACACCCACCCAATCCTGCCAAGGTCAGAAAAGGCCAATGTTTGCCCAGGAGAATGTCCCTGGCCAGACCCAGCAGAATTTGGGCAGGCCCACAATATACTGGTTATTATGGCTGGGACCACAGTGACACACAACACACGTAAAACTCACCTAGTGCCTTCTTTACCAGAGAGGCTCAGAGCCAATGCCATAGAGCTTGTCAAGACCACTCTCCACGCAATCATGCCTGGTGCCCAGCCCTGCAGACAGCAGGAGGTACAGAGGGATTCTGTGCTGCCCCGTGTCAAGGTGGGTATGGTTGGAGCTACCACTGTTTGAAAGAACGTGTCTAAAACTGGATCCCAGCAGCTACTGGAGGGGCAGAAACAGAGGCCAGTGCTAGAGCTCGAGACCTGCCAGCCTCTGACACTGACTCCACCGTAACAGCAGGGACCCTAAAAGGGGCTTCGATTCATTGTGATGACTAAGAAGCATGAACTGGGGAGAAAGACCAAGTGACTGGATTGCAGGGGTGTGTCCACCGTGTGACTGGAGCTCAACGAGGGTCACAGACCCCTTTCAGGAAGCCCAAAAGAGCACAGTGAAGGTGAAATTCAGCTGAAAGGTAGGCTTCCAAAAGAACACAGCCCTCACCGAATCAGAGGTGGGAAGCAGAAGTGTACAGGAAGGCTCAGCTGCGGTCCTTCCTGGGGAGCCAGGGTATTTGGTGGCTCCTCCCACCCAAGGAAGAAGGCCTGTACCTGTTTCCGCCTATTCGTCCTGCAGCCCACCTACAGCCTAGTCAAGCCCACTAGAGGGGAGATCATCTCGGCAGCCAGATCACTGTGGAACCCCCACTCCAGCCTGCATACCTCC
This sequence comes from Loxodonta africana, assembly GCF_030014295.1. Classification (NCBI taxonomy): domain Eukaryota; kingdom Metazoa; phylum Chordata; class Mammalia; order Proboscidea; family Elephantidae; genus Loxodonta; species Loxodonta africana. The sequence continues at coordinate 27,132,481 of NC_087362.1, forward strand.
ATGGCCCTGAGTAAGTAGCTGTCCTGGCTTTCAGGATGCCACACCAGTCAGTCAGGTTCCAGGCTCCTCTTGGTACATCAAGAGCATAGTGGAGCAGCAGGAGCTCATCTGGCTCGGTGGGACAGGGCCCAGCCCACTCATCAGGCTACCCCCATGTGTGTTCACAAACCTGTGTCTCCCATATCATCACTGCAGCCCAGAGCCTGTCTTCTACATCAGAAGCCAGTGCCCCACCCAAGTATGGTGCTCAGGGCATCACTCACCAGCTAACTTTTCTGGGTCCAGATGGGCCAGCTTCAGTGAAAGGGGATGGGGGTCTGTGGATCTGACACCTGAAGCTCCAGGTCAGTCATGGCCTAAGCCAAAGCAGGCTTATACAGGCCTCCAGCCACTTAGCCCTTCTTGGGAGTCTGGGGCTCAGCCAGGCCTTTGGTGCCCCTTGGGCAGCAAGGCACTCTTACCTCCAGGCCCCTAACCCCACACACAGGAAGCAGATGAACTCTACGCCAACAAGGTCTCAGAAATCAGTTTTAACGCATCCATTGTCCCTTCCTGCCCCTCATTCTGGCCCTGCTGCTCCCCAGAACTCCAGACCCTCCTGCGCTGCCTCTCAGCCACAAACCTCCACTTCCCGTGGTCTAGGCCCTTCCTCATCCACTTACACACAAAATATGGAGAATTTCAAATGTTGCTATTAACATAAAAATAGGATCAGCATGCACATTACTCTGCAACTTCCCCCCCCTCCCGCCAAGGCAACAATATATTTCTTCATTCATGCCTAAAGCCACAATATGCCATTCATTCAGTAAATATTCTAGCACCCCTAGTGCATGGCAGGCCCTGATAGGTCAAGACAAATGCACCCTGACCTCTGGGGTTTATAGCCAAGTACAGATGACCATCATAGCAGTGTAAACATCTGCATGCATACAATCTGAGACCAGGAAGGAAGCTCAGGTGGTCTTGGGAGTGGATCATCAAGACAGAAAAAACACCTTAACACATTTAAAAGAATAAAAATCATTAAAGTTTGTTCTAGACCAGAGTGAAATTAAACTAGAAATCAATAACAGAAAGTTAGATGGAAAATAACAAAATATTTGGAAGTTAAACAACACTCCTTTCAATAAGACATGGGTCAAAAGAGAAGTCTGAGAGAAATTTAAAAATACTTTGAACTAAATAGAAATGGAAGGACAACTTATCAAAATGTGTGGAATGCAGCAAAAGGACTGCTTAGAGACATTTATAGCATTGAACACACATATTAGAAAAGAAGAAAGATAGGAAATCAATATTCTAAGCTTACATTTTAGAAAACCAGAAAAGGAAGAATAAATTAAATCTGACATAAGCAAAGAGAAGACAAATAATAAAAATAGAGCAGAAATCAATGAAATTGAAAATAGAAATTTAATAGGTAAAAAATCAAAGCAACCAAAAGAAGGTACTTCAAAGACATCAGAAAAATTGATAAATCACTAGCCAGGCAAACCAAGAAAAGAGGAGAGAAGATATAAATCACTAATACAAAAAAGGAAAAAGGAGTCATCACTACTGATCCCATGGACATTACAAGGATAATAAGGAGATATTATGAACAACTCTATGCCACATATTTTTGTTTAATAATTTTTATTGTCCTTTAAGTGAAAGTTTACAAATCAAGTCAGTCTCTCACATATAAACTTATATCCACCTTACTACACACTCCCATTTACTCTCCCCCCAGTGAGTAGGCCACTCCCTTCTTCCAGTCTCTCCTTTGGTGACCCTTTTGCCAGTTTCTAACCCTCTCTACCCTCCCATCTCCCCTCCAGACAGGAGATGCCAACACAGTCTCAAGTGTCCACCTGATACAAGTAGCTCACTCCTCATCAGCATCTCTCTCCGACCCATTGTGCAGACTATTCCTTGTCTGATGAGTCGTCTTCGGGAATGATTCCAATCTGGGTCAGCAGAAGGTTTGGGGGCCATTACTGCCGGGATTCTTCTAGTCTCAGTCAGACCATTAAGTCTGGTCTTTTTAAGAGAATTTGGGGTCTGCATGCCACTGTTCTCCTGCTCCCTCAGGCATCTCTGTTGTGCTCCCTGTCAGGGCAGTCATTGTTTGTGGCCAGGCACCATCTAGTTCTTCTGGTCTCAGGATGATGTAAGTCTCTAGTTCACGTATGCTACACATTTTATACCTTAGATGGAATATAACAATTCCTTGAAAGAGGGTTCTGCAGGGGCCACTGCCCCATCAACAGGTCCTGGGCACCCAGGGTGTGAGGTACTTCCCAGGTTTGATCTCGAAGTTGTAGCTTTCAGCAGACCCAACCTCAGAAAGGATTCAGTACCCTAATGGCTCCCAGCCCACTCAGCCAAGAAGGACACAGCTTAATAGATGGAAACAACTCGAGATCCCAAAGCCTCCTGGAGCAGGAGGGACCAATGGCAGCACAGACAAACCACTGCACTTGCTCAAGATCCCAGCAGGGGTTTGTTCACCATAGGGCCCCTCCTTGGCAACAGTGGAAGCCGCGGCACTCACCTGGACCACACATAGCAGCCCTGGAAACACCCCTCTCTTGGCCCTCAGAGGGCTGGTCAGAGTCATCCCACCACACCTGAGTTCCAAACCCAAACCTGTGCAACTCTTGGAATTCCCACTGCAGAGGGTGGATGGGGCTGTCCCAGGCAGGAGGATTGTATAGGGACATGTATCACCATGACAATATTGCAGTGATAGTTATAGTGACCCTTACTGCCACTACCACAGTGACAGAGCACCTGCCTAAAAGCCCCACCCAAAGCTCTGGATGCAACACCCTGGCGTGCAGCCTGGTGGTGCCCATGTACTCCCACAGGGCACATGACAGGTGACCTGCCACCCACCCGCAGAAGTAGGCATTCAGAGACAATGGGACAAGGATGTCCCACTGATGAAAACAGAAGAGGAGGCCCATCTCCTGCTTCATCAAGGGCAGTTGGAGGCCTGCTGATCAGCTGTCTCATTATCTAGTGCTGCTGTAACTGACATACCACAGGTGGGTGGCTTGAACAAACAGAAGTTTATTCTCTCATAGTCTGGTAAGGTAGAAGTCTGAAAACAGGGTGCCAGCTTCCAGGGAAAGCTTTTTCTCTCTGTGGGCTCTGGAGGAAAATCCTTGTCATCAATTTCCCTGTCTAAGAGCTTCTCAGCACAGGAACCCCCAGTCCAAATGACATGCTCTGCTCATGGCACTACTTTCTGGGTGGCATGAGGTCTCCCTGTCTCTCTGCTTGCTTCTCTCTTTTATATCTCAAAGGAGATTGATTCAAGATGCAACTGAATCTTGTAGGTTGAGTCCTGCCTCGTTAACATAATGTCTTTAATTCTGCCTTCTTTACATCATAGAGGTATGATGTACAACGCACAGGAAAATCACATCAAATGGCAAAGTGGTGAACAACCATACAACACTGGGAACCAAGGCCTAGCCAAGTTGACACACATTTTTGGGAGACCAACTCTGCACAAGGGAGGTAGAACAGAGGCATGCATTCATCCGGGTGTTGTGATCTTGCCTCATGTGTGCACAGAGAACACCAAGAGGGTAGCAAGGTAGGTTCATGCCTGTGATCACAGGGGAGAGCCCAGAATGGTAGGCATGGGTGAAGTGGGAAAGGGGACATGCCCAGAGCATTTACAGTCTTCTTTATATTTTACAATTTTCACCAGGCGCAGATACTGCATTTATAAAGGGGTTCATAGGGAAGGAATGTAAGTATATTTTTTGAAAACTTACCTCTTGGAAGTGCTGGAACTGCTCCACGTCTTGAGCCGCAACTTCTGTCTCTCCCACCTGCCCCTTTGTGGAGCTCAGGATCTCTGGGCACCATCCACCCGTTACTCCATGAGGGACAAGCCAGCAAAAGAAGGGTCCCCTGCAAAGGAACAGCAAGGCACGAGTCCAAGGTGGAGCCAGGTGCCCAACTCCAGGCATCTTCATAGAGGCCAGCCTTGAAGGACAGAGGGCAGTGCATGGGGTCATTGCTGACCTACAGCCACAGCTGCGAGGAGCTCCTAGGACCTAGATCTCTGCCCCTAAGGCACACCCTGTGCCCTCACAGAATTAGGAGGAAACTTCCAATTCACAGTCCTACCTTTCCCTCCTCCTGGGCTCCAAAACCCTGGACCTCTAATCTTGAACTCTGCTCCCTCCTCCTGGGTCAGGTACTGCTGGCCCTGAGGATATAAAAGACCCCCGGATATAAAAGACCCCCAAGTAACCTATGCACTCATCAACCCTGGCTGCTGCTGTAGGGGCAGGGGATTGGCTGATTCTGGGCAGACACCCACCAGCTCAGCCACACCACCCTGAGAGGCCCCCCAGATGTTTCAGGAAGCAACACCTTGGCAGAGCCCAGTCCTGAGTTCAGGTATCTACCTCTGGGGTAGCCTGCCTGGCATCCTGCCAGAGGAGGATTAGGGGCAGGCCTGCACCTCTGTGGCATTACTGTGGTAGTTCTAGTTGCTATGCCCACAGCCTCACAATGTCTTGCAAAAGCCCATCCCGATGTCCTAGCCCTTCCCACCAAACACTGTGGGCCTGCCTAGGATTTTGAAAGGTGTTACAGATTGAACTGTGTCCCTCAAAACACGTGTTGTAAATCCTAATCCCTAATCCTGTGGCTGTAATTCAAGAATGAGTTTTCTTTTTTATATTAATGAGTCAGTATTAGTGTAGAATGTGTCTTGAGTTGACCTCTTTTGAGAATGAAAGAGCAGATTAAGCAAGCAAACAAGTACATGTTACAAGCCACTTGGTCTTCCATAGAACCTAGGAATAGCATCTGAAAGAAGACAAAGACATTTCTCCAGAGCAGGAAGAGAAAAAAAGCATTCCCATAGAGCCAGTGCTCTTAATTTGGACTTCAAGCCTCCTAAAATGTGAGAAAATAAATTTCTATTTCTTAAAGTCACTCACCCACGGTATTTCTGCTATAGCAGCACTAGATAACTAAGACAAGCAGGGACACACCACCATGGACTCACAGGGATACTGCAGTGTCTCAGTTACCTAGTACTACTATAACAGAAACGCCACAAGTGATCGGCTTTAACAACATTCACAGTAAAGTTGGCTAAAAGTCCAAATTCAGGGCATCAGCTTCAGGGGAAGGCATTCTCATCAATCTTCCCCTTGACTAGGACCTTCTCAGCACAGGGACCCGGGGTCTAAAGGACAAGCTGTGTTCCCAGCACTGCTTTCTTCGAGGTATGAGGTTACCCCGTCTCTCTGCTCACTTCTCTCTTTTGTATCTCAAGAGATTGCTTCAAGACACAGTCCAATATTGTACATTGTGTCCTGCCTCACTAACACAACTGCCACCCATTGTCTCTCATTAACATCATAGAGGCAGGATTTACAACATATAGGAAAATCACACGATACCAGAAATCATGGACCGGGGAAGAAATATGCACATTTTGGGGGGAAATAATTCAATCCATGATGCACAGCCATGCAGCCTATGACCCAAACCAGCAGGTACAACTGTCACAGTGATGACATGGTTCCTTGGAACATCAAACTCCCGGGCAGTCACCATAGAGACCTCGACAGAGAGGCCAAGGCCAAGCCCCCAACTCAGCCTAATCTAGGTCTTAGTGGGTACTCTCCTCTTGAACCCCATCCCAACCATGACCATTGTCTGCTGGCTTCATTTGGACAACCCTCAAAAGTCTCCCCTCCTCACTCAGGGTTAGTCAACATATCGGGGCCATGGATGGGCACCTCAAATGCACCACTCCTCAATGTCCCTCCCCCCATTTTAGACAGAGGGAGCACATTTGGCTCCCCTACTACTGCAGTCCACCAGCGAGCCCTGCAGCTGTGACCACAGAATAACACTGGCCTCCTGGACCCTCTCCGCTTCTGGCACAGGGCAAGCCAGCCCTGGCTCCAGACCAGTTCTTGTCACAGAGTGTCAAGCTGTAATAGATGACTATGACTATGGTGATCACAGTGGCAACACCCATAGCAGCAACAACCTGCTTCACCCAAGCCCCAGTGCCTCCCAGACCCTGAAACATGAGGCAGGGGGAGGGCAGTTGGCGGGTGCGCTTCTGTGAGTCTGGCCACCTGAAGGAGGGAATAGTTGTGCTTGGGGTAGGGACCACAGTAACAACCACATGAGCCCAAGGTTGGTCGAAGGGGTAGTGCAGGGCCTGGCCTGGGACTAGGCAAAGGCAGAGGCAGGCCCAGGGCTGGTGTCAGGCATGTACACAATTATGCCCTCATCCTCTGTCTGTCTGACCGTAGGGCCTGCATCATCATTCCCTCACCAGGCAGAAACTGAGGCATGAGCTGTGAATGATTTGGGGCAGGCTGCCCCAGACTGCTAGGGGCAAGCTGAGAGCTCTCACTGCTGGCTCAGGCTACTGGGGCAATTCCTGGAGACCAAGGACTCTGATCCATGATCCTGGTGATTGTGCCTCCATGTTTTCCCAGGGGCCTCCATTAAGCCACCATTCTCTCTCCCTGGGGATATACTTCCCCCACTGTACTGGCAGATTAGCCTCCCAGGGGCACCTGGCCCAGCCCTCTGAGGCCCTCTGTGGTCCTCCAGCCACTACAAGGGCAGGAAATATTGTCTGGGTCCATGTCACTGTGGGAGGTGGAGTAGTAGTAGTTACCACAGTGCCATGGCCCCTGCTCAAAATCGCCTGGCTCCTGCCGGCCATACTGGCAGCTAGGCCTGGTCACCTCATGCTGTCCTCCCAAGGTTCCAGTAGTTGGAAGTGTGATCCCCTCACCATAACAAGGCTCAAGATACACAGCCACATGCCTGTCAACAACAAAGACCCTTACCCACTACCCACCTAGGAGGCACCTGTGCAGAAGATAACTGTGACTATCCACTACTGGCTGAGCTTAGTGGTGCTCAGGTCCCCAGGCCCCCAGGCCCCAAGCTCCCCAGCAGCACCCCTAACAGTTCAGGGAAACCACACAAAGCTTCCCTCTGCTGGGCAGTCTCAGGCAACCTTTCCCCTGGCCTGCACTGGCTCCTAGCATGTCCTCACAGACTCTCTTGCCCCTTCCCAAGGACAGGAACAGACCCAGGGCCTCTGAGGCTTTGAGGCTGCCCACTGCCTGGTGGTGGCGCGCATACATTCCTGTGCAGGGAAGGGTGAGGTCTTGCAACCTGGGCCTCAGACAACCCTATCCCACTCACCACCTCCCACCCTGTACCACTTGATCCCTGCCCACTCAGTCCCCTGAAGGCCCTGAGACCCCACACTGAGAGTTCAGAGCTGTCAGTGCCCCCTGACTCTGCCCTACCCTGGACAGCACCCGCAATAGAACCACAGCCCACAGCCTGGTCCAGAGGCCACAAGAGGGCAGCATGGAGGCCTGTGCAAGCCTGCTCCACACCAGGGTCACCAATCCAAAGGCGTGAAGAAGACTACCTGGGCAGAGATGGGTGGTGGTAGCCCCAGGGCTCTGGGTTTTCCCCCTTTCAAGACCCAGTGACTCTTACCAGAGAGCCACAGTGACACACATCTCAAACAGAACTCATGCAGTGGTCTCCAGACTAGAGAGGCTCAGAGCCAAGTCCACAGAGCTCCTCAAGCCCACACCCATGCAGCCTCTGCCTGGGGCCCTTCTCCAAAGGCAGTAAAAGGTACAGAAGGATTTTGTGCTTATCTGTGACAAGGTGGGTAAGGTGGTAGCTACCACTGTGTCAAAGGCCAAACGAAAAACTGGATTCTAGCAGAAAGTGGATGGACAGCTGCCAGCAGAGGCAGGGGTCAGGGAGAAAGGCCAGTGGTGGAACATTAAGGCCTGTCAGGTTCTACACTAACCCCAGGATAACAGCCTAGACTCCGCACGGGCTTTACTTCATGATGAGGACTAGAAAGCGTGAGCTGGGGAAGAACTTCTGAGGAGTGAATTTGGGGTACCCACTGTGTGGCCAGAGCTCACGAAGGGTCATAGACCCCGTTCAGGAAGGCTGACAGGACCAACACCCTGAAGGTGAAGTTCAGCTCATATGTGGATTTCCAACAGTACATACCCACGCTCAGTCAGAGCCAGAGACGTAAAATTATGTCAGGAAGACTCAAATGGAGGCATCCCTGGGGAGCCCAGGCAGGTGGTAGATCCTCCTACCCCCTGACTAGGGGAAGAGACCTTCAATACTTCTGCCTCTTTGTCTTTCAACCTACCTGCAGCTAAGCCAAGGCTTTTGCTCTCGGAGCCAGGGGAGATATCATCCTGGCAGTAAGGTCTCTATGGAGTCCCAGTCCTTCCTATACCCCTCCATGGCCTTCAAAGTACCTGTCTTGGCTTTCTGGATACTACACCAGTCAGTCAGGGTCCAGGCTCCTCTTGGTATATCAAGAGGACAGTGGAGCAGCAGGAGCTCATCTGGCTGGGTGGCACAGGGCTCAGCCCATTCCCCATGCTACTCCCATGTGTGCTCAACAACCTGTTTCTCCCATATCATCACTGTGGTCCAGAGTGTGTCTTCTATAGCACGAGTCGGTGCCCCACACAAGAAGGGTACTCAGGGCATCACTCCCCAGCTGCCTTTCCTGGGTTCAGATGGGTCAGCTCATCAAAGGACATAGCAGTCTGGGGACCTGACACTCTGGGCTCCAGGTCAGCCCTGGCCTTGGCCACTGCACGGTTATGTCCGCAACCAGCCTCCTAGCCCTCCTTGGGAGGCATTAGCTCAGCCAGACCTGTGGTGCCCCTTGGGCAGAGAGGCAGCCCCACCTTCTGGCTCCAGACCCCTCACCTTCCACACACAGGAAGCAGATAAGCTCTAGGCCAGCAAGACCTCACAAATCAGCTTTAAGGCATCAATGTTCCCTTCCTGTCCTTCCTTCCCGGCCTCTCAGTCAGAAACTTCAGCTTCCTGTGGCCTCACATCTTCTGCTCCATTTACACACAGTATATAGAGATCTTCAAATGCTGCTTTTAACTTCAAGTTAGAATCATCCTGAATATTTCTCTGTAACTTGTGCTGTCCCCCTGCCAACCAGTCAACAATATATTACTTCATCCACTCCAAAAGCAACAACATTTCATTCATTCAGTAAATATTCTAACACCCCTAGTGCATATCAAGCCCTGAGAGTCCAGGACAAAAGCACCCTGACCCCTGGGGTTTATGACCAGGTACAGATGACCACCACAGGAGTACAAACATAGCATGCCTGCAATGTGAGACCAGGAACGAAGCTCAGGGGGTCTTGGGAGTGGATCATCAGCACATAAAACACACCTCAACACATTTAAAAGAATAAAAATCATTAAAGTATATTCTGGGCCACAACAGAATTAAACTAGAAATCGGTAACAAAAAGATGCCTGGAAAATATCAAAAAATTTGGAAATTAAACAACACACTTCTCAGTAACACACGGGTCAGAAGAGAAGTCTGAAGAGAAATTTAAAAATACCTGGAACTCAATGGAAATGAAAAGACAACTTATCAAAATGTTGGGATGCAGTAAAAGAGCGCTTAGAGAGACATTTATAGCATTGAATACATATGTTAGAAGAAAGATATAAAATCAATATTCTAACTTTCCATTTTAGAAAACCAAAAAATGAAGAACAAATGAATTCTGACACAAGCCAAAAAAAGAAACGAATAAAAATAGAGCAGAAATCAATGAAATTGAAAACAAATAGAAAAGAATCAATGAAACCAAAAGCAGATTCTTTGAAGAGATCAGTTAAACTGATAAATCTCTAGCCAGGCTAACCACGAAAAGAGTAGAGTAGATCTAAATAACTAACACCAAAAATGAGAAGGAAGTCATCACTACTGATCGCATGGACATTAAAGGCTAATAAAGGGATTTGATGAACAACTCTATGCCCACAAATTTGACAACTTAGATGAAATATAACAATTCCTTGAAAGACAGAGGGTTCCGCAGAGGCCACTGCCCCATCCCCAGGCCCTGGGCACCCTGGGCATGAGTGATATCCCAGGATTGATCCTGAAGCTAGAGCCTTCAGCAGACCCAATCTCAGGAAGAATATAATACCCTAATGGTTTATGGTCGACTCAGCCAAGAGGGACACAGAGCACAAGACGGAAATAGCTTCAGACCCCAAGGCCCTCCTGGAGCAGGAGCACCAATGGTACAAAGGCACTAGCAGGCAAACCACCTCACATGCTCAGGACACCACCCAGCCATTTGACCACCATGGGGCTCTTCCTTGGCCACAGTGGAGCCCTCGGCACTCACCCAGGCCACATGCAACAGCCCTGGAGAATACCTGTTCCTTGGTCCCCAGTGGGCTGGTCAGAGACATCCCTCCTCACCTGAGCTCCATATCAAAACCTCTGGAACTCTCGGAATCCCCAGTGCAAAGAGAGAATGAGGTTATGCTAGCAGGAGGATTATGTGAGGGCATGTGTCACTGTGAGGATATAGCGGTTGGAGTTATAGCTATTACCACAGTGACACAGCACTCACCCGAAAGCCCCAGCCAAAGCTCGTGGTTCAGCACCCTGCGGTGCAGTCTGGCAGTACACATCAGCTCCCACAGGGCAAAAGGCATCTGACCCAACACCCAGCCATGAATGCCAGAATTTGGAGACAATGGGACAAGGATGTCCTACTGATAACAATAGAAAAGGAGACCCAGCTCCTGGGGAATCAGCCACAGTTGGAGGCCTACTGACCAGCTGTCTGAAGCATCTAGTGCTGCTGTAATGGAAATACCACAAGTAGGTGGCTCTAGGGAACAGAAACTTATTCTCTCACAGTCTAGTAAGCTAGAAGTCTGAATTCAGGGAGCCACCTATAGGGGAAGGCTTTCTTTCTCTGTGGGTTCTGGAGGAAGGTCGTTGTCATCCATTCTCCTGTGGTCTAGGAACTTTGCAGCACAGGGAACCCTGGTCCAAAGGATGAGCTCTGCTCTTGGCACTTCTTTCTTGGTTTCATGAGGTTCCCCTGTCTCTCTGCTTGCTTTTCTCTTTTATACCTCAAAAGAGATTGACTTAAAATATAACCTAAACTTCTAGATTGAGTCCTGCCTCATTACAAAACTGCCTCTAATCTGGTCTCATTAGCATCATAGAGGTAGGATTTACAACACATAGGAAAATCATATCAAATGACAAAAAGGAAGACAATCACGCAGTCCTGGGAACCATAGCCCAGCCAAGTTGACAAATTTTGAGGAGACACAATTCAATTCGAAATACCAGATCTGCAGAAGGGAGGTGGATCCTAGGCATGTATTCACCAGCGTACTTCGATTCTTCCAAGTGTGTGCCCAGAGAACACCAAGAGAGTTGAAATGTGGGCTCCTTACTGTGATCACAGGGGTGAACCCAGGCTGGTAGACATGGAGGGAGAGGGAGAGGGGACATTCCCCATACATTAACACTCTTCCCCATGTTTGAAACTTTCCCCAGTCACAGATACTGCATTTATAATGGGATAGGTAGTGAAAGAATATTAACGCATTTTTTGAAAACTTCCCCTTGGAAGTGCAGGAACTGCTCCAGGTCCTGAGCTGTGACTCCTGTCCCTCCCTCCTACCCCCAAAAGCCAGCAAAAGGGAGGAGGCCAAGATGGCTGACTAGGTAGACGCTACCTCAGATCCCTCTTGCAACAAAGACTCAGAAAAACAAGTGAATCGATCACATGCATGACAATCTACGAACCCTGACCTACAAACACAGATTTAAACAGTTGATCTGAGTGGCAGAGACCAACTACAGGGAAGCAGCGACTGTTTTCGGAGCCTGGAGCCAGCGTCCCAGTCAGGAAACCTTGGCACCAGGCTTTCAACTGGATGTAGGGGAGCTGAGCACGGCATCCTGAGACGCGCAAACAGGGGGCATAGCCCTACCCCCCTGAACTGACCTCGGGAGGGGGCCCAGGTGGTCTGCGCGGGCTGCGAGGTGACACGGCTGGCAGGAGGAGAAGTCGCCGGGAGGCAGCGACTGGTTTTGGAGCCGGAGTGCAGTGTCCCAGCCGGGGAACCTTGGCACGGGGCTTTGGACTGGGAGCGGAGGAACTGACCCTGGCTTATGAGACAGCGCAAGCATGGGACGTGGGCCTGACCACTGGGGACAATCTCTACCCACCCAGCACACACAGTCAACGACGCACCCCTCGGGAATCTCAGATAAAACACTCTTCCCAAGTAAAAGATAAGTAACTGTCTATATTCCAGGGTGCTAAAAAAAAAAAAAAAAAATTTTTTTTTTTTTTTTTTTTTTTACTCTCTCCTGTTTTTCTGAACCCTCCCCATCCCCTTCCCAGCCGGCTTCGTTAACATTGGAATTTCCTGAGCCAGAGGGAAAACTGCTCCGCAGTTTTTCTTTTCCTTTTTTCTTTCTTTTTTTTTTTTTTTTTGGTATTTTCCTAACCCATTCTTCTGGCCTGAGAGAAGCAACCACAAAAAACCCAGGGACCAAAAATCCTTCCCTAATTGGACTGAAAACACAGAACCAGCTCAAGCCAAGCATATGTGATCCACAGTCTTGGGCTTTCATCCCTACAGGGAGCAAGGTAGCTATTACAATACAACGACAATTCTGATAGGGATCTGACTGCATTTGTTTTAGCAGATTTACTTGAAAGAGAAATTTCCCAGGTCTGATATCTCTGCGTATTCAACAGAGCCCTCACTGACCCACAACAGGGAACTGAGGGCTGAAGCTCCCCCCAGACCACCTAGCCTCCTGCCTTAGGGGTCTAAGGAGGGTGACACCTACCAATCTGTAGAGGTACTTGCATTGGGGGCCTAAGGTACAGCTGCAGAGCCCACCCACCAAGGTGCTTTAAGAATAGAGACACACCTACCTCATGACACTTGGGGGAAGCCTGTCAGCATCCTGCCCCCCCTGGAGTGTGAACCTCAGTTGCTACTAGAATCTGGTGCACACAACTATCACCACTACTTCTCAAGGTGGATAGGTGACAGTGTGTATCACACACTTGATGACCCAAAATCAGATTCTACTCAAGAATAGTGAATGGACTCAGGCATATATATCTGGTAACGGCCCAAACCAGCTGGTAATAGGTCATAAGTGAGTCAAGGGCTACAACAATCAAGACAGCACAATCTAGTAGCCCATCTACGTATACTGAAAGAAAACAAAACAAGATAAGATTCAGTGCGCAAATATAGAATAAATCACTACAATATCTTAGTGATGGCTCGGAGGCACCAGTCGATATCAAACCACATAAAGAAGCAGACCATGACTGCTTCTAAAAAAAAAAAAAAAATCTTTCCCAAATGAAGATACAAGCCTGGAATTACCAGATACAGAATATAAAAAACTAATTTACAGGATGCTTCAAGACATCAGGGATGACCTCAGAAATGAAATAAGGCAAGCTACAGAAAAAGCCAAGGAACACACTGATAAAACTGTTGAAGAACTAAAAAAGATTATTCAAGAACATAGTGGAAAAATTAATAAGCTGCAAGAATCCATAGAGAGACAGCATTCAGAAATCCAAAAGTTTAACAACAAAATTACAGAATTAGACAATGCAATAGGAAGTCAGAGGAGCAGACTCGAGCAATTAGAATGCAGAGTGGGAAATCTGGAGGACCAGGCAATTAACACCAATATAGCTGAAAAAAATCAGATAAAAGAATTAAAAAAAATGAAGAAACCCTAAGAATCATGTGGCACTCTATCAAGAAGGATAACTTGTGTGTGATTGGAGTCCCAGAATAGGGAGGGATAACAGAAAACACAGAGAGAATAGTTGAAGATCTGTTGGCAGAAAGCTTCCCTGACATCATGAAAGACGAAAGGATATCTATCCAAGATGCTCATCGAACCCCATTTAAGATTGATCCAAAAAGAAAAACACCAAGACATATTATCCTCAAACTTGCCAAAACCAAAGATAAAGAGAAAATTTTAAAAGCAGCCAGGGATAAAAGAAAGGTCTCCTACAAGGGAGAATCAATAAGAATAAGTTCAGACTACTTAGCAGAAACCATGCAGGCAAGAAGGCAATGGGAGGACATATACAGAGCACTGAAGGAGAAAAACTGCCAGCCAAGGATCATATATCCAGCAAAACTCTCTCTGAACTATGAAGGAGAAATTAAGATATTTACAGATAAACACAAGCTTAGAGAATTTGCAAAAACCAAACCAAACCTACAAGAAATACTAAAGGAAATTGTTTGGTCAAAAAACCGATAATATCAGATACCAGCAGAACACAAGGTCACAAAACAGAACATCCTGATATCAACTCAAATAGGGAAATCACAAAAACAAATTAAGATTAATTAAAAAAAAAAAAAGCTCAAAACAGGGAATCATTGAAGTCAATATGTAAAAGATCACAATAATCAAAAAGAGGGACTAAATACAGGTGGCATAGAACTGCCATATGGAGAGGGATACAGGGCGATATAGGACAATACAAATTAGGTTTTTACTTAGAAAAATAGGGGTAAATATTAAGGTAACCACAAAGAGGTATAACAACTCCATAACTCAAAATAAAAACCAAGAAAAACGTTAATGACTCAGCAAACATAAAGTCAAATACTACAAAAATGAGGAACACACAATTTACAAAGAAAAACATCTCAGCACAAAAAAGTAAGTGGAAAAATGAAATTGTCAACAACACACATAAAAAGGCATCAAAATGACAACACTAAACATATCTATAATTACGCTGAATGTAAATGGACTAAATGCACCAATAAAGAGACAGAGAGTCACAGACTGGATAAAGAAACATGATCCATCTATATGCTGCCTACAAGAGACACACCTTAGACTTAGAAACACAAACAAACTAAAACTCAAAGGATGGAAAAAAATATATCAAGCAAACAATAAGCAAAAAAGAGCAGGAGTAGCAATATTAATTTCTGACAAAATAGACTTTAAAGTTAAATCCACCACAAAGGATAAAGAAGGACACTACATAATGATAAAAGGAACAATTGACCAGGAAGATATAACCATATTAAATATTTATGCACCCAATGACAGGGCTGCAAGACACATAAATCAAATTTTAACAGAAATGAAAAGTGAGATACACACCTCCACAATTATAGTAGGAGACTTCAACACACCACTTTCGGAGAAGGACAGGACATTCAGTAAGGAGCTCAATAGAGAAACGGAAGACCTAATTACTACAATCAGCCAACTTGACCTCATTGACTTATACACAACTCTCCACCCAACTGCTGCAAAGTATACTTTTTTTTTTAGCGCACATGGAACATTCTCTAGAATAGACCACATATTAGGTCATAAAACAAACCTTTGCAGAATCCAAAACATCGAAATATTACAAAGCATCTTCTCAGACCACAAGGCAATAAAAGTGGAAATCAATAACAGAAAAATTAGGGTAAAGAAATCAAATACTTGGAAACTGAACAATACCCTGCTGGAAAAAGACTGGGTTATAGAAGACATTAAGGAGGGAATAAGGAAATTCATAGAATGCAACAAGAATGAAAATACTTCCTATCAAAACCTCTGGGACACAGCAAAAGCAGTGCTCAGAGGCCAATTTATATTGATAAATGCACACATACAAAAAGAAGAAAGCCAAAATCAGAGAACTGTCTCTACAACTTGAACAAATAGAAAGTGAGCAACAAAAGAATCCATCAGGCACCAGAAGAAAACAAATTAAAAAAATTAGAGCTGAACTAAATGAATTAGAGAGCAGAAAATCAATTGAAAGAAATAACAAAGCCAAAAGATGGTTCTTTGAAAAAATTAACAAAAATGATAAACCATTGGCCACACTGACTAAAGAAATACAGGAAAGGAAACAAATAACCCAAATAAGAAACGAGAAGGGCCACAGCACAACAGACCCAACTGAAATTAAGAGAATCATATCAGATTATTACGAAAAATTGTACTCTAACAAATTTGCAAACCTAGAAGAAATGGATGAATTCCTGGAAAAACACTCCCTACCTAAACTAACACAATCAGAAGTACAACAACTAAATAGACCCATAACAAAAAAAGAGATTGAAACGGTAATCAAAAAACTCCCAACAAATAAAACCCCTGGCCCGGATGGCTATACTGCAGAGTTCTACCAAACTTTCAGAAAAGAGTTAACATCACTACTACTGAAGGTATTTCAAAGCATAGAAAATGACGGAATACTACCTAACTCATTCTATGAAGCCACCATATCCCTGATACCAAAACCAGGTAAAGACATCACAAAAAAAGAAAATTACAGACCTATATCCCTCATGAACATAGATGCAAAAATCCTCAACAAAATTCTAGCCAATAGAATTTAACAACATATCAAAAAAATAATCTACCACGATCAAGTGGGATTTATACCAGGTATGCAAGGCTGGTTTAATATTAGAAAAACCATTAGTGTAACCCAGCATATAAAGAAAACAAAAGACAAAAACCACATGATCTTATCAATTGATGCAGAAAAGGCATTTGACAAAGTTCAACACACATTTATGATAAAAACTCTCACAAAAATAGGAATTGAAGAAAAACTCCTCAACATAATAAAGGGCATCTATACAAAGGCAACAGCCAACATCACTCTAAGTGGAGAGAACCTGAAAGCATTTCCCTTAAGAACGGGAACCAGACAAGGATGCCCTTTATTACCGCTCTTATTCAGCCTTGTGCTAGAGGTCCTAGCCAGAGCAATTAGGCTAGACAAAGAAATAAAGGGCATCTGGATTAGCAAGGAGGAAGTCAAATTATCTCTATTTGCAGATGACATGATCTTATACACAGAAAACTCTAAGGAATCCTCCAGAAAACTACTGAAACTAATGGAAGAGTTTGGCAGAGTCTCAGGTTATAAGATAAACATACAAAAATTACTTGGATTCCTCTACGTCAACAAAAAGAACATCGAAGAGGAAATCACCAAATCAATAGCATTCACAGTAGCCCCCGAGAAGAGAAAATACTTAGGAATAAATCTTACCAAAGATGTAAAAGACCTATACAAAGAAAACTGCAAAGTACTACTACAAGAAACTAAAAAGGACCTGCTTAAGTGGAAAAACATACCTTGCTCATGGATAGGAAGACTTAACACAGTAAAAATGTCTATTCTACCAAAAGCCATCTATACATACAGTGCACTTCCGATCCAAATTCCAATATCATTTTTTAATGTGACAGAGAAAGAAATCACCAACTTCATATGGAAGGGAAAGAAGACTCGGATAAGTAAAGCATTACTGAAAAAGAAGAAGAAAGTGGGAGGCCTCACTCTACCTGATTTCAGAACCTATTATATAGTCACAGTAGTCAAAACAGCCTGGTACTGACACAACAACAGGCACATAGACCAATGGAACAGAACTGAGAACCCAGATATAAATCCATCCACATATGAGGAGATGATATTTGACAAAGGACCAGTGTCAGTTAATTGGGGAAAAGATAGTCTTTTTAACAAATGGTGCTGGCATAACTGGATATCCATTTGCAAAAAAATAAAACAGGACCCATACCTCACACCATGCACAAAAACTAACTCCAGGTGGATCAAAGACCTAAACATAAAGACTAAAACGATAAAGATCATGGAAGAAAAAATAGGGACAATCTTAGGAGCCCTAATACAAGGCCTAAACAGAATACAAAACATTACCAAAAATGCCGAAGAGAAACCAGATAACTGGGAGCTCCTAAAAATCAAACACCAATGCTCATCTAAAGATTTCACCAAAAGAGTAAAAAGACCACCTACAGACTGGGAAAGAATTTTCAGCTATGACATCTCCAACCAGCACCTGATCTCTAAAATCTATATGATTCTGTCAAAACTCAACCACAAAAAGACAAACAACCCAATCAAGAAGTGGGCAAAGGATATGAACACACACTTCACTAAAGAAGATATTGAGGCAGCTAACAGATACATGAGAAAATGCTCTCGATCATTAGCCATTAGTGAAATGCAAATTAAAACTACGATGAGATTCCATCTCACTCCAACAAGGCTGGCATTAATCCAAAAAACACAAAATAATAAATGTTGGAGAGGCTGCGGAGAGATTGGAACTCTTATACACTGTTGGTGGGGATGTAAAATGGTACAACCACTTTGGAAATCTATCTGGCGTTATCTTAAACAGTTAGAAATAGAACTACCATACAATCCAGAAATCCCACTCCTCAGGATATACACCCTAGAGAAATGAGAGCCTTCACACAAACAGATATATGCACACCCACGTTTATCGCAGCTTTGTTTACAATAGCAAAAAGCTGGAAGCAACCAAGGTGTCCATCAACGGATGAATGGTTAAATAAATTGTGGTATATTCACACAATGGAATACTACGCATCGATAAAGGACAGTGACGAATCTGTGAAACATTTCATAACATGGAGGAACCTGGAAGGCATTATGCTGAGCGAACTTAGAGGCAAAAGGACAAATATTGTATAAGACCACTATTATAAGATCTTGTGAAATAGTATAAACTGAGAAGAACACATACTTTTGTGGTTATGAGAGGGGGAGGGAGGGAGGATGGGAAAGGGTTTTTTACTGATTAGTTAGTAGATAAGAACTACTTTAGGTGAAGAAAAAAAAATTAAGTGAAGGGAAGGACAATACTCAATAAATGGAAGGTCAGCTCAACTGGACTGGACCAAAAAAAGCAAAGAAGTTTCCAGGATAAACTGAATGCTTCAAAGGTCAGCGGAGCAAGGGTAGGGGTCTGGGGACCATGGTTTAAGGGGACTTCTAAGTCAATTGGCAAAATAATTCTATTATGAAAACATTCTGCATCCCACTTTGAAATGTGGCATCTGGGGTCTTAAATGCTAACAAGCGGCCATTTAAGATGCATCAATTGGTCTCAACCCACCTGGATCAAAGGAGAATGAAGAACATCAAGGTCACACGATAACTATGAGCCCAAGAGACAGAAAGGGCCACATGAACCAGAGACTTGCATCATCCTGAGACCAGAAGAACTAGTCGGTGCCCGGCCACAACCGATGACTGCCCTGACAGGGAGCACAACAGAGAACCCCCGAGGGAGCAGGAGATCAGTGGGATGCAGACCCCAAATTCTCATAAAAAGACCATACTTAATTGTCTGACTGAGACTAGAGGAATCCCAGCAGTCATGGTCCCTAAACCTTCTGTTGGCCCAGGACAGGAACCATTCCCGAAGACAACTCATCAGACATGGAAGGGACTGGACAGTGGGTAGGAGAGAGATGCTGATGAAGAGTGAGCTATTTGTATCAGGTGGACACTTGAGACTGTGTTGGCATCTCCTCTGTGGAGGGGGCATGGGAGGGTAGATTGGGTTGGAAGCTGGCAAAATTGTCACGAAAGAAGAAATTGGAGGGGCTGACTCATTATGGGGATTGCAAGTGGGAGTATGGAGTAAGGTGTATATAATCTTATATGTGACAGACTGACTTGATTTGTAAAAGTTGACTTGAAGCTCAATAAAAGTTAAAAAAAAAAAAAAAAAAAGCCAGCAAAAGAGCAAAGAGTCCTCTGAGCAGGGACACCAAGGCATGAGTGAGAGGTGGACGTAAGTGCAACCTCTCAGGACATCGAAGTCAAGGCCATACTGAGAGGACCTAGAGGGCAAGGCCAGGGCCCACCGGCTGATCCACAGCCACAGCTGGGAGGAGCTCCGAGGGCCCAGGTCTCTGCCCCTAAGTCACACCTTGTGCTCTCACAGAATATGGAGCACACTTCTGATTCACAGTCCTAGGTGTCCGCCTCCCCTGGGCTGGAGAACTCCTGATCTCCCCCTTTGGCTTCTGCATCTCTTTCAGCCTCCCTGGGGCAGGTACTGCTGACCACAATGATTTAAAAGGCCTCCAAGTAACCCATGCACGGTGAGGATGGGCACTTACTCTATATGTTACTGCAGTGGTGGATGGTTCCTGAGCTCCAAGATGGACAGACACCCACCAAGTCAGGTATAGCTTCACAACCCTGAGAGGTTCCCTAGGTTCTTCAGCAAATAACCTCTCAGGCGGGGAGCACAGACAGGATCTCAGTTCTCTATCTCTGTCACTTCTCTTTGTCTCTTTCTCTATATCTGTCTAAATCTCTCTCATTCTCTCTCTGTCTCTGTCTCTATCTCATTCTGTCTCTGTCTCGCTATCTCTCTGTCTTTATCTCACTCTGTCTCACCTCTGTCTCTGCCTCTCTCAGTTGGTCTCTGTCTCACTGTCTCTCTGTATCTCTGTCTCTGTCTCTCTCTCTGTCTCACCTCTCTCTATCTCTCTGTCTCACCTGTCTCTATGTCTATTGCTGTCTCTCTCTGTCTCTCTTCTCCTTTTCATAGTCCATTCCAGTGAGGTTTCCTCAAGGAAAGGTGCCACAGTCATCGCCAACAGTATGTCCGCCTCCCGTGGCTGTATCCTCACAGAGTGCCCCCACTGTCTTCACCATGGCTCTTTGTTAAGTGCCCAGACCATCTGCACCATGTACCACCTCCACTGGGAGCATTCTGGATGCCTTAACTCACTTCAATGGCAGTACAGCTCTTGTACAGGGGAGGATTTAGCAGACATGGGATGCATTCGTTAACATCAAATAGTGACAATTCAGACGGCATAGACTCCTTCAGGCTCAGATGGGTAGGTTTTCAGACTTTCACAAAACTGGTCATCCCACTTTGTGAAAACATTTCAGAACTCTGAAAAACATGGGAAATTTCCTTTCATGAACCATGTCCTTGATACCAAAATCCAACAAAGTCCCCAAAAAGAGAATTGAGGGCTAATTTACATAGGAATAAAGAACCAAAAGTCATAAGTGAAATACTAAAAATCATATTCCGTCCAGTTCATGGATCAAAGATTAAACCAGGAATTGGCAACTATTTAACGTTCACTCCAACACTTAGAGAAATGAGAACCTCACGGTAGGCTCAATAGAAACGGAAGGTGTACTGGAAGAAACGGAAGTCCCAGCAGGAGCACTGGTGCCATGAAGGAGAACAATGACATTGAACCAGCCCTCCAGACAGAAGACGGAGGCTCCAAAGAGAGACCCAAAAAGCCACCCAGTCAGACAAAGCTTCACTCCAAAACCTAAATCATGAAACTAGATGACACACTTAGAGGTTTTGTACACTTAAGAGGCATCAAAATTTAAAGACAAATAATAAACTTAAAATATTCAGCAAATATGTAAATGTTTTATAACACTAGTGTGCAAAGAACTCATAGACGCTAAGAAGAAAAATAGCAAAACTCTTTAATGGACAAACGATATAACAGACAAATTGCAAAAGAAACACGAATGGATAGGAAATATTAGGAAGAGACAGAAAACATTTTATGAATAGACATTCTTCAGACAATTATTTGTGATCGTAAAAAAGTTGGAAGCAAGCTATTGACTAAAGAACTCATGGTGCAGCCATTAGCGGGAATGTTCTGCAAGCTTTCTCAGTTTACAAAGCACGTATGGCAAGAGCGGAGCTCCCTGGAGAGATGAAGGGGCTCAAAAGGACCCCACGCCATGTGATGACAGGAGTGTAAATAGAACAGATGAATCAGGGAAAGGTAATTTAGAGAATGAACTGATTTTTACTTTCACTTTTTGGTTTAATTTTCAAAATATTTTACAGTCTGCCAGTGGCTCTACTACAACAGATTAGAAAGTTTTCCCAGAGAAATTGCAGATGTGCCCTGGGCCTCACTCTCCTGAGGTCCCACAGACACCTTCCTGCTGAAGGAACCTCTAGTTCCAGCTCCTCTTCAGTCTGGAGGCAGGCGGTGCTCCACAGCTGCCCACCAAGAGGGATCCTCAAGGTAGCCTCCCCAATTCCACACTCTCCAGACCAGCAGCACCACTGGGGACTGCCCCCACCTCCAAACCTGGCCCATGTGCTCAACATTCATAGAGAGCAACACTGAAGCCCTGGCTCCGCACTGGCCTCTGGTGGCCTCTCTCCTGGCGTGTGTCCCCTGCAGGCACAGAGGTCATCTCCTGTACCCTGGGAGATTGGGCACACTTGGGATCCATTCCATGCTTCTCACCCCTCCCTCCCCAAAAGGAAGTGCTGCCCAAACCCTCCCCCATCCCAGGCCAGCCCAGCTCCAGGCAAGACACAGGGTCTGGCCCCAGCCCTGTGTCCAGCAGACAGAAGGTTCCCCAGGGGCCAGCCACTGCCCCATCCCGAGGCCCTGGGTACCCAGTGCATGTGTCACTGGAACAATATTGCAGCGGGGGTTACTGCTACTACTACAGTGACACAGCTGTTGCACAAAAGTCCCACCTCAAGCTCGAGGTGCAGCACCCTAGGATCCGGCCTTGTGATAACCATCAACTCCCACACGGCACAGGACATGTGACCTGCCTCCCACCCGCAGGTGCTGCAGTTTGGAGACAATGGAACAAGGTGTCCCAGTGATGACAGTACAAAAGGAGACCCAGCTCCTGGAGCAGCAGGGGCAGGTGGGGGCTTGCTGGCCAGCTGTCTTAAGTATCTAGTGCTACTGGAATAGAAGTGTCACAAGTGGGTGGCTTTAACAAACAGAAGCTTATTCTCTCACAGTCTAGTAGGCTACAAGTCTGAATTCAGGGCACCAGCTCCAGGGGAAGGCTTTCTCTCTCTGTGGGCTCTGGAGAAATGTCCTTGTCATCAATTTTGCAATTGCCTATGAACTCCTCAGTGCAGTGACCCCGAGTCCAAAGGATGTGCTATACTCCTGGCACTACATTCTGGGTGGCCTGAGGTCCTCCTGTCTCTCTGCTTGCTTCTCCCTTTCATATTTCAAAAGAGATTGACTCAAGATAAAATCTAATCTTGTAGTTTGAGTCCTGCCTCATTAACATTACTGCCTCTAATCCTGCCTCATTAGCACCATAGAGGTAGGGTTTAGAACACAAGAGAAAATCACACTACGTACAAAATGGTGGACAATCACACAATACTAGGAACCATGGCCTAGGGAATTTGACACACAGTTTTGGAGGACACAATTCAATCCATAACAACAGTTCTACACAAGGGAAGTGGAACTCAGGCTGGTAATCACCATGCTGTTTTGATCCTTCCGAGTGTGTACAAGAGAACACCAAGATGGCCATAAGTCAGGACCCTTCCTGTGATCAAATGGATGAGCCCAGCCTGGTAGTCATGGGGGGAGAAGGAGAGGAGACATGCCCAGTTCATTTACACTCTTCCATATATTTTAAAATTTTCACCAGTCTCAAGGACTGCATTTCTAAAAGGATTTTTAGTGAACAAATGTAAGAGTATTTTTAAAATTTACACCTTAGCAGTTCTGGAACTTCTCCAGGTCCTAAGTTGTGACTTCTATCCTTCCCACCTGCCCCACTGTGGAGCTCAGAGTCTCTGAGCACCATCCAACCCTCACTCCCTGAGGGAGAAGGCAGCAAAAGAGCAAAGAGTCCTCTGAGCAGGAACAGCAAGGCACAAGTCAGAGGTAGAAGCAGACGCCCCTTGTTGGGCATTGGCATCGAAGGTAGCCTGGATGAATGAAGGCGGCAGGGTCTGGGCGGCTGCTGACCCACAAGCACAGTTTGGAGGTGTTCCTAGGACCCAGGTCTCTACCCCTAAGTTACACACACTGCACTCTTACAGAATAAGGACCAAACTCCTGATTCACAGTCCTAGGTGTCCCTTCCCCTGGGCTGGAGAACCCCTGACCTCGCATCTTGGCCTCTGCTTCTCCCTAAGGCCTTCCTAGGGCAAGTACTGCTGGCCCTGAGAATATAAAAGGACCCCAAGTAACCCATGCACTGTGGGGGTGTGCTCTTATCCACCCTAGGTGCCTCTGCAGTGGTTGGGGGGATGAGTTCCATGATGGACAGACAGCCACCAGTTCCAGTACTTGCTAGCATTGCCACCTCAGCCTGAGAGGTCCCCCAGATGTTTCAGCAAGCAACACCTCAGGCGTGAAGGCCAGCCCCAAGTGAAAGTCTCTACCTCTGGGGCTGCCTTCCTGCCACCTTGCCAGAGGGAGTTTGAGGGCAGACGTATACCACTGTGGTATTATTCTGATTGTGGTTATAGTTATTCTGGCCACAGTCTCACAATGCCTTACAAAAACCCATCCCTACACCCCAGCCCCTCTCACCAGGAACTGCAGACGTGAGCAGGATATTGAAAGGTATTATAGATTGAATTGTGTCCCTCAAATATATGTGTTGTAAATCCTAACCCTTATAACTCTGGTTATAATCCCATTTGGAAATGGTTTTCTTAACTTTTTGAATTTAGCAGCATCAGTGTAGATTGTGTTTTGAGTCAATGTCCTTTGAGATATAAAGGACAGATTAAGCAAGCAAACAAATACATGATACAGGCCACATACTCTTCCAAGGAACCCAGGAATAGCAGCTGAAAAGAGACAAGGACCTTCCCCTAGAACAGAGAGAGAGAGAGAGAGAGAAAGCCTTCCTCTAGGGTTAGAGCTTTGAATTCAGACTTCTAGCCTCCTAAACTGTGAGATAATTATTACTGTTTGTTGAAGCTACCCTCTCACTGTATTTCTGCAATAGCAGCACTAGATAAGCAAGACAAACGTGGACACGCCATCATGGATTCGGGGCGGGGGTGGTGGGTACCACAGCCATGTGGCACATGACTCAAAATAACAGGTATAACACCATAGTGGTGACATGGTTACCTGGACTCCCAGACCACTGGGAGGGTACCACAGAGACCCCGGCAAGGAAGTCCATATGGGTCATGAAACAGTCAAGCCAAAGGAAACCCCCAACTCAGCCTAATCTCACTCATAATGGGTATAATATGGACATTGTCTGCTGGCTTCCAGTGCATAACCCACAAAAGTCCCCCATCCTCCCTTGGGGTTGGTCAACATATCAGGGCCACAACTCAGCCATCTAGGCCAGGAACCAGGAGGAGTCAGGTGGGACCTGAGCTCCGGTGGGTCCTGATGCCATTCCTCTAACACATGCCCAGCCCACACTCTGTAGGCTTTCCCTCTGACTCCCAGCCCAGTACCAGAGCCCTGCTTTGTGGCATCCAACCCTCTTTCCTTCTCCTACTTCATCCCAACCTGTCATAGGCCCCCGCAGGCAGCACAGTACAGATGAAACTCTTTTAACCCATCAGGAGGCCCCCAACATCTGGAAGTCAGCAAACAAAGCCAGATCGCCATTCCTGGTGTCCCCATTCTCCTGTCCCCCCCATACCACCACTTTGTCAGCCTCAACCTTGGACATGCAGCAGCCCTAACAAGCTGAGAACCTCCCCTTCCCAGCATACCAGCTAAGCCCCGAAGCTATGGCCAAGGATCCAGGCTGGCAGCCTGAACCCTCTCTAGCTCTGAGGATGCAGCCACCCTGCCACGCCTCTAGCCCCAGTTCTTGTCACAGAGCACCAAGCTGTGGTAGATGACTACGACTATGGTGATCACAGTGGGACCACCCATAGCACTAACTGCCTTCTCCACACAAGCCCCAGAGCCTCCCAGACCCTGTGGTAGGAGTGGGGAAGGGCAGTTGCATACTGTCTTCTGTGACTCCTCTGGAAAGCTGGAGGGAAGGATAGTTGTGCTTGGGGTGTGGACCCCACTCATGACCAAAGGGGCCCAAGCATGGTCAAAGGGACAGTGCAGACCCTGGCCTAGGACTAGGCAAAGGCTAAGGGAGACCCAGGGCTGGCATCAGATGTTTACAAAATTAACCCCTTGTCCTCTGCCAGCATGATCCATAGGGCCTCCATCATCACTCCCTCATGATGGGGAAACTGAGGGACGAACAGTGAAGGCCTAAGACAGGCTCACCCGGACTGCTAGGGAGGGAGCTGAGCCCAGCTGCTGGCACAGGCAACTGGGACAATTCCAGAAGACCAAGTATTCTAAGGCGTGAGCCTAGAGTGCGTACCCCCACATTTCCCTAGGTGGCCTCCACTAACCTGCCACCCTCTTTCCTTGGGGATATCCTTCCCCCACTCGACCTGTGGCTCAGCTTCCCAGTGGCACATGGCCCAGCCCTCTGAGGCACTCTGGAGCCCGCCAGCCCCTAGGGGTAGGCAATATTGTCTGAGCCCTGTCACTGTGGGCAGTAGGGTACTAGTAGTTACCACAGTGGCATGGCCCTTGCTCAAAATCACCTGGCTCCTGCCAACTCCAGACCTGGTTGGTTACCTCATGCTGTCCTCCTAAATGTCTTGGAGATTCGAAGCATGATCCCCTCTCTATAACAAAGCTCCGGAGGCAGAGCCACAGGCCTGTCAACAGCAAAAACCCTCACCCAATGCCCATGTAGGAGGCACCTTTGCAGAAGAGGACCCTGGCTATCCACCTCCGCTACACTGAGTAGTGCTCAGAAACCCAGGCCTCCGGCCACAGTTTCCCCAGCGCCACCCGTAAGACTTCAGAGAAACCACAGTATGCTTCCTTCAGCTGGGCAGTCTCGGGCCACTCTTCCCCTGGCCTGCACTTGCTCCCAGCCTGACCTCACAGACTCTCTTGACCCTGAGCAAGGGCAGGAACAGACCCAGGTCCTCTCAGGCTGTGAGGTTGCCCAACTGCCTGGTGGTGGCCAGCATGAGTTCCTGTGCAGGGAAGGGCAAGACCTCACTAACCGGCCCCCATACAACCCTACCCCACCCACCACATCCCACACTGGACCACTGGACCCCTTCCTGCACAGCATCCCGAGGGCCCTGAGAACAAACACAGACAGCTTAGAGTTGTCAGTGCCCCCAGACTCTGCCCTGCCCTGTGCAGCATCCACAATAGAACCACAATGCACAGCCCAGATCAAAGGACACAGAAGGGCAGGAGGAGGCCTGTGCAACCCTTCTCCACACCAGGGTCACTGCTCCAGAAGGGTAGAGAAATCTATCTGGGCAGAGATGGGTGGGGGTAACCCCAGGGCTCTAGGTTTCACCCCTTTCAAACTCCAGGGACTCCTAACAGACTACCCTCAAGCACCCATACACTGGCATCAGAAAACCCCAGCCCTCACCTCTGCTTCTTCTCCTCTGCTGGTTTTCGCTTCCTTCCTCCAGTGGGAAGAACCAAGAAACTATGCCAGATGGGAGCGCAGAGGCTGGATGCCTAAGATTTGGTATGAGGCTCTAATGCGGTGATACTACTATGGTAGTTACTACCACTGTGGCTGACTTCCTAGCAAATACTAGTCAAGACACTAGCTGGGGCACACAGGGGAAGAACCCATCCGTACCTCCCTTCCTACCCCTAGGGATGGGGCCCATCTCCAGGTCCCATCTCCTCCACCTAGTACCTGGCCAGGGCACAGTAGGCAGTGATGATGGTGTAGGGGAGTGACCCTGGAAGCTTGGGGTGGAGGTCTCACCTGAAGATGCTCTTTGGCAAACACCACCCCATTTCTGCCTCCCCACTCTGTCTCCTGTGATCCCTGAGAACCCTGCTCTTTGGTCTGGCCAAGTGGACATTCTGTACAGAACCCACTCACTTTAGGTTTAACCCCATAGCGGCTCAGACCAGAGCCAAAAACCCTTCAGGATGCCTCCTCAAGTGGTAGCCAACACAGACCGGATTTGGGGTAGCAGACCCCTTTGGGGCAGCACTGAGGAGGTAGGGAGTGCACAGTGACAGCAAAGAGGGAAAACAGGCCACCCTGGCTTGGGCTTTAATCTCGGGGCTATGATCCAGATGGCCATTATATTGCAGGCACCCCCCAAACTCAACCTCACCCCCTGCAGCTAGGGGCAAATCCTGATCTGTGCACTGACTTTGGAAACTTGGAATTCTGGAGAAAAGCCCAGAGCTGAACGACACCCACCCCACCCTGTCAAGGCCAGAGAGGCCAATGTTTCCCCAGGAGAACTGCTCTCCGCAGGCCTAGCAGAATTTGTGCACATCCATGACACAGTGGTTATAGCTGGAACCACAGTCACACATGTCTCACGGAAAACTCACTCAGTGGCTTCCAAGTCTAGAGAGGCTCAGAGCCAAGGCCATAGAGCTCCTCAAGCCCACACCCATGCAGTCTTGCCTGGCACACTTCCCCAAAGGCAGTGGCAGGTACAGAGGGATTCTGTGCTGCCCTGAGTCAAGGTGGTTATTTTAGCAGCTACCACTGTGTGAAACATCAAGCCAGAAACTGAATCCCAGCAGAAACTGGATGGACAGCTGCTAGCAGGGGTGGGAGACAGACAGAAAGGCCAGTGTTGGAACACTGAGCCCTGCCAGGCTCTCACACCCACCACACCCTAACAGCCCGGACCCCACATGGGACTTTGCTTCATGAAAAGGGCTAGAAAGAATGAGCTGGGGATGAAGTCCTTGGGAGCGAATTTGGGGATACCTGCTATGGGGATGGAGCTCAACCAGGGTCATAGACCCCTTTGAGGAAAACTGACAGGACCAGCACAATGAAGGTGAAGTCCAGGTGATAGTCAGACTTCCAACATAACATAGCCCACACCAAGTCAGAGTTGGGGAGGCAGCAGTGTGCCAGGAAGATTCCATTGGAGGCTTGCTGGGAGCTCCCTGGGGACCTTGGGTAGGTGGTGGATCCTCCTACCCCAAGAAAGAGACCTGCAAACCTCCCACCTCTTTGGCCTTCAGCCTACCTGCAACCTAGTCAAGCCCACTGCTCTCAGCACTAGGGGGAGATCATCCTGGCAGCCAGGCCTCTGTGGAGTCCACAGTCCAGCCTATATCCCTCCACGGTCTTGATTAAGTATCTGTGCCAGCTTTCCGAATGCCACACCAGTCAGGGTCCAGGCTCTTCTTGGTACCCTAAATGCACAGTGGAGCAGCAGGGTGTTCATCTGGCTAGGTGGGACAGGTCTCAGCCCATTCCCCATGCTACCCCCATATGGGCTCACCAACCTCTTTCTCCCATATCATCACTCCGGCCCAGAGCCTGTCTTCTACACCACACAAGAAGGAGTGCTCAGGGCATCACTCATCAGCCAAATTTCCAAGATCCTGATAGGGCAGCTACAGTCAAACAGGATGGGGGTGTATGGACCTGACAGCCTGAGTTCCATGTCAGCCCTGGCCTGGGCACCACAGTGTTATTCAGGCCTTTAGCCACCTAGCCCTCCTTGGGCCTGTGGTGCCCCTTGGGCAAGAGACAGCCCCACCGCCAGCTCCACACCCATACCCTCTGCACACGGGAAACAGCTAAGCTATAAGCCAGCAAAGAATAAGAAAGCACTTTTAAGGCTTCAATTTTCCCTTCATGCTCCTCCTTCAGGTCCCGTAGCTTCCCAGACCTTCAGCCCCTCCTGCCCTATTTCTCGGCCACAAAACTCAGCTTCCTGTGGCCTCAGTCCTTCCCATTCCACTTAAAAACAGTACGTGGAGATTTTCAAATGCTGCTTTTAACTTAAAGATCGATCACCGTGCACATTTCTCTGCAAATTTTTCCGCACCACCAGTCAACAATATATTTCTTCATTCGCTCCCAAACCCACAATATTTCATTTCTTCTGTAAATATTCTAGCACCTCTAGTGCATGTCAAGCCCTGAGAAACCAGGAAAAATGGATCCTGACCCCTGGGGTTTACTGCCAAGTACAGATGACCATCATAGCAGTGTAAACATCTGCATGCATGCAAAGTGAATGAATCTCAGGGGGTCCTGGGAGTGGATCATCAGGACATAAAACACACTTTAACACATTTAAAAGAATAGAAATCATTAAAAGTATGTTCTAGACCTCAGTGGAATTAAAGTAGAAATCAATAACAGAAAGAGAGCTGGAAAATATCAGAATTTTTGGAAATTAAAAAACACATATTTTAATAACACACGGGTCAAAAGAGGAGTCTGAGGGAAATTTAAAAATACTCTGAACTAAAAGGAAATGAAACGACAATTTATCAAAACGTGTGGATGCAGTAAAAGGAGCACCTAGAGAGACATTTATAGCATTGAATGCATATGTTAGAAAAGAAGGGAGATATAAAATCAGTATTCTAAGCTCCCGTTTTAGAAAATCAGAAAAGGGAGAACAAACTAAATCTGACATAAGCAAAAAGAAGATAAATGATAAACATAGAGCAGAAATCAATGAAATTGAAAATAGAAATTAAAAAAAAAAAATCAATGAAACCAGAAGCAGGTTCTTTGAAGAGATGAGTAAAATTGATAAATTTCTAGCCAAGGCAACAAGGAAAAAAGAAGAGAAGACACAAATTACTATTCCCAAAAATGAAAAAAGAGTCATCACTACTGATCCCATGGACATTGAAAAGATAATACTGGGATGTCATGAAAAATTCTATACTAGATAATACGATAACTTAGAAAAATTGTAACAATTTCTTGAAAGACAGATGTTTCCGCAGGGGCCACTGCCCCATTCCCAGGCCCTGGGCACCCAGGGTGTGAGGGACATCCCAGGTTTGATCCAGAAGCTGCAACATTCAGCAGATCCAATCTCAGGAGGGATGCAATACCCTGATGCCTTACAGTCCACTCAGCGGAGAGAGACAGAGAGCACCAGATGGAAATAGCTCTAGATCCCAAGACTCTCCTGGAGCACCCACAGGAAAACTGTCCCCCACACTCAGGACCCCATGCAGGGATTTGTCCACCATGGCTCCTCCTCAGCCATAGTTCAGCCCCACCACTCACCCAGCACTCACCCAGCCCTGGAAAATAGCTGTTTCTTGGCCCCCAGAGGGCAGATCAGAGTCGTCCCTCCTCATCTGAGCTCCATACCACCCTCTGCAGTAGGTGAATGGGGCTGTCCCAGCAGGAGGATTGTGTGGGGGCATGTGTCACTGTGACAGTATTACGACAGGAGTATCTTGGGATCCCACAGTGACACAGCACCTATACAAAGTCTCGCTCAAAACATGTGGTGCAGCACGCTGAAGTACAGCCTAGCGGTGCTTGTCAATTCCCACAGGGCACAAGGCATCCAACCTGCCACCCACCTGTGGATAACGGAGATTAGAGACACAGACACAGGGACAAGGATGTCCCACTGATGACAACAGAAAACGAGCCCCAGTTTTGGGGGCAGCAGAGCCAGTCGGAGGTCTGCTGACCTGCTGTCATAGTTATCTAGTACTGCTGTAACAGAAATACCACAAACAGGTGGCTTTAACAAACGGAAGCTTCTTCTCTCACAGTCTAGTAGACTCGAAGTCTGAATTCAGGGTGCCATCTCCAGAGGAATGTTTCCTCTCTCTATGGGACTAGAGGAAGGTACTGGTCATCGATTTTCCTGTGGTCTAGGAGCTTCTCAACACAGGCACCCTGGGTCCAAAGGAAGTCCTCTGCTTCTGGCACTACTTTATGGGCAGCATGAGGTCCCCCACTGTCTCTGTTTGCTGTTATATCTCTCTTTTCTATCTCAAGAGAGATCCACTCAAGACACAACCTAGACTTTGGATGGAGTTTGGCCTCATTAACAAAATACCTCTAAGTCTGCCTCATTAACATCATAGAGGTAGATTTACAACACATAAGAAAATCACATCAGACAACAAAATGGTGGACAATCACACAATAACAAGACTATGGCCAAGTTGACACACATTTTTTGGTGACACGATTCAATGCATAACACCAGCTCTTCACAAGGGAGGTGGTAATGAGGCAGGTATTCACCAAGGAATTTTATCCTTCTGAGTGTGTGCACAGAGAATACCAAGAGGGCCTTAAGGCTGGCTCCTGTACATGGTCACAGAGGAAAACCCAGCCTGGTAGGCATGGGGGGAGAGGAAGAGGGAACATACCACTCCTTTTATATTTTAAAATTTTCACCAGGCACAGATACTGCATTTCTAACAGGATGTTTAGTGAACGAATGTAAGAGGACTGTTTCCAAACTTACCCCTTAGCAGTGAGGGACCTTCTCCAAGTCCTGAGCTGTGGCTTCTCTCCTTCCCACCTGTCGCTCTGTGGAGCTCAGAGTCTCTGAGCACCATCCACACCTCACTCCCTGAAGGAGAAGCCAGCAAAAGAGTCAAGATTCCCCTGAGCAGGAACACCAAGGCACAAGTCAGAGGTGGAAGCAGATGCCCCTCGCAGGCCATCAACGTCAAGGCCAGCCTGGGAGGACTTATGTGGCAGGGGCAGGGGCTTGAGGACTTACCTGGGGCAGGGTCACAGCTGGGAGGAGCTCCTAGAACACAGGTATTGCCCCTAAAGTACATATGGTCTCTTACAGAAAAAGGAATAAACTTCCAATTCACAGTCCTAAGAGTCCCTCTCCCCTGGACTGGAGAACCCCTGGCCTCCCATCTTGGACTCTCTTCCCTGGTCCAGCCTTCCTGGGTCAGGTATTGCTGTCCCTGAGGATATAAAAGGCCCCCATGTAACTGATGCACAGTGGGGATGGGCATTCACCCACCCTAGTTGCCACTGCACTGGTGGGAGGGATGATTTCCATGATGGACAGACATCCACCAGTTCAGGGGGAGTCCAGTAAAGCCTGGCATAGCCAGCCATATCACCCCGAGAGGCCCCCAGATGTTTCAGCAAGAAACCCCTCAGACGTGAAGCCCAGCCCCAAGCTCAGGTCTCTACCTCTGGAACTGCCTTCCTTCCATCCTGCTGGAGGAGGATTGGCGGTAGGTGTGCACCACTGTGATATTACTGTTATGGTTCTGGTTGTTATGGCCACAGCCTCACAAAGTCTTTCAAAAACCCATCCCTACACCTCAGCCTCTCTCCCCAGGAACTGAAGCCCTGACCAGGGTTTTGAAAGGTGTTATGGATTGAATTGTGTTCCCCCAAAATAGGTGTCGTAAATCCTAACCCCTATACCTCTGGTTTGGAAACCGTGGTTGCGTAGTGGTTAAGTGCTAAGGCTGCTAACCAAGTGGTCAAAAATTCATATCCACCAAGAACTCCTTGGAAATTCTATGGGGCAGCTCTGCTCTGCTTATAGGGTTGATATGAGTTATAATCCACTCGAGGGCAGTGGGTTTGGTTTTTGTATTTTATACCTCTTGTTATAATCACACTAGCATATCGATTTTCTTTGTTATGTTAGTGAGGCTGTATTAGCATAGGGTATGTCTTCAGTGAATATCTTTTGAGATATAAAAGAGCAGATTAAGCAAACAAACAAGTACATGATAAAAAAATACAAGCTATATAATGTCCCAAGGAACCTAGGAAAAGATGTTGAAAAGAGACTGTAACTTTTCCCCAGAGCAGAGAGAGGGAGAGAAAGCTTTCCTCTAGAGTTAGAGCTCTGAATTCTGACTTCTACCATCTGAAACTGTGAGAGAATAATTTCTGTTTGTTGAAGCTACCCACTTGTGGTATTTCTGCTCTGGCAGCAATACATAACTACGACAAACAGGAACACACACCACGGATTCCTGGGGTACCACAGCCATGTGGCCCATGACCCAAACCAGCAAGTACAGCACCACGGTGGTGACATGGCTACCCAGATCAGCAAGCCCTGAAGGGATCATCACATAGACCCCGCCATGGAAATCCATAAGGATCACAAAACACATGGACCAAAGCCAATCCCCGACTCAGCCTAATCTCGCTCATCATGGGGACACTCCTGCTGAACTCCCACCCAAAGAGATTGTCTGCTGGCTTCCACTAGGCAGCCCACAAAAGTCCTCCCTCCTCCCTCAGGGTTGGTCCACACATCAGGGCCACATCTATGCACCTCAGACACACCACTCTACAATGCCACCCCATTTTGAAAAGGGGCAACAGGAAATTGGCCTACCTCTGCTTCTCTGGCACTTCCCTAGCCTTGCAGTCAATGGGCCTTTTGGGCATACTTCTCTGCACTCCACATCACACTCCTCCACCTGACAACCTGCACCCCACACCTCCCAACCCCCCATGCCCAGACAGGTAGCAGGCTGGGTTGAGAACTGAATCTTGCAGCCTTTGAGGAAGGTGGGTTGGGCTGAGTGATTTCCCTTTAGAATTCTTTCTCTCAGTGGAAAGGCTGGGGTGGGTGACTCAAAGAGAGGCCCCAGGTAGGCACCATTGAGGGGCTGGGGTGTCTAGCAGGGCTGTGGCCACTAAGTAGACCCTGCCCACCCGATCAGGCTCAAGAAGGGGCAGCTCTGAGGCCCTAACCAGTGGAGTGCCCAGGAAAGACGGCAGTGCTGGGAAGACAGTGGACAACCAAGTCCAAATAGCCAGGGGCTGGCACAGCCTTTTTCCTGGGGATGTCATGCAGGGCTCCTGGATCAGCCTGGCCTTCTGTGAGCTGAGCCCCTCACTTCACCTTCCCTAGGACTAAACCAAGTACCATGCTCATACTTCAGAAACAAACAACCTTCTAGTAATGGCTTCTCTCCTCCTCAGTCTCTCTTGGACCACTGGTCAGATGGTCCATCCTGTATGACAACAGCCCACAGAAAACAGACACTCCCAGGCAGCCCTCCTGCACAGACCCCATACCAGGGAAGAAAGTGTGGGCAACCCCCTATGAACCTTCACCCCATGACCACAGCTCCCAGGGGCTGGGCTCCTTCATACTTGCAGAACATAGCATCACTTCAGACACATTCCCAGGAGCCAGGAGTGCAGGAACTGGGTCAGCCTGCCAGCCTGCCCCATGTACAAAGAAGACCACCAATGAGAGATCTATGGCCTGGGGCCCTGGTCACCTGGGCCAGGTGAGCCCTCCAAGGAGCCTGGAGCAGTACAGGGGCCCAGGAACAGAGGGCTTTTTGTCTAGAACCCTCCCATTCTGTAACTATAAGTACCTGTAGCAAAAACCTGCCTCTCAGCTCCCAGGGCAGCATGGCCAGGGTGAGCACAAGACTCAAGGATAGCATCCATCCTCTGCTTAGCTGGGAGCTTTTCAGGTTCCACTTGGATCACAGCCATCCTGGATACCAGCATGTGTCTGGCCACAGGAAGTCAGGCAAGACAGAAGAGACCACCCGGTGCTTCACCCCTGCTCAAGCTCCCCTTAGGCAGATACCCAGGACGCAGAGACCTCCATGGCCTACAGAGCAAGGTGCTAACAGAGGGAGACAGTAGCCTTGCTAGCAACCGTCTCTATACCCTTGAGGAAGCACTGTTCACACTGACCCCCAGTGGGCATGACTGCAGCCGAGCCCTCACCCCCTATGTGGGGGACCACAGGAAGGTAAGGGGAGTCAGTGCCAGCTCTGCCTAGGAGCCTCCAGGGACTGAAAAGGAAAGGATGGTATAGCTGGCCCAGTAATCACTGCACAAGAGTTCACTGAGGCAGCATGTCAAGTGCCACTCCTTTGGACAACAACTGATCTCTAGCCTGTCATGGACCCCACCCACCTCGAGGTCATTAAGAGCTTCTCCCCAGAAGAGAATAGTGCAGTGTTCTCCACAAAGCGGCCTCTTGATGAGGTCATCCTCTGGGACACTGTGCTAGAGATCTGCCAGCCTCCAGGGAAGGGGGTCCCAGAGCAGCCTCTCCAGGAGCTGGTCCCACAGGAATCCCTCCTCAGTCATCTAGGCCAGGAACCAAGTGGAGTCAGGTGGGACCTGAGCCCACATGCGTCCTGATGCCATTGCTCTAACACAGGCCCAATCCATGCCCTGCAGGACTTCCCTCCTCTTCCCAGCCCAGTACCAGAGCCCTGCTTTGTGTCATCCAATCCTCTTTCCTTCTCCCTGCCATCCATTCCAGTCCACCACAGGCCCCTGCAGGCAGTACAGGTCAGACGGAATTCCTACCACCCTGTCTATGATCCCGCAGATGTCCCCACAGCATCCTGAGTTCAGCCAGTGCAGCCAAACCACCATTCATGGTGTGGCCGTTCCCCTGTCCCCCATGCACCCTCGATCTCAGCCTCACTCTGAGATGTCTAGCAGCCCTGACAGCCTGAGCACCTCCTCCCCCAGCCCACCAGCTAGCCTTGCAGCTATACAGGGAGGCCCCTGGACCCTCACTGCAGCCACCCTGCCCGGCTCAAGCCCCAGTTCTGGTCACAGGGCGTCGAGCTGTGGTAGATGACTATGACTAGGGTAACACAGTAGCACCACCCATAGCACGAACCACCTGCTCCACACAAGTCCCAATGCCTCCCAGACCCTGGGGTGAGGGTGGGGGAAGTACAGTTGGAGAGTGGCCCTCTGTGAGTCTGGCCACCTAGAGGGAGGGGATACTTGTGCTTGCGGAGGGAACCCTAGTGACGACCTCATGGGCCCAAAGACTGTCAAAGGCACAGTGCAGTCCCTTGCCTGGGACTAGACAAAGGCAGAGGAAGGCCTGGGCTGGTGTCAGGTGTGTACAAAATTAACCCCTCAACCTCTGCCAGCCTGATCCTTAAGGCCTCCATCATCACCCCTTACCGTAGGGACACTGAGTAATGAGCAGTGAAGGGTCTGGGGCAGGTTCATCCAGACTGCTAGGGAGGGAGCTGAGAGCTCCAGTTGCTGCTCAAGGCCACTGTGACAATTCCTGGAGACCATGTACTCTGAGCCATGAGCCTGAACAGTGTGCTCCCACAGTTTCCCAGGGGGCCTCCATCAAGTCCCTACCCTCGTTCCCTGGGGATATCCTTCCCCCACACACTGGAAGCTCAGATTCCCTGGGGCACATGGCCCAGCCTCTGAGGCCCTCCGGGGCCCTCCAGCCCCTGCAGGGGCAGGCAGTATTGTCTGGGCCCTGGCACTGTGGGTCTTGGAGTAGTAGTGGTTACCACAGTGGCATAACCCTGCTACAAATCACCCGGCTCTTGCCGGCTGTGTTTGTAGTTAGGCCTGGTCACATCAGGCTGTCCTCCTAAAGGTCCCAGTAGTTGGAAGCATGATCTCCTTTCCATAACAAGGGTCGGGAGACATAGCCACATGCCTGTCAACAGCAAAGACCCTCACTCACTGCCCACCTAGAGGGCACCCATGTTGGACAATGCTCTGGCTACCCACCTCCAGCTGAGCTGAGCGATGCCCAGACCCCCAGATTCACCATCCGGCTTCCCCAGTACCATCCCTAACAGTTCAGAGAAATCACACACTGCTTCCCTCAGCTGGGCAGTATTAGGCCACCCTTCTCCTGGACCCCACTGGTTCCTAGCCTGATGTCACTGGTGCTCCTGCCCCAGAGTAGGGCAGGAGCAGACCCAGGGCCTCTGAGGCTGTGAGGCTGCCCACTTCCTCATGGTGGCCAGTGTGAGCTCCTGAACAGTGTGGGGGGGCTAGGGGGAGGGAGGGGATAAGGTCTTGCTAAGTGGGCCTCAGGCACCCCCTACCCCAACCACCATGACTCACCACGAACCACTGGACTCCCGCCCGCTCAGCCTCTCAAGGGCTCTGAGGTCCCACAGTGAGAGCTCAGTTGTCAGTTCCCCCAGACTCTGTTCTATCCTGAACAACACCAGCCCCGCCATAGCCCACTACCCATCGCCCAGTTCAGAGGCCACAGAAGGGCAGGGTGGAGGCCTGTGGAAGTCTGCTTCACACCAGGACCACCACTCTAGAAGGGACAGTGTGGATTCTCCTGGCAGAGAGGGCTGCTGGAGATACAGGGCTCTAGGTTGCCCCCTTTCAAACCCAAGTGACTCTTACCAGAGTGCCCCCAAACACCCCTTCGCTGGCCCCAGGGCACCCCAGCCCTCACCTGTCCTTTTCTCCCCTCTGCTGTCTTCTCCTCCTTCCCTCACGTGGAAAGCACCAGGAAATCAGGGCTGGTGGGGGCACAAGACACTGGATGCCTAAGATTTGGCACGATGATCTAATGCCATGCTACTATTACTATGGTGCTTACTACCACTGTGGCTGACTTCTCAGCAAATACCAGCCAAGACCCCTGCAGGGGCAGACAAGGGGAAAAACCCAACTCTGCCTCCCTTCTAACCCCTAGGGCTGGGGCCTGCCTCTAGGTCCTAACTCCTCCACCCAGCTCCTGGCCAGGGCAGCAGTACATAGTGATGCCTGTGGAGAGGAGAAGCCCTAGAAGCTCGGAGGGGGCCTCAGCTGAGGATGCTTCTTTGCTACCCCCAACTCATTCCTTCTCCCCCACCTTGTCTCTTTCCCTGGGGTTATCATGTACCCAACAACCCCAGGTCCTCATTCAGAAAGGGCACATTCTGTACAGACACTCTCACAGTCAGTTTACCACCATACTGCCTCAGGCCAGAGCCAAAAGACTTTTGGGGAGCCCCCCTCATGTGGTACCAACACAGCCAGGACCTGAGATGGCAGCCACCTTTGAGACAGTACTGCAGAGGCCCCAAATACACAGTGACAGTGAAGAGGGACACCAGGTCATACTTAGCTAGGCTCCAATCACAGTGCTCTGACTGGATAGCCACTGCATTCCAGCTCCCTACTCCCCACCCCCACCCCGTAGTCAGGGGCAGATCCTGACATGTGCATTGACTTTGGAGGCTTGAAATTCTGGAGAAAAAGCCCAGGGCTGAGGGACACCCACCCCTCCCTGTCAAGGCCAGAAAAGACCAACGTTTGCCCAGAGGGCAGCCGTGGCCAGATCCAGCAGATTTTGTGCAGATCCATGACACAGTGCGCATGACTGAGGACACAGTGACTCAAGTCTCACATACAACTCACCCAGGGGCCTCCAGGACTAGAGAGGCTTAGAGCCAAGGTCATAGAGCTGGTCAAGATCACTCCTCATTTGGCCTTACCTGCCACTCGTCACTGTAGGCAGCAGAAGGTACACAGGGATTTGGTGCTGCCCTGTGTCAAGGTGTGTATAGAGAGAGCTACCACTGTGCAAAAGACTGAGTCAAAAACTGGACCCCAGCACCCAGAGGAGGGACAAAAAGAGAGGCCAATGCTGGAGCTTGAGACTTGTCAAGCTCTGACACTAACCCCCAACTAACAACCGGGACCCTGAAAGGAGCTTTACTTCATGGTGAGGACTAAGAAGCACGAGCGGGGAAGAAGTCCTGGGTCGTGGATGGTGGGCCTCAACCAGGGTCATAGACCCCTTTAAGGAAGCCGGACAGGGCCAGCCCAGTGAAGGTAAAGTTTAGCTGATAGGTGGGCTTCAACAGAACATAGCCCACACCCAGTCAGAGCCCAGAAGGGGGACCTGTGCCAGGAAAGATCAGTTGGGGGACTACCTGGGGAGCCCGGGTAGGTGGCGGCCCCTCCTACCCCAGGAAAGAGACCCACCTATTTGTCCTTCAGCCTACCTGCAGACTAGATAAACCCACTGCCCTCACCACCAGTGGGGAGATCATCCTGGAAGCAGGTCTCTGTGGAGCCCCCTTTCTAACATGGACCCCTTTATGGCCCTGAGTAGGTACCTCTCCTGCCTTTGAGGATGCCACAGCAGTCAGTCAGGACCCAGGCATGCTTTGGTACATTAAGCCCACAGTGGTGCAGCAGATGGGCATCTGGCTAGGTGGGAAGGGGTTCAGCCTACTCCTCATGCTACCTCCATGTGTGCTCACCAACGGGTTTCTCCCATATCATCATTGTGGCCCAGAGACTGTCTTCTACAGCAGGAGCCGTTGCCCCACTCAAGAAGGGTGCTGAGGGCTTCACTCACCAGTTGCCGTTCCTTAGTCCAGATGGCCCAGCTCCATTCAAAAGGGATGGGGGCCTGTGGGCCTGACAACCTGGGCTCCAGGTCAGCCCTGGCCTTGGCGACTGCAGTGTTATGCAGGCCTCCAGCCACCTAGCCCCAACTAGCCCTCCTAAGGGCCCTGGGCTCAGCCAGACCTGTGGTGCCCCCTTGGGCAGAGAGGCAGTCCCACTACCAGGCCCCGTGCTCTGCACCCCCCACCCCCCACACGGGAAGGTGATAAGCTCTAGGCCAGCAAGGCCTTAGAAGTCAGCTTTAAGACATCAATTTTCCCCTCCCGCCTGTCCTTCTGGCCTTGTTGCTTCAGGGAACTCCAGCCCCTCCTGCCATGCCTCTTAGCCACAAAACTCAACTTTCTGTGGCTTCTGCTCTTTCCCCTCCACTTACACACAGTACATGGAGATTTTCAAATGCTGCTTTTAGCATAAAGATAAGACCAGACTGCACATTTCCCTACGACTTGTCCCCCACCCCGCAGTCAACAATATATTTCTTCATTCATTCCCAAATCCACAAGACTTCATTCATTCAGTAAATATTCTAGCACCCGTAGTGCGTGTCAAGCCCTGAGAGACCAAGACAAACGCATCCTGAACCCTGGGGTTTACAGCCAAGTACAGATGACCATCACAGCTGTGCAAACATCTGCATGCATGCAATGTGAGACCAGGAGGGAAGCTCAGGGAGTCTTGGGAGTGGATTATCAGGACATAAAACATACCTTAACACATTTAAGAGAATAAAAACCATTAAAAGTATGTTCTAGACTACAATAGAATTAAATCAGATATTTATGACAGAAAGATAGCCGGAAAATATCAAAATACTTGGAAATTAAACAAAACACTTCTCCATAACAGATGAGTCAGAAAAGAAATATGAAAACAAATTTGAAAATACTTTGAACTAAGTGGAAATGAAAAGACAATGTATCTAAATCTGTGGGTGCAGTAAAAGGAGCGCTTAGAGAGACATTTATAGCGTTGAATGCATATGTTAGAAAGAAGGAAGATATAAAGTCAGTATTCTAAGCCTCCATTTTCGAAAACCAGAAAAGGAAGAACAAATTAATGCTGACATGAGCAAAAAAAGATAATGAATAAAAATAGAGCAGAAATGCATAAAATTGAAAATAGACATTTAATGGAATTTGATGAAATCTAAAGCACAGCCTTTGAAGTGATCAGTAAAATTGATAAATCACTAGCCAGGCTAATCAAGAAAAGAGGACAGAAGACAAAAATTACTAATACCAAAAATGAAAAAGCAGTCATCACTACTGATCCCATGGACATTAAAAGGATAATAAGGAGATATTATAAACAACTCTATGCCCACATATTTGATAACTTAGAAGGCATATAATAATTCCTTGAAAGAGGGATCTGCAGGGGCCATTGCCCCATCCCCAAGCACTGGGCACCGACGGCATCAGTGACATCCCAGGTTTGATCCTGAAGCTGCACCTTTCAGAATAACCAACCGCAGGAAGGATGCAATATCCTAACATACAGTCCACTTAGCCAAGAGGACACAGAGTAATAGGTGGAAACAACTTGAGATCCCAAAGGCCTCCTGGAGCAGGAGGGACCAAAGGCAGCACAGACAAACCACCACAATTGCGCGGGATCCCAGCAGGGGTTTGTTCACCTTGGCAACACTGGAACCCACAGCACTCACCTGGGCTACACGCAGCAGCCCTGGAAACAGCTGTCTCTTGGCCCCCAGAGGGCTGGTGAGAGTCATCCCACCTCACCTGAGTTCCAAACCCAAATCTCTGAACACCTGGAATTCCCACTGCAGAGGGTGGACAGGGCTGTCCCAGGCAGGGGGATTGTATAGGGACATGCATCGCTGTGACAATATCAAGGAAGTAGTTCCTAGTATTACCACAGTGACACACCACCTGCCCAAAAACCCTGCCCAATGCAACACCCTGGGGTGCAGCCTGGTGGTACCCATCAACTCCCACAGGGCACATGGCATCCGATCCACCACTCACCCGTGGAAGTAGGAGTTTGGACACAAGAGGACAAGGATGCCGTACTGATGACAACAGAAAAGGAGGCCCAGCTCCTGGAGCAGTTGGAAGTCTGCAGGCCTGTTGTCTTAGTGATCTAGTGCTGCTGTAACAGAAATACCACAAGTAGGTGGCCTTAACGAACAGAAGCTAATTCTCTCACAGTCTACTAGGCTAGAAGTCTGAATTTAGGGCGCCAGCTTCAGGGGAAGGCTTTCTCTCTCTTTTGGCTCTGAAGGAAGGTCCTGTTATCAATTTTCCTCTGTCTACGAACTTCTCAACACAAGAACCTCAGGTCCAAAGGATGTACTCTGCTTCTGGCGCTACTTTCGTGGTGGCGCGAGGTCTCCCTGTCTCTCTACTTCCTTCTTTCTTTTATATCTGAAAAGACACTGACTCAAGATACAACTTAATCTGGTAGATTGAGTCCTGTCTCATTAACATAATGCTTCAAATTCAGCCTCATTTACATTGTAGAGGTAGGGTTCACAATAGACAGAAAAATCACATTAAGTAAGAAAATGGTGGACAGTCACACAATATTGGGAACAATGTCCTAGCCAAGTAGACACACATTTTTGGGATACACAATTCAATCCATAACACCAGCTCTGCACAACAGAGGTGGAAACGAAACAGGCATTCACCAGGGTGTTCTGATCTTTCCTCATGTGTGCACAGAGAACAACAAGAGGGTGGAAAGGTGGGCTAGTGCCTGGGATCACAGGGAAGAGCCCAGCCTGGTAGGCATGGGGGGAGAGGGAGAGGGGACAAGCCCAGGCCATTTACACTCTCTATATATTTCAAAATT
This sequence comes from Loxodonta africana, assembly GCF_030014295.1. NCBI lineage: Eukaryota > Metazoa > Chordata > Mammalia > Proboscidea > Elephantidae > Loxodonta > Loxodonta africana. Next base: position 27,174,737 of record NC_087362.1, read on the forward strand.
TTCACCAGGCACAGATACTGAGCTTATAATGGAATTTGTAGTGAATGAATGTAAGTGTATTTTTTGAAAACTTATACCTAGACAGTGCTAGCAGTTCTCCAGGTCCTGAGCTATGCAAGACTTTTGTCCCTCCCACTTGCCCGTCTGTGGAGCTCAGGGTCTCTGGATGCCATCCACCCCTGACTCCATGAGGGAGAAGCCAGCAAAAGAACAAAGAGTCCTCTGAGCCGAGACAGCAAGGCACAAATCAGAGGTGGAGTCGGGCAGTCCTGTCAGGGCATTGTGCTCCAGGCCAGGCTGGGAGGAAGAAGAGGGCAGGGCCTGGGGCAGCTGCTGACCCACAGCCACAGCTGGGAGGAGCTCCTAGGACCCAGGTCTCTGCCCATAAGGCACACCCTATGCTCTCACAGAATAAGTGGCAAATTGCAGAGTCACTCTCCTAGGTGTCCCCCTGCCCTGTGCTGGAGAACCCCGGACCTCCCACATTGGCTTCTGCTCTCTCCTCGCACCTTCCTGGGGCAGGTACTGCTGGCCCCTAGGATATAAAAAGCCCCCAAGTAATCCATTCACAGTGGGGATGGGCACTCACCCAACCTGGGTGCTGCTGCAGTAGAGGGCAGGCTGATTTCCTAGACGGACAGATACCCACCAGCTCAGGTGGAGTCACATGACAGGCTGACATAGCCATTCCACCCTGAGAGGCCCCCCAAGTGTTTCAGCAGGCAACCTCTCAGGCAGGCAGCCCAGCCCTAAGCTCAGGTCTCTACCTCTGGGGCTGTCTGCCCATCATCCTGCTAGAGAGGGGTTGAGGACAGGCATGCACCACTGTGGTATTACTGTGATGGTTCTGGTTGTTATGGCCACAGCCTCACAATGCCTTGCAAAATCCCATCCCTACACCCCAGGCCCTTCCGCCAGTCACTAAGGCCTCATCCAGGATTTTGAAAGGTGTTATGGATCAAATTCTGTCCCTCAAAACAATGTGTTATAAATACTAACTCCTATATAGTACCAAGAATTCCATTTGGGAATGGTTTTTTTTGTTGTGTACTGAGGCACTATTAATGTAAGGTGTATCTTGAGTCAATCTTTTCACATAAAAAAGAACAGATTAAGGAAGCAAACTAGTACATGACAAAAGCCACATGAAGTTCTTCTAGGTATAGAAGTTGAAAAGAGGCAAGGACTCTCCTCAGAGCAGACACAGAGAGAAAGCCTGCCTCTAGTGTCAGCGCTCTGAATTCAGACTTCTAGCCTCCTAAAGGGTGAGAAAATACATTTCTGTTAGTCAAAGTCACCACTTGTGGTATTTCTGCTATAGCAGCAGTATATAATTAAGACAAACAGGGACACACCACCGTGGATTCTGGGGGTACTACAGCCATGTGGCCCATGACCCAAACCAGCAGGTATGGTTCCACTGTGGTGACATGGTTCCCTGGATGACCAAGCCCCTGGAGCGTAACCACAGAGACCTCACCAGCGAAGTCCATACTAGTCATGAAACAGATGGTCCAAAACTAACCCCCCAACTCAGCCTAATCTCGCTCATAGTGGGTACACTCCTCCTGGTCCACCCCCGCCCCCACGCCCCCCGATGGGCTTTGTCTGCTGGCTTATATTAGACAATCCAGAAAAGTCACTCTTCCTCCTTTGGGGCTGCTCAAGATATCAGGGCCAATGCTTGGCATCTCAGACACACTACTCTGTGATGCCTCCCATTTTGGAGAGGGGCAGCAGGAATGTTCGGCTTTACCTGGTGTCCTGGCACCGTCCCAGCCCTGCCATCACTGGACCTCTTGGTCATACTTTTCTGTACCCCACACCAACCTGTACCCCACACCCACCCAGGAAACAGAGTGATTGAGAATTGAACCTTGCTACCTTGGTTTTACCTATGAGGAATGTAGATGAGCCTGAGTGGTTTGGTTTTAGAATTTATTGTCCCAGTGGAAAGGCTGGGTGGGCAACTCTAGGAGAGGTACCAGGTAGGTGCAATTGAGGGTTGGGGTGTCCAGTGGGCCTGGGGACTTCAAGTAGCCTCTAACCAACTGTCCATGCCCACAAGGGGGCACGTCCAGGGCCCTAACCAGGGGGGCTGCCCAGGAGAGGTGGCAGTGCTGGCAGGACACTGGTCAACCAGGTCCAAGCAGCCAGGGCCTGGCATGGCCCCTTTCTTATGGAAAAGTCATGCAGGGCCCCTAGACCAGCCTGGGCTTCTATGAGCCACGCCCCTCACTTGATCACCCTTAGGAGCCAACCAAGAATCATCCTTACACTTCAGAAACAAAGAACTTCTGGTAATGGCTCTCTCCCATCCTGTCTGTCCCTGGCCACTGGTCAGCTGGTCCATCCTGCATGAGAACAGCCCACAGAAAACAGACACCCTCGGGCAGCCCTCCTGTACAGACCCCACTTCAGGGAAGGAAGTGTGGGTACCTCACTATGCACCTGCATGCATGACAACAGCCCCTGGGAGCTGGGTTCCTCCCTACCTTGCTGAGTACAATGTAACCTCAAACTCTTTCCCAGTGGCCAGGACCACGGGGACTGGGCCAGGCTGCCTGCCTGCCCTGTGTACAGAGAAGACCACTGAGCAGAGGTCTGGGGTCCGGGACACTGGTTGCCTGGGTCAGGTGAGCCCACTAAAGAGCCAGGAGCAGGGCAAGGGCCCACGAACCCAGGACTTTTTGTCAAGGACCCTCCCATTCTGTAATAACTTCCACAGTTACAGACCCAGCAGCAAAAATCCTCCCTTCAGCTCCCAGCCCACCACAGCACAGGTCAGCCACAGACCCAGGGACAACATCCATCTGCCCCTTAGCTGGTGGCTCCCCAGCCCAGCCTGCACTCTCACCTTAGCTGCCCAGGATCCCAACATATGTCCACAGGTAATCACTCAAGACCTGAGAGAGCACCAGAAGTCCACTGTGGACCCCAGAGCCAGGCACCCACAGGGGGAGGCAGCAGCCTTACTAGCAACCCTTCCCTACGCTCCTGAGGAAGCACTGTTCCCACTGTCTACTCCAACGTGAGGGAGCCCAGCCTTGGAAAGGGTCCTAGGGAAGTCAGGTAGGGAGTCACTTCCTGATCTGCCTGGGAGCCTCCAGAGGCTGACAGAGGAAAGGACACTGTAGCTAGGTCAGTATTCACTGTACAGAACTTTGCTGGGGGAGCATGTCAGGTGGGGCTCCTTTGGGTAGGAACTCATCCCTAGCCTGTCATGGACACCTACCCACCTCGAGGCCTCCAGAAGCTTCTCCCCAGGAGGAGGTTAGTGTAGGGCTCTCTGAACATCGGTGTCTGGCTGAGGTCATCATCAGGGACACTGTAATGGAAATCTGCCAGCCCCCAGGGAAGGGGGTCCCAGAGTAGCCCCTCCAGGAACAAGTCCCAAAGGAATCCCTTCTCCGTCTTCTAGGATAGGGACCAGGTGGATTCAGGTGGGACATGAGCTCAGGTGAGTCTTGATTCAGTTCCTCTAACACACACCCAGAACATACGCTCTAAACCTTTCCTCCTACTCCTAGCCCAATACCAGAGACCTGTGGGCTGGGATCCACCCCTCTTTTCTACTCCCTGGCACCCATCGCAGACAGTCCCAGACCCCCACAGGCAGAGCAGGACAGATGGAGTTCCTACCTCCCAGCCTGCGGCCCTTCAGGAGGCCCCCAAGCATCCAGGCTGACATCTACACTGTCTCCGGTCTCCTGGCCACCTATGCCCCCTTGGTGGCTGCCTCACCCTTGAACTTCCAGCACCACTGAAAACTTCCTTCCCTCCCCCTCATCCAGCCTACCAGATGGCCCCACAGCTGTGACTACAGAGTGAGGCTGGCCACCTGGACCCTCTGTGCTTCTGTGGATACAGCCAGCCTGCCTAGGCCCCAGCCACAGATCTTCTCATAGAGCATCGAGCTGTGGTAGATGACAATGACTATGGTGATCACAGTGGCACAAACCATAGCAGCAACCACCTGCTCCACACAAGCCCTAGTGCCTCCAAGACCCTCGGGTGGGGGGTGTGGAGGAAGGGCAGTTGGAGGGTGTCCCTCTGTGAGTCTGGCCACTAAGAGGGAGAGCATAGTTATGCTTGGGGTGGGGACCCCAGTGATGACCACATGGACAAAGGATGCTCGAAGGGGCAATGTAGGACCAGGCCTGGGACTAGGCAAAGGGTGAGGGAGGCCCAGGCTGCTGTCAGAAATTTACACAATTAACCCCTCCTCTGCCAGCTTGCCTATATCATCACTCCCACACCATGGGAAACTGAGGTATGAGCAGTGAAACGCCTGGGGCAAGCTCACCCAGATTGCTAGGGAGGGAGCTGAGAGCACCAGCTGCTGGCTCAGGCTACTGGGGCAATTTCTGGAGACCGAGGACTCAAAGCCATGAGCCTGGAGAGTGTACCCCCACAATTCCACAGGGGCTTCCATTAAGACCCCACGCTCTTGTGGAGATATCTTTCCCCCACACCACTGCTAGCTAAACCTCTTAGGGGCACCTGGCCCAGCCCCCTGAGGCCCTCTGTGGCCCTCTAGCCCCTGCAGGGGCAGGCAGTTTTGTCTGAGTCACTGTCACTGTGGGTCGTAGAGAAGTAGTAGTTACCACAATGGCATGGACCCTGCTAAAAACCACCTGATTCCTGTCGGCCATATTAGTAGCTAGGCCTGGTCACCTCATGCTGTCCTCCCAAAGGTCCTGGAGGTTGGAAGCGTGATCTCCTCTTCATAACAAGGCTCGGGAAACATAGCCACACGCCAGTCAACAGCATAGACCATCTCCTGCTGCCCACCGAGGAGTCACCCCTGCAGGAGAAGGCTCTGGCTATCCACCTCCAGCTGAGCTGAGTGGTGCCCAGACCCCCAAGTGCCCAGGCCCCAGCTTCAGTAGCAGCACCCCTAACAGTTCAGACAAACCACACAATGCTTCCCTCGGCTGGGCATTCTTAGGCCACCCTTCTGCTGGACTGCTCTGGCTATTGGCCTGGTCTAACTGACTCTCCTGCCCCTGAACAAGGGGACGAGCTGACCTAGGGCCTCTGAGGCTGTGAGGCTACCCAGTGCCTGGTGGTGGCCAGCGTGACCTCCTGTGCAGAGAAGGATGAGGTCTTGCTAACTGGGCCTCAGACACCTGGCATCTCACTCACCACCTCACAACCTGAACTACCAGACCACCGACCACAAAGCCCCCAGATGGCCCTGAGGCCCCACAATGAGATCAAAGAACTTTCAATGCTCTCAGACTCTCCTTTTCCCTAGACAAACCCTCAATAGAACCACTGATTATGGTCCAGTCCAAAGGCCACAGAAATGAGAATGAAGGGGTTGAAAGCCTGCTCCACAACTGGGCCACCAAGCCAGGAGACGGAGAGGGGATTGTCTGGGCAGAGATACATGCTGGACACCGCTGGGCTCTAAGTTGCTCCCTTTCAGGCAGTTCCTCTTAGCCCCATGTATCCCTTCACTTCCCCCAGGGCAACCCAGCCCTCAACTCTTCTTCCTTCCCTCTGCTATGGCCTCCTCCATCCCTCAAGTGGGAAGCACCTGGAAACCATGCCAGATGTGGGCGCAGAGGCTGGATGCCCAAGATTTGGTATGAGGCTCTAATGCTGTGATGCTACTATAGTGATGAACTACTACCACAGTGACTGACTTCCCAGCAAATACCAGCCAAGACAACTGCAGGGGCAGACATGGGAAGAACCCATCCCTACCTCTTTTCATAGCCCTGGTGGTGGGACCTGTCTCCAGGTCCCATCTCCTCCACCTAGTACCTGACTGGGGCAGCAGTAGATAGTGATGCTGGTAAAGACAAGGGGTCCTGGCAGCTGATGGGGGTGGGGAGAGGGGCAAAAAGCTCTGCTGAGGATGCTCCTTTAGCACCCCAAATGCATTCCTGCCACCCATGGTCTCATCCTCTAGAGTTCTCAGGGTCCCCAAGAATGATGGGTCCACACTCTGGGAATGGGGACATTCTGCACAGGACCATCTCTCAGTGGGGTTACTCCCATAGTGGCTCAGGGCAGAGCAAAAAAGACTTTCGGGGGGGTCTCCTCATGTGATAGCCAACACAGCCAGGTGGCCGACCCTTTTGGGCAGCACTGCAGAGGCCTGGAGTGCCCAGTGACAATGGAGAGAGGGACACCAGGCCACCTTGACCTGGGCTACAATCACAGTGCTGTGATTCAGATGGCCACTCCATTGCAGTTCCCACTGACCCTGCAACCAGTGGCAGATTCTAACCTGTGCATTGACTTTGGAGACTTGGACTTCTGGAGAACAGACCAGGGCTGAGGGACACCCACCCCATCCTGCCAAGGCCAGAAAAGGCCAATGTTTGCCCAGGAGAATGTCCCTGGCCAGACCCAGCAGAATTTGGGCAGGCCCACAATATACTGGTTATTATGGCTGGGACCACAGTGACACACAACACACGTAAAACTCACCTAGTGCCTTCTTTACTAGAGAGGCTCAGAGCCAATGCCATAGAGCTTGTCAAGACCACTCTCCACGCAATCGTGCCTGGTGCCCAGCCCTGCAGACAGCAGGAGGTACAGAGGGATTCTGTGCTGCCCCTTGTCAAGGTGGGTATGGTTGGAGCTACCACTGTTTGAAAGACCGAGTCAAAAACTGGATCCCAGCAGCTACTGAAGGGACAGAAACAGAGGCCAGTGCTAGAGCTCGAGACCTGCCAGCCTCTGACACTGACTCCACCGTAACAGCAGGGACCCTAAAAGAGGCTTCGATTCATTGTGATGACTAAGAAGCATGAACTGGGGAGAAAGACCAAGTGACTGGATTGCAGGGGTGTGTCCACCATGTGACTGGAGCTCAACCAGGGTCATAGACCCCTTTTAGGAAGCCCAAAAGAGCACAGTGAAGGTGAAGTTCAGCTGATACGTACAGTTCCAAAAGAACACAGCCCTCACCCAGTCAGAGGTGGGAAGCAGAAGTTTACAGGAAGGCTTAGCTGCGGTCCTTCTTGGGGACCCAGGGTATTTGGTGGCTCCTCCCACCCAAGGAAGAAGGCCTGTACCTGTTTCTGCCTATTCGTCCTGCAGCCCACCTACAGCCTAGTCAAGTCCACTAGAGGGGAGATCACCCCGTTAGCCAGATCACTGTGGAACCCCCACGTCAGCCTGTACCCCTTCTCAGCCCTGAGTAGGTACCTGTCCTGGCTTTTCGGATGCCACACCAGTCAGTCAGGTTCCAGGCTCCTCTTGGTACATCAAGAGCATAGTGGAGCAGCAGGAGCTCATCTGGCTTGGTGGGACAGGGCCCAGCCCACTCATCAGGCTACCCCCATGTGTGTTCACAAACCTGTGTCTCCCATATCATCACTGCAGCCCAGAGCCTGTCTTCTACATCAGAAGCCAATGCCCCACCCAAGTACGGTGCTCAGAGCATCACTCACCAGCTAACTTTCCTGGGTCCAGATGGGCCAGCTTCAGTGAAAGGGGGTGGGGGTCTGTGGATCTGACACCTGGGGCTCCAGGTCAGTCATGGCCTAAGCCACAGCAGGCTTATACAGGCCTCCAGCCACTTAGCCCTTCTTGGGAGTCTGGGGCTCAGCCAGGCCTTTGGTGCCCCTTGGGCAGCAAGGCACTCTTACCGCCGGGCTCCACACCCCACACACACAGGAAGCAGATGAACTCTAGGCCAACAAGGTCTTGGAAATCAGTTTTAATGCATCCATTGTCCCTTCCTGCCCCTCATTCTGGCCCTGCTGCTCCCCAGACCTCAAGACCCTCCTGCCCTGCCTCTCAGCCACAACCCTCCACTTCCTGTGGTCTAGGCCCTTCCTCATCCACTTACACACAAAATATGGAGAATTTCAAATGTTGCTATTAACATAAAAATAGGATCAGCATGCACATTTCTCTGCAACTTCCCCCCCCTCCCGCCAAGGCAACAATATATTTCTTCATTCATGCCTAAAGCCACAAGATTCCATTCATTCAGTAAATATTCTAGCACCCCTAGTGTATGGCAGGCCCTGAGAGGTCAAGAAAAATGCACCCTGACCTCTGGGGTTTATAGCCAAGTACAGATGACCATCATAGCAGTGTAAACATCTGCATGCATACAACCTGAGACCAGGAAGGAAGCTCAGGTGGGCTTGGGAGTGGATCATCAAGACAGAAAAAACACCTTAACACATTTAAAAGAATAAAAATCATTAAAGTTTGTTCTAGAACACAGTGAAATTAAACTAGAAATCAGTAACAGAAAACTAGGTGAAAAATAACAAAATATTTGGAAGTTAAACAACACTCCTTTCAATAAGACATGGGTCAAAAGAGAAGTCTGAGAGAAATTTAAAAATACTTTGAACTAAATAGAAATGGAAAGACAACTTATCAAAATGTGTGGAATGTAGCAAAAGGACTGCTTAGAGACATTTATAGCATTGAACGCACATATTAGAAAAGAAGAAAGATAGGAAATCAATATTCTAAGCTTACATTTTAGAAAACCAGAAAAGGAAGAATAAATTAAATCTGACATAAGCAAAGAGAAGACAAATAATAAAAATAGAGCAGAAATCAATGAAATTGAAAATAGAAATTTAATAGGTAAAAAATCAAAGCAACCAAAAGAAGGTACTTCAAAGACATCAGAAAAATTGATAAATCACTAGCCAGGCAAACCAAGAAAAGAGGAGAGAAGATATAAATCACTAATACAAAAAAGGAAAAAGGAGTCATCATTACTGATCCCATGGACATTACAAGGATAACAAGGAGATATTATGAACAACTCTATGCCACATATTTTTGTTTAATAATTTTTATTGTCCTTTAAGTGAAAGTTTACAAATCAAGTCAGTCTCTCACATATAAACTTATATCCACCTTACTACACACTCCCATTTACTCTCCCCCCAGTGAGTAGGCCACTCCCTTCTTCCAGTCTCTCCTTTGGTGACCCTTTTGCCAGTTTCTAACCCTCTCTACCCTCCCATCTCCCCTCCAGACAGGAGATGCCAACACAGTCTCAAGTGTCCACCTGATACAAGTAGCTCACTCCTCATCAGCATCTCTCTCCAACCCATTGTACAGACTATTCCATGTCTGATGAGTCATCTTCGGGAATGATTCCAATCTGGGTCAGCAGAAGGTTTGGGGGCCATTACCGCCGGGATTCTTCTAGTCTCAGTCAGACCGTTAAGTCTGGTCTTTTTATGAGAATTTGGGGTCTGCATGCCACTGTTCTCCTGCTCCCTCAGGGCATCTCTGTTGTGCTCCCTGTCAGGGCAGTCATTGTTTGTGGCCAGGCACCATCTAGTTCTTCTGGTCTCACGGTGATGTAAGTCTCTAGTTCACGTATGCCACACATTTTATAACTTAGATGGAATATAACAATTTCTAGAAAGAGGGTTCTGCAGGGGCCACTGCCCCATCAACAGGTCCTGGGCACCCAGGGTGTGAGGTACTTCCCAGGTTTGATCTCGAAGTTGTAGCTTTCAGCAGACCCAACCTCAGAAAGGATTCAGTACCCTAATGGCTCCCAGCCCACTCAGCCAAGAAGGACACAGCTTAATAGATGGAAACAACTCGAGATCCCAAAGCCTCCTGGAGCAGGAGGGACCAATGGCAGCACAGACAAACCACTGCACTTGCTCAAGATCCCAGCAGGGGTTTGTTCACCATAGGGCCCCTCCTTGGCAACAGTGGAACCCGCGGCACTCACCTGGGCCACACATAGCAGCCATGGAAACACCCCTCTCTTGGCCCCCAGAGGGCTGGTCAGAGTCATCCCACCACACCTGAGTTCCAAACCCAAACCTGTGCAACTCTTGGAATTCCCACTGCAGAGGGTGGATGGGGCTGTCCCAGGCAGGAGGATTGTATAGGGACATGTGTCACCATGACAATATTGCAGTGATAGTTATAGTGACCCTTACTGCCACTACCACAGTGACAGAGCACCTGCCTAAAAGCCCCACCCAAAGCTCTGGATGCAACACCCTGGCGTGCAGCCTGGTGGTGCCCATGTACTCCCACAGGGCACATGACAGGTGACCTGCCACCCACCCGCAGAAGTAGGCATTCAGAGACAATGGGACAAGGATGTCCCACTGATGAAAACAGAAGAGGAGGCCCATCTCCTGCTTCATCAAGGGCAGTTGGAGGCCTGCTGACCAGCTGTCTTATTACCTAGTGCTGCTGTAACTGACTTACCACAGGTGGGTGGCTTGAACAAACAGAAGTTTATTCTCTCATAGTCTGGTAAGGTAGAAGCCTGAAAACAGGGTGCCAGCTTCCAGGGAAAGCTTTTTCTCTCTGTGGGCTCTGGAGGAAAATCCTTGTCATCAATTTCCCTGTCTAGGAGCTTCTCAGCACAGGAACCCCCAGTCCAAATGACATGCTCTGCTCATGGCACTACTTTCTGGGTGGCATGAGGTCTCCCTGTCTCTCTGCTTGCTTCTCTCTTTTATATCTCAAAGGAGATAGATTCAAGATGCAACTTAATCTTGTAGATTGAGTCCTGCCTCGTTAACATAATGTCTTTAATTCTGTCTTCTTTACATCATAGAGGTATGATGTACAACGCACAGGAAAATCACATCAAATGGCAAAGTGGTGAACAACCATACAACACTGGGAACCAAGGCCTAGCCAAGTTGACACACATTTTTGGGAGACCAACTCTGCACAAGGGAGGTAGAACAGAGGCATGCATTCATCCGGGTGTTGTGATCTTTCCTCATGTGTGCACAGAGAACACCAAGAGGGTAGCAAGGTAGGTTCATGCCTGTGATTACAGGGGAGAGCCCAGAATGGTAGGCAGGGGTGAAGCGGGAAAGGCGACATGCCCAGAGTATTTACAGTCTTCTTTATATTTTACAATTTTCACCAGGCGCAGATACTGCATTTATAATGGGATTCGTAGGGAAGGAATGTAAGTATATTTTTTGAAAACTTACCTCTTGGAAGTGCTGGAACTGCTCCACGTCTTGAGCCGCAACTTCTGTCTCTCCCACCTGCCCCTTTGTGGAGCTCAGGATCTCTGGGCACCATCCACCCGTTACTCCATGAGGGACAAGCCAGCAAAAGAAGTAAGGGTCCCCTGCAAAGGAACAGGAAGGCACAAGTCCAAGGTGGAGGCAGGTTCCCATCTCCAGGCATCCTCATAGAGGCCAGCCTTGAAGGACACAGAGGGCAGTGCATGGGATCATTGCTGACCTACAGCCACAGCTGGGAGGAGCTCCTAGGACCTAGATCTCTGCCCCTAAGGCACGCCCTGTGCTCTCACAGAATAAGGAGGAAACTTCCAATTCACAGTCCTACCTTTCCCTCCTCCTGGGCTCCAAAACCCTGGACCTCTAATCTTGAACTCTGCTACCTCCTCCTGGGTCAGGTACTGCTGGCCCTGAGGATATAAAAGACTCCCATGTAACCTATGCACTCACCAACCCTGGGTGCTGCTGTAGAGGCAGGGGATTGGCTGATTCTGGACAGACACCCACCAGCTCAGCCACACCACCCTGAGAGGCCCCCCAGATGTTTCAGCAAGCAACACCTTGGCAGAGCCCAGTCCTGAGTTCAGGTATCTACCTCTGGGGTAGCCTGCCTGGCATCCTGCCAGAGGAGGATTAGGGGCAGGCCTACACCTCTGTGGCATTACTGTGGTAGTTCTAGTTGCTATGCCCACAGCCTCACAATGTCTTGCAAAAGCCCATCCCGATGTCCTAGCCCTTCCCACCAAACACTGTGGGCCTGCCTAGGATTTTGAAAGGTGTTACAGATTGAACTGTGTCCCTCAAAACACGTGTTCTAAATCCTAACCCCTAATCCTGTGGCTGTAATTCAAGAATGAGTTTTCTTTTTTATATTAATGAGTCAGTATTAGTGTAGAATGTGTCTTGAGTTGATCTCTTTTGAGAAAGAAAGAGCAGATTAAGCAAGCAAACAAGTACATGTTACAAGCCACTTGGTCTTCCATGGAACCTAGGAATAGGATCTGAAAGAAGACAAAGACATTTCTCCAGAGCAGGAAGAGAAAGAAAGCATTCCCATAGAGCCAGTGCTCTTAATTTGGACTTCTAGCCTCCTAAAATGTGAGAAAATAAATTTCTATTTCTTAAAGTCACTCACCCATGGTATTTCTGCTATAGCAGCACTAGATAACTAAAACAAGCAGGGACACACCACCATGGACTCATAGGGATACTGCAGTGTCTCAGTTACCTAGTACTACTAAAACAGAAACGCCATAAGTGATCGGCTTTAACAACATTCACAGTAAAGTTGGCTAAAAGTCCAAATTCAGGGCATCAGCTTCAGGGGAAGGCATTCTCCTCAATCTTCCCCTTGACTAGGACCTTCTCAGCACAGGGACCCGGGGTCTAAAGGACAGGCTGTGTTCCCAGCACTGCTTTCTTTGAGGTATGAGGTTACCCCTGTCTCTCTGCTCGCTTCTCTCTTTTGTATCTCAAGAGATTGCTTCAAGACACAGTCCAATATTGTACATTGTGTCCTGCCTCACTAACACAACTGCCACCCATTGTCTCTCATTAATATCATAGAGGCAGGATTTACAACATATAGGAAAATCACACAACACCAGAAATCATGGTCCAGGCAAAAAATATGCACATTTTGGGGGGGACATAATTCAATCCATGATGCACAGCCATGCAGCCTATGACCCAAACCAGCAGGTACAACTGTCACAGTGATGACTTGGTTCCTTGGAACATCAAACTCCCAGACAGTCACCATAGAGACCTCGACAGAGAGGTCAAAGCCAAACCCCCAACTCAGCCTAATCTAGGTCTTAGTGGGTACTCTCCTCTTGAACCCCATCCCAACCACGACCATTGTCTGCTGGCTTCATTTGGACAACCCTCAAAAGTCTCCCCTCCTCACTCAGGGTTAGTCAACATATCGGGGCCATGGATGGGCACCTCAAATGCACCACTCCTCGATGTCCCTCCCCCCATTTTAGACGGAGGGAGCACATTTGGCTTCCCTACTACCTCAGTCCACCAGCTAGCCCTTCAGCTGTGACCACAGAATAACGCTGGCCTCCTGGACCCTCTCTGCTTCTGGCACAGGGCAAGCCAGCCCTGGCTCCAGACCCAGTTCTTGTCACAGAGTGTCAAGCTGTAACAGATGACTACGACTATGGTGATCACAGTGGCAACACCCATAGCAGCAACAACCTGCTTCACCCAAGCCCCAGTGCCTCCCAGACCCTGAAACATGAGGCAGGGGGAGGGCAGTTGGAGGGTGCGCTTCTGTGAGTCTGTCCACCTGAAGGAGGGGATAGTTGTGCTTGGGGTAGGGACCACAGTGACAACCACATGAGCCCAAGGTTCGTCGAAGGGGCAGTGCAGGGCCTGGCCTGGGACTAGGCAAAGGCAGAGGCAGGCCCAGGGCTGGTGTCAGGCATGTACACAATTATGCCCTCATCCTCTGTCTGTCTGACCGTAGGGCCTGCATCATCATTCCCTCACCAGGCAGAAACTGAGGAATGAGCTGTGAATGATTTGGGGCAGGATGCCCCAGACTGTTAGGGGGGAGCTGAGAGCCCTCACTGCTGGCTTAGGCTACTGGGGCAATTCCTGGAGACCAAGGACTCTGATCCATGATCCTGGTGATTGTGCCCCCATGTTTTCCCAAGGGGCCTCCACTAAGCCACCGTTCTCTCTCCCTGGGGATATACTTCCCCCACTGTACTGGCAGATTAGCCTCCCGGGGGCACCAGGCCCAGCCCTCTGAGGCCCTCTGTGGTCCTCCAGCCACTACAAGGGCAGGAAATATTGTCTGGGTCCATGTCACTGTGGGAGGTGGAGTAGTAGTAGTTACCACAGTGCCATGGCCCCTGCTCAAAATCGCCTGGCTCCTGCCAGCCATACTGGCAGCTAGGCCTGGTCACCTCATGCTGTCCTCCCAAGGTTCCAGTAGTTGGAAGTGTGATCCCCTCTCCATAACAAGGCTCAAGATACACAGCCACATGCCTGTCAACAGCAAAGACCCTTACGCACTACCCACCTAGGAGGCACCTGTGCAGAAGAGGACTCTGACTATCCACTACCGGCTAAGCTTAGTGGTGCTCAGATCCCCAGGCCCCCAGGCCCCAGCCTCCCCAGCAGCACCCCTAACAGTTCAGGGAAACCACACAAAGCTTCCCTCTGCTGGGCAGTCTCAGGCAACCTTTCCCCTGGCCTGCACTGGCTCCTAGCATGTCCTCACAGACTCTCTTGCCCCTTCCCAAGGACAGGAACAGACCCAGGGCCTCTGAGGCTGTGAGGCTGCCCACTGCCTGGTGGTGGCGAGCATAAATTCCTGTGCAGGGAAGGGTGAGGTCTTGCAACCTGGGCTCAGACAACCCTATCCCACTCACCACCTCCCACCCTGAACCACTTGATCCCTGCCTGCTCAGTCCCCTGAAGGCCCTGAGACCCCACACTGAGAGTTCAGAGCTGTCAGTGCCCCCTGATTCTGCCCTACCCTGGACAACACCCCCAATAGAATCACAGCCCACAGCCTGGTCCAGAGGCCACAAGAGGGCAGTATGGAGGCCTGTGCAAGTCTGCTCCACACCAGGGTCACCAATCCAAAGGCTTGAAGAAGACTACCTGGGCAGAGATGGGTGGTGGTAGCCCCAGGGCTCTGGGTTTTCCCCTTTTCAATCCCCAGTGACTCTTACAAGAGAGCCACAGTGACACACATCTCAAACAGAACTCATCCAGTGGTCTCCAGACTAGAAAGGCTCAGAGCCAAGCCCACAGAGCTCCTCAAGCCCACACCCATGCAGCCTCTGCCTGGGGCCCTTCTCCAAAGGCAGTAAAAGGTACAGAAGGATTTTGTGCTGCTCTGTGACAAGGTGGGTATGGTGGTAGCTACCACTGTGTGAAAGGCCAAATGAAAAACTGGATTCTAGCAGAAAGTGGATGGACAGCTGCCAGCAGAGGCAGGGGTCAGGGAGAAAGGCCAGTGGTGGAAAACTAAGGCCTGCCAGGTTCTACACTAACCCGAGGCTAACAGCCTAGACTCCGCACGGGCTTTACTTCATGATGAGGACTAGAAAGCGTGAGCTGGGGAAGAACTTCTGAGGAGTGAATTTGGGGTACCGTTTTTTTTTTTTTTTTACTGTGTGACCAGAGCTCACTAAGGGTCATAGACCCCGTTCAGGAAGGCTGACAGGACCAACACCCTGAAGGTGAAGTTCAGCTCATATGTGGATTTCCAACAGTACATACCCACGCTCGGTCAGAGCCAGAGAGGTAGAATTATGCCAGGAAGACTCAAATGGAGGCATCCCTGGGGAGCCCGTGCAGGTGGTAGATCCTCCTACCCCCTGACTAGGGGAAGAGACCTTCAACACTTCTGCCTCTTTGTTTTTCAATCTACCTGCAGCTAAGCCAAGGCTTTTGCTCTCAGAGCCAGGGGAGATATCATCCTGGCAGTAAGGTCTCTATGGAGTCCCAGTCCTTCCTGTACCCCTCCATGGCCTTCAAAGTACCTGTTTTGGCTTTCTGGACACTACACCAGTCAGTCAGGTCCAGGCTCCTCTTGGTATATCAAGAGGATAGTGGAGCAGCAGGAGCTCATCTGGCTGGGTGGGACAGGGCTCAGCCCATTCCATGCTACTCCCATGTGTGCTCAACAACCTGTTTCTCCCATATCATCACTGTGGTCCAGAGTGTGTCTTCTATAGCACGAGTCGGTGCCCCACACAAGAAGGGTACTCAGGGCATCACTCCCCAGCTGCCTTTCCTGGGTCCAGATGGGTCAGCTCATCAAAGGGCATAGGAGTCTGGGGACCTGACACTCTGGGCTCCAGGTCAGCCCTGGCCTTGGCCACTGCACGGTTATGTCCGCAACCAGCCTCCTAGCCCTCCTTGGGAGGCATTAGCTCAGCCAGACCTGTGGTGCCCCTTGGGCAGAGAGGCAGCCCCACCTTCTGGCTCCAGGCCCCTCACCTTCCACACACAGGAAGCAGATAAGCTCTAGGCCAGCAAGGCCTCACAAATCAGCTTTAAGGCATCAATTTTCCCTTCCTGTCCTTCCTTCCCGGCCTCTCAGTCAGAAACTTCAGCTTCCTGTGGCCTCACACCTTCTCCTCCATTTACACACAGTATATAGAGATCTTCAAATGCTGCTTTTACCTTCAAGTTAGAATTACCCTGAATATTTCTCTGGAACTTGTGCCGTCCCCTGCCAACCAGTCAACAATATATTACTTCATCCACTTCCAAAGCCACAACACTTCATTCATTCAGTAAATATTCTAACACCCCTAGTGCATATCAAGCCCTGAGAGTCCAGGACAAAAGCATCCTGACCCCTGGGGTTTACGACCAGGTACAGATGACCATCACAGCAGTGCAAACATAGCATGCCTGCAATGTGAGATCAGGAACGAAGCTCAGGGGGTCTTGGGAGTGGATCATCAGCACATAAAACACACTCCAACATATTTAAAAGAATAAAAATCATTAAAGTGTATTCTGGGCCACAACAGAATTAAACTAGAAATCGATAACAAAAAGATGCCTGGAAAATATCAAAATATTTGGAAATTAAACAACACACTTCTCAGTAACACATGGGTCAGAAGAGAATTCTGAAGAGAAATTTAAAAATACCTTGAACTAAATGGAAATGAAAAGACAACTTATCAAAATGTTGGGATGCAGTAAAAGAGCGCTTAGAGAGACATTTATAGCATTGAATACATATGTTAGAAGAAAGATATAAAATCAATATTCTAAGCTTCCATTTTAGAAAATCAAAAAATGAAGAACAAATGAATTCTGACACAAGCCAAAGAAAACGAATAAAAATAGAGCAGAAATCAATGAAATTGAAAACAAATAGAAAAGAATCAATGAAACCAAAAGCAGATTCTTTGAAGAGATCAGTTAAACTGATAAATCTCTAGCCAGGATAACCACGAAAAGAGTAGAGAAGATATAAATAACTAACACCAAAAATGAGAAGGAAGTCATCACTACTGATCCCATGGACATTAAAGGCTAACAAAGGGATTTGATGTACAACTCTATGCCCACAAATTTGACAACTTAGATGAAATATAACAATTCCTTGAAAGACAGAGGGTTCCGCAGGGGCCGCTGCCCCATCCCCAGGCCCTGGGCACCCTGGGCATGAGTGATATCCCAGGATTGATCCCGAAGCTAGAGCCTTCAGCAGACCCAAACTCAGGAAGGATATAATACCCTAATGGTTTACGGTCGACTCAGCCAAGAGGGACACAGAGCACAAGATGGAAATAGCTTCAGACCCCAAGGCCCTCCTGGAGCAGGAGCACCAATGGTACAAAGGCACTAGCAGGCAAACCACCTCACATGCTCAGGACACCACCCAGCCATTTGACCACCATGGGGCTCTTCCTTGGCCACAGTGGAGCCCTCGGCACTCACCCAGGCCACATGCAACAGCCCTGGAGAATACCTGTTCCTTGGCCCCCAGTGGGCTGGTCAGAGACATCCCTCCTCACCTGAGCTCCATATCAAAACCTCTGGAACTCTCGGAATCCCCAGTGCAAAGAGAGAATGAGGCTATGCTAGCAGGAGGATTATGTGAGGGCATGTGTCACTGTGAGGATATAGCAGTTGGGGTTGTAGCTATTACCACAGTGACACAACACTCACCCAAAAGTCCCAGCCAAAGCTGGTGGTGCAGCACCCTGTGGTGAGTCTGGCAGTACCCATCAACTCCCACAAGGCAAAAGGTATCTGACGCACCACCCAGCCATGAATGCCAGAATTTGGAGACAATGGGACAAGGATGTCCTACTGATAACTATAGAAAAGGAGACCCAGCTCCTGGGGGATCACCATAGTGGGAGGCCTACTGACCAGCTGTCTGAAGCATCTAGTGCTGCTGTAATGGAAATACCACAAGTAGGTGGCTCTAAGGAACAGAAACATTCTCTCACAGTCTAGTAAGCTAGAAGTCTGAATTCAGGGCGCCACTTATAGGGGAAGGCTTTCTCTCTGTGTGGGTTCTGGAGGAAGGTCCTTGTCATCCATTCTCCTGTGGTCTAGGAACTTTGCAGCACAGGGGACCCTGGTCCAAAGGATGAGCTCTGCTCTTGGCACTTCTTTCTTCGTTGCATGAGGGTCCCCTGTCTCTCTGCTTGCTTTTCTCTTTTATACCTCAAAAGAGATTGACTTAAAATATAACCTAAACTTCTAGATTGAGTCCTGCCTCGTTACAAAACTGCCTCTAATCTGGCCTCATTAGCATCATAGAGGTAGGATTTACAACACATAGGAAAATCATATCAAATGACGAAAAGGAAGACAATCACGCAGTCCTGGGAACCATAGCCTAGCCAAGGTGACACATTTTGAGGAGACACAATTCAATTCAAAATACCAGATCTGCGGAAGGGAGGTGGAACCTAGGCATGTATTCACCAGGGTACTTCGATTCTTCCAAGTGTGTGCCCAGAGAACACCGAGAGAGTTGAAATGTGGGCTCCTTACTGTGATCACAGGGGTGAACCCAGGCTGGTAGACATGGAGGGAGAGGGAGAGGGGACATGTCCCACCCATTAACACTCTTCCCCATGTTTTAAAGCTTTCCCCAGTCACAGATACTGCATTTATAATGGGATAGGTAGTGAAAGAATATTAACGCATTTTTTGAAAACTTCCCCTTGGCAGTGCAGGAACCTCTCCAGGTCCTGAGCTGTGACTCCTGTCCCTCCCTCCTACCCCAAAAGCCAGCAAAAGGGAGGGGGCCAAGATGGCTGACTAGGTAGACGCTACCTCGGATCCCTCTTGCAACAAAGACTCGGAAAAACAAGTGAATCGATCACATACATGACAATCTACGAACCCTGACCAACAAACACAGATTTAAACAGTTGATCTGAGTGACAGAGACCAACTACAGGGAAGCAGCGACTGTTTTCGGAGCCTGGAGCCAGCGTCCCAGTCAGGAAACCTTGGCACCGGGCTTTCGACTGGATGTAGGGGAGCTGAGCACGGCATCCTGAGACGCGCAAACGCGGGGCACAGCCCTACCCCCCTGAACTGACGTCGGGAGTGGGCCCAGCCGGTCCACGCGGGCTGCAAGGTGACACTGCTGGCGGAGGAGAAGTCGCCGCAAGGCAGCGACTGGTTTTGGAGCCGGAGTGCAGCGTCCCAGCCGGGGAAACTTTGCAAGGACCTTGGACTGGGAGCGGAGGAACTGACCCTGGCTTCTGAGACAGCGCAAGCACGGGATGCGGGCCTGACCATTGGGGACAATCTCTACCCACCCAGCGCACACAGTCGACGACGTGCCCCTCGGGAATCTCAGATAAAACACTCTTCCCAAGTAAAAGATAAGTAACTTTGTCTATATTACAGGGTGCTAAAAAAAAAAAAAATTTTTTTTTTTTTTTTTTTTTTTACTCTCTCCTGTTTTTCTGAACCCTCCACTCCCCTTCCCAGCCGGCTTCATTAACATTGGAATTTCCTGAGCCAGAGGGAGAACTGCTCCGGGGTTTTTCTTTTCCTTTTTTTTTTTTTTGGTCTTTTCTTAACCCATTCTTCTGGCCTGAAAGAAGCAACCACAAAAAAACCCAGGGAACAAAAATCCTTCCCTAATTGGACTAAAAACACAGAACCAGCTCAAGCCAAGCATATGTGATCCACAGTCTTGGGCTTTCATCCCTACAGGGAGCAAGGTGGCTATTACAATACAAAGGCAATTCTGATAGGGATCTGACTGCTTTTGTTTTAGCAGATTTACTTGAAAGAGAAGTTTCCCAGGTCTGATATCTCTGTGTATTCAACAGAGCCCTCACTGACCCACAATAGGGAACTGAGGGCTGAAGCTCCCCCCAGACCACCTAGCCTCCTGCCTTAGGGGTCTAAGGAGGGTGACACCTACCAATCTGTAGAGGTACTTGCATTGGGGGCCTAAGGTACAGCTGCAGAGCCCACCCACCAAGGTGCTTTAAGAATAGAGACACACCTACCTCATGACACTTGGGGGAAGCCTGTCAGCATCCTGCCCCCCTTGGAGTGTGAACCCCAGCTGCTACTAGAATCTGGTGCACACAACTATCACCACTACTTCTCAAGGTGGATAGGTGACAGTGTGTATCACACACTTGATGACCCAAAATAAGATTCTACTCAAGAATAGTGAATGGACTCAGGCATATATATCTGGTAACAGCCCAAACCAGCTGGTAATAGGTCATAAGTGAGTCAAGGGCTACAACAATCAAGACAGCGCAATCTAGGAGCCCATCTACATATATTGAAAGAAAACAAAACAAGATAAGATTCAGTGTGCAAATATAGAATAAATCACTACAATATCTTAGTGATGGCTCGGAGGCACCAGTCGATATCAAACCACATAAAGAAGCAGATCATGACTGCTTCTACAACCCCCCAAACTAAAGAATCAAAATCTTTCCCAAATGAAGATACAAGCCTGGAATTACCAGGTACAGAGTATAAAAAACTAATTTACAGAATGCTTCAAGACATCAGGGATGACCTCAGAAATGAAATAAGGCAAGCTACAGAAAAAGCCAAGGAACACACTGATAAAGCAGTTGAAGAACTCAAAAAGATTATTCAAGAACATAGTGGAAAAATTAATAAGTTGCAAGAATCCATAGAGAGACAGCATTCAGAAATCCAAAAGTTTAACAATAAAATTACAGAATTAGACAATGCAATAGGAAGTCAGAGGAGCAGACTCAAGCAATTAGAATGCAGAGTGGAAAATCTGGAGGACCAGGGAATTAATACCAATATAGCTGAAAAAAAAATCAGATAAAAGAATTTAAAAAAATGAAGAAACCCAAAGAATCATGTGGCACTCTATCAAGAAGGATAACTTGTGTGTGATTGGAGTCCCAGAATAGGGAGGGATAACAGAAAACACAGAGAGAATAGTTGAAGATCTGTTGTCAGAAAGCTTCCCTGACATCATGAAAGACGAAAGGATATCTATCCAAGATGCTCATCGAACCCCATTTAAGATTGATCCAAAAAGAAAAACACCAAGACATATTATCCTCAAACTTGCCAAAACCAAAGATAAAGAGAAAATTTTAAAAGCAGCCAGGGATAAAAGAAAGGTCTCCTACAAGGGAGAATCAATAAGAATAAGTTCAGACTACTCAGCAGAAACCATTCAGGCAAGAAGGCAATGGGATGACATATACAGAGCACTGAAGGAGAAAAACTGCCAGCCAAGGATCATATATCCAGCAAAACTCTCTCTGAAATATGAAGGTGAAATTAAGATATTTACAGATAAACACAAGCTTAGAGAATTTGCAAAAACCAAACCAAAGCTACAAGAAATACTAAAGGAAATTGTTTCATCAGAAAACTGATAATATCAGATACCAGCACAACACGAGGTCACAAAACAGAACATCGTGATATCAACTCAAATAGGGAAATCACAAAAACAAATTAAGATTAATTAAAAAAAAAAAAAAGCTCAAAACAAGGAATCATTGAAGTCAATATGTAAAAGATCACAATAATCAAAAAGAGGGACTAAATACAGGTGGCATAGAACTGCCATATGGAGAGGGATACAGGGTGATATATGACAATACAAGTTAGGTTTTTACTTAGAAAAATAGGGGTAAATATTAAGGTAACCACAAAGAGGTATAACAACTCCATAACTCAAAATAAAAACCAAGAAAAACGTTAATGACTCAGCAAACATAAAGTCAAATACTACAAAAATGAGGAACACACAATTTACAAAGAAAAACATCTCAGCACAAAAAAGTAAGTGGAAAAATGAAATTGTCAACAACACACATAAAAAGGCATCAAAATGACAACACTAAACACATACTTATCTATAATTACGCTGAATGTAAATGGACTAAACACACCAATAAAGAGACAGAGAGTCTCAGACTGGATAAAGAAACACGATCCATCTATATGCTGCCTACAAGAGACACACCTTAGACTTAGAGACACAAACAAACTAAAACTCAAAGCATGGAAAAAAATATATTAAGCAAACTAAGCAAAAAAGAGCAGGAGTAGCAATATTAATTTCTGACAAAATAGACTTTAAAGTTAAATCCACCACAAAGGATAAAGAAGGACACTACATAATGATTAAAGGGACAATTGACCAGGAAGATATAACCATATTAAATATTTATGCACCCAATGACAGGGCTGCAAGATACATAAATCAAATTTTAACAGAACTGAAAAGTGATATAGACACCTCCACAATTATAGTAGGAGACTTCAACACACCACTTTCGGAGAAGGACAGGACATTCAGTAAGGAGCTCAATAGAGAAACGGAAGACCTAATTACTACAATCAGCCAACTTGACCTCATTGACTTATACACAACTCTCCACCCAACTGCTGCAAAGTATACTTTTTTTTCTAGTGCACATGGAACATTCTCTAGAATAGACCACATATTAGGTCATAAAACAAACCTTTGCAGAATCCAAAACATTGAAATATTACAAAGCATCTTCTCAGACCACAGGGCCATAAAAGTGGAAATCAATAACAGAAAAATTAGGGTAAAGAAATCAAATACTTGGAAACTGAACAATACCCTGCTGGAAAAAGACTGGGTTATAGAAGACATTAAGGAGGGAATAAAGAAATTCATAGCATGCAACGAGAATGAAAATACTTCCTATCAAAACCTCTGGGACACAGCAAAAGCAGTGCTCAGAGGCCAATTTATATTGATAAATGCACACATACAAAAAGAAGAAAGCCAAAATCAGAGAACTGTCTCTACAACTTGAACAAATAGAAAGTGAGCAACAAAAGAATCCATCAGGCACCAGAAGAAAACAAATTAAAAAAATTAGAGCTGAACTAAATGAATTAGAGAACAGAAAATCAATTGAAAGAATTAACAAAGCCAAAAGATGGTTCTTTGAAAAAATTAACAAAATTGATAAACCATTGGCCAGACTGACTAAAGAAATACAGGAAAGAAACAAATAACCCAAATAAGAAACGAGAACGGCCACAGCACAACAGACCCAACTGAAATTAAAAGAATCATATCAGATTATTATGAAAAATTGTACTCTAACAAATTTGCAAACCTAGAAGAAATGGATGAATTCCTGGAAAAACACTACCTACCTAAACTAACACAATCAGAAGTAGAACAACTAAATAGACCCATAACAAAAAAAGAGATTGAAAAGGTAATCAAAAAACTCCCAACAAATAAAACCCCTGGCCTGGATGGCTATACTGCAGAGTTCTACCAAACTTTCAGAAAAGAGTTAACACCACTACTACTAAAGGTATTTCAAAGCATAGAAAATGACGGAATACTACCTAACTCATTCTATGAAGCCACCATATCCCTGATACCAAAACCAGGTAAAGACATCACAAAAAAAGAAAATTACAGACCTATATCCCTCATGAACATAGATGCAAAAGTCCTCAACAAAATTCTAGCCAATAGAATTCAACAACATATCAAAAAAATAATCCACCATGACCAAGTGGGATTTATACCAGGTATGCAAGGCTGGTTTAATATTAGAAAAACCATTAGTGTAACCCAGCATATAAAGACAACAAAAGACAAAAACCACATGATCTTATCAATTGATGCAGAAAAGGCATTTGACAAAGTCCAACACCCATTTATGATAAAAACTCTCACCAAAATAGGAATTGAAGAAAAACTCCTCAACATAATAAAGGGCATCTATACAAAGGCAACAGCCAACATCACTCTAAATGGAGAGAACCTGAAAGCATTTCCCTTAAGAACGGGAACCAGACAAGGATGCCCTTTATCACCGCTCTTATTCAGCCTTGTGCTAGAGGTCCTAGCCAGAGCAATTAGTCTAGACAAAGAAATAAAGGGCATCCGGATTAGCAAGGAGGAAGTAAAATTATCTCTATTTGCAGATGACATGATCTTGTACACAGAAAACTCTAAGAAATCCTCCAGAAAACTACTGAAACTAATAGAAGAGTTTGGCAGAGTCTCAGGTTATAAGATAAACATACAAAAATTACTTGGATTCCTCTACATCAACAAAAAGAACATCGAAGAGGAAATCACCAAATCAATACCATTCACAGTAGCCCCCAAGAAGATAAAATACTTAGGAATAATTCTTACCAAAGATGTAAAAGACCTATACAAAGAAAACTGCAAAGTACTACTACAAGAAACTAAAAAGGACCTGCTTAAGTGGAAAAACATACCTTGCTCATGGATAGGAAGACTTAACACAGTAAAAATGTCTATTCTACCAAAAGCCATCTATACATACAGTGCACTTCCCATCCAAATTCCAATGTCATTTTTTAATGTGATGGAGAAACAAATCACCAACTTCATATGGAAGAGAAAGAAGCCTCGGATAAGTAAAGCATTACTGAAAAAGAAGAAGAAAGTGGGAGGCCTCACTCTACCTGATTTCAGAACCTATTATACAGCCACAGTAGTCAAAACAGCCTGGTACTGACACAACAACAGGCACATAGACCAATGGAACAGAATTGAGAACCCAGATATAAATCCATCCACATATGAGCAGCTGATATTTGACAAAGGCCCAGCGTCAGTTAATTGGGGAAAAGATAGTCTTTTTAACAAATGGTGCTGGCATAACTGGATATCCATTTGCAAAAAAATGAAACAGGACCCATACCTCACACCACGCACAAAAACTAACTCCAGGTGGATCAAAGACCTAAACATAAAGACTAAAACAATAAAGATCATGGAAGAAAAAATAGGGACAACCTTAGGATCCCTAATGCAAGGCCTAAACAGAATACAAAACATTACCAAAAATGCCGAAGAGAAACCAGATAACTGGGAGCTCCTAAAAATCAAACACCAATGCTCATCTAAAGATTTCACCAAAAGAGTAAAAAGACCACCTACAGACTGGGAAAGAATTTTCAGCTATGACATCTCCAACCAACGCCTGATCTCTAAAATCTATATGATTCTGTCAAAACTCAACCACAAAAAGACAAACAACCAATCAAGAAGTGGGCAAAGGATATGAACACACACTTCACTAAAGAAGATATTGAGGCAGCTAACAGATACATGAGAAAATGCTCTCGATCATTAGCCATTAGTGAAATGCAAATTAAAACTACGATGAGATTCCATCTCACTCCAACAAGGCTGGCATTAATCCAAAAAACACAAAATAATAAATGTTGGAGAGGCTGCGGAGAGATTGGAACTCTTATACACTGTTGGTGGGGATGTAAAATGGTACAACCACTTTGGAAATCTATCTGGCGTTATCTTAAACAGTTAGAAATAGAACTACCATACAATCCAGAAATCCCACTCCTCAGGATATACACCCTAGAGAAATGAGAGCCTTCACACAAACAGATATATGCACACCCACGTTTATCGCAGCTTTGTTTACAATAGCAAAAAGCTGGAAGCAACCAAGGTGTCCATCAACGGATGAATGGTTAAATAAATTGTGGTATATTCACACAATGGAATACTACGCATCGATAAAGAACAGTGACGAATCTCTGAAACATTTCATAACATGGAGGAACCTGGAAGGCATTATGCTGAGCGAACTTAGAGGCAAAAGGACAAATATTGTATAAGACCACTATTATAAGATCTTGTGAAATAGTATAAACTGAGAAGAACACATACTTTTGTGGTTATGAGAGGGGGAGGGAGGGAGGGTGGCAGAGGGTTTTTTACTGATTAGTTAGTAGATAAGAACTACTTCAGGTGAAGAAAAAATTAGGTGAAGGGAAGGACAATACTCAATAAATGGAAGGTCAGCTCAACTGGACTGGACCAAAAGCAAAGAAGTTTCTGGAATAAACTGAATGCTTCAAAGGTCAGCGGAGCAAGGGCGGGGGTCTGGGGACCATGGTTTAAGGGGACTTCTAAGTCAATTGGCAAAATAATTCTGTTATGAAAACATTCTGCATCCCACTTTGAAATGTGGCGTCTGGGGTCTTAAATGCTAACAAGCAGCCATCTAAGATGCCATCAATTGGTCTCAACCCACCTGGAGCAAAGGAGAATGAAGAACACCAAGGTCACACAATAACTATGAGCCCAAGAGACACAAAGGGCCACAAGAACCAGAGACTTGCATCATCCTGAGACCAGAAGAACTAGTCAGTGCCCGGCCACAACCGATGACTGCCCTGACAGGGAGCAAAACAGAGAACCCCTGAGGGAGCAGGAGATCAGTGGGATGCAGACCCCAAATCCTTACAAAAAGACCATACTTAATGGTCTGACTGAGACTAGAGGATTCCCAGCAGTCACGGTCCCCAAACCTTCTGTTGGCCCAGGACAGGAACCATTACCAAAGACAACTCATCAGACATGGAAGGGACTGGACAGTGGGTAGGAGAGAGATGCTGATGAAGAGTGAGCTATTTGTATCAGGTGGACACTTGAGACTGTGTTGGCATCTCCTGCCTGGAGGGGGGATGGGAGGGTAGAGAGGGTTGGAAGCTGGCAAAATTGTCATGAAAGAAGAAACTGGAAGGGCTGACTCATTATAGGGACTGCAAGTGGGAGTATGGAGTAAGGTGTATATAATCTTATATGTGACAGACTGACTTGATTTGTAAACGTTGACTTGAAGCTCAATAAAAGTTAAAAAAAAAAAAGGCCAGCAAAAGAGCAAAGAGTCCTCTGAGCAGGAACACCAAGGCATGAGTGAGAGGTGGACGCAAGCGAAACCTCTCAGGGCATTGGAGTCAAGGCCGTACTGAGAGGACCTAGAGGGCAAGGCCAGGGGCCACCGGCTGATCCACAGCCACAGCTGGGAGGAGCTCCTAGGGCCCAGGTCTCTGCCCCTAAGTCACACCTTGTGCTCTCACAGAATATGGAGCACACTTCTGATTCACAGTCTTAGGTGTCCGCCTCCCCTGGGCTGGAGAACTCCTGATCTCCCCCTTTGGCTTCTGCATCTCTTTCAGCCCCCCTGGGGCAGGTACTGCTGACCACAATGATATAAAAGGCCTCCAAGTAACCCATGCACGGTGAGGATGGGCACTTACTCTATATGTTACTTCAGTGGTGGATGGGTCCTGAGCTCCAAGATGGACAGACACCCACCAAGTCAGGTATAGCTTCACAACCCTGAGAGGTTCCCTAGGTTCTTCAGCAAATAACCTCTCAGGCAGGGAGCACAGACAGGATCTCAATTCTCTATCTCTGTCACTTCTCTTTGTCTCTTTCTCTATATCTGTCTAAATCTCTCTTATTCTCTCTCTGTCTCTGTCTCTATCTCATTCTGTCTCTGTCTCGCTATCTCTCTGTCTTTATCTCACTCTGTCTCACTTTCTGTCTCACCTCTGTCTCTGCCTCTCTCAGTTGGTCTCTGTCTCACTGTCTTTCTGTATCTCTGTCTCTGTCTCTCTCTCTGTCTCACCTCTCTCTATGTCTATTGCTGTCTCTCTCGGTCTCTCCTCTCCTTTTCATAGTCCATCCCAGTGAGGTTTCCTCAAGAAAAGGTGCCACAGTCATCGCCAACACTATGTCCCCCTCCCGTGGCTGTATCCTCACCGAGTGCCCCCACTGTCTTCACCGTGGCACTTTGTTAAGTGCCCAGACCATCTGCACCATGTACCACCTCCACTGGGAGCATTCTGGATGCCTTAACTCACTTCAATGGCAGCACAGCTCTTGTACAGGGGAGGATTTAGCAGACATGGGATGCATTCGTTAGCATCAAATAGTGACAATTCAGATGGCATAGACTCCTTCAGGCTCAGATGGGTAGGTTTTCAGACTTTCACAAAACTGGTCATCCCACTCTGTGAAAACATTTCAGAACTCTGAAAAACATGGGAAATTTCCTTTCATGAACCGTGTCCTTGATACCAATATCCAACAAAGTCCCCAAAAAGAGAAATGAGGGCTAATTTCCATAGGAATAAAGAACCAAAAGTCATAAGTGAAATACTAAAAATCATATTCCGTCCAGTTCATGGATCAAAGATTAAACCAGGAATTGGCAACTATTTATCTTTCACTCCAACACTTAGAGAAATGAGAACCTCACGGTAGCCTCAATAGAAACGGAAGGTGTACTGGAAGAAACGGAAGTCCCAGCAGGAGCACTGGTGCCATGAAGGAGAACAATGACATTGAACCAGCCCTCCAGACAGAAGACGGAGGCTCCAAAGAGAGACCCAAAAAGCCACCCAGTCAGACAAAGCTTCACTCCAAAACCTAAATCATGAAACTAGATAACACACTTAGAGGTTTTGTACACTTAAGAGGCATCAAAATTTAAAGACAAATAATAAACTTAAAATAGTCAGCAAATATGTAAATGTTTTATAACACTAGTGTGCAAAGAACTCACAGATGCTAAGAAGAAAAATAGCAAAACTCTTAAATGGACAAACGATATAACAGACAAATTGCAAAAGAAACACGAATGGATAGGAAATATTAGGAAGAGACAGAAAACATTTTATGAATAGACATTCTTCAGACAATTATTTGTGATCGTAAAAGTTGGAAGCAAGCTATTGACTAAAGAACTCATGGTGCAGCCATTAACGGGAATGTCCTGCAAACTTTCTCAGTTTACAAAGCACGTATGGCAAGAGCGGAGCTCCCTGGAGGGATGAAAGGGCTCAAAAGGACCCCACGCCATGTGATGACAGGAGTGTAAATAGAACAGATGAATCAGGGAAAGGTAATTTAAAGAATGAATTGATTTTTACTTTCACTTTTTGGTTTAATTTTCAAAATATTTTACAGTCTGCCAGTGGCTCTACTACAACAGATTAGAAAGTTTTCCCAGAGAAATTGCAGATGTGCCCTGGGCCTCACTCTCCTGAGGTCCCACAGACACCTTCCTGCTGAAGGAACCTCTAGTTCCAGCTCCTCTTCAGTCTGGATGCAGGCCGTGCTCCACAGCTGCCCACCAAGAGGGATCCTCAAGGTAGCCTCCCCAATTCCACACTCTCCAGACCAGCAGCACCACTGGGGACTGCCCCCACCTCCAAACCTGGCCCATGTGCGCAACATTCACAGAGAGCAACGCTGAAGCCCTGGCTCCGCACTGGCCTCCGGTGGTCTCTCTCCTGGCATGTGTCCCCTGCAAGCACAGAGGTCATCTCCTGTACCCTAGGAGACTGGGTACACTTGGGATCCATTCGATTCTTCTCACCCCTCCCTCCCCAAACGGAAGTGCTGCCCAAACCCTCCCCCAACCCAGGCCAGCCCAGCTAAAGCAAGACACAGGGTCTGGCCCCAGCCCTGTGTCCAGCAGACAGAAGGTTCCCCAGGGGCCAGCCACTGCCCCATCCCGAGGCCCTGGGTACGTAGGACGTGTCACTGGAACAATATTGCAGTGGGGGTTACTGCTACTACCACAGTGACACAGCTGTTGCACAAAAGTCCCACCTCAAGCTCGAGGTGCAGTACCCTAGGATCTGGCCTTCTGGTGACCATCAACTCCCACAGGGCACAGGTCATGTGACCTGCCACCCACCCACAGGTGCAGGAGTTTGGAGACAATGGAACAAGGTGTCCCACTGATGACAATATAAAAGGAGACCCAGCTCCTGGAGCAGCGGGGTCAGTTGGGGGCTTGCTGACCAGCTGTCTTAAGTATCTAGTGCTACTGTAATAGAAGTGCCAAAAGAGGGTGGCTTTAACAAACAGAAGCTTATTCTCTCACAGTCTAGTAGGCTAAAAGTCTGAATTCAGGGCACCAGCTCCAGGGGAATGTTTTCTCTCTCTGTGGACTCTGGAGAAAGGTCCTTGTCATCCATTTTCCAATCGCCTATGAGCTTCTCAGTGCAGGGACCCCGAGTCCAAAGGATGTGCTATACTCCTGGCACTACATTCTGGGTGGCCTGAGGTCCCCATGTCTCTCGGCTTGCTTCTCCCTTTCATATTTCAAAAGAGACTGACTCAAGATAAAACCTAATCTTGTAGATTGAGCCCTGCCTCATTAACATCACTGCCTCTAATCCTGCCTCATTAGCATCATAGAGGTAGGGTTTAGAACACAAAGGAAAATCACATCACATACAAAATGGTGGACAATCACACAATACTAGCAACCATGGCCTAGTGAAGTTCGCATACAGTTTTGAAGAACGCAGTTCAATCCATCACAACAGCTCTGCACAAGGGAAGTGGAACCCAGGAAGGTACTCACCATGGTGTTTTGATCCTTCTGAGTGTGTGCAAGAGAACACCAAGATGACCATAAGTCAGGACCCTTCCTGTGATCAAATGGATGAGCCCAGCCTGGTAGTCATGGGGGGAGAAGGAGAGGAGACATGCCCCGTTCATTTGCACTCTTCCATATATTTTAAAATTTTCACCAGTCTCAGAGACTGCATTTATAACAGTACTTTTAGTGAACAATTGTAACAGTACTTTTTAAATTTACCCCTTAGCAGTTCTGGAACTTCTCCACATCCTAAATTGTGACTTCTTTCCTCCCCACCGGCCCCACTGTGGACCTCAGAGTCTCTGAGCACCATCCACCCCTCACTCCCTGAGGGAGAAGCCAGCAAAAGAGCAAAGAGTCCTCTGAGCAGGAACAGCAAGGAACAAGCCAGAGGTAGAAGCAGACGCCCCTTGTTGGGCATTGGCATGGAAGGTAGCCTGGATGAATGAAGGGGGCAGGGCTGGGTGGCTGCTGACCCACAAGCACAGTCTGGAGGTGCTCCTAGGACCCAGGTCTCTACCCCTAAGTTACACACACCGCACTCTTACAGAATAAGGAACAAACTGCTGATTCACAGTCCTAGGTGTCTCTTCCCCTGGGCTGGAGAGCCCCTGACCTCGCATCTTGGCCTCTGCTTCTCCCTCAGGCCTTCCTAGGGCAAGTACTGCTGGCCCCGAGGATATAAAAGGCCCCCAAGTAACCCATGCATTGTGGGGGTGTGCTCTTATCCACCCTAGGTGCCTCTGCAGTGGTTGGGGGGATGAGTTCCATGATGGACAGACAGCCACCAGTTCCAGTACTTGCTAGCATTGCCACCTCAGCCTGAGAGGCCCCCCAGATGTTTCAGCAAGCAACACCTCAGGCGTGAAGCCCAGCCCCAAGTGAAAGTCTCTACCTCTGGGGCTGCCTTCCTGCCACCTTGCCAGAGGGAGTTTGAGGGCAGACATACACCACTGTGGTATTACTCTGCTTATGCTTATAGTTATTCTGGCCACAGTCTCAAAATGCTTTACAAAAACCCATCCCTACACCCCAGCCCCTCACACCAGGAACTGCAGATGTGAGCAGGATTTTGAAAGGTATTATAGATTGAATTGTGTCCCTCAAATATATGTGTTGTAAATCCTAACTCCTATAACTCTGGTTATAATCCCATTTGGAAATGGTTTTCATAACTTTGTTAATTTAGCAGTATCAGTGTAGATTGTGGTTTGAGTCAATGTCTTTTGAGATATAAAAGGACAGATTAAGCAAGCAAACAAAAACATGATACAAGCCACGTACTCTTCCAAGAAACCCAGGAATAGCAGCTGAAAAGAGACAAGGGCCATTCCCTAGAGCAGAGAAAGAGCGAGAGAGAAAGCCTTCCTCTAGGGTTAGAGCTCTGAATTCGGACTTCTCGCCTCCTAAACTGTGAGATAATAATTACTGTTTGTTGAAGCTACCCTCTCAGTATTTCTGCAATACCAGCACTAGACAAGTAAGACAAACGTGGACACGCCATCTTGGATTTGGGGGGGTGGGTACCACAGCCATGTGGCACATGACTCAAAATAACAGGTATAACACCATAGTGGTAACATGGTTACCTGGACTCCCAGATCCCTGGGAGGTCACCACAGAGACCCCGGCAAGGAAGTCCATATGGATCATGAAACAGTCAAGCCAAAGGCAACCCCCAACTCAGCCTAATCTCACTCATAGTGGGTATACTATGCACATTGTCTCCTGGCTTCCAGTGGATAGCCCACAAAAGTCCCCCATCCTCCCTCGGGGTTGGTCAACATATCAGGGCCACAACTCAGCCATCTAGGCCAGGAACCAGGAGGAGTCAGGTGGGACCTGAGCTCAGGTGGGTCCTGATGCCATTCCTCTAACACACGCCCAGCCCACACTCTGTAGGCTTTCCCTCCAACTCCCAGCCCAGTACCAGAGCCCTGCTGACAGGCATCCAACCCTCTTTCCTTCTCCTGCCATCCATCCCAGCCTGTCACAGGCCTCTGCAGGCAGCACAGGACAGATGAAACTCTTATGACCCCTCAGGAGACCCCCAGCATCTGGAAGTCGGCAAGTACAGCCAGATCGCCATTCCTGGTGTCCCCATTCTCCTGTCCCCCCATACTGCCATATTGTCAGCCTCACCCTTGGACATGCAGCAGCTCTAACAGGCTGAACACCTCCCCTTCCCAGCATACCAGCTAAGCCCTGAAGCTGTGGCCAATGATCCAGGCTGCCAGCCTGAACCCTCTCTACCTCTGAGGATGCAGCCACCCTGCCTCGGCTCTAGCCCCAGTTCTTGCCACAGAGCACCGAGCTGTGGTAAATGACTACGACTATGGTGATCACAGTGGTACCACCCATAGCACTAACCGCCTTCTCCACACAAGCCTCAGAGCCTCCCAGACCCTGTGGTAGGAGTGGGGGAGGGCAGTTGCAAACTGTCTTCTGTGACTCTGGAAAGTTGGAGGGAAGGATAGTTGTGCTTGGGGTGTGGACCCCAGTCATGACCACAAGGGCCCAAGAATGGTCGAAGGGGCAGTGCAGGCTAAGGTGTAGGACTAGGCAAAGGCTAAGGGAGACCCAGGGCTGGCATCAGGGGTTTACAAAATTAACCCCTCCTCCTCTGCCAGCATGATCCATAGGGCCTCCATCATCACTCCCTAACGATGGGGAAAGTGAGGGGCGAACAGTGAAGGGCCTAAGGCAGGCTCACCCAGACTGCTAGGGAGGGACCTGAAACCCTAGCTGCTGGCACAGGCAACTGGGATAATTCCAGAAGACCAAGTATTCTAAGGCATGAACCTAGAGTGTGTACCCCCACATTTCCCTAGGTGGCCTCCACTAAGCCGCCACCCTCTTTCCTTGCGGATATCCTTCCCCCCTCTACCTGTGGCTCAGCTTCCCAGGGGCACATGGCCCAGTCCTCTGAGGCCCTCTGTGGGCCTCCAGCCCCTAGGGGTAGGCAATATTGTCTGAGCCCTGTCACTGTGGGCAGTGGGGTACTAGTAGTTACCACAGTGGCATGGCCCTTGCTCAAAATCACCTGGCTCCTGCCAACTCCAGACCTGGTTGATTACCTCGTGCTGTCCTCCTAAATTTCCTGGGGATTCGAAGTGTGACCCCCTCTCTATAACAAAGCTCCGGAGGCAGAGCCTCAGGCCTGTCAACAGCAAGAACCCTCACCCGATGCCCACGCAGGAGGCACCTTTGCAGAAGAGGACTCTGGCTATCCACCTCCGCTACACTGAGTAGTGCTCAGAAACCCAGGCCTCCGGCTGCAGCTTCCCCAGTGCCACCCGTAAACCTTAAGAGAAACCACAGTATGCATCCTTCAGCTGGGCAGGCTCAGGCCACTCTTTCCCTGGCCTGCACTAGCTCCCAGCCTGACCTCACAGACTCTCTTGACCCTGAGCAAGGGCAGGAACAGACCCAGGTCCTCATAGGCTATGAGGCTGCCCAACTGCCTGTTGGTGGCCAGCATGAGCTCCTGTGCAACGAAGGGCAAGACCTCGCTAACTGGCCCCCATACAACCCTACCCCACCCAGTACATCCCACACTGGACCACTGGACCCCTGCCTGCACAGCCTCCCGAGGGCCCGGAGAACAAACACAGACAGCTTAGAGTTGTCAGTGCCCCAAGACTCTGCTCTGTCCTGTGCAGCATCCACAATAGAACCACAACGCACAGCCCAGACCAGAGGCCACAGAAGGGCAGGATGGAGGCCTGTGCAACCCTTCTCCACAGCAGGGCCACCACTCCAGAAGGGTAGAGAAGTCTATCTGGGAAGAGATGGGGGGGTAACCCCAGGACTCTAGGTTTCACCCCTTTCAAGCTCCAGGGACTTCTACCAGACTACCCTCAAGCACCCATACACTGGCATCAGAAAACCCAAGCCCTCGCCTCTCCTTCTTCTCCTCTGCTGGTTGTCGCTTCCTTCCACCAGTGGGAAGCACCAAGAAACCATGCCAGATGGGGGCGCAGAGGCTGGATGCCCAAGATTTGGTATGAGGCTCTAATGCAGTGATACTACTATGGTAGTTACTACCACTGTGGCTGACTTTCTAGCAAATACCAGTCAAGACACCTGCTGGGGCACACAGGGGAAGAACCCATCCATACCTCCCTTCCTACCCCTAGGGGTGGGGCCCGTCTCCAGGTCCCATCTCCTCCACCTAGTACCTGGTCAGGGCACAGTAGACAGTGATGACGGTGGAGGGGAGTGACCCCGGAAGCTTGGGGTGGAGGTCTCAGCTGAAGATGCTCCTTGGCCAACACCACCCCATTCCTGCCTCCCCACTGTGTCTCTCGTGATCCCTGAGAAACCTGGTCTTCAGTCTGGCCAAGTGGACATTCTGTACAGAACCCACTCACTTCAGGTTTAACCCCATAGTGGCTCAGACCAGAGCCAAAAACCCTTCATGTTGCCTCCTCTCATGGTAGCCAACACAGTCCGGATTTGGGGTAGCAGACCCCTTTGGGGCAGCACTGAGGAGGTAGGGAGTGCACAGTGACAGCAAAGAGGGAAAACAGGCCACCCTGGCTTGGGCTTTAATCTCGGGGCTATGATCCAGATGACCATTATATTGCAGGCAACCCCCAAACACAACCTCACCCCCTGCACCTAGGGGCAAATCTTGACCTGTGCACTGACTTTCCAAACATGGAATTCTGGAGAAAAGCCCAGAGCTGAACAATATCCACCGAACCCTGTCAAGGACAGAAAGGGCAATGTTTGCCCAGGAGAACTGCTCTGGGCAGGCCTAGCAGAATTTGTGCACGTCCACGACATAGTAATTATAGCTGGAACCACCGTGACACATGTCTCACGAAAATCTCACCCAGTGGCCTCGGTAACTAGAGAGGCTCAGAGCCAAGGCCGTAGAGCTCCTCAAGCCCACACCCATGCAGTCTTGCCTGGTACAGTTCTCCAAAGGCAGTGGCAGGTACAGAGGGATTCTGTGCTGCCCTGAGTCAAGGTGGTTATGATAGCAGATACCACTGTGTGCAAGACCAAGCCAGAAACTGAATCCCAGCAGAAACTGGATGAACAGCAGCCAGCAGGGGTGGGAGACAGACAGAAAGGCCAGTGTTGGAACACTGAGCCCTGCCAGGCTCTCACACTCACCACACCCTAACAGCCCGGACCCCACATGGGACTTTGCTTCATGAAAAGGGCTAGAAAGAATGAGCCGGGGATGAAGTCCTTGGGAGCGAATTTGGGGATACCTGCTATGGGGATGGAGCTCAACCAGGGTCCTTTGAGGAAGCCTGACAGGACTAGCACAGTGAAGGTGAAGTTTAGGTGATACTCAGACTTCCAACACAACATAGCCCACACCAAGTCAGAGTTGGGGAGGCAGCAGTGTGCCAGGAAGATTCCATTGGAGGCTCACTGGGGGCTCCCTGGGGACCTTGGGTAGGTGGTGGATCCTCCTACCCCAAGAAAGAGACATGCAAAGCTTCCACCTCTTTGGCCTTCAGCCTACCTGCAACCTAGTCAAGCCCACTGCTCTCAGCACTAGGGGGAGATCATCCTGGCAGCCAGGCCTCTGTGGAGTCCACAGTCCAGCCTATATCCCTCCACGGTCTTGATTAAGTATCTGTGCCAGCTTTCCGAATGCCACACCAGTCAGGGTCCAGGCTCTTCTTGGTACCCTAAATGCACAGTGGAGCAGCAGGGTGTTCATCTGGCTGGGTGGGACAGGTCTCAGCCCATTCCCCATGCTACCCCCATATGGGCTCACCAACCTCTTTCTCCCATATCATCACTCCAGCCCAGAGCCTGTCTTCTACACCACACAAGAAGGAGTGCTCAGGGCATCACTCATCAGCCAAATTTCCAAGATCCTGATAGGGCAGCTACAGTCAAACAGGATGGGGGTGTATGGACCTGACAGCCTGAGTTCCATGTCAGCCATGGCCTTGGCAACCACAGTGTTATGGAGGACTTTAGTCAGCTAGCCTTCCTTGGGACCTGTGGTGCCCCTTGGGCAGGAGGCAGCCCCACCTCAAGCCCCACACCTGCACCCTCCACACACAGGTAGCAGCTAAGCTATAAGGCAGCAAGGCCTCAGAAATCACATTTAAGGCATCAATTTTCCCTTCATGCCCCTCCTTCAAGCCCAGGTCCTGTAGCTTCCGAGACCTCCAGCCCCTCCTGTCCTATCTCTCAGCCACAAATCTCAGCTTTCTGCGGCCTCAGTCCTTCCCCTTCCACTTAAAAACAGTACGTGGAGATTTTCAGATGCTGCTTTTAACTTAAAGATCTATCACCATGTACATTTCTCTGCAAATTGTTCCCCACCACCAGTCAACAATATGTTTCTTCATTCACTCCCAATCCCAAAGTATTTCATTTCTTCAGTAAATATTCTAGCACCTCTAGTGCATATCAAGCCCTGAGAGTCCAGGACAAAAGCATCCTGACCCCTGGGGTTCACTGCCAGGTACAGATGACCATCATAGCAGTGTAAACATCTGCATGCATGCAATGTGAGACCAGGAAGGAAGCTCAGGGGGTCTTGGGAGTGGATCATCAGGACATAAAACACACTTTAACACATTTAAAAGAATAGAAATCATTAAAAGTATGTTCTAGACCTCAATGGAATTAAAGTAGAAATCAATAACAGAAAGACAGCTGGAAAATATCAGAATTTTTGGAAATTATAAAACAAATATTTTAATAACACACGGGTCAAAAGAGGAGTGTGAGGGAAATTTAAAAATACTCTGAACTAAATGGAAATGAAAAGACAACTTATCAAAACGTGTGGATGCAGTAAAAGGAGGGCCTAGAGAGACATTTATAGCATTGAATGCGTATGTTAGAAAGAAGGAAGATATAAAATCAATATTCTAAGCTCCCGTTTTAGAAAATCAGAAAAGGGAGAACAAACTAAATCTGACATAAGCAAAATAAGATAAATGATAGACATAGAGCAGAAATCAATGAAATTGAAAATAGAAATTTAAAAGAAAAAAAAAATCAATGAAACCAGAAGCAGGTATCTTTGAAGAGATGAGTAAAATTGAAAAATTTCTAGCCAAGGCAACCAGGAAAAGAGAAGAGAAGACACAAATTACTAATACCAAAAATGAAAAAAGAGTCATCACTACTGATCCCATGGACATTGAAAAGATAATAATGAGATATCATGAAAAATTCTATACTAGATAATCCGATAACTTAGAAGAATTGTAACCATTCCTTGAAAGACCGATGATTCCGCAGGGGCCACTGCCCCATTCCCAGGCCCTGGGCACCCAGGGTGTGAGGGACATCCCAGGTTTGATCCAGAAGCTACAACATTCAGCAGACCCAATCTCAGGAGGGATGCAATACCCTGATGCCTTACAGTCTACTCAGCCAAGAGAGACAGAGAGCACCAGATGGAAATTGCTCTAGATCCCAAGACTCTCCTGGAGCACCCACAGGAAAACCATCCCACACACTCAGGACCCCATGCAGGGATTTGTCCACCATGGGTCTCCTCCTAAGCCACAGTGCAGCCCCAGCACTCACCAGGGCCACAAGCAACAGCCCTGGAAAATAGCTGTTTCTTGGCCCCCAGAGGACTGGTCAGAGTCATCCCTCCTCATCTGAGCTCCATACCACCCTGTGCAGTAGGTGAATGGGGTTGTCCCAGCAGGAGGATTGTGTGGGGCCATGTGTCACTGTGACAATATTACGATTGGAGTATCTCTGGATCCCACACTGACACAGCACTGGTCCAAAGTCTCACTCAAAACATGTGGTGCACCACGCTGAAGTACAGCCTAGCAGTGCTTGTCATTTCCCACAGGACACAAGGCATCCAACCTGCCACCCACCTGTGGATGCCGGAGATTAGAGACACAGACACAGGGACAAGGATGTCCCACTAATGACAACAGAAAAGGAGCCCAGTTTTGGGGGCAGCAGAGCCAGTCGGAGGCCTGCTGACCTGCTGTCGTAGTTATCTAGTGCTGCTGTAACAGAAATACCACAAGTGGGTAGCTTTAACAAACAGAAGCTTATTCTCTCACAGTCTAGTAGTCTAGAAGTCTGAATTCAGGGTGCCATCTCCAGAGGAATGTTTTCTCTCTCTGTGGGATTAGAGGAAGGTCCTGGTTATTGATTTTCCTGTGGTCTAGGAGCTTCTCAACACAGGCACCCTGAGTCCAAAGGAAGTCCTCTGCTTCCGGCACTACTTTCTTGGTGGCACGAGGTCCCCCACTGTCTCTGCTTGCTGTTATATCTCTCTTTTCTATCTCAAGAGAGATCCACTCAAGACACAACCTAGACTTTGGATGGAGTTTGGCCTCATTAACATAATACCTCTCAGTCTGCCTCATTAACATCACAGAGGCAGATTTACAACACATAAGAAAATCACATCAGACAACAAAATGGTGGACAATCACACAATAACAAGACTATGACCAAGTGGACACACATTTTTTGGTGACACAATTCAATGCATAACACCAGCTCTTCACAAGGGAGGTGGGAATGAGGCAGGTATTCACCAAGGAATTTTATCCTTCTGAGTGTGTGCACAGAGAATACCAAGAGGGCCTTAAGGCTAGCTCCTGCAGGTGATCACAGAGGAAAACCCAGCCTGGTAGGCATGGGGGGAGAGGAAGAGGGAACATACCACTCCTTTTATATTTTAAAATTTTCAGCAGGCATAGATAGGGCATTTCCAACAGGATGTTTAGTGAAAGAATGTAAGAGGACTGTTTCCAAACTTACCCCTTAGCAGTGAGGGACCTTCTCCAGGCCCTGAGCTGTGGCTTCTCTCCTTCCCACCTGTCACTCTGTGGAGCTCAGGGTCTCTGGGCACCATCCACACCTCACTCCCTGAAGGAGAAGCCAGCAAAAGAGTCAAGATTCCCCTGAGCAGGAACACCAAGGCACAAGTCAGAGGTGGAGGCAGATGCCCCTCACAGGCCATCAACATCAAGGCCAGCCTGGGAGGACTTATGTGGCAAGGGCAGGGGCTTGAGGACTTACCTGGGGCAGGGCCACAGCTGGGAGGAGCTCCTAGAACACAGGTATTGCCCCTAAAGTACACGTGGTCTCTTACAGAATAAGGAATAAACTTCCAATTCACAGTCCTAGAAGTCCCTCGCCCCTGGACTGGAGAACCCCTGACCTCCCGTCTTGAACTCTCTTCCCTGGTCCAGCCTTCCTGGGGCAGGTACTGCTGTCCCTGAGGATATAAAAGGCCCCCATGTAACTGATGCACAGTGGGGATGGGCATTCACCCACCCTAGTTGCCGCTGCACTGGTGGGAGGGATGATTTCCATGATGGACAGACATCCACCAGTTCAGGGGGAATCCGGGAAAGCCTGGCATAGCCAGCCATATCACCCCGAGAGGCCCCCAGATGTTTCAGCAAGAAACCCCTCAGGTGTGAAGCCCAGCCCCAACTCAGGTCTCTACCTCTGGAACTGCCTTCCTTCCATCGTGCCAGAGGAGGATTGGCGGTAGGTGTGCACCACTGTGATATTACTGTTATGGTTCTGGTTGTTATGGCCACAGCCTCACAAAGGTTTTCAAAAACCCATCCCTATACCTCAGCCCCTCTCACCAGGATCTGAAGCCCTGACCAGGGTTTTGAAAGGTGTTATGGACTGAACTGTGTTCCCCCAAAATAGGTGTTGTAAATCCTAACCCCTGTACCTCTGCTTTGGAAACCGAGGTTGCGTAGTGGTTAAGTGCTAAGGCTGCTAAACTAGTGGTCAAAAGTTCAAATCCGACAGAGGGGGGCCAAGATGGCGGACTAGGTGGACGCTCCCGCGGATCCCTCTTGCAACAAAGACTCGGAAAAACAAGGGAATCGATCACATACATAACAATCTATGAACTCTGAACAACAAGCACAGACTTAGAGACGGAGGACGAACAAATACGGGCAGACAGCGACTGTTTTCAGAACTAGAAGCCAGCGCACCAGGCAGGTGACCTTCGGAGCTCGATCTGGGGCAGAGCCCAGGGGGGCAGACGGCACAGAAAGGGGGCCCACCCCTTCCCCCCCGAACCCATCCCGGGAGGAAGCCTAGCAGGTTGGCGCAGGCGGCGTAGGGGCGCAGCCGGAGGGAGAAACACCCGGGAGGCAGTGACTGATCTGAGAGGGGGGAGAACAGCGTCCCAGCTGGGGTGCCGTGCCGTCCGCCGGGAGTTAGGCGAGAAGCCGACGGGGCGCGCGCGGGGGGGGGGGTCAGCTGTGTTTCCCTGGAGTGACCCCAGGGCGGGGCCCACGCGTTCGTGCGGGAGGACGCGCGCCCAGTCCGCGCGTGTGGCACGGCACACCAGAGGGAGAAATCCCCGGAGGTGTCTGGTCTCAAAACAGGGAAAGCAGCATCCCAGACGGGGAGCCATTCCGCTGCGATCTGGGCACGCGCGCGCGCGCGCGCGGGCGGGGCATGAGCGCGGGGTCCATTTTTATTACCCTGAATTGACCCAGAGGGCGGGAACACCTGGTCGTGCGAGTGACGCCCACCCAGTTTGCGCGAGAGGTGCGGCACACTGGAAGGAGAAGTCCCCGGGAGGAACTGATTGGTCCCAAAGCGCAGAAAGTAGCGTCCCAGACAGAGTGCCGCCCTGCTGGGGCTTGGGCGCGCGCGGGCGGGGCGTGAGCGCGGAGTCCATTTTTATCGCCCTGAATTGACCCAGGGGGCGGGCCCACCTGGCCGTGCGGAGGAACTGATTGGTCCCGAAGCGCAGAAAGTAGCGTCCCAGACGGGGTTCCGTCCTGCTGGGGCTTGGGCGTGCGCACGAGCGGGGCATGAGCACGGAGTCCATTTTTATTGCCCTGAATTGACCCAGGGGGCGGGCCCACCTGGCCGTGCAGGTGACGCCAACCCAGTTCGCGCGAGAGGTGTGGCGCTCTGGAAGGAGAAGTCCCGGGGAGGAAGTGACTGGTTCCCGAACAGGGAAAGCAGCGTCTCAACCCGGAAGTCATCCCGCTGGGATTTGGGGCGCACAGGCGGGGCGTGACCGCGGGATCTAATTATAATCGCCTGAATAGACCCTGGGGGCGGGCCCACCCGTTCGTGCGGGAAACGCCCACCCAGTGCCCACGAGCGGTGCCGCGCACCGGAGGAAGTCCCCAGGAGGAAGGGACTGGTTTCCGAGCAAGGAAAGCAGTGTCCTAGCCAGGGACCCGTCCAGCCCGGATTTTGGCGAACGGGGGCGGAGCGTGAACGTGGTGTTCAGCTCTATATTCTGTGGTGCTACACTCCTAGCTCTCAGATCCCTCCCCCACCCTTCCCAGGCGACCCCATTAACATCCGAATACCCGGAGCCAGAGAGAGAATTCAGATAGGGATCTGACTGCATTTTTTTTTAGCTGACTACTTGGAAAATCTAGTTTCCCAGTGATGGCTCGGAGACAGCAGTCCATATCAAACCACATAAAGAAACAGACCATGACAGCTTCTCCAACCCCCCAAACAAAAGAATCAAAATCTTTCCCAAATGAAGATACAATCCTGGAATTATCAGATACAGAATATAAAAAACTAATTTACAGAATGCTTAAAGATATCACAAATGAAATTAGGATAAATGCAGAAAAAGCCAAGGAACACACTGATAAAACTGTTGAAGAACTCAAAAAGATTATTCAAGAACATAGTGGAAAAATTAATAAGTTGCAAGAATCCATAGAGAGACAGCATGTAGAAATCCAAAAGATTAACAATAAAATTACAGAATTTGACAACGCAATAGAAAG
Organism: Loxodonta africana; assembly: GCF_030014295.1. Classification (NCBI taxonomy): domain Eukaryota; kingdom Metazoa; phylum Chordata; class Mammalia; order Proboscidea; family Elephantidae; genus Loxodonta; species Loxodonta africana. The sequence continues at coordinate 27,216,635 of NC_087362.1, forward strand.
TCAGAGGAGCAGACTCGAGCAATTAGAATGTAGACTGGGACTTCTGGAGGACCAGGGAAACAACACCAACATAGCTGGAAAAAAATCAGATAAAAGAATTAAAAAAAAATGAAGAAACCCTAAGAATCATGTGGGACTCTATCAAGAAGGATAACTTGCGAGTGATTGGAGTCCCAGAACAGGGAGGGGGGACAGAAAACACAGAGAAAATAGTTGAAGAACTCCTGACACAAAACTTCCCTGACATCATGAAAGAAGAAAGGATATCTATCCAAGATGCTCATCGAACCCCATTTAAGATTGATCCAAAAAGAAAAACACCAAGACATATCATCATCAAACTTGCCAAAACCAAAGACAAACAGAAAATTTTAAAAGCAGCCAGGGAGAAAAGAAAGGTTTCCTTCAAGGGAGAATCAATAAGAATAAGTTCAGACTACTCAGCAGAAACCATGCAGGCAAGAAGGGAATGGGACGACATATACAGAGCACTAAACGAGAAAAACTGCCAACCAAGGATCATATATCCAGCAAAACTCTCTCTGAAATATGAAGGAGAAATTAAGATATTTACAGATAAACACAAGTTTAGAGAATTTGCAAAAACTAAACCAAGACTGCAAGAAATGCTAAAGGAGATTGTTTGGCCTGATGACCAATAATATCAGGTACCAGCACAATACAAGGTCACAAAACAGAACGTCCTGATATCAACGCAACTCAAACAGGGAAAGCACAAAAACAAACAAATTAAGACTAATTCTAAAAAATAAATAAATAAACAAAATAATACACACAACAGGAAATCATGGAAATCAATAGCTAAACGATCAAAATAATCAAAAAGAGGGACTAAATATAGGAGGCATTGAACTGCCAGATGGAGAGTGATACAAGGCGAAATAGAAGGATACAAGTTAGGGTTTTACTTAGAAAAATAGGGGTAAATAAAAAGGTAACCACAAAAAGGAATATCAATTCCATAACTCAAGAAAAAAGCCAAGAAAAACGTAACGACTCAATAAACACAAAGTTAAACATTATGAAAATGAGGATCTCACAAGCTACTAAGAAAAACGTCTCAGCACAAAAAAGCATGTGGAAAAATGAAATGGCCAACAACACACATAAAAAGGCATCAAAATGACAGCACTAAAAACTTACTTATCTATAATTACGCTGAATGTAAATGGACTAAATGCACCAATAAAGACACAGAGAGTCACGGACTGGATAAAAAAACACGATCCATCTATATGCTGCCTACAAGAGACACACCTTAGACTTAGAGACACAAACAAACTAAAACTCAAAGGATGGAAAAAAATATATCAAGCAAACAATAAGCAAAAAAGAAGAGGAGTAGCAATATTAATTTCTGACAAAATAGACTTTAGACTTAAATCCGCCACAAAGGATAAAGAAGGACACTATATAATGATAAAAGGGACAATTGATCAGGAAGACATAACCATATTAAATATTTACGCACCTAATGACAGGGCTGCAAGATACATAAATCAAATTTTAACAGAATTGAAAAGTGAGATAGACACCTCCACATATATAGTAGGAGACTTCAACACACCACTTTCGGAGAAGGACAGGACATCCAGTAAGAAGCTCAATAGAGACACGGAAGACCTACTTACAACAATCAACCAACTTGACCTCATTGACTTATACAGAACTCTCCACCCAACTGCTGCAAAATATACTTTTTTTTCTAGTGCACATGGAACATTCTCTAGAATAGACCACATATTAGGGCATAAAACAAATCTTTGCAGAATCCAAAACATCGAAATATTACAAAGCATCTTCTCAGACCACAAGGCAATGAAGCTAGAAATCAATAACAGAAAAACTAGGGAAAAGAAATCAAATACTTGGAAAATGAACAATACCCTCCTGAAAAAAGACTGGGTTATAGAAGACATCAAGGAGGGAATAAGGAAATTCTTAGAAAGCAACGAGAATGAAAATACTTCCTATCAAAACCTCTGGGACACAGCAAAAGCAGTGCTCAGAGGCCAATTTATATCGATAAATGCACACATACAAAAAGAAGAAAGAGCCAAAATCAGAGAACTGTCCCGACAACTTGAGCAAATAGAAAGTGAGCAACAAAAGAATCCATCAGGCACCCGAAGAAAACAAATAATAAAAATTAGAGCTGAACTAAATGAATTAGAGAACAGAAAAACAATTGAAAGAATTAACAAAGCCAAAAGCTGGTTCTTTGAAAAAATTAACAAAATTGATAAACCATTGGCTAGACTGACTAAAGAAAAACAGGAAAGGAAACAAATAACCCGAATAAGAAACGAGAAGGACCACATCACAACAGAACCAAATGAAATCAAAAGAATCATATCAGATTACTACATAAAATTGTACTCTAACAAATTTGAAAACCTAGAAGAAATGGATAAATTCTTGGAACAACACTACTTACCTAAACTAACACATACAGAAGTAGAACAACTAAATAGACCCATAACAAAAAAAGAGATTGAAATGGTAATCAAAAAACTCCCAACAAAAAAAAGTCCTGGCCCAGATGGCTTCACTGCAGAGTTCTACCAAACCTTCAGAGAAGACTTAACACCATTACTATTGAAGGTATTTCAAAGTATAGAAAAAGACGGAATACTACCCAACTCATTCTATGAAGCTACCATCTCCCTGATACCAAAACCAGGTAAAGACATTACAAAAAAAGAAAATTTTAGACCTATATCCCTCATGAACATAGATGCAAAAATCCTTAATAAAATTCTAGCCAATAGAATCCAACAACACATCAAAAAAATAATTCACCCTGATCAAGTGGGATTTATACCAGGTATGCAAGGCTGGTTTAATATCAGAAAAACCATTAATGTAATCCATCACATAAATAAAACAAAAGACAAAAACCACATGATCTTATCAATTGATGCAGAAAAGGCATTTGACAAAGTCCAACACCCATTTATGATAAAAACTCTCACCAAAATAGGAATTGAAGGAAAATTCATCAACATAATAAAGGGCATATATGCAAAGCCAACGGCCAATATCACTCTAAATGGAGAGAACCTGAAAGCATTTCCCTTGAGAACGGGAACCAGACAAGGATGCCCTTTATCACCGCTCTTATTCAACATCGTACTTGAAGTCCTAGCCAGGGCAATTAGGCTAGACAAAGAAATAAAGGGTATTCAGATTGGTAAGGAGGAAGTAAAGCTATCACTATTTGCAGATGACATGATCGTATACATGGAAAACCCTAAGAAATCCTCCAGAAAACTACTGAAACTAATAGAAGAGTTTGGAAGAGTCTCAGGATATAAAATAAACATACAAAAATCACTTGGATTCCTCTACATCAACAAAAAGAACACCGAAGAGGAAATAACCAAATCAATACCATTCACAGTAGCCCCCAAGAAGATAAAATATTTAGGAATAAATCTTACCAAGGATGTAAAAGACCTATACAAAGAAAACTATAAAACTCTGCTACAAGAAATTCAAAAGGACACGCTTAAATGGAAAAACATACCCTGCTCATGGATAGGAAGACTCAACATAGTAAAAATGTCTATTCTACCAAAAGCCATTTATACATACAACGCACTTCCAATCCAAATACCAATGTCATACTTTAAGGGAATAGAGAAACAAATCACTAATTTCATATGGAAAGGAAAGAATCCCCGGATAAGCAAAACATTACTGAAAAAGAAGAAGAAAGTGGGAGGCCTCACCCTACCTGATTTCAGAACCTATTATATAGCTACAGTAGTCAAAACAGCCTGGTACTGGTACAACAACAGGCACATAGACCAATGGAACAGAATTGAGAATCCAGATATAAATCCATCCACGTATGAGCAGCTGATATTTGACAAAGGACCAGTGTCAGTCAATTGGGGAAATGATAGTCTTTTTAACAAATGGTGCTGGCATACCTGGATATCCATTTGCAAAAGAATGAAACAGGACCCATACCTCACACCATGCACAAAAACTAACTCCAAGTGGATCAAAGACCTAAACATAAAGACTAAAACGATAAAGATCATGGATAAAAAAAATAGGGATAACCCTAGGAGCCCTAATACAGGGCATAAACAGAATATAAAACATTACCAAAAATGATGAAGAGAAACCAGATAACCGGGAGCTCCTAAAAATCAAACACCTATGCTCATCTAAAGACTTCACCAAAAGAGTAAAAAGACCACCTACAGACTGGGAAAGAATTTTCAGCTATGACATCTCAGACCAGCGCCTGATCTCTAAAATCTACATGATTCTGTCAAAACTCAACCACAAAAAGACAAACAACCCAAACAAGAAGTGGGCAAAGGATATGAACACACATTTCACTAAAGAAGATATTCAGGCAGCCAACAGATACATGAGAAAATGCTCTCGATCATTAGTCATTAGAGAAATGCAAATTAAAACTACGATGAGATTCCATCTGACACCAACTAGACTGGCATTAATTCAAAAATCACAAAATAATAAATGTTGGAGAGGCTGCGGAGAGACTGGAACTCTCATACACTGCTGGTGGGATTGTAAAATGGTACAACCACTGTGGAAATCCATCTGGCGTTATCTTAAACAGTTAGAAATAGAACTACCATACAAACCAGAAATCCCACTCCTCGGAATATACCCTAAAAATACAAGACCCTTCACACAAACAGATATATGCACACCCATGTTTATTGCAGCTCTGTTTACAATAGCAAAAAGCTGGAAGCAACCAAGATGTCCATCAACGGACGAATGGGTAAATAAATTGTGGTATATTCACACAATGGAATACTACGCATCGATAAAGAACAGTGACGAATCTCTGAAACATTTCATAACATGGAGGAATCTGGAAGGCATTATGCTGAGCGAAATGAGTCAGATGCAAAAGGACAAATATTGTATAAGACCACTATTATAAGATCTTGAGGAATAGAAAAAACGGAAAAGAACACATACTTTTGTGGTCACAAAGAGGGGAGGGAGGGAGGGAGGGAGGGAGAGGGCTTTTTATTGATCAATCTGTAGATGGGAACTGCTTTGGGTGAAGGGAAAGACAACACTCAAAACAAGGAAGGTCAGCCTAATTGGACAGGATTAAAAGTAAAGAGGTTTCCGAGATAAAATGAAAGCTTCAAAGGATAGCGAAGCAGGGGCTGGGGTCTGGGGAACTTGGTTTGAGAGGACTTCTAAATCAATGGGCAAAACAATTCTATTATGAAAACACTCTGCATCTCACTTTGAATTGTGGCACCTGGGGTCCTAAATGCCAACAAGCAGCCATCTAAAATACATTAATTGGTCTCAACCCACCTGGAGCAAAGGCAAAGGAAGAACACCAAGGTCACACGACAACTAAGAACCCAAGAGACAGAAAGGGCCACTTGAACCAGAGACCTACAATATCCTGAGACCAGAAGAACAAGTTGGTGCCCGGCCACAATCGATGTCTGCCCTGTCAGGGAGCACAAGAGTCAACTCCTGAGGGAGCAGGAGACCAATGGGATACAGACCCCAAATTCTCATTAAAAGACCACACCTAATGGTATGATTGCGACTAGAGGAATCCCAGAGACAATGCTCCCCAGAACTTCTGATGGCACAGGACAGGAACCAACCCCGAAGACAAATCATCAGGCATGAAAAGGACTGGTCAGTGGGGGGGAGAGAGATACTGATGAAGAGTGAGCTAATTAAATCAGGTGGACACGGGAGAGTGTGTTGGCAACTCTTGACTGGAGGGGGGATGGGAAGATAGAGAGAGAGGGAAGAAGGTAAAATTGGCACGAAACGAGAGACTGTAAGGGCTGACTCAATAGAGGGAGAGCAAGTGGGAGAAGGGAGTAAGATGTAGGTAAACCTACATGTGACAGACTGATTGGAATGGTAAATGTTCACTTGAAGCTTAATAAAAATTTAAAAAAAAAAAAAAAAGTTCAAATCCACCAAGCACTCTTTGGAAACTCTATGGGGTAGTTCTGCTCTGCCTATAGGGTTGATATGAGTTGTAATCCACTCGAGGGCAGTGGGTTTGGTTTTTGTATTTTATACCTCTTGTTATAAGCACACTGGCATATCGATTTTCTTTGTTATGTTAGTGAGGCTATATTAGCATAGAGTATGTCTTCAGTGAATATCTTTTGAGATATAAAAGAGCAGGTTAAGGAAGCAAACAACTACATGATACAAGCTGTATAATCTCCCAAGGAACCTAGGAAAAGATGCTGAAAAGAGACTGTAACTTTTCCCCAGAGCAGAGAGAGGGAGAGAAAGCCTTCCTCTAGAGTTAGAGCTCTGAATTCTGACTTCTACCCTCTGAAACTGTGAGAGAATAATTTCTGTTTGTTGAAGCTACCCACTTCTGGTATTTCTGCTATAGCAGCACTACATAACTAAGACAAACAGGAATACACACCACGGATTCCTCGGGTACCGCAGCCATTTGGCCCATGACCCAAACCAGCAGGTATAGCACCATGGTGGTGACATGGCTACCCAGACCAGCAAGCCCCAGAGGAATCATGAAATAGACCCTGCCATGGAAATCCATAAGGATCACAAAGCAGATGGACCAAAGACAATCCCCGACTCAGCCTAATCTCGCTCATCGTGGGGACACTCCTGCTGAACTCCCACCCAAAGAGATTGTCTGCTGGCTTCCACTAGACAGCCCACAAAAGTCCTCCCTCCTCCCTCAGGGTTGGTCCACATCTCAGGGCCACATCTATGCACCTCAGACACACCACTCTACAATGCCACCCCATTTTGAAAAGGGGCAACAGGAAATTGGCATACCTCTGCTTCTCTGGCACTGCCCCAGACTTGCAGTCAATGGGACTTTTGGGCATACTTCTCTGCACTCCACATCACATTGCTACACCTGACAACCTGCATCCCATAATTCCCAACACCCCATGCCCAGACAAGTAGCAGGCTGGGATGAGAACTGAATCTTGCAGCCTATGAGGAAGGTGGGTTGGGCTGAGTGGTTTCCCTTTAGAATTCTTTCTCTCAGTGGAAAGGCTGGAATGGGTGACTCAAAGAGAGGCCCCAGGTAGGCACCATTGAGGGCTGGGGTGTCCAGCAGGGCTGTGGCCACTAAGTAGACCCTGCCCACCGGATGTGGCTCAAGAAGGGGCAGCTCTGAGGCCCTAACCAGTGAAGTTCCCAGGAAAAACGGCAGTGCTGGCAGGACAGTGGACAACCAGGTCCAAACAGCCAAGGGCTGGCACAGCCATTTTCCTGGGGACATCATGCAGGGCTTCTGGATCAGCCTGGCCTTCTGTTAGCTGAGCCGCTCACTTCACCTTCCCTAGGACCCAACCAAGTACCATGCTCATACTTCAGAAACAAACAACCTTCTAGTAATGGCTTCTCTCCTCCTCAGTCTCTCTTGGACCACTGGTCAGATGGTCCATCTTGCATGACAACAGCCCACAGAAAACAGACACTCCCAGGCAGCCCTCCTGCACAGACCCCATACCAGGGAAGAAAGTGTGGGCAACCCCCTATGAACCTTCACCTTATGACCACAGCTCCCGGGGGCTGGGCTCCTTCATACTTGCAGAACAGAGCATCACTTCAGACACATTCCCAGGGGCCAGGAGTGCAGGGACTGGGCCAGCCTGCCAGCCTGCCCCATGTGCAGAGAAGACCACCAAGCAGAGATCTATGGCCTGGGGCTCTGGTCACCTGGGCCAGGTGAGCCCTCCAAGGAGCCTGTAGCAGTACAGGGGCCCAGGAACAGAGGGCTTTTTGTCTAGAACCCTCCCATTCTGTAACTATAAGTGCCTGTAGCAAAAACCTGCCTCTCAGCTCCTGGGGTAGCATGGCCAGGGTGAGCACAAGACTCAAGGATAGCATCCATCCTACCCTTAGCTGGGAGCTTTTCAGGTTCCACTTGGATCACAGCCATCCTGGATACCAGCATGTGTCTGGCCACAGGAAGTCAGGCAAGACAGAAGAGACCATTCGGCGCTTCACCCCTGCTCAAGCTCCCCTTAGGCAGACACCCAGCACGCAGAGACCTCCATGGCCCACAGAGCAAGGTGCCAACAGAGGGAGACAGCAGGATTGCTAGCAACCCTCCCTATACCCTTGAGGGAGCACTGTTCACACTGGTCCCCAGTGGGCATGACTGCAGCCAAGCCCCCACCCCCTATGTGGAGGACCCCAAGAAGGTAAGGGGAGTCAGTTCCAGCTCTGCCTAGGAGCCTCCAGGGACTGGAAAAGGAAAGGATGGTATAGCTGGCCCAGTATTCACTGCACAGAAGTTCACTGAGGCAGCATGTGAAGTGCCACTCCTTCGGGCAACAACTGATCTCTAGCCTATCATGGACCCCATCCACCTCGAGGTCATTAAGAGCTCCTCCCCACAAGAGCATAGTGTAGCGTTCTCCGCAAAGCATCCTCTTGATGAGGTCATCCTCTGGGACACTGTGCTAGAAATCTGCCAGCCTCCAGGAAAGGGGGTCCCAGAGCAGCCTCTCCAGGAGCTGGCCCCACAGGAATCCCTCCTCAGTCATCTAGGCCAGGAACCAAGTGGAGTCAGATGGGACCTGAGCCACTTGGGTCCTGATGCCTTTCCTCTAACACAGGCCCAATCCATGCCCTGCAGGACTTCCCTCCTCTTCCCAGCCTAGTACCAGAGTCCTGCTTTGTGTCATCCAACCCTCTTTCCTTCTCCCTGCCATCCATCCCAGTCCACCACAGGCCCCCGCAGGCAGTACAGGTCAGACAGAATTCCTACCAACCTGCCTGTGACTCCAAAGACGGCCCCACAGCATCCTGAGTTCAGCCAGTGCAGCCAGACCACCATTCATGGTGTGGCCGTTCTCCTGTCCCCCCATGCCCCCTCGATCTCAGCCTCACTCTGAGATGCCTAGCAGCACTGACAGCCTGAGCACCTCCTCCCCCAGCCCACCAGCTAGCCTTGCAGCTATACAGAGAGGCTCCCTGGACCCTCACTGCAGCCACCCTGCCCGGCTCAAGCCCCAGTTCTGGTCACAGGGCGTCGAGCTGTGGTAGATGACTATGACTAGGGTAACACAGTAGCACCACCCATAGCACCAACCACCCGCTCCACACAAGTCCCAATGTCTCCCAGACCCTGGGGTGAGGGCGGGGGAAGTACAGTTGGAGAGTGGCCCTCTGTGAGTCTGGCCACCTGGAGGGAGGGGATACTTGTGCTTGCAGAGGGAACCCCAGTGATGACCTCATGGGCCCAAAGACTGTCAAAGGCACAGTGCAGTGCCTTGCCTGGGACTAGACAAAGGCAGAGCAAGGCCCGGACTGGTGTCAGGTGTGTACAAAATTAACTCCTCAACCTCTGCCAGCCTGATCCTTAAGGCCTCCATCATCACTCCTTACTGTAGGGACACTGAGTAATGAGCAGTGAAGGGTCTGGGGCAGGTTCACCCAGACTGCTAGGGAGGGAGCTGAGAGCCCCAGTTGCTGCTCAAGGCCACTGTGACAATTCCTGGAGACCGTGGACTCTGAGCCATGAGCCTGAACAGTGTGCTCCCACAGTTTCCCAGGGGGCCTCCATCAAGTCCCTACCCTCGTTCCCTGGGGATATCCTTCCCCCACACACTGGAAGCTCAGATGCCCTGGGGCACATGGCTCAGCCTCTGAGGCCCTCCGGGGCCCTCCAGCCCCTGCAGGGGCAGGCAATATTGTCTGGGCCCTGGCACTGTGGGTCTTGGAGTAGTAGTGGTTACCACAGTGGCATAACCCTGCTGAAAATCACCCAGCTCTTGCCGGCTGTGTTTGTAGTTAGGCCTGGTCACATCAGGCTGTCCTCCTAAAGGTCCCAGTAGTTGGAAGCATGATCCCCTTTCCATAACAAGGGTCGGAAGACATAGCCACATGCCTGTCAACAGCAAAGACCCTCACTCACTGCCCACCTAGAGGGCACCCATGTTGGACAAGGCTCTGGCCACCCACCTCCGGCTGAGCTGAGCTATGCCCCGACACCCAGATTGACCATCCAGCTTCCCCAGTGCCACCCCTAACACTTCAGAGAAATCACACACTGCTTCCCTCAGCTGGGCAGTATCAGTCCACCCTTCTCCTGGACCCCACTGGCTCCTAGCCTGATGTCACTGGTGCTCTTGCCCCAGAGCAAGAGCAGAAGCAGACCCAGGGCCTCTGAGGCTGTGAGGCTGCCCACTTCCTCATGGTGGCCAGGGCGAGCTCCTGAGCAGTGTGGTGGGATTGGGGGGAGGGAGGGGATAAGGTCTTGCTAAATGGGCCTCAGACACCCCCTACCCCAACCACCAGGACTCACCACGAACCACTGGACCCCCACCTGCTCAGCCTCCCAAGGGCTCTGAGGTCCCACAGTGAGAGCTCAGATTTGTCAGTTCCCCAAGACTCTGTTCTGTCCTGAACAACATCACCCCCGCCATAGCCCACTGCCCACAACCCAGTTCAGAGGCCACAGAACGGCAGGGTGGAGGCCTGTGGAAGCCTGCTCCACACCAGGACCACCACTCTAGAAGGGGCAGTGTGGGTTGTCTGGGCAGAGAGGGCTCTTGGAGACGCAGGGCTCTGGGTTGTCCCCTTTCAAACGCAAGTGACTCTTACCAGAGTGCCCCCAAACACCCCTTCAGTGGCCCCAGGGCACCCCAGCCCTCATCGGTCCTTCTCTCCCCTCTGCTGTCTTCTCCTCCTTCCCTCACGTGGAAAGCACCAGGAAAGCAGGGCTGGTGGGGGCACAAGGCAATGGATGCCTAACATTTGGCACAATGCTCTAATGCCATGCTACTACTACTATGGTGCTTACTACCACTGTGGCTGACTTCTCAGAAAATTCCTCCAAGACTCCTGCAGGGGCGGACAAGGGGAAAAACCCAACTCTGCCCCTCTTCGATCCCCTAAGGCTGGGACCTGTCTCCAGGTCCTAACTCCTCCACTCAGCTCCTGGCCAGGGCAGCAGTAGATAGTGATGCCAATGGAGGGCAGAAGCCCTAAAAGTTCGGAGGGGGCCTCAGCTGAGAATGCTTCTTTGCTATTCCCAGCTCATTCCTGCTTCCCCACTTGTCTCTTTCCCTGGGGTTATCATGCACCCAACGACCCCAGGTCCTCATTCGGGAAGGGCACATTCTGTACAGACACTCTCACAGTCAGTTTACCACCATACTGCCTCAGGCCAGAGCCAAAAGACTTTTGGGGAGCCCCCTCATGTGGTAGCCAACACAGCCAGGACCTGAGATGGCAGCTACCTTTGAGACAGCACTGCAGAGGCCCCAAATACACAGTGACAGTGCAGAGAGACACCAGGCCATATATAGCTAGGCTCCTATCACAGTGCTCTGACTAATTAGCCACTCCATTGCAGCTCCCTTCTCCCCACTCCCACCTCGTAGTCAGGGGCAGATCGTGACATGTGCATTGACTTTGGAGGCTTGAAATTCTGGAGAAAAAGCCCAGGGCTGAGGGACACCCACCCCTCCCTGTCAAGGCCAGAAAAGACCAATGTTTGCCCAGAGGGCAGCCCTGGCCAGACCCAGCACAATTTGTGCAGGTCCATGACACAGTGCTTATGACTGAGGACACAGCGACTCCAGTCGCACATACAATTCACCCAGGGGCCTCCAGGACTAGAGAGGCTCAGAGCCAAGGCCACAGAGCTGGTCAAGATCACTCCCCATTTGGCCTTACCTGCCACTCCTCACTGTAGGCAGCAGAAGGTACACAGGGATTTGGTGCTGCCCTGTGTCAAGGTGTGTATAGAGAGAGCTACCACTGTGCAAAAGAGTGAGTCAAAAACTGGACCCCAGCACCCAGAGGAGGGACAGAAAGAGAGGCCAATGTTGGAGCTTGAGACTTGTCAAGCTCTGACACTAACCCCCAACTAACAACTGGGACCCTGAAAGGAGCTTTGCTTCATGGTGAGGACTAAGAAGCATGACCAGGGAGGAAGTCCTGGGTCGTGGATGGTGGGCCTGGAGCTCAACCAGTGTCATAGACCCCTTTAAGGAAGCCAGACAGGGCCAGCCCAGTGAAGGTAAAGTTCAGCTGATAGGTGGACTTCAACAGAACATAGCCCATGCCCAGTCAGAGCCCAGAAGTGGGACCTGTGCCAGGAAGGATCAGTTGGGGGACTACCTGGGGAGCCCCAGTAGGTGGTCGCTCCTCCTACCCCAGGAAAGAGTCCCACCTATTTGTCCTTCAGCCTATCTGCAGACTAGACAAACCCACTGCCCTCACCTCCAGTGGTGAGATCATCCTGGAAGCAGGTCTCTGTGGAGCCCGAAATCCAGCATGGACCCCTCCATGGTCCTTAGTAGGTGCCTCTCCTGCCTTTGAGGATGCCACAGCAGTCAGGACCCAGGCATGCTTTGGTACATTAGGCCCACAGTGGTACAGCAGGAGGTCATCTGGCTAGGTGGGACAGGACTCTGCCCACTCCTCATGCTACCTCCATGTGTGCTCACCAACCTGTTTCTCCCATTTCATCATCGTGGCCCAGAGCCTGTCTTCTACAGCAGGAGCCATTGACCCACTCCAGAAGGGTGCCGAGGGCATCACTCACCAGTTGCCTTTCCTGAGTCCAGATGGGCCAGCACCATTCAAAAGGGATGGGGGCCTGTGGGCCTGACAACCTGGGCTCCAGGTCAGCCCTGGCCTTGGCGACTGCAGAGTTATGCAGGCCTCCAGCCACCTAGCCCCAACTAGCCCTCCTTGGAGCCCTGGGCTCAGCCAGACCTGTGGTGCCCCCTTGGGCAGAGAGGCAGTCCCACTAACAGGCCCCATGCTCTGCACCCCCCCCCCACACACACACAGGAAGGTGATAAGCTCTAGGCCAGTAAGGCCTTAGAAGTCAGATTTAAGGCGTCAATTTTCCCTTCCTTCCCCTCCTTCTGGCCCTGCTGCTCCCCAGACCTCCAGCCCCTCCTGTCATGCCTCTTAGCCACAAGCCTCAACTTTCTGTTGCTTCTGCTCTTTCCCCTCCACTTACACACAGTACATGGAGATTTTCAAACGCTGCTTTTAGCATAAAGATAGGACCAGCCTGCACATTTCTCTATGACTTGTCCCCCACCCTGAAGTCAACAATATATTTCTTCATTCATTCCCAAATCCACAAGACTTCATTCATTCAGTAAATATTCTAGCACCCGTAGTACATGTCAAGCCCTGAGAGACCAAGACGAATGCGTCCTGAACCCTGGGGTTTACAGCCAAGTACAGATGACCCTCATAGCTGTGCAAACATCTGCATGCATGCAATGTGAGACCAGGAAGGAAGCTCAGGGAGTCTTCGGAGTGGATTACCAGGACATAAAACATACCTTAACACATTTCAGAGAATAAAAATCATTAAAAGTATGTTGTAGACTACAATAGAATTAAACTAGAAATCAATAATACAAAGAGAATTGAGAAATATCAAAATATTTGGATATTAAACAACACACTTCTCAGTAACACTCGGGTCAGAAAAGAAGTCTGAAGACAAATTTAAAGATACTCTGAACAAAATGGAAATGAAAGACAATTTATTAAAATATGTGGGATGCAGCAAAGGAGTGCTTAGAGAGTAATTTATACCATTGAATCCATATGTTAGGAAAGAAGAAAGATATTTAGTCAAGTTTTTAGGAAAGAAGAAACATGTTTAATCAAGTCTAAGCTTCCATTTTACAAAACCAGAAAATGAAAACCAAATTAATTCTGACATAAGCAAAAAGAAGACAAAAATGGAGCAGAAGGCAATGAAATTGAAAATAGACATTTAATAGAATTCAGTGAAACCAAAAGCAAGTACTTTGAAGAGATCAGTAAATTTGGTAAATCGCTAGCCAGGCTAACCACAAAAAGAGGACAGAAGACATAAATTACTAATACCAAAAATGAAAAAGCAGTCATCACTACTGATCCCATGGAGGTCACAAGGATAATAAGGGGATATTATGAACAACTCTATACCCACATATTTGATAACTTAGATGAATCATAACAGTTCCTTGAAAGACAGAGGGTTCTGCAGAGACTACTGCCCCATCCCCAAGCCCTGGGAACCCAGGGCATTAGTGACATCCTAGGTTTGATCCCAAAGCTGCATCTTTCAAAACAACCAACCACAGGAAGGATGCAATGCCCTGAAGACTCACAGTCCACTTAGCCAAGAAGGACACAGAGTAATAGATGGAAACAACTTGAGACCCCAAAGTCCTCCTGGAGCAGGAGGGACCAAAGTTTGCACAGACAAACTACCACACTTACTCAGGATCCCAGCAGGGGTTTGCTCCCCATAAGGCTCCTCCTTGGCAACAGTGGAACCCACGGCACTCACCCAGCCTGCTCGCAGCAGCCCTGGAGACAGCCATCTCTCGGCCCCCAAAAGGGCTGGTCACAGTCATCCCACCTCACCTGAATTCCAAACCCAAACCTCTGGAACTTTTGGAATCCCCACTGCAGAGGGTGGACAGGGCTGTCCCAGGCAGGAGGATTGTGTAGGGACACGAGTTACCATGACAATATCAAAGTGGTAGTTCCTGGTATTACCACAGTGACACAGCACCTGCCCAAAAGCCTTGTCCATTGCAGCACCCTGGGGTGCAGCCTGGTGGTGCCCATCAACTCCCACAGGGCACATGGCATCTGACCTGCCACCTACCCAGAGAAGTAAGAGTTTGGAGACAATGGGACAAGGATGTCCTACTGATGACAACAGAAAAGGAGGCCCAGCTCCTGGGGCAGTTGGAGGCCTGCTGTCTTAGTCATCTAGTGCTGTTGTAACAGAAATATCACAGGTGGGTGGCCTTAACAAACAGAAGCTTATTCTCTCACAGTCTAGTAGGCTAGAAGTCTGAATTGAGGGCGCCAGCTTCAGTGGAAGGCTTTCTCTCTCTTTGGGCACTGGAGGAAGGTCCTGTCATCGATTTTCCTCTGTCTAGGAGTTTCTCAACACAGAAACCCCAGGTCCAAAGGATGCACTCTGCTTCTGGCACTACATTCTTGGTGGCATGAGGCTCCACTGTCTCTCTGCTTGCTTCTCTCTTTTATGTCTCAGAAGAGATCGACTCAAGATACAACTTAATCTGGTAGATTGAGTCCTGCCTCATTAACATAATGCTTTAAATTCAGCCTCATTTACATTGTAGTGGTAGGATTCACAATAAGTAAGAATATTACATCAAATGACAGAATGGTGGGCAATCACACAATACTGGGAACTGTGGCCTAGCCAAGTTGACACACATTTTTGCTAGACACAATTCAATCCATAACCCCAGCTCTGCAAGAGGGAGTCGGAACCGAAACAGGTATAAACCAGGGCGTTGTGATCTTTCCTCACGTGTGCACAGAGAACAACAAGAGAGTAGAAAGGTGGGCTAGTGCCTGTGATCA
Organism: Loxodonta africana; assembly: GCF_030014295.1. Classification (NCBI taxonomy): domain Eukaryota; kingdom Metazoa; phylum Chordata; class Mammalia; order Proboscidea; family Elephantidae; genus Loxodonta; species Loxodonta africana. Next base: position 27,232,034 of record NC_087362.1, read on the forward strand.
CGAGGAAGAGCCCAGCCTGGTAGGCATGGGGGGAGAGGGAGAGGGGACATGCCCAGTGCATTTACACTCTCTGTATATTTTGAAATTTTCACCAGGTGCAGATACTGTATTTATAATGGGATTTGTAGTGAAGGAATACAAGTTTATTTTTTGAAAACTTATCCCAAGACAGTGCTAGAAGTGGCCCAGGTCCTGAGCTGTGACCTCTGTCCCTCCCACCTGCCCCTCTGTGGAGCCTAGGGTCTCTGGATGCCATCCAACCCTGACTCCATGAGGGAGAGTCCAGCAAAAGGGAAAAGGGCCCCCTGAGCAGCAACAGCAAGGCACAAGTCAGAGGTGGAGCCAGGTGTCCCTCTCAGGGTATTGGCATGCAAGCTAGCCTGGGAGGACATAGACCACAGCGCCTGGTGGCTGCTAACACACAGCCACAGCTGGGAGGAGCTCCTAGGACCCAGGTCACTGCCCCTAAGGCACACCCTGCACTCTCACAGAATAAAGAGCAAATTTCCAATCCACACTTCTGGCACCACTTTTCTGTGGCATGAGGTCCCCCTGTCTCTCTGTTCCTCTTTTATATCTCAGAAGAGATTGACTCATGATACAAGATAATCTTGTACATTGAATACTGTTCATTAACATATCTGCCTCTAATCCTGCCACATTAACATTACAGAGGTAGGATTTACAACTCAAAGAACAATCCTATCAAATGACAAAATCAGTCCTGGGCACTCACACAAGACTGGGGACCATGGCCTAAGTTGACACATATTTTCTGGGGACACAGTTCAATCCATAACACCAGCCCTGCATAAGTGAGATGAAACTGAGGCATGTATTCACCAGGGTATTTTGTTCTTTCTGGTGTGCACAGAGAATACCAAGAGGGTTGTACTGTAAGCCTCTGCCTGTGAGGCATGGAGGCACAAGGAAGTGGGATATGCTTTGTCCATTTCCACTCTTCGTTATATTTTAAATTTTCACCAGGTGCAGAGAATGCACTTATAATGGGATTTATACTGAGTGAATAAAAGTTCTTTTGTTGTTTTTTTGTTTTGTTTTGTTTTTAACTCACCCATTGGCATGCTGGAACTGCTCCAGGTCTTAAACTGCAACTTCTGTCCCTCACACCTGCCCCTCTGTGGAGCTCAGGTCTCTGAGCACCATCCACCCTTGACTCCCTGAGGGCGAAGCCAGCACAAGAACAAAGAGTCTTCTGAGCAGAGGCTGAAGGCACAAATCAGAGGGGGAGGCAGGCAGCGCACTCAGGGCATTGAGGTCCAGGCCACCCTGGGAGGAAGTAGGGAACAGGGCCTGGGGTAGCTGCTGACCCACAGCCACTGCTGGGAGGAGCTCCTAGGACCCAGGTCTCTACCCTTAAGGCACATCCTGTGCTCTCACAGAGTAGGGAGTAAACTGCAGAGTCACTGCCCTAGGCATCCCCCTGCCCTGGGCTGGAGAAGCCCAGACCTCCCACCTTGACCTCTGCTCCCTCCTCCCACCTTCCTGGGTTAGGTGCTGCTAGCCCCTAGGATATAAAAGGACACCCAAGTAACCCATGCACAGTGGTGATGGGACTCACCCACCCTGGGTGCTGCTGCAGTGGTGGAGGGGCTGATTTCCAAGATGGACAGACACCTACCAGCTCAGGGGGAGTCCCATGACAGGCTGACATAGCCATGCCACCCCGGGAGCCCCCCCCCACCTCAGGTGTTTCAGCAAGCAGATTCTCAGGCACAGGGCACAGCCCCAAGCTCATCAGGTCTCTACCTCTGGGGTTGTCTGCCCACCATCCTGCCAGAGGGGGATCAGGGACAGGCCTGCACAACTGTGGTATTACCGTGATGGTCCTGGCTCTTAAGGCCCCAGCCTCACAATGCCTTGCAAAAGCCCATCCCTATACCCCAGACCCTCCCACCAGGCACTGCAGCCTCACCCACGATTTTGAAATGTGTTATGGATCAAATTCTGTCCCTCAAAACAATGTGTTATAAATCCTAACTCCTATCCCTGTGGCTAGAATTCCACCTGGGAATAGTTTTCTTCATTGTTTAGGCACTACAAATATAAGGTGTGTCTTGAATCAATTTCTTTTGTGATAAAAAAAGAGCAGATTAAGCAAGCAAACGAGTACATGATAGAAGCCACGTGAACTTCTTCTAGGAATAGAAGTTGAAAAGAGGCAAGGACAGAGAGAGAGAAAGCCTTCCTCTAGTGTCAGCACTCTGAAGTCGGACTTCTAGCCTCCTAAAGGGTGAGAAAATACCTTTCTGTGAAAGTCACCACTTGTGATATTTCTGCTATAGCAGCACTAGGTAATTAAAACAAACAGGGACACACCACCATGGATTCTGCGGGTACTACAGCCATGTGGCCGGTGACCCAAGGCAGCAGGTATAGCACCACCATGGTGACATGGCTCCCTGGACACCCAAGCCCTGGAGCATCACCACAGAGACCTCACCAGGGAAATCCATACTAGTCATGAAACACACGGACCAAAACTAACTCCGAACTCAGCCTAATCTCGCTCATAGTGGGTCTGCTCCTCCTGACCACCCCTCCCCCCAAGGCCATTGTCTGCTGGCTTAGAGTGGACAATCCAGAAAATCACTCCTCCTCCTTCCGGGTTGGTCAACAAATCAGTGCCACAGCTTGGCATCTCAGACACACTACTTTGTGATGCCCCCCCATTTTGGACAGAGGCAGCAGCAAGGTTGGGCTGCACCTGGTGCCCTGGCACTGTCCCAGCCCTGCCTTCACTGGGTCTCTTGGTCATACATCCCTGCACCCCACACCAAGCTGCACCCCATACCCAGCCAGAAAACAGACTGGTTGAGAATTGAATCTTGTTACCTATGAGGGTTTCAGAAACCCTGGTGGCATAGTGTTTAAGTGCTACGCGGCTAACCAAGAGGTCAGCAGTTCAAATCCACCAGGCACTCCTTGGAAGCTCTATGGGGCAGTTCTGCTCTGTCATGTAGGGTCCCTGTGAGTCAGAATCAACTCAACGGCAGGGGATTTGGGGGGTTTTTTGGTTTTATCTCTGAGGAGGGTAGGTGGGGCCGAGTGGTTTCGTTTTAGAATTCTTTGTCCTTGTGGAAAGCCTGGGTGGGCCGCTGTAGGTGCAACTGAGGGTTGGGGTGTCTAGCAGGCGCGTGGACTCCAAGTAGCCTCTAGCCAACCACCCATGCCCACAAGGGGGTGCATTCACGGCCCTAACCAGGGGAGCTGCCCAGAAGAGGTGGCTGTGCTGGCAGGATGCTGGTCAACCAGGTCCAAGCAGCCAGGGTCTGGCATTACCTGCTTTCGTGCAGAAAAGTCATGCAGGGCCCCTGGAACAGCCCAGGCTTCTATGAACCATGCCTCTCACTTCACCTCCTCTAGGAGCCAACCGTGGATCATGCTCACACTTCAAAAACAAAGAACTTCCAGTAATGGGTGTCTCGCCTCCTAAGTCTGTCCCTGGTCACTGGTCAGCTGGTCCACCCTGCATGAGAACAGCCCACATTAAACTGGCACCCTTGGGCAGCCCTCCTGTACAGACCCCACCTCAGGGAAGGAAGTGTGGGCACCCCACTATGCACCTGCACCCATGAAAACAGACCCTGGGGGGCTGAGTTTGTCCATACGTTGCAGAGTACAGTGTAACCTCAAACCCCTTCCCAGTGGCCAGGACCACAGGGACTGGGCCAGACTGCCTGCCTGCCCTGTGTGTAGAGAAGACCACTGAGCAGTGATCTGGGTCTGGGGCGCTGGTTGCCTGGGTCAGGTGAGCTCTCTAAAGAGCTATGAGCAGGGCAAGGGCCCAGGAACCCAAAACTTTTTGCCAAGGACCCTCCCATTGTGTAAAGATAACTACCACAGTGACAGACTCAGCAGAAAAAATCCACCCCTCAACTCCCAGCTTCCCATGGCCAGGGTCAGCACCAGAACCAGGGACAGCATCCATCTGCCCCTTAGCTGGTGGCTTCCAAGCCCAGCCTGTCCTGGGACCCCAGCTCCCAGGATCCCAGAATATGTCTGGCCACAGGTAACCACTCGAGACCTGAGATAGCACCAGATGCCTCACGGTGGTCAAGCTCTGTGGGCAGACAGTCCCTACCCAGAGAACACTATGGCCCACAGAGTCAGGCACCAGCACGGGGAGGAAGTACCCTTTGCTAGCAACCCTTCTCTCCGCTCCTGAGGAAGCACTATTCCCACTGTCCCCAAGTGGGCATGACTACAGCTGAGCCCCCACCCCAACGTGAGGCAGTCCAGTCTTGGAGAAGGTCAGTTGGGGAGTCAGTTCCAGATCTGCCTGGAAGCCTCAGGAGGCTGACAGAGGAAAGGACACTGTACCTGCACAGAAGTTCACTGAGGGAGCATGTCAGCCTAGGCTCCTTTGGGCAGCAAGTGATCCCTAGCCTGTCGCAGACTCCTACCCACCTCGAGGTCTGGAAGGGCTTCTCCCCAGAAGAGGGATAGTGCAGGGCTCTCTGCACATCGGTGTCTGGTTGAGGTCATCATCAGGGACACTGTGCTGGAATCTGCCAGCCCCCAGGGAAGGGGGTCCCAGAGCAGCCCGTCCAGGAGCAAGTCCCAAAAGAATCCCTCCTCTGTCTTCTGGGATAGGAACCAGGTAGAGTCAGGTGGGACACGAGTTCAGGTGGGTCCTGATTCAGTTCCTCTACCAAACAACCAGCCCATACTCTGTAAGCCTTTCCTCCTCCTCCCAGCCCAGTACCAGAGACCTGTGGGTTGGCATCCACCCCTATTTTCTTCTCCCTTGCACCCATACCAGCCGGACCCAGGCCCCCGAAGGTAAAGTAGGACACATGGAGTTCCTATCACCCAGCCTCTGGGCACTCAGGAGGCCCCCAAGCATCCAGACTGACATCCACACTGTCTCTGGTCTCCTGTCCACCTATGCCACTTCGGTGACCCCCTCACCCTTGAACTTCCAGCGCCACTGAGAACCTGAGAATTTTCTTCCCTCCCTCTCATCCAGCCCACCAGCTAGCCCCACAGGAATGACTGCAGAGTGAGGCTGGCCACCTGGACCCTCTGTGCTTCTGTAGATACACCAGCCTGCCCAGGCCCCAGACACAGATCTTCTCATAGAGCATCGAGCTGTGGTGGATGACAATGACTATGATGATCACAGTGGCACAAACCATAGCAGCAACCACCTGCTCCACACAAGCCCCAGTGCTTCTGAGACCCTGGGGCGGGGGAGTGGGAGAAAGGCAGTTGGAGGGTGCCCCTCTGTGAGTCTGGCCACCTGGAAGGAGGGCATAGTGGTACTTGGGGTTGGGACCCCAGTGATGACCAAAGGACTAAAGGATGCTCAAAGGGGCAATGTAGGGCCCGGTCTGGGACTAGGCAAAGGGTGATGGAGACCCAGGCTCGTGTCAGGAATGTACACAAGAAACCCATCCTCTGCCACCTTGCTCCATCCAGACTATATCATCATTCCCTCACCATGGGGAAATTCAGGTATGAGCAGTGAAGGGCCAGGGGCAGGCTCACCCAGATAGCTACAGAGGGAGCTGAGAGCACAAGCTGCTGGCTCAGGCTACTGGGGCAATTCTGGAGACCAAGGACTCTAAGCCATAAGCCTGGAGAATACCCCCACAATCCCCCAGGGGTTTCCATTAAGACCCCACTCTCTTGTAGGGATATCTTTCCCCCACACTGCTGGCAGCTCAGCCTCCCAGGGGCACTTGGCCCAGCCCTCTGAGGCCCTCTGTGGCCCTCCAGCCCCTGCAGGGGCAGGCAGTTTTGTCTGAGTCCCTGTCACTGTGGGCGGTAGACAAGTAGTAGTTACCACAGTGGCATGGACCCTGATAAAAATCACCTGACTCCCGTCGGCCATATTAGTAGCTAGGCCTGGTCACCTCATGCTGTCCTCCCAAAGGTCCTGGAGGTTGGAAGCGTGATCCCCTCTCCATAACAAGGCTCGGGAAGCATAGCCACAAACCAGTCAACGGCACAGACACACACCCACTGGCCACCTAGGAGGCATCCGTGCAGGAGAGGGCTCTGGCCATCCGCCTCCGGCTGAGCTGAGTGGCACCCAGAACCCCAGGTGTCCAGGCCCCAGCTTCAGCAGCACCACCCCTAGCAATTCAGAGAAACCACACAATGCTTCCCTCAGCTGGGCATTCTCAGGCCACCCTTCTCCTCACCTGCTCTGGCTTCTGGCCTGACCTTACTGACTCTCCTGCCCCTGAGCAAAAGCAGGAGCAGACTGAAGGCTTCTGAGGCTGTGAACCTGTCCACTTCCTGATGGTGGCCACCTTGAGCTCCTCTGCAGAGAAGGCTTAGGCCTTGATAACTGGCCTCAGGCACTTGCTACCTCATCCACTACCCCTACCCTGAACCACCAGACCAATGACTGCAAAGGCCACTGAGGGCCCTGAGGCCCCACACTGAAATCACAGAATATTTGATGCTCCCAACAATCCTTTTCCCTGGACAACCCCTCAAAAGAACCACTGACCACAGTCCAGGCCAGAGGTCACAGAAATGTACAATGAAGGCCTGTGGAAGCCTGCTCCACTCCCAGGCCACCAGGCCAGGAGGTGCAGAGGGGATTGTCTGGGCAGAGTTGTGTACTGGAGACCCCTGGGCTCTAGGTTGCCCCCTTTCAGGCCCCAGTTCCTCTTAGCCCCATGTATCCCTTCACTTCCCCCAGGGCAACCCAGCCCTCAACACTCCTTCCTCCCCTCTGCTGTGGTCTCCTCCTTCCCTCAAGTGGGAAGCACCTGGACACTATGCCAGATGTGGGCGCAGAGGCTGGATGCCCAAGATTTCGTATGAGGCTCTAATGCTGTGATGCTACTATAGTGATGACTACTACCACAGTGACTGACTTCCCAGCAAATACCAGCCAAGACAACTGCAGGGGCAGACCGGGGAAGAAACCATCCCTGCCTCTTTTCATAGCCCTGGTGGTGGGACCTGTCTCCAGGTCCCATCTCCTCCACCTAGTACCTGACTGGGGCAGCAGTAGATAGTGATGCTGGTAAAGACAAGGGGTTCTGGCAGCTGAGGGGTGTGGGGAGAGGGGCAAAAGGCTCTTCTCAGGATGCTCCTTTACCACCCCAACCGCATTCCTGCCACCCCTGGTCTCTTCCTCCAGAGTTCTCAGGGTCTCCAACAATGAGAGATCCACACTCTGGGAAAGGGCACATTCTCCACAGGACCTTCTCTCAGTGGGGTTACTCCCATAGTGACTCAGGGCAGAGCAAAAAGACTTTTGGGGTGGCCTCCTCATGTGATAGCCAACACAGCCAGGACCTGGTGTGGGAGACCCTTTTGGGACAGCACTGCGGAGTCCTGGAATGCCCAGTGACAGTGGGGAGAGGGACACCAGGCCACCCTGAGCTGGGCTACAATCACAGTGCTCTGATCCAGATGGCCACTCCATCGCAGTTCCCACTGACCCTGCAACCAGTGGCAGATTCTAACCTGTGCATTGACTTTGGAGACTTGGACTTCTGGAGAACAGACCAGGGCTGAGGGACAGCACCCAATCCTGCCAAGGCCAGAAAAGGCCAATGTTTGCCCAGGAGAACATCCCTGGTCAGACCCAGCAGAATTTGGGCAGGCCCACAACACACTGGTTATTATGGCTAGGACCACAGTGCCACACATCACACATAAAACTCATCCAGTGGCTTCTGGACTAGAGAGGCTCAGAGCCAAGGCCAGAGAGCTCTTCAAGACCACTCTCCATGCAATCCTGCCTGGTACCCTACCCTACAGGCAGCAGAAGGTACAGAGGGATTCTGTGCTGCCCCGTGTCAAGGTGGGTATGGTTGGACCTACCACTGTGGGAAAGACCTAGTCAAAAACTATATCCCAGCAGCCAGAGGACAGACAGAAAGAGGCCAGTGCTGGAGCTTGAGACCTGCCAGGCTCTGACAGTAACTCCACCCTAACAGCAAGGACCCTAAAAAGGGCTTCAATTCATTGTGAGGACTAAGAAGCATGAGTTGGGGAGGAAGTCCAAGTGAGTGGATTGGCGGGGGGAGGGGGGGGTTGCCCACTGTGCAGCTAGAGCTCAACCAGGGTCATAAACCCCTTTCAGGAAGGCCAAAAGAGCACAGTGAAGGTGAAGTTCAGCTGATAGGTAGGCTTCCAAAAGAACACAGCCCTCACCCACTCAGAGCTGGGAAGCAGAAGTTTGCCGGGAAGGCTCAGCTGCAGTCTTTCCCAGGGAGCCAGGCCAGGTGGTAGATCCTCAAATCCAGGAATAGAGATCTGCACTTGTTCTGCCTATTTTTCCTTCACCCCACCTGCAGCCTAGTCAAGCCCACTGCCTTCAGCACTAGTGGGGAGATCATCCCTGCAGCCAGGTCTCTGTGGAGCCCCCAGTGCAACCTGTACCCCTCCATAGCCCTGAGTAGGTACCTGTCCCGGCTTTCAGGATTCCACACCAGTCAGTCAGGTTCCAGGCTTCTCCTGGTATATCAAGAGCACAGTGGAGCAGCAGGAGCTCATCTGGCTGGTTGGGACAGGGTCCAGCCCACTCCCCATGCTACCCCCACGTGTGTTCACCAACCTGTTTCTCCTATATCATCACTGTGGCCCAGAGCCTGTCTTCTACATCAGGAGCCTGTGCCCCACACAAGAAGGGCGTTCAGGGCATCACTCGCCAGCTGACTTTCCTGGGTCCAGATGGGCCAGCTTCAGTGAAAGGGGATGGGGGCCCGTGGGCCTGACACCTGGGGCTCCAGGTCAGCCATGGCCTTGACCACTGCAGAGTTATGCAGGCCTCCAGCCACTTAACCCTTCTTGGCAGTCTGGGGCTCAGCCAGGCCTGTGGTGCCCCTTGGTCAGGCCAGGCAGCCTTACCTCCAGGCCTCATATCCCACACCCTCCCCACACAGGAAGCAGATAAACTCAAGGCCAGCAAGGCCTCAGAAATCAGCTTTAAGGCATCAATTTTCCCTTCCTGCCCCTCCTTCTGGCCCTGCTGCTCTCCAGACCTTCAGCCCCTCCTGACCTGACTCTCAGCCACAAACCTCAACTTCCTGTGGTCTAGGCCCTTTCCCCTCCACTTACACACAGTATATAGAGATTCTTAAAAGCTGCTTTCAGCATAAAAGTAGGATCAGCATGCACATTTCTCTGCAACTTCCTCCCCTCCCCACAAACACACACCCTCCCCAGGCAACAATATATTTCTTCATTCACTCCCAAAGCCACAAGACTGTTCATTCCAGCACCCCTAGTGCACTGCAGGCCCTGAGTGGCCAGGAGAAATGCATTCTCTCCTCCGGGTTTACAATAAGGTACAGATACCATCATAGCAGTGTAAACATCTCCATGCATACAATGCGAGATCAGGAAGGAAGCTCAGGGGGCCTTAGGAGTGGATCATCAGGACATAAAAAACACCTTAACACATTTAAAAGAAAAAAAAATCATTAAAATATGTTCTAGACCACAATGGAATTAAACCTAGAAATCAGTAACAGTAGGTTAGCTGGCACTGGGTTTTTTTTTTTTTTTTTTTTTAAGTTAGCTGGAACATATCAAAATATTTGGAAGTTAAACAACACACTGCTGAATAAGATATGGGTCAAAAGAGAACCCTGAAGAGAAATTTAAAAATACTTTGAACTAAATGGAAATGGAAAGACTACTTTTCAAAATGTGTGGAAAGCAGCAAAAGGAACACTTAGAGAGACATTTATAGCATTGAATACATATATTAAAAAAGAAAAAAGATATAAAATCAGTATTCTAAGCTTACATTTTAGAAAACCAGAAAAGGAAGAATAAATTAAATCTGACATAAGGAAAGAGACAATAAATAATAAAAATAGAGCAGGAATCAAGGAAATTGAAAATAGAAATTTAATAGGAGAAAAATCAATGCAACCAAAAGGAGGTACTTCAAAGACATCAGGAAAATTGATAAATTTCTAGTGAGGCAAACCAAGAAAAGAGGAGAGAAGATATAAATCACTAATACCAAAAAGGAAAAAGGAGTCATCACTACTGATCCCATGGACATTACAAGGATAAAAAGGAGATATAATGAACAACTCTATGCCCACACATTTCATACCTTAGATGGAATATAACAATTCCTTGGAAGAGGGTTCTGCAGGGGCCACTGCCCCATCAACAGGCCCTGGGCACCCAGGGCGTGAGGGACTTCCCAGGATTGACTCCGAAGTTGCAGCTTTCAGCAAACCCAACCTCAGAAAGGATGCAATACCTTAGTGGCTCAGAGTCCACTCTGCCAAGGAGGACACAGCTTAATAGATGGAAACAACTTGAGATCCCAAAGTCCTCCTGGAGCAGGAGGGACCAAAGGCAGCATAGACAAACCATCGCACTTGCTACGGATCCAAGCAGGGGTGTGTGCACCATAGAGCTGTTCCTTGGCAACAGTTGAACCCACAGCACTCACTGGGGCAACATGCAGCAGCCTGGAAACAGCTGTGTCTTGGCCCCCAGAGGGCTGGTCAGAGTCATCCCACCTCACCTGAGTTCCAAACCCAAACCTCAGGAACTCTCGGAATCGCCACTGTAGAGGATGGATGGGGCTGTCCCAGCAGGAGGATTGTGTAGGGACATGTGTCACCGTGACAATATTGCAGTGGTAGTTACTGTGACTACCACAGTGACACGGCACCTGTCCAAAAGCCCCACCCAAAGCTCTAGATGCAACATCCTGGGATGCAGCGTGGTGGTGCACATGTACTCCTACAGGGCGCATGACATCTGACATGCCACCCACACGTGGAAGCAGGAGTTCAGAGACAATGGGACAAGGATGTCCCACTGATGAAAACAGAAGAGGAGGCCCAGCTCCTGGGGCATAAGGGAAAGTTGGAGGCCTGCTGACCAGCTGTCTTATTATCTAGTGCTGCTTTAACAGAAGTACCACAAGTGGGTGGCTTTAGCAAACAAAAGTTTATTCTATCACAGTCTAGTAGGCTAGAAGTCTGAAAACAGGGTGCCAGCTTCCGGGGAAGGCTTTTTCTCTCTGTCAGCTCTGGAGGAAGACCCTTGTCATCAACTTCCCTGTCTAGGAGCTTCTCAGCGCAGGAACACCAGGTCCAAATGATGCACTCTGCTCCTGGCAGTACGTTCTGGGTGGCGTGAGGTCCCCTGTCTCTCTGCTTGCTTCTCTCTTTTATATCTCAGAGAAGATTGGTTCAAGATACATCTTAATCTTGTAGATTGAGTCCTGCCTCATTAACATAATGCCTTTACTTCTGCCTAATTTACGTCCTAGAGTTAGCATTTACAACACATAGGAAAATCACATCAAATGGCAAACTGGTGAACATTCACACAATACTAGGAACCAGGGCCTAGCCAAGTTGGCACACATTATTGGGAGACACAGCTCAATTAATAACACCAGCTCTGCACAAGGGAGGTGGAACCGAGGTATGTATTCACCCCGGTATGTGATCTTTCCTCGTGTGTGCACAGAGAACACCAGGAGGGTAACAAGGCGGGCTAATGCCTGAAATCACTGGGGAGAGCCCAGCCTGGTAGGCATGGGGGGAGAGAGAGGGGACATGCCCAGTCCATTTACACTGTTCTTTATATTTTAAAATTTTAAGTAGGCACAGTGAGTGCATTTATAATGGGATTTGAAGTAAAGGAATGTAAGTGTATTTTTTGAAAACCTACCACTTGACAGTGCTGAAGCTGCTCCAGGTCTTGACCTGCAACTTCTATCTCTCCCACCTGCCCCTCTGTGGAGCCCAGGATCTCTGGGCACCATCTACCCCTGAGTCCATGAGGGACAAGCCAGAAAAAGAAAAAAATGGTCCCCTGCAAAAGAGCAGCAAGGCACAAGTCCAAGGTGGAGGGAGGTGCCCATCTCCAGGCATTGGCATGGAGGCCAGCCTTGAAGGACACAGGCAGCAGTATCTGGGGGCAGTGCTGACCTACAGCCACAGCTGAGAGGAGCTCCTAGGATCTAGGTCTCTGACCCTAAGGCACACTCTGTGCTCTCACAGAATAAGGAGGAAAATTAGAATTCAGAGTCCTGCCTTTCCCCCTCTTCTGGGCTGCAAAACCCTGGACCTCCAATCTTGGCCCCTGCTCCCTCCTCCTGGGGCAGGTACTGCTGGTCCTGAGGATATCAAAGACCCCCAAGTAACCCATGCACACTGGGGTTGGGCACTCAAGCACCCTGGGTGCTGCTGCAGAGGAAGGGGATTGGCTGATTCTGAACAGACACCCACCAGCTCAGCCATGCCACCCTCAGAGGACCCTCAGATGTTTTAGCAAGCAAAGCCTTAGGGGAGCCCTGCCCAGAGCTCCGGCACCTACCTCTGGGGAAGCCCACCCTGGCACCCTGCCAGAGGAGGATTAGGGGAAGGCCTGAACCTCTGTGGCATAACTGTGATAGTTCTAGTTGCTATGGGCACAGCCTCACAACGTCTTGCAAAATCCAACCTTATGTACCAGGCCTCCCCACCAAGCACTACAGGCCTGCCTAGGGTTTTGAAAGATGTTATGGATTGAATTATGTCCCTCAAAATATGTGTTGCATGTCTTAACCCCTATACCTGTGGTTATAATTTCATTTGAGAATGGGTTTTCTTTGTTATGTGAATGAGGCAGTATTCCCTGTAGGAATTGTCTTGAGTTAATCTCTTTTGAGATATAAAACAGCACATTAAGCAAACAAAGAAGTGCATGTTATAAGCCACAAGGTCTTCCAAGGAACCTAGGAATAGAAGCTAAGAAGAGTCAAGGACCTTTCCCCAGAGCAGAAAGAGGGAGAAAGCCTTTCCCTAGAGCCAGTCCTCTGAATTTGGGCTTTTACCCTCCAGAAATGGGAGAAAATACATTCCTGTTTGTTGAAGTCACTCACTCATGCTATTTCTGCTATAGCAGCACTAGATAACTAAGACAAGCAGAGACATACCATCATGGATTTCGAGGGATACCGCAGTGTCTCAGTTACCTAGTGCTGCTATAACAGAAATACCACAAGTGGAGGGCTTTAACAAAGAGAATTCTCACAGTAAAGTTGGCTAACAGTCCAAATTCAGGGTGTCACCTTCAGGGGAAGGCTTTCTCTCTCTGTCAGCATTCTCATCAATCTTCCCCCTGACTAGGAGCTTCTCAGTGTGGGGACCCCGGGTCTAAAGGACATGCTCTGCTCCGGGCACTGCTTTCTTTGTGGTATGAGGTCCCCCCATCTCTCGCCTTGCTTCTTTCTTTTTTATCTTAAGAGATTGCCTCAAGACACAATCCAATATTGTAGGCTGTGTCCTGCCTCACTGACACAACTACCACCCATTGCCCCTCATTAACATCACAGAGGCAGAATTTACAACATATAGGAAAATCACACAATACCAGGAATCATGGCCCAGCCAAATGATACACACATTTTAGGGGGAGACATAATTCAATCCATGATGTACAGCTTTGCAGCCCAGAACCCAAACCAGCAGGTACAGTGTCATAGTAGTGACATGGCTCCCTGGAATATCAAACTCCTGAAGTCACCACAGAGAAGTCGACAGGGAAGTCCAAACAAGTCAAGAAACGGACAAGTCAAAGCCAACCCCTCAACTCAGCCTAATCTAGCTCATAGTGGGTTCTCTCCTCTTGAACCACCCCCCATGACCATTGTCTGCTGGCTTCATTTGGACAGCCCACAAAAGTCCCCCTCCTCACTCAGAGTTAGTCAACACATCAGGGCCATGGCTGGGCATCTCAAAGGCACCACTCCCCAACGCCCTTTCCCCCATTTTAGAAAGAGGCAACACCTATGGCTCCCCTACCACCCCAAGCTACCAGCTAGCCCTGCAGCTCTGGCCATGGGGTAAGGCTGGCCTCCTGGACCCTCTCTGCTTCTGTGCGTGTAGCCAAACTGCCCTGGCTCCAGACCCAGTTCTTGTTACAGAATGTCAACTTGTGGCAGATGGCTACGACTATGGTGATCACAGAGGCACCATCCATAGCAGCAACAACCTGCTTCACCCAAGCCCCAGTGTCTCCCAGACCCTGAAACATGAGGTAGGGGGAGGGCAGTTGCAGGGTGCAGTTCTGTGAATCTGGCCACCTGGAGAGAGGGGATAGCTGTGCTTGGGGAAGGAACCAGTGTGACAATCATATGAGCCCAAGGTTGGTCGAAGGGGCAGTGCAGGGCCTGATCTGGGACTAGGCAAAGGCAGAGGCAGGCCCAGGGCTGGTGTCAGGCATGTACACAATTATCTCCTTACCCTTTGCTTGCCTGGCCTTAGGACCTCCATCATGATTCCCTCACCAGGCAGAACCCGAAGCATGACCTGTGAATGATTTGGGGTAGTCTGCCCCAGACTGCTAGGGGCGAGCTGAGAGCCCTAGCTGCTGGCTCAGGCTACTGGGGCAATTCCTGGAGACCAAGGACTCTGATCCATGATCCTAGTGATTGTGCCACCATGTTTTCCTAGGGAGCCTCCATTAAGCCCCCATTCTGTCTCCCTGGGGATATACTTCCCCACACCACTGGCTGTTCAGTGTCCCAGGTCACCTGGTCTAACACTCTAAGGCACCCTGTGGTCCTCCAGCCCCTACAAAGGCAGGCAATATTGTCTGCGTCTCTGTCACTGTGGGTGGTGGAACAGTAGTAGATACCAGAGTGCCATGGCCCCTGTTCAAAACTGCCTGGCTCCTGCAGCCCATATTGGCAGCTAGGCCTGGTCACCTCATGCTGTCCTCCCAAAGGTTCCACTGGTTGGAAGTGTGATCCCCTCTCCATAACAAGGCTCAAGACACACAGCCGCATGCCTGTCAACAGCAAAGACCCTTACCTACTGCCCACCTAGCAGGCACCTGTGCAGAAGAGGACTCTGACTGTCCAGCTCTGGCTGAGCTTAGGGGTGCTCAGATCCCCAGAACCCCCAGCCACAGCTTCCCCAGTGCCACCCATAAGTGCTCAGAGAAACCACATACTGCTCCCCTCAGCTGGGCAGTCTCAGGCCACCCTCCCCTTGGCCTGCACTGGCTCCTAGCCTGACCTCACAGACTCTCTTGCCCCTTCCCAAGGGCAGGAACAGACCCAGGGCCTCTGAGGCTGTGAGGCTGCCCACTGCCTGGTGGTGGTGAGCATGAGCTCCTGTGCAAGGAAGGCTGAGGTCTTGCAACCTGGGCCTCAAACAACCCTATCCCACTCACCACCTCCCACCCTGAACCGATGGACCCCTGCGCACTTAGCCCCCTGAGGGCCCTGAGGCCCAAACACAGAGAGCTCAGAGCTATTAGTTCCCCCAGGCTCTGCCCTTCCCTGCACAGCATCCCCAATAGAACCAAAGCCCGCAGCCCGGTCCAGAGGCCACAGAAGGGTAGGATGGAGGCCTGTGCAAGCCTGTTCCACACCCAGGCCGCCACTCCAGAAGGGGCAAAGAAGGCTATCTGGGCAGAGATGGGTGGTGGTAACCCCGCGGCTCTGGGTTTCCCCCCTTTCAAGCCCCAGTGACTCTTACCAGAGTGCCCCCAAGCACTACTTCACTAGTAATTTAGGAAATGATATTGGAGTCATTATTCCCTGTCTTTGAGCATAGAGAATGTGACCCAGCTGGAGCTGGTCTCACAAGGACACATCAAGTGCGCCCTAAGATAAAGACAATAATAGATAGAAAACTCTTGGGAAATATCTTTTAGGGTAACCTTCATGTCTGCCAGGACACAAAAGACTTTCCATTCTTATCATTTTCTATTACCATTTAGTGAATAGAAATTTGTTGAACCAATGAAGACCCTCCTGACTCTCTCTTACTGAAACCTGTACCAATGATCATTTAAAAAGACAATTCAAAATGTAGGATTTGGTTTTGCCCATTTGGATGTTAATATACACTGATGACTCTGTAACCTTCGTTGGAATCCTGGAAACATGGCTCTAGCAACATGCTTTTCAGTTTCCCATTTTTGCCTTTCTATCTACATGCCAAATAAAATTTTATTTTTGCTTTACTAAACTCTGTGATTTTTTTCCTCTACAACACTGGCCTCAAAACACCCCAGCCCACACCTCTTCTTCTTCTCCTCTGATGCCTTCTCTTCCTTACCCAAGTGGGAAGCCCCAGGAAACCATGCCAGATGGGGGCACAGAGGCTGGATGCTCAAGATTTGGTATGAGGCTGTAATGCCCTGATACTCTGATGGTTACTACCACTGTGGCTGACTTCCCAGCAAATACCAGCCAAGATACCTGCAGGGGCACTCAGCGGAAGAACCCATCTCTACACACCTACTACCCCTTGGGGTGGGGCCTGTCTCCAGGTCCCACCGCCTCCAACCAGCACCTAGTCCGTAGACACTTGTGCCACTAGAGAGGAGGAGCCCTGGCAGCTTGAGGGGGAAGGTCTCAGCTAAAGATTCTCCTTTGCCACACCTACCTCATTGCTGCCCCCCCCCACCACCGTTTCTCTTTCCTCGGGCTCCTGAGCCCCCCGAGAACCCTGGGTCTTCACTCTTGACAAGTGGACATTTTGAACAAAACCCTCTCATAGTGGGATTACCCACATAGTGGCTCAGACCAGAGCCCAAAGCCCTACGAGGGTCCCCTCATGCATTAGCCAACACAGACAGGATTTGGGGTTGCAGGCCCGTTTGAAACAGCACTGCAGAAGCCTGGGGTTCCCAGTAATAGTGAAGATGGCCACCAGGCCTCCCTGACCTGAGCATTAATCACTAGCCTGTGATCCAAATGGCCACTTCATTGCAGGCTCCCCACGTCCCCAGCACACTCCCCGCAAGCAGGGGCAGATCCTAACCTGTGCATTAACTTTGGAGACTTGGAATTCTGGAGAAAAGCCCAGGGCTGAGGGACACCCACCCCACCCTATCAAGGCCAGAAAAGACCAATTTTTGCCCAGGAGGGCAACCCTAGGCAGACCCAGCAGAATTTGTGCAGGTCCATGACACAGTGGATATAGCTGGAGCCACAGTGACACAGGTCTCACATAGAACCCACCTAGTGGCCTCCAGGACTAGAAAGGCTCAGAGCCAAGACCACAGAGCTCCTCAAGCCCACATCCATGTAACCTCTGCCTGGAGCCCTTCCCCAAAGTGCTGACCTGTGACAACGTGGATATAGTGGTAGCTAACAATGTGTGAAATACCAAGGGTAAAACTGGATTCCAGCAGAAAGTGGATGGACAGCTACCAGCAGGAGTGGGGGCCAGGCAGAAAAGCAGTGGTGGAACACTAAGCCCTGTAAGGTTCTACACTAACCCCAGGCTAACAGCCCAGACCCCGCTAAACTTCACTTCATGATGAGGACTAGAAAGCACGAGCTGGGGAGGAAGCCCTGAGGAGTGAATTCGGGGTACCCACTGTGAGGCCAGAGCTCACCCAGTGTCAGAGGCCCCTTTCAGGAAGGCTCACAGGGCCAGCACAGTGAAGATGAAGTTCAGCTGATATGTGGACATCCAACGGAATATATCCCACACCAGGTCAGAGCCCTAGAGGCAAAATTGTGCCAGGAAGACTCAGATGGAGGCCTCCCTGAGGAGCCCAAGCAGATGGTAGATCCTTCTACCCCATAACCAGGGAAAGAGACCTTCAACACTTCTGCCTATTTGTCCTTCAGCCTACCTACAGCTTAGCCAAGCCGCTGCTCTCAGAGGCAGTGGTGAGATCATCCTGGCAGCCAGGTCTCTGTGGAGGCTCCGTCCAGCCTATACCCCTCCGTGGCGTTGAATTAGTATCTGTTTTGGCTTTCTGGATACTACACCAGTCGGTCAGGGTCCAGGCTCCTCTTCGTAAGTTAAGAAGACAGTGGAGCAACAGGACCTCACCTGGCTGGAGAAGACAGGACTCAGGCAACTCCCCATGCTACTTCCATGTGTGCTCAACAACCTGTTTCTCCTGTATCATCACTGTGGCCCAGAGTCTGTCTTCTATAGCAGGATTCGGTGCCCCACACAAGAAGGGTACTCAGGGCATCACTCACCAGCTGCCTTTCCTAGGTCCTGATGGGCCAGCTCATCAAAAGGCATAGGGGTCTGTGGACCTGACACTCTGGGTTCCAGGTCAGCTCTGGCCTTGGCCACTGCATTGTTATGCAAGCCTCTAGCCAACTAGCCCTCCTTGGGAGGCCTGAGCTCAGCCAGACCTGTGGTGTCCCTAGGGCAGAGAGGCAACCCCACCTTCTGGCTCCAGGCCCCTCACCTTCCACACACTGGAAGCAGATAAGCTCTAGGCCATCAAGGCCTCACAAATCAGCTTTAAGGCATCAGTTTTCCCTTCCTGCCCTTCCTTCCCTGCCTCTCAGTCAGAAACTTCAGCTTCCTGTGGCCTCAGACCTTCCCCTCCACTTCACAACCCAAAACCAAACCCAGTGCAGTCGAGTCGATTCCGACTCATAGCAACCCTATGCACGCAGTATATAGAGATCTTTGAACGCTGCTTTTAACATTAAGACAGGATCACCCTGAATATTTCTCTGTAACTTGTGCCATCCCCCACAGCCAGTCAACAGTATATTTCCTCATTCACTTCCAAAGCCACAATGTTTCATTCATTCAGTAAATATTCTAGCACCCCTAGTGCATGTCAAGCCCTGAGAGGCCAGGACAAACGCAATCTGTCTCCTGGGGATTACAGCCAGGTACAGATGACCACCACATCAGAGCAAACCTAGGATGCATGCAATGTGAGACCAGGAAGGAAGCTCAGGGGGTCTTGGGAGTGGGTCATCAGGACATAAACAACACCCTAACACATTTAGCATCTTCAGCAAGCAACTTCTCAGGCAGGGGACCCAGACCAGAGCTCAGTTCTCTACCTCTGTCACTTCTCTTTGTCTCTGTCTCAATCTCTCTCCCTCTCTATCTGTCTCTGTCATTCTCTGTCTCTATCTCTTTCACTCTACATGTGTCTGTCTGTCTCTCTATCTCTCTGTCTTTACCTCATGCTGTCTCACCTCTGTGTGTCTCACCTGTCTTTCTCAGTTGGTCTCTGTCTCACTGTCTCTCTATCCTCTCTCTATCTCTCTGTCTCACCTCACTCTATGTCTACTGCTCTTTCTGTCTCTCCTCTCCTTTTCATAGCCCATAACTGTGAGGCTTCCTCAAGGAAAGGTGCCACAGTCAGCACTGAGAGTGTGTCCGCCTCTCGTGGCAGTATCCTCACAGAGTGCTCCCGTGCACTTCACTGTGGCTCTTTGTTAAGTGCCCAGACCGCCTGAACCGTGTACCAGCTCTACTTGGAGCATTCTGGATGCCTTAACTCACTTCAATGGCAGTACAGCTCCTGTACAGGGGAGGACTTAGCAGACATGGGATGCAATCATTAGGAGCAAAGAGTGACAATTCAGATGGAATAGGCTTCGTCAGGCTCAGACTTTCACAAAACTTGTCATTCCATTTTGTGAAAACATTTCAGAACTCTGAGAAACATGGGAAGGTTGCTTTCATGAACCATGTCTCTAATACCAAAATCTGACAAAGTCTCCAAAAAGAGAAATGAGGGGTAATTTACACAGGAATAAAGAACCAAAAGTCATAAGTGAAATACTAAAGTCATATTCTGTCCAGCTCATGGATCAAAGATTAAACCAGGAATTGGGAACTGTTTAGCATTCACTCCAACATTCAGGGAAATGAGAGCCTCATTGTAGGCTCAATAGAAATGGAAGGTGTGCTGGAAGAAACGGAAGTCCCAACAGGAGCACCGGTGCCATGAGGGAGAACACTGACATTGAACCAGCCCTCCAGACAGAAGACGGAGGCTCCAAAGAGAGACCCAAAAAGCTACCCAAAGTCAGACAAACCTTCACTCCAAAACCTAAATCATGAAACTAGACAACACACTTAGAGATTTTGTGCACTTAAAATACATCAAAATTTAAAAACAAATGATAAACTTGAAATATTCAGCAAATACGTAGATGTTTTTTAACAGTAGTATGCAAAGAACTCATAGAAGCTAAGAAGAAAAATAGCAAAATTCATAAAAGAAATGGACAAAGGATATAACAGAAAAAGTGCAAAAGAAACACAAATGGCTAGGAAATATTAAGAAAAGACAGAAAACATTTTATGAATAGACATCCTTCAGACAATTATTTGTGATCATGAAAATGTTGAAAGCAAGCTATTGACTAAAGAATTCATGATGCAGCCATTAGTGGGAATGTCCTGCAAGCTTTCTCAGTTTACAAAGCATGTATGGCAGGAGCAGAGCTCCTGGAAGAACGCAGTTTGGTGAAAGGGTTCAAAAGAACCCCACACCATATGATGATAGGAGTGTAAATAGAACAGATGAATCAGGGAAAGGTAATTTAAAGAATGAATTGATTTTTACTTTAGCTTTTTGGCTTAATCTTCAAAATATTTTACAGTCTGCCAGTGGCTCTACTACAACAGATTAGAAAGTTTTCCCAGAGAAATTGCAGATGTGCCCTGGGCCTCACTCTCCCTAGGTCCCACAGACACCTTCCAGCTGAGGGAACCTCTAGTTCCAGCTCCTCTTCAGTCTGGAGGCAGGCGGTGCTCCACAGATGCCCACCAAGAGGGATCCTCAAAGTAGCCTCCCTAATTCCACACTCTCCAGACCAGCAGCACCACCGGGGACCACCCCCACCTCCAAACCTGGCCCATGTGCACAACATTCACAGAGAGCAACTCTGAAGCCCTGGCTCCGCACTGGCCTCTAGTGGCCTCTCTCCTGGCATGTGTCCCCAACATGCACAGAACTCATCTCCTGCACCCTAGGAGACTGGGCACACTTGGGGTCCATTCCACTCTTCTCACCCCTCCCTCCCCAAACGGAACTGCTGCCCAAACCCTCCCCCATCCCAGGTCAGCCCAGCTCCAAGCAAGACACAGGGTCTGGTCCCAGCCCTGTGTCCAGCAGACAGAAGGTTCCCCAGGGGCCAGCCAATGCCCCATGCCGAGGCCCTGGGTACCCAGGACATGTGTCTCTGGAACAATATTGCAGTACAGGTTACTGCTACTACCACAGTGACACAGCTGTTGCACAAAAGTCCCACCTCAAGCTCGAGCTGCAGTACCCTAGGGTAGGCCTTGTGGTGACCATCAACTCCCACACGGCACAGGGCATGTGACCTGCCACCCACCCACAGGTGCAGGAGTTTGGAGACAATGGAACAAGGTGTCCCACTGATGACAATACCAAAGGAGACCCAGCTCCTTGAGCAGCACGGGCAGTTGGGGGCTTGCTGGCCAGCTGTCTTAAGTATCTAGTGCTACTGGAATAGAAGTGCCACAAGTGGGTGGCTTTAACAAACAGAAGCTTATTCTCTCACAGCCTAGTAGGCTACAAGTCTGAATTCAGGGCACCAGCTCCAGGGAAAGGCTTTCTCTCTCTGTGGGCTCTGGAGAAAGGTCCTTGTCATCCATTTTCCAATCACCTATGAGCTTCTCAGTGCAGGGACCCCGAGTCCAAAGGATGTGCTATACTGCTGGCACTACATTCTAGGTGGCCTGAGGTCTCCCTTTCTCTCTGCTTACTTCTCCCTTTCATATTTCAAAAGAGATTGACTCAAGATAAAACCTAATCTTATAGATTAAGTCCTGCCTCATTAACATTACTGACTCTAATCCTGCCTCATTAGCATCATAGAAGTAGGGTTTAGAACACAAAGGAAAATCACATCACATACAAAATGGTGGGCAATCACACAATACTAGGAACCATGGCCTAGGGAAGTTGGCACAGAGTTTTGAAGAACACAATTCAATCCATAACAACATCTCTGCACAAGGTAAGTGGAACCCAGGCAGGTACTCACCCTGGTGTTTTGATCCTTCCGAGTGTGTACAAGAGAACACCAAGGTCCCCATAAGTCAGGACCCTTCCTGTGATCAAATGGATGAGCCCAGCCTGGTAGTCATGGGGAGAGAAGGAGAGGAGACATGCCCAGTTCATTTACACTCTTCCATATATTTTAAAATTTTCACCAGTCTCAGAGACTGCATTTATAATAGGATTTTTAGTGAACAAATGTAAGAGTATTTTTTAAATTTACCCCTTAGCAGTTCTGGAACTTCTCCAGGTCCTAAGTTGTGACTTCTATCCTTCCCACATGCCCCACTGTGGAGCTCAGAGTCTCTGAGCACCATCCACCCCTCACTCCCTGAGGGAGAAGCCAGCAAAAGAGCAAAGAGTCCTCTGAGCAGGAACAGCAAGGCACAAGCCAGAGGTAGAAGCAGATGCGCCTTGTTGGGCATTGGCATGGAAGGTAGCCTGGATGAATGGAGGGGGCAGGGTCTGGGTGGCTTCTGACCCACAAGCACAGTTTGGAGGTGCTCCTAGGACCCAGGTCTCAACCCTTAAGTTACACACACCGCACTCTTACAGAATAAGGAACAAACTCTTGATTCACAGTCCTAGGTGTCCCTTCCCCTGGGCTGGAGAACCCCTGACCTCGCATCTTGGCCTCTGCTTCTCCCTCAGGCCTTCCTAGGGCAAGTACTGCTAGCCCTGAGAATATAAAAGGCCCCCAAGTAACCCATGTATGGTGGGGATGTGCTCTTATCCACCCTAGGTGCCTCTGCAGTGGTTGGGGGGATGAGTTCCAGGATGGACAGACAGCTGCCAGTTCTAGTACAGGCTGGCATTGCCACCTCAGCCTGAGAGGTCCCCCAGATGTTTCAGCAAGCAACACCTCAGGCGTGAAGGCCAGCCCCAAGTGAAAGTCTCTACCTCTGGGGCTGCCTTCCTGCCACCTTGCCAGAGGGAGTTTGAGGGCAGACATACACCACTGTGGTATTACTCTGCTTACGGATATAGTTATTCTTGCCACAGCCTCACAATGCCTTACAAAAACCCATCCCTACACCCCAGCCCCTCTCACCAGGAACTGCAGACGTGAACAGGATTTTGAAAGATACTATAGATTGAGTTGTGTCCCTCAAATATATGTGTTGTAAATCCTAACCCCTATAACTCTGGTTATAATCCCATTTGGAAATGGTTTTCATAATTTGTTAATTTAGCAGTATCAGTGTAGATTGTGTTTTGAGTCAATGTCTTTTGAGATATAAAGGACAGATTAAGTAAGCAAACAAATACATGATACAAGCCGCATACTCTTCCAAGGAACCCAGGAATAGCAGCTGAAAAGAGACAAGGACCTTCCCCTAGAGCAGAGAGAGAGAGAGACAAAGACTTCCTCTTTTAGAGCTTTGAATTCAGACTTCTAGCCTCCTAAACTGTGAGATAATAATTACTGTTTGTTGAAGATACCCTCTCGCAGTATTTCTGCAATAGCAGCACTAGATAAGCAAGACAAACATGGACACGCCATCATGGATTCAGGGGGTGGGGTGGGTACCACAGCCATGTGGCACATGACTCAAAATAACAGGTATAGGAGCGGGGCCAAGATGGCAGACTAGGTGGACGCTACCGCGGATCCCTCTTGCAACAAAGACTCGGAAAAACAAGGGAATCGATCACATACATAACAATCTACGAACTCTGAACAACAAGCACAGACTTAGAGACGGAAAACGAACAAATACGGGCAGACAGCGACCGTTTTCAGAACCAGGAGCCAGCGTACCAGCCGACTACTTGGAAAATCTAGTTTCCCAGTGATGGCTCGGAGACAGCAGTCCATATCAAACCCCATAAAGAAACAGACCATGACAGCTTCTCCAACCACCCAAACAAAAGAATCAAAATCTTTCCCAAATGAAGATACAATCCTGGAATTATCAGATACAGAATATAAAAAACTAATTTACAGAATGCTTAAAGATATCACAAATGAAATTAGGATAAATGCAGAAAAAGTCAAGGAACACACTGATAAAACTGTTGAAGAACTCAAAAAGATTATTCAAGAACATAGTGGAAAAATTAACAAGTTGCAAGAATCCATAGAGAGACAGCAAGTAGAAATCCAAAAGATTAACAATAAAATTACAGAATTTGACAACGCAATAGAAAGTCAGAGGAACAGACTCGAGCAATTAGAATGTAGACTGGGACTTCTGGAGGACCAGGGAAACAACACCAACATAGCTGAAAAAAAATCAGATAAAAGAATTTAAAAAAAATGAAGAAACCCTAAGAATCATGTGGGACTCTATCAAGAAGGATAACTTGCGAGTGATTGGAGCCCCAGAACAGGGAGGGGGGACAGAAAACACAGAGAAAATAGTTGAAGAAATCCTGACACAAAACTTCCCTGACATCAAGAAAGATGAAAGGATATCTATCCAAGATGCTCATCGAACCCCATTTAAGATTGATCCAAAAAGAAAAACACCAAGACATATTATCATCAAACTTGCCAAAACCAAAGACAAACAGAAAATTTTAAAAGCAGCCAGGGAGAAAACAAAGGTTTCCTTCAAGGGAGAATCAATAAGAATAAGTTCAGACTACTACTCAGCAGAAACCATGCAGGCAAGAAGGGAATGGGACGACGTATACAGAGCACTGAAGGAGAAAAACTGCAAACCAAGGATCATATATCCAGCAAAACTCTCTCTGAAATATGAAGGAGAAATTAAGATATTTACAGATAAACACAAGTTTAGAGAATTTGCAAAAACTAAACCAAGACTGCAAGAAATGCTAAAGGACATTGTTTGGCCGGATGACCAATAATATCAGGTACCAGCACAATACAAGGTCACAAAACAGAACGTCCTGATATCAACGCAACTTAAATAGGGAAAGCACAAAAACAAACAAATTAAGACTTAGTCTAAAAAATAAATAAATAAACAAAATAATACACACAACAGGAAATCATGGAAATCAATAGATAAACGATCACAATAGTCAAAAAGAGGGACTAAATATAGGAGGCATTGAACTGCCAGATGGAGAGTGATACAAGGCGATATAGAAGGATACAAGTTAGGTTTTTACTTAGAAAAATAGGGGTAAATAAAAAGGTAACCACAAAAAGGAATATCAATTCCATACCTCAAGAAAAAAGCCAAGAAAAACGTAACGACTCAATAAACACAAAGTTAAACATTATGAAAATGAGGGTCTCACAAGCTACTAAGAAAAACGTCTCAGCACAAAAAAGCATGTGGAAAAATGAAATGGCCAACAACACACATGAAAAGGCATCAAAATGACAGCACTAAAAACTTATTTATCTATAATTACGCTGAATGTAAATGGACTAAATGCACCAATAAAGAGACAGAGAGTCACGAACTGGATAAAAAAACACGATCCATCTATATGCTGCCTACAAGAGACACACCTTAGACTTAGAGACACAAACAAACTAAAACTCAAAGGATGGAAAAAAATATATCAAGCAAACAATAAGCAAAAAAGAAGAGGAGTAGCAATATTAATTTCTGAGAAAATAGACTTTAGACTTAAATCCGCCACAAAGCATAAAGAAGGACACTATATAATGATAAAAGGGACAATTGATCATGAAGACATAACCATATTAAATATTTATGCACCTAATGACAGGGCTGCAAGATACATAAATCAAATTTTAACAGAATTGAAAAGTGAGATAGACACCTCCACATATATAGTAGGAGACTTCAACACACCACTTTCGGAGAAGGACAGGACATCCAGTAAGAAGCTCAATAGAAACACGGAAGACCTACTTACAACAATCAACCAACTTGACCTCATTGACTTATACAGAACTCTCCACCCAACTGCTGCAAAATATACTTTTTTTTCTAGTGCATATGGAACATTCTCTAGAATAGACCACATATTAGGTCATAAAACAAATCTTTCCAGAATCCAAAACATCGAAATATTACAAAGCATCTTCTCAGACCACAAGGCAATGAAGCTAGAAATCAATAACAGAAAAACTAGGGAAAAGAAATCAAATACTTGGAAAATGAACAATACCCTCCTGAAAAAAGACTGGGTTATAGAAGACATCAAGGAGGAAATAAGGAAATTCTTAGAAAGCAACGAGAATGAAAATACTTCCTATCAAAACCTCTGGGACACAGCAAAAGCAGTGCTCAGAGGCCAATTTATATCGATAAATGCACACATACAAAAAGAAGAAAGAGCCAAAATCAGAGAACTGTCCCGACAACTTGAACAAATAGGAAGTGAGCAACAAAAGAACCCATCAGGCACCAGAAGAAAACAAATAATAAAAATTAGAGCTGAACTAAATGAATTAGAGAACAGAAAAACAATTGAAAGAATTAACAAAGCCAAAAGCTGGTTCTTTGAAAAAATTAGCAAAATTGATAAACCATTGGCTAGACTGACTAAAGAAAAACAGGAAAGGAAACAAATAACCCGAATAAGAAACGAGAAGGACCACATCACAACAGAACCAAATGAAATTAAAAGAATCATTTCAGATTACTACGAAAAATTGTACTCTAACAAATTTGAAAACCTAGAAGAAATGGATAAATTCTTGGAACAATACTACCTAACTAAACTAACACATTCAGAAGTAGAACAACTAAATAGACCCATAACAAAAAAAGAGATTGAAACGGTAATCAAAAAACTTCCAACAAAAAAAAGTCCTGGCCCACACGGCTTCACTGCAGAGTTCTACCAAACCTTCAGAGAAGACTTAACACCACTACTACTGAAGGTATTTCAAAGCATAGAAAAAGACGGAATTCTACCCAACTCATTCTATGAAGCTACCATCTCCCTGATACCAAAACCAGGTAAAACTGACCATCTCCCTGATACCAAAACCAGGTAAAGACATTACAAAAAAAGGAAATTATAGACCTTTATCCCTCATGAACATAGATGCAAGAATCCTCAACAAAATTCTAGCCAATAGAATCCAACAACACATCAAAAAAATAATTCACCCTGATCAAGTGGGATTTATACCAGGTATGCAAGGCTGGTTTAATATCAGAAAAATCATTAATGTAATCCATCACATAAATAAAACAAAAGACAAAAACCACATGATCTTATCAATAGATGCAGAAAAGACATTTGACAAAGTTCAACACCCATTTATGATAAAAACTCTTACCAAAATAGGAATTGAAGGAAAATTCCTCAACATAATAAAGGGCATCTATGCCAAGCCAACAGCCAATATCACTCTAAATGGAGAGAACCTGAAAGCATTTCCCTTGAGAACGGGAACCAGACAAGGATGCCCTTTATCACCGCTCTTATTCAACATCGTACTTGAAGTCCTAGCCAGGGCAATTAGGCTAGACAAAGAAATAAAGGGTATCCAGATTGGTAATGAGGAAGTAAAGCTATCACTATTTGCAGATGACATGATCGTATACATGGAAAACCCTAAGGAATCCTCCAGAAAACTACTGAAACTAGTAGAAGAGTTTGGAAGAGTCTCAGGATATAAAATAAACATACAAAAATCACTTGGATTCCTCTACATCAACAAAAAGAACACCGAAGAGGAAATAACCAAATCAATACCATTCACAGTAGCCCCCAAGAAGATAAAATACTTAGGAATAAATCTTACCAAGGATGTAAAAAACCTATACAAAGAAAACTATAAAACTCTGCTACAAGAAATTCAAAAGGACATACTTAAGTGGAAAAACATACCCTGCTCATGGATAGGAAGACTTAACATAGTAAAAATGACTATTCTACCAAAAGCCATTTATACATATAATGCACTTCCAATCCAAATACGAATGTCACACTTTAAGCGGATAGAGAAACAAATCACTAATTTCATATGGAAAGGAAAGAACCCCCGGATAAGCAAAACATTACTGAAAAAGAAGAAGAAAGTGGGAGGCCTCACCCTACCTGATTTCAGAACCTATTATATAGCTACAGTAGTCAAAACAGCCTGGTACTGGTACAACAACAGGCATATAGACCAATGGAACAGAATTGAGAACCCAGATATAAATCCATCCACGTATGAGCAGCTGATATTTGACAAAGGACCAGTGTCAGTCAATTGGGGAAATAATAGTCTTTTTAACAAATGGTGCTGGCATAACTGGATATCCATTTGCAAAAGAATGAAACAGGACCCATACCTCACACCATGCACAAAAACTAACTCCAAGTGGATCAAAGACCTAAACATAAAGACTAAAACGATAAAAATCATGGAAGAAAAAATAGGATCTACCCTAGGAGCCCTAATACAGGGCATAAACAGAATACAAAACATTACCAAAAATGATGAAGAGAAACCAGATAACTGGGAGCTCCTAAAAATCAAACACCTATGCTCATCTAAAGACTTCACCAAAAGAGTAAAAAGACCACCTACAGACTGGGAAAGAATATTCAGCTATGACATCTCAGACCAGTGCCTGATCTCTAAAATCTACATGATTCTGTCAAAACTCAACCACAAAAAGACAAACAACCCAATCAAGAAGTGGGCAAAGGATATGAACACACATTTCACTAAGGAAGATATTCAGGCAGCCAACAGATACATGAGAAAATGCTCTCGATCATTAGCCATTAGAGAAATGCAAATTAAAACTACGATGAGATTCCATCTCACACCAACTAGACTGGCATTAATTCAAAAAACACAAAATAATAAATGTTGGAGAGGCTGCGGAGAGATTGGAACTCTCATACACTGCTGGTGGGATTGTAAAATGGTACAATCACTTTGGAAATCCATCTGGCGTTATCTTAAAGAGTTAGAACTACCATACAACCCAGAAATCCCACTCCTCGGAATATACCCTAAAGATACAAGAGCCTTCACACAAACAGATATATGCACACCCATGTTTATTGCAGCTCTGTTTACAATAGCAAAAAGCTGGAAGCAACCAAGATGTCCATCAACGGACGAATGGGTAAATAAATTGTGGTATATTCACACAATGGAATACTACGCATCGATAAAGAACAGTGACGAATCTCTGAAACATTTCATAACATGGAGGAATCTGAAGGCATTATGCTGAGTGAAATGAGTCAGTTGCAAAAGGACAAATATTGTATAAGACCACTATTATAAGATCTTGAGAAATAGAAAAAACGGAGAAGAACACATACTTATGTGGTTACAAAGGGGGGAGGGAGGGAGGGAGGGAGGGAGAGGGCTTTTTATTGATCAATCTGTAGATAAGAACTGCTTTGGGTGAAGGGAAAGACAACACTCAAAACAAGGAAGGTCAGCCTAATTGGACTGGATTAAAAGTAAAGAGGTTTCCGGGATAAAATGAAAGCTTCAAAGGTCAGCGAAGCAGGGGCTGGGGTCTGGGGAACTTGGTTTGAGGGGACTTCTAAGTCAATGGGCAAAACAATTCTATTATGAAAACACTCTGCATCCCACTTTGAATTGTGGAGTCTGGGGTCTTAAATGCCAACAAGCAGCCATCTAAAATACATTAATTGGTCTCAACCCACCTGGAGCAAAGGCAAAGGAAGAACACCAAGGTCACACGACAACTAAGAACCCAAGAGACAGAAAGGGCCACATGAACCAGAGACCTATATTATCCTGAGACCAGAAGAACTAGTTGGTGCCCGGCCACAATCGATGTCTGTCCTGTCAGGGAGCACAACAGACAACTCCTGAGGGAGCAGGAGACCAATGGGATACAGACCCCAAATTCTCATTAAAAGACCACACCTAATGGTATGATTGCGACTAGAGGAATCCCAGAGACAATGCTACCCAGAACTTCTGATGGCACAGGACAGGAACCATCCCCGGAGACAAATCATCAGGCATGAAAAGAACTGGTCAGTGGGGGAGGGGAGAGAGATGCTGATGAAGAGTGAGCTAATTAAATCAGGTGGACACGGGAGAGTGTGTTGGCAACTCTTGACTGGAGGGGGGATGGGAAGGTAGAGAGAGAGAGGGAAGATGGCAAAATTGGCACGAAACGAGAGACTGTAAGGGCTGACTCAATAGGGGGAGAGCAAGTGGGAGAAGGGAGTAAGATGTATGTAAACCTACATGTGACAGACTGATTGGAATGGTAAATGTTCACTTGAAGCTTAATAAAAATTAAAAAAAAAAATAACAGGTGTAACACCATAGTGGTGACATGGTTACCTGAACTCCCAGACCCCTGGGAGGTCACCACAGAGACCCCAGCAAGGAAGTCCATATGGGTCATGAAACAGTCAAGCCAAAGGCAACGCCCAACTCAGCCTAATCTCACTCATAGTGGGTATACTTATGGACATTTTCTGTTGGCTTCCAGTGCATAACCCACAAAAGTCCCTCGTCCTCCCTTGGGGTTGGTCAACATATCAGAGCCACAGCTCAGCCATCTAGGCCAGGAACCAGGAGTCAGGTGGGACCTGAGCTCAGGTGGGCCTGATGCCATTCTTCTAACAAATGCCCAGCCCACACTCTGTAGGCTTTCCCTCCGACTCCCAGCCCAGTATCAGAGCCCTGCTGACTGGCATCCAACCCTCTTTCCTTTTCCCTGCCATCCATCCCAGCCTGTCACAGGACCCCGCAGGCAGCACAGGACAGATGAAACTCCTATGGCCCCTCAGGAGGCCACCCAACATCTGGAAGTCGGCAAGCACAGCCAGATCACCATTCCTGGTGTCCCCATTCTCCTGTCCCCCCATACCACCACATTGTCAGCCTCACCCTTGGACATGCAGCAGCCCTAACAAGCTGAGGACCTCCCCTTCCCAGCATACCAGCTAAGCCCCGAAGCTATGGGCAAGGATTCAGGCTGCCAGCCTGAACCCTCTCTAGCTCTGAGGATGCAGCCACCCTTCCATGCCTCCAGCCCCAGTTCTTGTCACAGAGCACCGGGCTGTGGTAGATGACTACGACTATGGTGATCACAGTGGTACCACCCATAGCACTAACTGCCTTCTCCACACAAGCCCCAGAGCCTCCCAGACCCTGTGGTAGGAGTGGGGGAGGGCAGTTGCATACTGTCTTCTGTGACTCTGGAAAGTTGGAGGGAAGGATACTTGTGCTTCGGGTGTGCACCTCAGTGATGACCACAAGGGCCCAAGGATGGTTGAAGGGGCAGTGTAGGCCCTGGCCTAGGACTAGGCAAAGGCTAAGGGAGACCCAGGGCTGGTGTTAGGTGTTTACAGAATTAACCCCTCCTCCTCTGCCAGCATGATCCATAGGGCCTCCATCATCACTTCCTTACGATGGGGAAACTGAGGGGCGAACAGTGAAGGGCCTAAGGCAGGCTCACCCAGACTGCTAGGGAGGGAGCTGAAAGCCCAGCTGCTGGCACAGGCAACTGGGACAATTCCAGAAGACCAAGTATTCTAAGCCAGGAGCCTAGAGTGTGTACCCCCACATTTCCCCAGGTGGTCTCCACTAAGCCACCACCCTCTTTCCTTGGGGATATCCTTCCCCCATTCTACCTGTGGCTCAGCTTCCCAGGGGCACATGGCCCAGCCCTCTGAGGCCGTCTGGGGCCCTCCAGCCCCTGCAGGGGTAGGCATTATTGTCTGAGTCCCTGTCACCATGGGTGGTGCGGTACTAGTAGTTACCACAGTGGCATGGCCCTTGCTCAAAATCACCTGGCTCCTGCCAACTCCAGACCTGGTTGATTACCTCATGCTGTCCTCCTAAAGGTCCTGGAGATTCGAAGTGTGACCCCCTCTCTATAACAAAGCTCCGGAGACAGAGCCACAGGCCTGTCAACACCAAAAACCCTCACCCAATGCCCACGTAGGAGGCACTTTTGCAGAAGAGGACTCTGGCTATCCACCTCCGCTACACTGAGTAGTGCTCAGAAACCCAGGCCTCCCACCACAGTTTCCCCAGCGCCACCCGTAAGACTTCAGAGAAACCACAGTATGCTTCCTTCAGCTGGGCAGTCTCAGGCCACTCTTCCCTTGGCCTGCACTAGCTCCCACCCTGACCTCACAGACTCTCTTGACCCTGAGCAAGGGCAGGAACAGACCCAGGTCCTCTTAGGCTGTGAGGCTGCCCAACTGCCTGTTGGTGGCCAGCATGAGCTCCTGTGCAAGGAAGGGCAAGACCTCGCTAACTGGCCCCCATACCACCCTACCCCACCCACCACATCCCACACTGGACCACTGGACCCCTTCCTGCACAGCGTCCTGAGGGCCCTGAGAACAAACACAGACAGCTTAGAGTTGTCAGTGCCCCCAGACTCTGCCCTGCCCTGTGCAGCATCCACAATAGAACCACAATGCACAGCCCAGACCAGAGGCCACAGAAGGGCAGGATGGAGGCCTGTGCAACCCTTCTCCACAGCAGGGCCACCACTCCAGAAGGGTAGAGAAGTCTATCTGGGCAGAGTTGGGTGGGGCTAACCCCAAGGCTCTAGGTATCACCACTTTCAAACTCCAGGGACTTCTACCAGACTACCCTCAAGCACCCATAAATTGGCATCAGAAAACCCCAGCCCTCGCCTCTCCTTTTTCTCCTCTGCTGGTTGTCGCTTCCTTCCACCAGTGGGAAGCACCAAGAAACCATGCCAGATGGGGGCGCAGAGGCTGGATGCCCAAGATTTGGTATGAGGCTCTAATGTGGTGATACTACTATGGTAGTTACTACCACTGTGGCTGACTTTCTAGCAAATACCAGCCAAGACACCTGCTGGGGCACACAGGGGAAGAACCCATCCATACCTCCCTTCCTACCCCTAGGGGTGGGGCCCGTCTCCAGGCCCCATCTCCTCCACCTAGTACCTGGCCAGGGCACAGTAGACAGTGATGACGGTGGAGGGGAGTGACCCCGGAAGCTTGGGGTGGAGGTCTCAGCTGAAGATGCTCCTTGGCCAACACCACCCCATTCCTGCTTCCCCACTGTGTCTCCTGTGATCCCTGAGAACCCTGGTCTTCAGTCTGGCCAAGTGGACATTCTGTACAGAACCCACTCACTTCAGGTTTAACCCCATAGTGGCTCAGACCAGAGCCAAGAACCCTTCATTTTGCCTCCTCACATGGTAGCCAACACAGTCCGGATTTGGGGTAGCAGACCCCTTTGGGGCAGCACTGAGGAGGTAGGGAGTGCACAGTGACAGCAAAGAGGGAAAACAGGCCACCCTGGCTTGGGCTTTAATCTCGGGGCTATGATCCAGATGGCCATTATATTGCAGGCAACCCCCAAACTCAACCTCACCCCCTGCACCTAGGGGCAAATCCTGACCTGTGCACTGACTTTGCAAACATGGAATTCTGGAGAAAAGCCCAGAGCTGAACAATACCCACCGAACCCTGTCAAGGCCAGAAAGGGCAATGTTTGCCCAGGAGAACTGCTCTGGGCAGGCCTAGCAGAATTTGTGCATGTCCACGACATAGTAATTATAGCTGGAACCACCGTGACACATGTCTCACGAAAATCTCACCCAGTGGCCTCGGTAACTAGAGAGGCTCAGAGCCAAGGCCGTAGAGCTCCTCAAGCCCACACCCATGCAGTCTTGCCTGGCACAGTTCTCCAAAGGCAGTGGCAGGTACAGAGGGATTCTGTGCTGCCCTGAGTCAAGGTGGTTATGATAGCAGATACCACTGTGTGCAAGACCAAGCCAGAAAATGAATCCCAGCAGAAACTGGAGGGACAGCAGCCAGCGGGGGTGGGAGACAGACAGAAAGGTCAGTGTTGGAACACTGAGCCCTGCCAGGCTCTCACACTCACCACACCCTAACAGCCTGGACCCCACATGGGACTTTGCTTCATGATAAGGGCTAGAAAGAATGAGCTGGGGATGAAGTCCTTGGGAGCGAATTTAGGGATACCTCCTATGGGGATGGAGCTCAACCAGGGTCATAGACCCCTTTGAGGAAGCCTGACAGGACTAGCACAGTGAAGCTAAAGTTCAGGTGATACTCACATTTCCAACAGAACATAGCCCACACCAAGTCAGAGTTGGGGAGGCAGCAGTGTGGCAGGAAGATTCCATTGGAGGCTCGCTGGGGGCTCCCTGGGGACCTTGGGTAGGTGGTGGATCCTCCTACCCCAAGAAAGAGACCTGCAAGCCTTCCACCTCTTTGTCCTCAGCCTACCTGAAACCATTCAAGCCCACTGCTCTCAGCACTAGGGGGAGATCATCCTGGCAGCCAGGCCTGTGTGGAGTCCACAGTCCAGCCTATATCCCTCCACGGTCTTGATTAAGTATCCGTGCCAGCTTTCGGAATGCCACCCCAGTCAGGGTCCAGGCTCTTCTCGGTACACTAAATGCACAGTGGAGCAGCAGGGTGTTCATCTGGCTGGGTGGAACAGGTCTCAGCCCATTCCCCATGCTACCCCCATATGGGCTCACCAGCCTCTTTCTCCCATATCATCACTCCGGCCCAGAGCCTGTCTTCTATACCACACAAGAAGGAGTGCTCAGGGCATCACTCATCAGCCAAATTTCCAAGATCCTGATAGGGCAGCTACAGTCAAACAGGATGGGGGTGTATGGACCTGACAGCCTGAGTTCCATGTCAGCCCTGGCCTGGGCACCACAGTGTTATTCAGTCCTTTGGCCACCTAGCCCTCCTTGGGCCTGTGGTGACCCTTGGGCAGGAGGCAGCCCCATCTCCAGCCCCACACCTGCACCCTCCACACACAGGAAGCAAATAAGCTATAGGCCATCAAGGCCTAAGAAATCAGCCTTAAGGCGTCAGTTTTCCCTTCGTGCCCCTCCTTCAGGTCCTGTAGCTCCCCAGACCTCCGGCCCCTCCTGCTCTACCTCTCAGCCACAAACCTCAGCTTCCTGTGGCCTCAGACCTTCCCCCTCTACTTATACACAGTACATGGAGATTTTCAAATGCTGCTTTCAACTTAAAGATAGGATCACCCTGCACATTTCTCTGCAAATTGTTCCCTACCAACAGTCAACAATATATTTCTTCATTCGCTCCCAAACCCACAATATTTCATTTGTTCAGTAAATATTCTAGCACCTCTAGTGCATGTCAAGCCCTGAGAGGCCAGGAAAAATGCATTCTGACCCCTGGGGTTTATTGCCAGGTACAGATGACCATCCTAGCAGTGTAAACATCTGCATGCATGCAATGTGAGACCAGGAATGAAGCTCAGGGGGTCTTGGGAGTGGATCATCAGGACATAAAACACACTTTAACACATTTAAAAGAATAGAAATCATTAAAAATATGTTCTAGACCTCAGTGGAATTAAAGTAGAAATCAATAACAGAAAGAGAGCTGGAAAATATCAGAATTTTTGGAAATTAAAAAACACATATTTTAATAACACACGGGTCAAAAGAGGAGTCTGAGGGAAATTTAAAAATACCTTGAACTAAATGGAATTGAAAAGACAACTTATCAAAACGTGTGGATGCAGTAAAAGGAGGGCCTAGAGAGACATTTATAGCATTGAATGCGTGTGTTAGAAAAGAAGGAAGATATAAAATCAATATTCTAAGCTCCCGTTTTAGAAAATCAGAAAAGGGAGAACAAATTAAATCTGACACAAACAAAAAGAAGATAAATGATAGACATAGAGCAGAAATCAATGAAATTGAAAATAGAAATTTAAAAGAAAAAAAAAATCAATGAAACCAGAAGCAGGTTCTTTGAAGAGATGAGTAAAACTGATAAATTTCTAGCCAAGGCAACCAGGAAAAGAGAAGAGAAGACACAAATTACTAATACCAAAAATGAAAAAAGAGTCATCACTACTGATCCCATGGACATTGAAAAGATAATACTGGAATGTCAGGAAAAATTCTATACTAGATAATACGATAACTTAGAAGAATTGTAACAATTTCTTGAAAGACAGATGATTCCGCAGGGGCCACTGCCCCATTCCCAGGCCCTGGGCACCCAGGGTGTGAGGGACATCCCAGGTTTGATCCAGAAGCTACAACATTCAGCAGACCCAATCTCAGGAGGGATGCAATACCCTGATGCCTTACAGTCTACTCAGCCAAGAGAGACAGAGAGCACCAGATGGAAATCGCTCTAGATCCAAAGACTCTCCTGGAGCACCCACAGGAAAATCATCCCACACACTCAGGACCCCATGCAGGGACTTGTCCACCATGGGTCCCCTCCTCAGCCATAGTTCAGCCCCAGCACTCACCCAGGCCTCAAGCAACAGCCCTGGAAAATAGCTGTTTCTTGGCCCCCAGAGGACAGGTCAGAGTCATCCCTCCTCATCTGAACTCCATACCACCCTGTGCAGAAGGTGAATGGGGCTGTCCCAGCAGGAGGATTGTGTGGGGGCATGTGTCACTGTGACAATATTACGATTGGAGTATCTCTGGACCCCACAATGACACAGCACTGGTCCAAAGTCTCACTCAAAACGTGGTGCAGCACGCTTAAGTACAGCCTAACAGTGCTTGTCAATTCCCACAGGGCACAAGGCATCCAACCTGCCACCCACCTGTGGATGCCGGAGATTAGAGACACAGACACAGGGACAAGAATGTCCCACTGATGACAACACGAAAGGAGCCCCAGTTTTGGGGGCAGCAGAGCCAGTCGGAGGCCTGCTGACCTGCTGTCGTAGTTATCTAGTGCTGCTGTAACAGAAATACCACAAGTGGGTAGCTTTAACAAACAGAAGCTTATTCTCTCACAGTCTAGTAGTCTAGAAGTCTGAATTCAGGGTGCCAGCTCCAGAGGAATGTTTTCTCTTCTCTGTGGGACTAGAGGAAGGTCCTGGTCATTGATTTTCCTGTGGTCTAGGAGCTTCTCAACACAGGCACCCTGAGTCCAAAGGAAGTCCTCTGCTTCCGGCACTACTTTCTTGGTGGCATGAGGTCCCCCACTGTCTCTGCTTGCTGTTATATCTCTCTTTTATATCTGAAGAGAGATCCACTCAAGACACAACCTAGACTTTGGATGGAGTTTGGCCTCATTAACATAATACCTCTCAGTCTGCCTCATTAACATCATAGAGGCAGATTTACAACACATAAGAAAATCACATCAGACAACAAAATGGTGGACAATCACACAATAACAAGACTATGACCAAGTGGACACACATTTTTTGGTGACACAATTCAATGCATAACACCAGCTCTTCACAAGGGAGGTGGGAATGAGGCCGGTATTCACCAAGGAATTTTATCCTTCTGAGTGTGTGCACAGAGAATACCAAGAGGGCCTTAAGGCTGGCTCCTGCACTTGGTCACAGAGGAAAACCCAGCCTGGTAGGCATGGGGGGAGAGGAAGAGGGAACATACCACTCCTTTTATGTTTTAAAATTTTCACCAGGCACAGATAGGGCATTTCTAACAGGATGTTTAGTGAAAGAATGTAAGAGGACTGTTTCCAAACTTACCCCTTAGCAGTGAGGGACCTTCTCCAGGCCCTGAGCTGTGGCTTCTCTCCTTCCCACCTGTCCCTCTGTGGAGCTCAGGGTCTCTGGGCACCATCCACACCTCGCTCCCTGAAGGAGAAGCCAGCAAAAGAGTCAAGATTCCCCTGAGCAGGAACAGCAAGGCACAAGTCAGAGGTGGAGGCAGATGCCCCTCGAAGGCCATCAACATCAAGGCCAGGCTTATGTGGCAGGGGCAGGGGCTTGAGGACTTACCTGGGGAAGGGCCACAGCTGGGAGGAGCTCCTAGAACACAGGTATTGCCCCTAAAGTACACGTGGTCTCTTACAGAATAAGGAATAAACTTCCAATTCACATTCCTAGGAGTCCCTCTCCCCTGGACTGGAGAAGCCCTGACCTCCCATCTCAGACTCTCTTCCCTGGTCCAGCCTTCCTGGGGCAGGTACTGCTGTTCCTGAGGATATAAAAAGCCCCTATGTAACTGACACACAGTGGGGATAGGCATTCACCCACCCTAGTTGCCACTGCACTGGTGGGAGGGATGATTTCCATGATGGACAGACATCTACCAGTTCAGGGGGAGTCCAGGAAAGCCTGGCATAGCCAGCCATATCACCCCGAGAGGCCCCCAGATGTTTCAGCAAGAAACCCCTCAGGCGTGAAGCCCAGCCCCAAGCTCAGGTCTCTACCTCTGGAACTGCCTTCCTTCCATCCTGCCAGAGGAGGATTGGGGGCAGGTGTGCACCACTGTGATATTACTGTTATGGTTCTGGTTGTTATGGCCACAGCCTCACAAAGTCTTTCAAAAACCCATCCCTACACCTCAGCCTCTCTCACCAGGAACTGAAGCCCTGACCAGGGTTTTGAAAGGTGTTATGGATCGAATTGTGTTCCCCCAAAACATGTGTCGTAAATCCGAACCCCTATACCTCTGGTTTGAAACGGTGGTTACATAGTGTTTAAGTGCAAAGGCTGCTAACCAAGTGGTCAAAAGTTCAAATCCACCAAGCACTCTTTGGAAACTCTATGGGGTAGTTCTACTCTGTCCTGTAGGGTTGATATGAGTTGTAATCTACTCGAGGGCAATGGGTTTGGTTTTTGTATTTTATACCTCTTCTTATAATCACACTGGCATATCGATTTTCTTTGTTATGTTAGTGAGGCTGTATTAGCACAGGGTATGTCTTCAGTGAATGTCTTTTGAGATATAAAAGAGCAGATAAGGCAAGCAAACAACTACATGATACAAGCTGTATAATCTCCCAAACAACCTAGGAAAAGATGCTGAAAAGAGACTGTAACTTTTCCCCAGAGCAGAGAGAGGGAGAGAAAGCCTTCCTCTAGAGTTAGAGCTCTGAATTCTGACTTCTACCCTCTGAAACTGTGAGAGAATAATTTCTGTTTGTTGAAGCTACCCACTTGTGGTATTTCTGCTATAGCAGCACTAGATAACTAAGACAAACAGGAACACACACCACGGATTCCTGGGGTACCACAGCCATGTGGCCCATGACCCAAACCAGCAGGTATAGCACCTCGGTGGTGACATGGCCACCCAGACCAGCAAGCCCTGGAGGGATCATCACATAGACCCCCCCACGGAAATCCATAAGGATCACAAAACAGATGGACCAAAGCCAATCCCCGACTCAGCCTAATCTCGCTCATCGCGGGGACTCTCCTGCTGACCTCCCACCCAAAGAGATTGTCTGCTGGCTTCCACTAGGCAGCCCACAAATGTCCTCCCTCCTCCCTCAGGGTTGGTCCACATATCAGGGCATATTCTATGCACCTCAGACACACCACTCTACAATGCCACCCCATTTTGAAAAGGGGCAAAAGGAAGTTGGCCTACCTCTGCTTCTCTGGCACTGCCCCAGCCTTGCAGTAAAAGGGCCTTTTGGGCATACTTCTCTGCACTCCACATCACACTCCTCCGCTTGAAAACCTGCATCCCACAATTCCCAACACCCCATGCCCAGACAAGTAGCAGGCTGGGATAAGAACTGAATCTTGCAGCCTTTGAGGAAGGTGGGTTGGGCTGAGTGGATTCCCTTTAGAATCCTTTCTCTGAGTGGAAAGGCTGGGGTGGGTGACTCAAAGAGAGGCCTCAGGTAGACACCATTGAAGGCTGGGGTGTCCAGCTGGTCTGTGGCCACTAAGTAGACCCTGTCCACCCGATCTGGCCCAAGAAGGGGCAGCTCCAAGGCCCTAACCAGTGGAGTGCCCAGGAAAGACGGCAGTGCTGGCAGGACAGTGGACAACCAGGTCCAAACAGCCAAGGGCTGGCACAGCCTTTTTCCTGGGGATGTCATGCAGGGCTCCTGAATCAGCCTGGCCTTCTGTTAGCTGAGCCGCTCACTTCACCTTCCCTAGGACCCAACCAAGTACCATGCTCATACATCAGAAACAAACAACCTTCCAGTAATGGCCTTCTCTCCTCCTCAGTCTCTTGGACCACTGGTCAGATGGTCCATCTTGCATGACAACAGCCCACAGAAAACAGACACTCCCAGGCAGCCCTCCTGCACAGACTCCACACCAGGGAAGGAAGTGTGGGCAACCCCCTATGAACCTTCACCCTATGACCACAGCTCCTGGGCACTGGGCTCCTTCGTACTTGCAGAACAGAGCATCACTTCAGACACATTCCCAGGGGCCAGGAGTGCAGGGACCAGGCCAGCCTGCTAGCTTGCCCCATGTGCAGAGAAGACCACCAAGCAGAGATCTATGGCCTGGGGCCCTGGTCACCTGGGCCAGGTGAGCCCTCCAAGGAGCCTGCAGCAGTGCAGGGGGCCAGGAACAGTGGGCTTTTTGTCTAGAACCCTCCCACTCTGCAACTATAAGTACCTGTAGCAAAAACCTGCCTCTCAGTTCCCAGGGCAGCATGGCCAGGGTGAGCACAAGACTCAAGGATAGCATCCATCCTCCGCTTAGCTGGGAGCTTTTCAGGTTCCACTTGGATCACAGCCATCCTGGATACCAGCATGTGTCTGGCCACAGGAAGTCAGGCAAGACAGAAGAGACCATTCGGCGCTTCACCCCTGCTCAAGCTCCCCTTAGGCAGACACCCAGCACGCAGAGACATCCATGACCCACAGAGCAAGGTGCTAACACAGGGAGACAGCACCTTGCTAGCAACCCTCTCTATATCGTTGAGAAAGCACTGTTCACACCGACCCCCAGTGGGCATGACTGCAGCCAAGCCCCCACCCCCTATGTGGAGGACCCCGGAAGGTAAAGGGAATCAGTGTCAGCTCTGCCTAGGAGCCTCCACGGACTGAAAAAGGAAAAGGATGGTATAGCTGGCCCAGTATTCACTGCACAGAAGTCCCTGAGGCAGCATGTCAAGTGCAGCTCCTTTGGGCAACAACTGATCTCTAGCCTATCATGGACCCCACCCACCTCAAGGTCATTAAGACCTTCTCCCCAGAAGAGCATAGTGCAGCGTTCTCCGCAATGCGGCCTCTTGATGAGGTCATCCTCTGGGACACTCTGCTAGAAATCTGCCGGCCTCCAGGGAAGGCGGTCCCAGAACAGCCTCTCCAGGAGCTGGCCACACAGGAATCCCTCCTCAGTCATCTAGGCCAGGAACCAAGTGGAGTCAGGTGGGACCTGAGCCCACGTGGGTCCTGATGCCATTGCTCTAACACAGGCCCAATCCGTGCCTGCAGGACTTCCCTCCTCTTCCCAGCCCAGTACCAGAGTCCTGCTTTGTGTCATCCAACCCTCTTTCCTTCTCCCTGCCATCCATACCAGTCCACTGCAGGCCCCCGCAGGCAGTACAGGTCAGACAGAATTCCTACCAACCTGCCTATGATCCCGCAGATGGCACTGCAGCATCCTGAGTCCAGCCAGTGCAGTCAGACCACCATTCATGGTGTGGCCGTTCTCCTGTCCCCCCATGCCCCCTCGATCTCAGCCTCACTCTGAGATGCCTAGCAGCACTGACAGCCTGAGCACCTCCTCCCCCAGCCCACCAGCTAGCCTTGCAGCTATACAGGGAGGCCCCTGGACCCTCACTGCAGCCACCCTGCCCGGCTTAAGCCCCAGTTCTGGTCACAGGGCGTCGAGCTGTGGTAGATGACTATGACTAGGGTAACACAGTAGCACCACCCATAGCACCAACCACCTGCTCCAAAAGTCCCAATGCCTCCCAGATCCTGGGGTGAGGGTGGGGGAAGTACAGCTGGAGAGTGGCCCTCTGTGAGTCTGGCCACCTGGAGGGAGGGGATACTTGTGCTTGCAGAGGGAACCCCAGTGACGACCTCATGGGCCCAAAGACTGTCAAAGGCACAGTGCAGTGCCTTGCCTGGGACTAGACAAAGGCAGAGGAAGGCCCGGGCTGGTGTCAGATGTGTACAAAATTAACTCCTCAACCTCTGCCAGCCTGATCCATAAGGCCTCCATCATCACCCCTTACTGGAGGAACACTGAGTAATGAGCAGTGATGGGTCTGGGGCAGGTTCACCCAGACTGCTAGGGAGGGAGCTGAGAGCCCAGTTGCTGCTCAAGGCCACTGTGACAGTTCCTGGAAACCGTGGACTCTGAGCTATGAGCCTGAACAGTGTGCTCCCACAGTTTCCCAGGGGGCCTCCATCAAGTCCCTACCCTCGTTCCCTGGGGATATCCTTCCCCCACACACTGGAAGCTCAGATGCCCTGGGGCACATGGCTCAGCCTC
The DNA here is from genome assembly GCF_030014295.1 of Loxodonta africana. NCBI lineage: Eukaryota > Metazoa > Chordata > Mammalia > Proboscidea > Elephantidae > Loxodonta > Loxodonta africana. Next base: position 27,273,804 of record NC_087362.1, read on the forward strand.
TGAGGCCCTCCGGGGCCCTCCAGCCCCTGCAGGGGCAGGCAGTATTGTCTGGGCCCTGGCACTGTGGGTCTTGGAGTAGTAGTGGTTACCACAGTGGCATAACCCTGCTGAAAATCACCCGGCTCTTGCCCGCTGTGTTTGTAGTTAGGCCTGGTCACATCAGGCTGTCCTCCTAAAGGTCCCAGTAGTTGGAAGCATGATCCCCTTTCCATAACAAGGGTCGGGAGGCATAGCCACATGCCTGTCAACAGCAAAGACCCTCACTCACTGCCCACCTAGAGGGCACCCATGTTGGACAAGGCTCTGGCCTTCCACCTCCAGCTGAGCTGAGCTATGCCCAGACCCCCAGATTCACCATTCGGCTTCCCCAGTGCCACCCCTAACAGTTCAGAGAAATCACACACTGCTTCCCTCAGCTGGGCAGTATCAGGCCACCCTTCCCCTGGACCCCACTGGCTCCTAGCCTGATGTCACTGGTTCTCTTGCACCAGAGCAAGGGCAGGAGCAGACCCAGGGCCTCTGAGGCTGTGAGGCTGCCCACTTCCTCATGGTGGCCAGTGTGAGCTCCTCAGCAGTGTGGTGGGGTTGCGGGGATGGAGGGGACAAGATCTTGTGAAGTGGGCCTCAGACACCCCTTACCCCAACCACCATGACTCACCACGAACCACTGGACCCCTGCCCGCTCAGCCTCCGAAGGGCTCTAAGGTCCCACAGTGAGAGCTCTCAGTTGTCAGTTCCCCCAGACTCTGTTCTGTCCTGAACAACACCACCCCCCCATAGCCGACTGCCCACCGCCCAGTTCAGAGGCCACAGAAGGGCAGGGTGGAGGCCTGTGGAAGTCTGCTCCACACCACGACCACCACTCTGGAAGGGGCAGTGTGGAATGTCTGGGCAGAGAGGCCTCTTGGAGATGCAGGGCTCTGGGTTGCCCCCTTTCAAACCCAAGTGACTCTTACCAGAGTGCCCCCAAACACCCCTTCGCTGGCGCCAGGGCACCCCAGCCCTCAACGGTCCTTTTCTCCCCTCTGCTGTCTTCTCCTCCTCCCTCACGTGGAAAGCACCAGGAAACCAGGGCTGGTGGGGGCACAAGGCAATGGATGCCTAACATTTGGCACGATGATCTAATGCCATGCTACTACTACTATGGTGCTTACTACCACTGTGGCTGACTTCACAGCAAATACCAGCCAAGACCCCTGCAGGGGCGGACAAGGGGAAAAACCCAACTCTGCCTCCCTTCTAACCCCTAGGGCTGGGACCTGTTTTCAGGTGCTAACTCCTCCACTCAGCTCCAGGCCAGGGCAGCAGTAGATAGTGATGCCAGTGGAGAGGAGAAGCCCTAGAAGGTCGGAGGGAGCCTCAGCTGAGAAAGCTTCTTTGCTACCCCCAGCTCATTCCTGCTTCCCCACCTTGTCTCTTTCCCTGGGGTTATCATGTACCCGACAACCCCAGGTCCTCATTCAGAAAGGGCACATTCTGTACAGACACTCTCACAGTCAGTTTACCACCATAGTGGCTCAGGCCAGAGCCAAAAGACTTTTGGGGAGCCCCCTCATGTGGTAGCCAACACAGCCAGGGCCTGAGATGGCAGCCACCTTTGAGACAGCACTGCAGAGGCCCCAAATACACAGTGACAGTGAAGAGGGACACCAGGCTATACTTAGCTAGGCTCCAATCACAGTGCTCTGACTGGATAGCCACCGCATTCCAGCTCCCTACTCCCCACCCCCAACCCGTAGTCAGGGGCAGATCGTGACACGTGCATTGACTTTGGAGGCTTGAAATTCTGGAGAAAAAGCCCAGGGCTGAGGGACACCCACCCCTCCCTGTCAAGGCCAGAAAAGACCAATGTTTGCCCAGAGGGCAGCCCTGACCAGACCCAGCACAATTTGTGCAGGTCCATGACACAGTGCTTATGACTGAGGACACAGTGACTCCAGTCGCACATACAATTCACCCAGGGGCCTCCAGAACTAGAGAGGCTCAGAGCCAAGGCCATAGAGCTGGTCAAGATCACTCCCCATTTGGCCTTACCTGCCACTCCTCACTGTAGGCAGCAGAAGGTACACAGGGATTCGGTGCTGCCCTGCGTCAAGGTGTGTATAGAGAGAGCTACCACTGTGCAAAAGACTGAGTCAAAAACAGGACCCCAGCAGCCAGAGGAGGGACAGAAAGAGAGGCCAATGTTGGAGCTTGAGACTTGTCAAGCTCTGACACTAACCCCCAACTAACAACCGGGACCCTGAAAGGAGCTTTGCTTCATGGTGAGGACTAAGAGGCACGAGTGGGCAGGGAGTCCTAGGTAGTGGATGGTGGGCCTGGAGCTCAACCAGGGTCATAGACCCCTTTAAGGAAGCCGGATAGGGCCAGCCCAGTGAAGGTAAAGTTCAGCTGGTAGGTGGACTTCAACAGAACATAGCCTATGCCCAGTCAGAGCCCAGAAGGGGGACCTGTGCCAGGAAGGATCAGTTGGGGGACTACCTGGGGAGCCTGGGTAGGTGGTGGCTCCTCTTACCCCAGGAAAGAAACCCACCTATTTGTCCTTCAGCCTACCTGCAGACTAGAGAAACCCACTGCCCTCACCTCCAGTGGTGAGATCATCCTGGAATCAGGTCTCTGTGGAGCCCGAACTCCAGCGTGGATCCCTCCATGGCCCTGAGTAGGTACGTCTCCAGCCTTTGAGGATGCCACAGCAGTCAGTCAGGACCCAGGCATGCTTTGGTACACTAGGCACACAGTGATGCAGCAGTAGCTTATCTGGCTAGGTGGGACAGGGCTCTGTCCACTCCTCATGCTACCTCCATGTGTGCTCACCAACGGGTTTCTCCCATTTCATCATTGTGGCCCAGAGCCTGTCTTCTACAGCAGGAGCCATTGCCCCACTCCAGAAGGGTGCCGAGGGCATCACTCACCAGTTGCCTTTCCTGAGTCCAGATGGGCCAGCACCATTCAAAAGGGATGGGGGCCTGTGGGCCTGACAACCTGGGCTCCAGGTCAGCCCTGGCCTTGGCGACTGCAGTGTTATGCAGGCCTCCAGCCACCTAGCCCCAGCTAGCCCTCCTAAGGGCCCTGGGCTCAGCCAGGCCTGTGGTGCCCCCTTGGGCAGAGAGGCAGTCCCACTAACAGGCCCCATGCTCCGCACCCCCCGCCACACACGGGAAGGTGATAAGCTCTAGGCCAGCAAGGCCTTAGAAGTCAGATTTAAGGCGTCAATTTTCCCTTCCTGCCCCTCCTTCTGGCCCTGCTGCTCCCCAGACCTCCAGTCCCTCCTGTCATGCCTCTTAGCCACAAGCCTCAACTTTCTGTGGCCTCTGCTCTTTCCCCTCCACTTACACACAGTACATGGAGATTTTCAAACGCTGCTTTTAGCATAAAGATAGGACCAGCCTGCACATTTCTCTATGACTTGTCCCCCACCCTGAAGTCAACAATATATTTCTTCATTCATTCCCAAATCTACAAGACTTCATTCATTCAGTAAATATTCTAGCACCCGTAGTACATGTCAAGCCCTGAGAGACCAAGACGAATGCGTCCTGATCCCTGGGGTTTACAGCCAAGTACAGATGACCCTCACAGCTGTGCAAACATCTGCATGCATGCAATGTGAGACCAGGAAGGAAGCTCAGGGAGTCTTGGGAGTGGCTTACCAGGACATAAAACATACCTTAACACAATTCAGAAAATACAAATCATTAAAAGTATGTTGTAGACTACAATAGAATTAAACTAGAAATCAATAATACAAAGAGAGTTGAGAAATATCAAAATATTTGGATATTAAACAACACACTTCTCAGTAACACTCGGGTCAGAAAAGAAGTCTGAAGACAAATTTAAAGATACTCTGAACAAAATGGAAATGAAAGACAATTTTTTAAAATATGTGGGATGCAGCAAAGGAGTGCTTAGAGAGTAATTTATACCATTGAATCCATATGTTAGGAAAGAAGAAAGATATTTAGTCAAGTTTTTAGGAAAGAAGAAACATGTTTAATCAAGTCTAAGCTTCCATTTTACAAAACCAGAAAATGAAAACCAAATTAATTCTGACATAAGCAAAAAGAAGACAAAAATGGAGCAGAAGGCAATGAAATTGAAAATAGACATTTAATAGAATTCAGTGAAACCAAAAGCAAGTACTTTGAAGAGATCAGTAAATTTGGTAAATCGCTAGCCAGGCTAACCACAAAAAGAGGACAGAAGACATAAATTACTAATACCAAAAATGAAAAAGCAGTCATCACTACTGATCCCATGGAGGTCACAAGGATAATAAGGGGATATTATGAACAACTCTATACCCACATATTTGATAACTTAGATGAATCATAACAGTTCCTTGAAAGACAGAGGGTTCTGCAGAGACTACTGCCCCATCCCCAAGCCCTGGGAACCCAGGGCATTAGTGACATCCTAGGTTTGATCCCAAAGCTGCATCTTTCAAAACAACCAACCACAGGAAGGATGCAATGCCCTGAAGACTCACCGTCCACTTAGCCAAGAAGGACACAGAGTAATAGATGGAAACAACTTGAGACCCCAAAGTCCTCCTGGAGAGGAGGGACCAAAGTCTGCACAGACAAACTACCGCACTTACTCAGGATCCCAGCAGGGGTTTGCTCCCCATAAGGCTCCTCCTTGGCAACAGTGGAACCCACGGCACTCACCCAGCCTGCTCGCAGCAGCCCTGGAGACAGCCATCTCTCGGCCCCCAAAGGGCTGGTCACAGTCATCCCACCTCACCTGAATTCCAAACCCAAACCTCTGGAAATTTTGGAATCCCCACTGCAGAGGGTGGACAGGGCTGTCCCAGGCAGGAGGATTGTGTAGGGACATGAGTCACCATGACAATATCAAAGTGGTAGTTCCTGGTATTACCACAGTGACACAGCACCTGCCCAAAAGCCTTGTCCATTGCAGCACCCTGGGGTGCAGCCTGGTGGTGCCCATCAACTCCCACAGGGCACATGGCATCTGACCTGCCACCTACCCAGAGAAGTAAGAGTTTGGAGACAATGGGACAAGGATGTCCTACTGATGACAACAGAAAAGGAGGCCCAGCTCCTGGGGCAGTTGGAGGCCTGCTGTCTTAGTCATCTAGTGCTGTTGTAACAGAAATATCACAGGTGGGTGGCCTTAACAAACAGAAGCTTATTCTCTCACAGTCTAGTAGGCTAGAAGTCTGAATTGAGGGCGCCAGCTTCAGTGGAAGGCTTTCTCTCTCTTTGGGCACTGGAGGAAGGTCCTGTCATCGATTTTCCTCTGTCTAGGAGTTTCTCAACACAGGAACCCCAGGTCCAAAGGACGCACTCTGCTTCTGGCACTACATTCTTGGTGGCATGAGGCTCCGCTGTCTCTCTGCTTGCTTCTCTCTTTTATGTCTCAGAAGAGATTGACTCAAGATACAACTTAATCTGGTAGATTGAGTCCTGCCTCATTAACATAATGCTTTAAATTCAGCCTCATTTACATTGTAGTGGTAGGATTCACAATAAGTAAGAATATTACATCAAATGACAGAATGGTGGGCAATCACACAATACTGGGAACTGTGGCCTAGCCAAGTTGACACACATTTTTGCTAGACACAATTCAATCCATAACCCCAGCTCTGCAAGAGGGAGTCGGAACCGAAACAGGTATAAACCAGGGCGTTGTGATCTTTCCTCACGTGTGCACAGAGAACAACAAGAGAGTAGAAAGGTGGGCTAGTGCCTGTGATCACGAGGAAGAGCCCAGCCTGGTAGGCATGGGGGGAGAGGGAGAGGGGACATGCCCAGTGCATTTACACTCTCTGTATATTTTGAAATTTTCACCAGGTGCCGATACTGTATTTATAACGGGATTTGTAGTGAAGGAATACAAGTTTATTTTTTGAAAACTTATCCCTAGACAGTGCTAGAAGTGGCCCAGGTCCTGAGCTGTGACCTCTGTCCCTCCCACCTGCCCCTCTGTGGAGCCTAGGGTCTCTGGGCACCATCCAACCCTGACTCCATGAGGGAGAGTCCAGCAAAAGGGAAAAGGGCCCCCTGAGCAGCAACAGCAAGGCACAAGTCAGAGGTGGAGCCAGGTGTCCCTCTCAGGGTATTGGCATGCAAGCTAGCCTGGGAGGACATAGACCACAGCGCCTGGTGGCTGTTAACACACAGCCACAGCTGGGAGGAGCTCCTGGGACCCAGGTCACTGCCCCTAAGGCACACCCTGCGCTCTCACAGAATAAAGAGCAAATTTCCAATCCACACTTCTGGCACCACTTTTCTGTGGCATGAGGTCCCCCTGTCTCTCTGTTCCTCTTTTATATCTCAGAAGAGATTGACTCATGATACAAGATAATCTTGTACATTGAGTACTGTTCATTAACATATCTGCCTCTAATCCTGCCACATTAACATCACAGAGGTAGGATTTACAACTCAAAGAACAATCCTATCAAACGACAAAATCAATCCTGGGCACTCACACAAGACTGGGGACCATGGCCTAAGTTGACACATATTTTCTGGGGACACAGTTCAATCCATAACACCAGCCCTGCATAAGTGAGATGAAACTGAGGCATGTATTCACCAGGGTATTTTGTTCTTTCTGGTGTGCACAGAGAATACCAAGAGGGTTGTACTGTAGGCCTCTGCCTGTGAGGCATGGAGGCACAAGGAAGTGGGATATGCTTTGTCCATTTCCACTCTTCGTTATATTTTAAATTTTCACCAGGTGCAGAGAATGCACTTATAATGGGACTTATACTGAGTGAATAAAAGTTCTTTTGTTGTTTTTTGTTTTGTTTTGTTTTTAACTCACCCATTAGCATGCTGGAACTGCTCCAAGTCTTAAACTGCAACTTCTGTCCCTCACACCTGCCCCTCTGTGGAGCTCAGGTCTCTGAGCACCATCCACCCTTGACTCCCTGAGGGCGAAGCCAGCAAAAGAACAAAGAGTCTTCTGAGCAGAGGCTGAAGGCACAAATCAGAGGAGGAGGCAGGCAGTGCACTCAGGGCATTGAGGTCCAGGCCACCCTGAGAGGAAGTAGGGGACAGGGCCTGGGGTAGCTGCTGACCCACAGCCACTGCTGGGAGGAGCTCCTAGGACCCAGGTCTCTACCCTTAAGGCACATCCTGTGCTCTCACAGAGTAGGGAGTAAACTGCAGAGTCACTGCCCTAGGCATCCCCCTGCCCTGGGCTGGAGAAGCCCAGACCTCCCACCTTGACCTCTGCTCCCTCCTCCCACCTTCCTGGGTTAGGTGCTGCTAGCCCCTAGGATATAAAAGGACACCCAAGTAACCCATGCACAGTGGTGATGGGACTCACCCACCCTGGGTGCTGCTGCAGTGGTGGAGGGGCTGATTTCCAAGATGGACAGACACCTACCAGCTCAGGGGGAGTCCCATGACAGGCTGACATAGCCATGCCACCCCTGGAGCCCCCCCCCACCTCAGGTGTTTCAGCAAGCAGATTCTCAGGCACAGGGCACAGCCCCAAGCTCATCAGGTCTCTACCTCTGGGGTTGTCTGCCCACCATCCTGCCAGAGGGGGATCAGGGACAGGCCTGCACAACTGTGGTATTACCGTGATGGTCCTGGCTCTTAAGGCCCCAGCCTCACAATGCCTTGCAAAAGCCCATCCCTATACCCCAGACCCTCCCACCAGGCACTGCAGCCTCACCCACGATTTTGAAATGTGTTATGGATCAAATTCTGTCCCTCAAAACAATGTGTTATAAATCCTAACTCCTATCCCTGTGGCTAGAATTCCACCTGGGAATAGTTTTCTTCATTGTTTAGGCACTACAAATATAAGGTGTGTCTTGAATCAATTTCTTTTGTGATAAAAAAAGAGCAGATTAAGCAAGCAAACGAGTACATGATAGAAGCCACGTGAACTTCTTCTAGGAATAGAAGTTGAAAAGAGGCAAGGACAGAGAGAGAGAAAGCCTTCCTCTAGTGTCAGCACTCTGAAGTCGGACTTCTAGCCTCCTAAAGGGTGAGAAAATACCTTTCTGTGAAAGTCACCACTTGTGATATTTCTGCTATAGCAGCACTAGGTAATTAAAACAAACAGGGACACACCACCATGGATTCTGCGGGTACTACAGCCATGTGGCCTGTGACCCAAGCCAGCAGGTATAGCACCACCATGGTGACATGGCTCCCTGGACACCCAAGCCCCTGGAGCATCACCACAGAGACCTCACCAGGGAAATCCATACTAGTCATGAAACACACGGACCAAAACTAACTCCAAACTCAGCCTAATCTCGCTCATAGTGGGTCCGCTCCTCCTGACCACCCCCCCCCCCAAGGCCATTGTCTGCTGGCTTAGAGTGGACAATCCAAAAAATCACACCTCCTCCTTCCGGGTTGGTCAACAAATCAGTGCCACAGCTTGGCATCTCAGACACACTACTTTGTGATGCCCCCCCATTTTGGACAGAGGCAGCAGCAAGGTTGGGCTGTACCTGGTGTCCTGGCACCGTCCCAGCCCTGCCTTCACTGGGTCTCTTGGTCATACATCCCTGCACCCCACACCAAGCTGCACCCCATACCCAGCCAGAAAACAGACTGGTTGAGAATTGAATGTTGCTACCTATGAGGGTTTCAGAAACCCTGGTGGCATAGTGTTTAAGTGCTACAGCGGCTAACCAAGAGGTCAGCAGTTCAAATCCACCAGGCACTCCTTGGAAACTCTGTGGGGCAGTTCTGCTCTGTCATATAGGGTCCCTGTGAGTCAGAATCAACTCAACGGCAGGGGATTTGGGTTTTTTTTTTTGTTTTATCTCTGAGGAGGGTAGGTGGGGCCGAGTGGTTTCGTTTTAGAATTCTTTGTCCTTGTGGAAAGCCTGGGTGGGCCGCTGTAGGTGCAACTGAGGGTTGGGGTGTCTAGCAGGCGCGTGGACTCCAAGTAGCCTCTAGCCAACCACCCACGCCCACAAGGGGGTGCATCCACGGCCTTAACCAGGGGGCTGCCCAGGAGAGGTGGTTGTGCTGGCAGAATGCTGGCCAACCAGGTCCAAGCAGCCAGGGTCTGGCATTACCCCCTTTTGTGCAGAAAAGTCATGCAGAGCCCCTGGACCAGCCCAGGCTTCTACGAACCATGCCTTTCATTTGACCTCCATTTTTTTTTTTTAGGAGCCAACCGTGGATCATGCTCACACTTCAAAAACAAAGAACTTCCAGTAATGGGTGTCTCGCCTCCTAAGTCTGTCCCTGGTCACTGGTCAGCTGGTCCACCCTGCATGAGAACAGCCCACATTAAACTGGCACCCTTGGGCAGCCCTCCTGTACAGACCCCACCTCAGGGAAGGAAGTGTGGGCACTCCACTATGCACCTGCACCCATGACAACAGCCCCTCGGGGGCTGGGTTTGTCCATACATTGCAGAGTACAGTGTAACCTCAAACCCCTTCCCAGTGGCCAGGACCACAGGGACTGGGCCAGACTGCCTGCCTGCCCTGTGTGTAGAGAAGACCACTGAGCAGTGATCTGGGTCTGGGGCACTGGTTGTCTGGGTCAGGTGAGCTCTCTAAAGAGCTATGAGCAGGGCAAGGGCCCAGGAGCCCAGAATTTTTTCTCAAGGACCCTCCCATTGTGTAAAGATAACTACCACAGTGACAGACTCAGCAGAAAAAATCCACCCCTCAACTCCCAGCTTCCCATGGCCAGGGTCAGCACCAGAACCAGGGACAGTATCCATCTGCCCCTTAGCTGGTGGCTTCCAAGCCCAGCCTGTCCTGGGACCCCAGCTCCCTGGATCCCAGAATATGTCTGGCCACAGGTAACCACTCGAGACCTGAGATAGCACCAGATGCCTCATGGTGGTCAAGCTCTGTGGGCAGACAGTCCCTACCCAGAGAACACTATGGCCCACAGAGTCAGGCACCAGCACGGGGAGGAAGTACTCTTTGCTAGCAACCATTCTCTCTGCTCCTGAGGAAGCACTATTCCCATTGTCCCCAAGTGGGCATGACTACAGCTGAGCCCCCACCCCAACGTCAGGGAGTCCAGTCTTGGAGAAGGTCAGTTGGGGAGTCAGTTCCAGATCTGCCCGGGAGCCTCAGGAGGCTGACAGAGGAAAGGACACTGTAGCTGCACAGAAGTTCGCTGGGGGAGCATGTCAGCCTAGGCTCCTTTGGGCAGCAACTGTCGCAGACTCCTACCCACCTCGAGGTCTGGAGGGGCTTCTCCCCAGAAGAGGGATAGTGCAGGGCTCTCTGCACATCGGTGTCTGGCTGAGGTCATCATCAGGGACACTGTGCTGGAAATCTGTCAGCCCCCGGGGAAGGGAGTCTCAGAGCAGCCCCTCCAGGAGCAAGTCCCAAAAGAATCCCTCCTCTGTCTTCTGGGATAGGAACCAGGTAGAGTCAGGTGGGACATGAGTTCAGGTGGGTCCTGATTCAGTTCCTCTACCAAACAACCAGCCCATACTCTGTAAGCCTTTCCTCCTCCTCCCAGCCCAGTACCAGAGACCTGTGGGTTGGCATCCACCCCTATTTTCTTCTCCCTGGCACCCATTCCAGCCGGACCCAGGCCCCCGAAGGTAAAGCAGGACACATGGAGTTCCTATCACCCAGCCTCTGGGCACTCAGGAGGCCCCCAAGCATCCAGACTGACATCCTCACTGTCTCTGGTCTCCTGTCCACCTATGTCTCTTCTGTGACTCCCTCACCCTTGAATTCCAGCGCCAGAAGAACCTGAGAATTTTCTTTCCTCCTCCTCATCCAGCTCACCAGCTAGGCCTACAGTTGTAACTACAGAGTGAGGCTGGCCACCTGGACCCTCTGTGCTTCTGTAGATACACCAGCCTGCCCAGGCCCCAGACACAGATCTTCTCATAGAGCATCGAGCTGTGGTGGATGACAATGACTATGATGATCACAGTGGCACAAACCATAGCAGCAACCACCTGCTCCACACAAGCCCCAGTGCTTCCGAGACCCTGGGGCGGGGGAGTGGGAGAAAGGCAGTTGGAGGGTGCCCCTCTGTGAGTCTGGCCACCTGGAAGGAGGGCATAGTGGTACTTGGGGTTGGGACCCCAGTGATGACCAAAGGACCAAAGGATGCTCAAAGGGGCAATGAGGGCCCAGCCTGGGACTAGGCAAAGGGTGAGGGAGGCCCAGGCTGGTGTCAGGAATGTACACAAGTAATCCATCCTCTGCTACCTTGCTCCATCCAGACTATATCATCGCTCCCTCACCATGGGGAAATTGAGGTATGAGCAGTGACGGCCTGGGGCAGGCTCACCCAAACAGCTATGGAGGGAGCTGAGAGCACCAGCTGCTCGCTCAGGCTACTGGGGCAATTCCTGGAGACCAAGGACTCTAAGCCATAAGCCTAGAGAATACCCCCACAATCCCCCAGGGGTTTCCATTAAGACCCCACTCTCTTGTAGGGATATCTTTCCCCCACACCGCTGGCAGCTTAGCCTCCCAGGGGCACCTGGCCCAGCTTCTGAGGCCCTCTGTGGCCCTCCAGCCCCTGCAGGAGCAAGCAGTTTTGTCTGAGTCCCTGTCACTGTGGGTGACAGAGAAGTAGTGGTTACCACAGTGGCATGGACCCTGATAAAAATCACCTGACTCCCATAGGTCATATTAGTAGCTAGGCCTGGTCACCTCATGCTGTCCTCCCAAAGGTCCTGGAGGTTGGAAGCGTGATCCCCTCTCCATAACAAGGCTCGGGAAGCATAGCCACAAACCAGTCAACGGCACAGACACTCACCCACTGGCCACCTAGGAGGCATCCATGCAGGAGAGGGCTCTAGCCATCCGCCTCCAGCTGAGCTGAGTGGCGCCTAGAACCCCAGGTGCCCAGGCCCCAGCCTCAGCAGCATCACCCCTAGCAGTTCAGAGAAACCACACAATGCTTCCCTCAGCTGGGCATTCTCAGGCCACCTTTCTCCTCACCTGCTCTGGCTTCTGGCCTGACCTTACTGACTCTCCTGCCCCTGAGCAAAAGCAGGAGCAGACTGAGGGCTTCTGAGGCTGTGAACCTGTCCACTTCCTGATGGTGGCCACCTTGAGCTCCTCTGCAGAGAAGGCTTAGGCCTTGATAACTGGGCCTCAGACACCTGCTACTTCATCCACTACCTCCCACCCTGAACCACCAGACCAATGACTGCAAAGCCCCCTGAGGGCCCTGAGGCCCCACACTGAAATCACAGAACATTCGATGCTCCCAACAATCCTTTGCTCTGGGCAACCCCTCAATAGAACCACTGATCACAGTCCACACCAGAGGTCACAGAAATGTACAATGAAGGCCTGTGGAAGCCTGCTCCACTCCCAGGCCACCAGGCCAGGAGGTGCAGAGGGGATTGTCTGGGCAGAGATGTGTACTGGAGACCCCTGGGCTCTAGGTTGCCCCCTTTCAGGCCCCAGTTCCTCTTAGCCCCATGTATCCCTTCACTTCCCCCAGGGCAACCCAGCCCTCAACTCTTCTTCCTCCCCTCTGCTGTGGTCTCCTCCTTCCCTCAAGTGGGAAGCACCTGGACACTATGCCAGATGTGGGCGCAGAGGCTGGATGCCCAAGATTTCGTATGAGGCTCTAATGCTGTGATACTACGTTAGTGGTAGTTACTACCACAGTGACTGACTTCCCAGCAAATACCAGCCAAGACAGCTGCAGGGGCAGACAGGGGAAGAAACCATCCCTGCCTCTTTTCATAGCCCTGGTGGTGGGACCTGTCTCCAGGTCCCATCTCCTCCACCTAGTACCTGACTGGGGCAGCAGTAGATAGTGATGCTGGTAAAGACAAGGGGTTCTGGCAGCTGAGGGGTGTGGGGAGAGGGGCAAAAGGCTCTTCTCAGGATGCTCCTTTACCACCCCAACCGCATTCCTGCCACCCCTGGTCTCTTCCTCCAGAGTTCTCAGGGTCTCCAACAATGAGAGATCCACACTCTGGGAAAGGGCACATTCTCCACAGGACCTTCTCTCAGTGGGGTTACTCCCATAGTGACTCAGGGCAGAGCAAAAAGACTTTTGGGGTGGCCTCCTCATGTGATAGCCAACACAGCCAGGACCTGGTGTGGGAGACCCTTTTGGGACAGCACTGCGGAGTCCTGGAATGCCCAGTGACAGTGGAGAGAGGGACACCTGGCCACCCTGAGCTGGGCTACAATCACAGTGCTCTGATCCAGATGGCCACTCCATCGCAGTTCCCACCGACCCTGCAACCAGTGGCAGATTCTAACCTGTGCATTGACTTTGGAGACTTGGACTTCTGGAGAACAGACCAGGGCTGAGGGACAGCACCCAATCCTGTCAAGGCCAGAAAAGGCCAATGTTTGCCCAGGAGAACGTCCCTGGTCAGACCCAGCAGAATTTGGGCAGGCCCACAACACACTGGTTATTATGGCTAGGACCACAGTGCCACACATCACACATAAAACTCATCCAGTGGCTTCTGGACTAGAGAGGCTCAGAGCCAAGGCCAGAGAGCTCTTCAAGACCACTCTCCATGCAATTCTGCCTGGTACCCTACCCTACAGGCAGCAGAAGGTACAGAGGGATTCTGTGCTGCCCCGTGTCAAGGTGGGTATGGTTGGACCTACCACTGTGAGAAAGACCTAGTCAAAAACTATATCCCAGCAGCCAGAGGACGGACAGAAAGAGGCCAGTGCTGGAGCTTGAGACCTGCCAGGCTCTGATAGTAACTCCACCCTAACAGCAGGGAACCCAAAAGGGGCTTCGATTCATTGTGAGGACTAAGAAGCATGAGTTGGGGAGGAAGTCCAAGTGAGTGGATTGAGGGGGGAGTTCCCCACTGTGCAGCTAGAGCTCAACCAGGGTCATAAACCCCTTTCAGGAAGGCCAAAAGAGCACAGTGAAGGTGAAGTTCAGCTGATAGGTAGGCTTCCAAAAGAACACAGCCCTCACCCACTCAGAGCTGGGAAGCAGAAGTGTGTCGAGAAGGCTCAGCTGGAGTCCTTCCTGGGGAGCCAGGGCAGGTGGTGGATCCTCAAATCCAAGAATAGAGATCTGCACTTGTTCTGCCTATTTTTCCTTCACCCCAACTTCAGCCTAGTCAAGCCCACTGCCTTCAGCACTAGTGGGGAGATCATCCCTGCAGCCAGGTCTCTGTGGAGCCCCCAGTGCAGCCTGTACCCCTCCATGACCCTGCGTATGTACCTGTCCCGGCTTTCAAGGTTCCACACCAGTCAGTCAGGTTCCATGCTTCTCCTGGTACATCAAGAGCACAGTGGAGCAGTAGGAGCTCATCTGGCTGGTTAGGACAGGGTCCAGCCCCTTCCCCATGCTACCCCCACGTGTGCTCAACATCCTGTTTCTCCTGTATGATTACTGTGACCCAGAGCCTGTGTTCTACATCAGGAGCCAGTGCCCCACACAAGAAGGGTGTTCAGGGCATCACTCGCCAGCTGACTTTCCTGGGTCCAGATGGGCCAGCTTCAGTGAAAGGGGATAGGGGTCTGTGGACCTGACACCTGGGGCTCCAGGTCAGCCATGGCCTTGGCCACTCCAGAGTTATGCAGGCCTCCAGCAACTTAGCCCTTCTTGGGAGTCTCGGGCTCAGCCAGGCCTGTGGTGCCCCTTGGTCAAGCCAGGCAGGCTTACCTCCAGGCCCCATATCCCACACCCTCCCCACACGGGAAGCAGATAAACTCAAGGCCAGCAAGGCCTCAGAAATCAGCTTTAAGGCATCAATTTTCCCTTCCTGTCCCTCCTTCTGGCCCTGCATCTCCCCAGACCTCCAGTCCCTCCTGACCTGACTCTCAGCCACAAACCTCAACTTCTTGTGGCCTAGGCCCTTCCCCCTCCACTTACACATAGTATATAGAGATTTTCAAAAGCTGCTTTCAACATAAAAATAGGTTCAGCATGCACATTTCTCTGCAACTACGTCCCCCCCCCCCAAAAAAAACACACACCCTCCCCAGGCAATAATATATTTCTTCATTCACTCCCAAAGCCACAAGACTTCATTCATTCAGTTAATATTCCAGCACCCCAAGTGCATGGCAGGCCCTGAGAGGCCAAGAGAAATGCATTCTGTCCTCCTGGGTTTACAATAAGGTACAGATGACCATCACAGCAGTGTAAACATCTCCATGCATACAAGGTGAGACCAGGAAGGAAGCTCAGGAGGCCTTAGGAGTGGATCATCAGGACATAAAAAACACCTAACACATTTAAAAGAAAAAAAAAAAAAATCATTAAAATATGTTCTAGACCACAATGGAATTAAACCTAGAAATCAATAACAGTAGGTTAGCTGGCACTGGATTTTTTTTTTTTTTTTAAGTTAGCTGGAAAATATCAAAATATTTGGAAGTTAAACAACACACTGCTGAATAAGATATGGGTCAAAAGAGAACCCTGAAGAGAAATTTAAAAATACTTTGAACTAAATGGAAATGGAAAGACTACTTTTCAAAATGTGTGGAAAGAAGCAAAAGGAGCACTTAGACATTTATAGCATTGAATACATATATTAAAAAAGAAAAAAGATATAAAATCAATATTCTAAGCTTACATTTTAGAAAACCAGAAAAGGAAGAATAAATTAAATCTGACATAAGGAAAGAGACAATAAATAATAAAAATAGAGCAGGAATCAAGGAAATTGAAAATAGAAATTTAATAGGAAAAAAATCAATGCAACCAAAAAGAGGTACTTCAAAGACATCAGGAAAATTGATAAATTTCTAGTGAGGCAAACCACGAAAAGAAGAGAGAAGATATAAATCACTAATACCAAAAAGGAAAAAGGAGTCATCACTACTGATCCCATGGACATTACAAGGATAAAAAGGAGATATAATGAACAACTCTATGCCCACACATTCGATACCTTTGATGGAATATAACAATTCCTTGAAATAGGGTTCTGCAGGGGCCACTGCCCCATCAACAGGCCCTGGGCACCCAGGGCGTGAGGGACTTCCCAGGATTGACTCCGAAGTTGCAGCTTTCAGCAAAAAAACCCAGCCTCAGAAAGGATGCAATACCTTAGTGGCTCAGAGTCCACTCTGCCAAGAAGGACACAGCTTAATAGATGGAAACAACTTGAGATCCCAAAGTCCTCCTGGAGCAAGAGGGACCAAAGGCAGCATAGACAAACCGTCACAATTGCTAGGGATCCCAGCAGGGGTGTGTGCACCATAGGGCTGTTCCTTGGCAACAGTTGAACCCACAGCACTCACCGGGGCAACATGCAGCATCCTGGAAACAACTGTGTCTTGGCCCCCAGAGGGCTGGTCAGAGTCATCCCACCTCACCTGAGTTCCAAACCCAAACCTCAGGAACTCTTGGAATCTCCACTACAGAGGGTGGATGGGGCTGTCCCAGCAGGAGGATCGTGTAGGGACATGTGTCACCGTGACAATATTGCAGTGGTAGTTACTGTGACTACCACAGTGACACAGCACCTGCCCAAAAGCCCCACCCAAAGCTCTAGATGCAACATCCTGGGATGCAGCGTGGTGGTGCTCATATACTCCTACAGGGCACATGACATCTGACCTGCCACCCACACGTGGAAGCAGGAGTTCAGAGATAATGGGACAAGGATGTGCCACTGATGAAAACAGAAGAGGAGGCCCAGCTCCTGGGGCATAAGGGAAAGTTGGAGGCCTGCTGATCAGCTGTCTTATTATCTAGTGCTGCTTTAACAGAAGTACCACAAGTGGGTGGCTTTAGCAAACAAAAGTTTATTCTATCACAGTCTAGTAGGCTAGAAGTCTGAAAACAGGGTGCCAGCTTCCGGGGAAGGCTTTTTCTCTCTGTCAGCTCTGGAGGAAGACCCTTGTCATCAACTTCCCTGTCTAGGAGCTTCTCAGCGCAGGAACACCAGGTCCAAATGATGCGCTCTGCTCCCGGCAGTACGTTCTGGGCGGCGTGAGGTACCCTGTCTCTCTGCTTGCTTCTCTCTTTTATATCTCAGGAGAGATTGGTTCAAGATACAACTTAATCTGGTAGATTGAGTCCTGTCTCATTAGCATAATGCCTTTAATTCTGCCTAATTTACATCCTAGAGTTAGCATTTACAACACAGAGGAAAATCACATCAAATGGCAAACTGGTGGACAATCACACAATACTGGGAACCAGGGCCTAGCCAAGTTGACACACATTACTGGGAGACACAGCTCAATTAATAACACCAGCTCTGCACGAGGGAGGTGGAACCGAGGTATGTATTCACCCCGGTATGTGATCTTTCCTCCTGTGTGCATAGAGAACACCAGGAGGGTAACAAGGCAGGCTAATGCCTGAAATCACCGGGGAGAGTCCAGCCTGGTAGGCATGGGGAGAGAGAGGGGGGACATGCCCAGTCCATTTACACTGTTTTTTACATTTTAAATTTTTAATTAGGCACAGAGAGTGCATTTATAATGGGATTTGAAGTGAAGGAATGTAAGTGTATTTTTTGAAAACCTACCACTTGACAGTGCTGAAGCTGCTCCAGGTCTTGACCTGCAACTTCTATCTCTCCCACCTGCCCCTCTGTGGAGCCCAGGATCTCTGGGCACCATCTACCCCTGAGTCCATGAGGGACAAGCCAGAAAAAGAAAAAACGGTCCCCTGCAAAGGAGCAGCAAGGCACAAGTCCAAGGGGGAGGGAGGTGCCCATCTCCAGGCATTGGCATGGAGACCAGCCTTGAAGGACACAGGCAGCAGTATCTGGGGCCACTGCTGACCTACAGCCACAGCTGAGAGGAGCTCCTAGGACCTAGGTCTCTGCCCCTAAGGCACACCCTGTGTTCTCACAGAATAAGGAGGAAACTTACAATTCAGAATCCTGCCTTTCCCCCTCTTCTGGGCTGCAAAACCCTGGACCTCCAATCTTGGCCCCTGCTCCCTCCTCCTGGGGCAGGAACTGCTGGTCCTGAGGATATAAAAGACCCACAAGTAACCTATGCACACTGGGGTTGGGCTCTCACCCACCCTGGGTGCTGCTGCAGAGGCAGAGGATTGGCTGATTCTGAACAGACACCCACCAGCTCAGCCATGCCACCCTCAGAGGACCCTCAGATGTTTCAGCAACCAAAGCCTTAGGGGAGCCCCACCCGGAGCTCAGGTACCTACCTCTGGGGACGCCCGCCTGGCACCCTGCCAGAGGAGGATTAGGGGAAGGCCTGAACCTCTGTGGCATAACTGTGATAGTTCTAGTTGCTATGGCCACAGCCTCACAATGTCTTGCAAAAAGCCAGCCTTATGCCCCAGGCCTTCCCACCAAGCACTACAGGCCTGCCTAGGATTTTGAAAGAAGTTATGGATTGAATTGTGTCCCTCAAAATATGTTGCATGTTCTAACCCCTATACCTGTGGCTATAAGTTCATTTGAGAATGGGTTTTCTTTGCTATGTGAATGAGGCAGTATTAGTGTAGGACTTGTCTTGAGTTAATCTCTTTTGAGATATAAAACAGCACATTAAGCAAACAAAGAAGTGCATGTTACAAGCCACGAGGTCTTCCAAGGAACCTAGGAATAGAAGCTAAAAAGAGTCAAGGACCTTTCCCCAGAGCAGAAAGAGGGAGAAAGCCTTCCCCTAGAGCCAGTCCTCTGAATTTGGGCTTTTACCCTCCAGAAATGGAATAAAATAAATTCCTGTTTGTTAAAGTCACTCACTCATGGTATTTCTGCTACAGCAGCACTAGATAACTAAGACAAGCAGAGACACACCAGCATGGATTTGGAGGGATACTGCAGTGTGTCAGTTACCTACTGCTGCTATAACAGAAATACCACAAGTGGAGGGCTTTAACAAAGAGAATTCTCACAGTAAAGATGGCTAACAGTCCAAATTCAGGGTGTCACCTTCAGGAGAAGGCTTTCTCTCTCTGTCAGCATTCTCATCAATCTTCCCCCTGACTAGGAGCTTCTCAGTGTGGGGACCCCGGGTCTAAAGGACATGCTCTGCTCCGGGCACTGCTTTCTTTGTGGTACGAGGTCCCCCCATCTCTCGCCTTGCTTCTTTCTTTTTTATCTTAAGAGATTGCCTCAAGACACAATCCAATATTGTAGGCTGTGTCCTGCCTCACTGACACAACTACCACCCATTGCCCCTCATTAACATCATAGAGGCAGAATTTACAACATATAGGAAAATCACACAATACCAGGAATCATGGCCCAGCCAAATGATACACACATTTTAGGGGGAGACATAATTCAATCCATGATATACAGCCATGCAGCCCAGAGCCCAAACCAGCAGGTACAGTATCACAGTAGTGACATGGCTCCCTGGGATATCAAACTCCTGAAGAGTCACCACAGAGAAGTCCACAGGGAAGTCTAAACAGGTCAAGAAACGGACAAGCCAAAGCCAACCCCTCAACTCAGCCTAATCTAGCTCATAGTGGGTTCTCTCCTCTTGAACCCCCCCACCCATGACCATTGTCTGCTGGCTTCATTTGGACAGCCCACAAAAGTCCCCCCTCCTCACTCAGGGTTAGTCAACATATCAGGGCCATGGCTGGGCATCTCAAATGCACCACTCCCCAACACCCTTTCCCCCATTTTAGAAAGAGGCAGCACTTATGGCTCCCCTACCACCCCAGGCCACCAGCTAGTCCTGCAGCTGTGGCCATGGGGCAAGGCTGGCCTCCTGGACCCTCTCTGCTTCTGTGCATGCAGCCAAACTGCCCTGGCTCCAGACCCAGTTCTTGTCACAGAATGCCAACTTGTGGCAGTTGACTATGACTATGGTGATCACAGTGGCACCACCCATAGCAGCAACAACCTGCTTCACCCAAGCCCCAGTGTCTCCCAGACCCTGAAACATGAGGTAGGGGGAGGGCAGTTGCAGGGTGCAGTTCTGTGAATCTGGCCACCTGGAGAGAGGGGATAGCTGTGCTTGGGGAAGGGACCACAGTGACAATCATATGAGCCCAAGGTTGGTCGAAGGGGTAGTGCAGGGCCTGACCTGGGACTAGGCAAAGGCAGAGGCAGGCCCAGGGCTGGTGTCAGGCATGTACACAATTATCTCATCATCCTTTGCCTGCCTGGCCTTAGGGCCTCCATCATCATTCCCTCACCAGGCAGAAACCGAAGCATGAGCTTTGAACGATTTGGGGTAGGCTCCCCCAGACTCCTAGCGGCGAGCTGAGAGCCCTCGCTGCTGGCTCAGGCTACTGGGGCAATTCCTGGAGACCAAGGACTCTGATCCACTATCCTGGTGATTGTGCCTCCATGTTTTCCCAGGGGCCTCCATTAAGCCCCCATTCTCTCTCCCTGGGGATGTATTTCCCCACACCCCTGGATGTTCAGCGTCCCAGGGCACATGGTCTAACATTCTAAGGCACCTGTGGTCTTCCAGCCCCTACAAGGGCAGGCAATATCGTCTGGGTCCCTGTCACTGTGGGTGGTGGAGTAGTAGTAGTTATCAGAGTGCCATGGCCCCTGTTCAAAATTGCCTGGCTCCTGCAGGCCATATTGGCAGCTAGGCCTGGTCACCTCATGCTGTCCTCCCAAAGGTTCCAGTGGTTGGAAGTGTGATCCCCTCTCTATAACAAGGCTCAAGACACACAGCCACATGCCTGTCAACAGCAAAGACCCCTATCTACTGCCCACCTAGCAGACACCTATGCAGAAGAGGACTCTGTCCAACTCTGGCTGAGCTTAGGGGTGCTCAGATCCCCAGGCCCCCCAGCCACAGCTTCCCCAGTGCCACCCATAAGAGTTCAGAGAAACCACACGCTGCTCCCCTCAGCTGGGCAGTCTCAGGCCACCCTTCCCTTGGCCTGCACTGGCTCCTACTCTGACCTCACAGACTCTCTTGCCCCTTCCCAAGGGCAAGAACAGACCCAGGGCCTCTGAGGCTGTGGAGCTGCCCACTGCCTGGTGGTGGCGAGCGTGAGCTCCTGTGCAAGGAAGGCTGAGGTCTTGCAACCTGGGCCTCAAACAACCCTATCCCACTCACCACCTCCCACCCCAAACCGATGGACCCCTGCCCACTTAGCCCCCTGAGGGCCCTGAGGCCCCACACAGAGAGCTCAGAGCTATTAGTGCCCCCAGGCTCTGCCCTGCCCTGCACAGTATCCCCAATAGAACCAAAGCCCACAGCTTGGTCCAGAGGCCACAGAAGGGTAGGATGGAGGCCTGTGCAAGCCTGTTCCACACCCAGGCCGCTAATCCAGAGGGGTAAAGAAGGCTATCTGGGCAGAGATGGGTGGTGGTAACCCTGCGGCTCTGGGTTTCCCCCCTTTCAAGCCCCAGTGACTCTTACCAGAGTGCCCCCAAGCACTACTTCACTAATGATTTAGGAAATAATATTGGAGTCATTATTCCCTGTCTTTGAGCATAGAGAATGTGACCCAGCTGGAGCTGGTCTCACAAGGACACTTCAAGTGCGTTCTGAGATAAAGACAATAATAGATTACTCTTGGAAAATATCTTTTAGGGTAACGTTCATGTCAGCCAGAACACAAAAGGCTTTCCATTCTTATCATTTTCTATTTAGCATTTAGTGAATAGAAATTTGTTGGGCCAATGAAGACCCTCCTGACTGTCTCTTACTGAAACCTGTACCAACGATCATTAAAAAAGACAATTCAAAATGTAGGATTTGGTTTTCCCCATTTGGAATGTTAATATACACTGATGACTCTGTAACCTTCATTGGAATCCTGCAAACATGGCTCTAGCAACATGTTTGTCAGTTTCCCATTTTTGCCTTTCTGACTACATGCCGAATAAAATTTTATTTTTGCTTTACTAAACTCTGTGATGTTTTTTCCTCTACAACACTGGCCTCAAGACACCCCAGCCTGCACCTGTCCTTCTTCCCCTCTGATGCCTTCTCTTCCTTCCCCCAAGTGGGAAGCCCCAGGAAACCATGCCAGATGGGGGCACAGAGGCTGGATGCTCAAGATTTGGTATGAGGCTGTAATGCCGTGAAACTCTGATGGTTACTACCACTGTGGCTGACTTCCCAGCAAATACCAGCCAAGATACCTGCAGGGGCACTCAGCGGAAGAACCCATCTCTACCTACCTTCTACCCCTCGGGGTGGGGCCTGTCTCCAGGTCCCATCTCCTCCAACCAGCACCCAGTTAGTAGACAGTTGTGCCACTAGAGAGGAGTAGCCCTGGCAGCTTTGGGGGGAGGGTCTCAGCTAAAGATTCTCCTTTGCCACGCCTACCTCATTGCTGGCCCCACCACCACCGTTTCTCTTTCCTCGGGCTCCTGAGCCCCCCGAAAACCCTGGGTCTTCACTCTTGACAAGTGGACATTTTGAACAAAACCCTCTCATGGTGGGATTACCCACATAGTGGCTCAGACCAGAGCCCAAAGCCCTACGAGGGTCCCCTCATGCATTAGCCAACATAGCCAGGATTTGGGGTTGCAGACCCCTTTGGGACAGCACTGCAGAAGCCTGGGGTACCCAGTGATAGTGAAGAGGGCCACCAGGCCTCCCTAACCTGGGCATTAATCACTAGCCTGTGATCCAAATGGCCACTTCATTGCAGCCTCCCCACGTCCCCAGCACACTCCCCGGAAGCAGGGGCAGATCCTAACCTGTGCATTAACTTTGGAGAATTGGAATTCTGGAGAAAAGCCCAGGGCTGAGGGACACCCACCCTACCCTATCAAGGCCAGAAAAGACCAATTTTTGCCCAGGAGGGCAGCCCTAGACAGACCCAGCAGAATTTGTGCAGGTCCATGACACAGTGGTTTTAGCTGGAGCCACAGTGACACAGATCTCACATAGAACCCACCCAGTGGCCTCCAGGACTAGAAAGGCTCAGAGCCAAGACCACAGAGCTCCTCAAGCCCACACCCATGTAGCCGCTGCCTGGAGCCCTTCCCCAAAGTGCTGACCTGTGACAACGTGGATATGGTGGTAGCTAACAATGTGTGAAAGACCAAGGGTAAAACTGGATTCCAGCAGAAAGTGGATGGACAGCTACCAGCAGGAGTGGGGGTCAGGCAGAAAAGCCAGTGGTGGAACACTAAGCCCTGTAAGGTTCTACACTAACCCCAGGCTAACAGCCCAGGCCCCGCACGAACTTTACTTCATGATGAGGACTAGAAAGCATGAGCTGGGGAAGAAGCTCTGAGGAGTGAATTGCTCACCCAGTGTCAGAGGCCCCTTTCAGGAAGGCTCACAGGGCCAGCACAGTGAAGATGAAGTTCAGCTGATATGTGGACATCCAATGGAATATATCCCACACCAGGTCAGAGCCCTAGAGGCAAAATTGTGCCAGGAAGACTCAGATGGAGGCCTCCCTGAGAAGCCCAAGCAGATGGTAGATCCTTCTACCCCACAACCAGGGAAAGAGACCTTCAACACTTCTGCCTATTTGTCCTTCAGCCTACCTACAGCTTAGCCAAGCCACTGCTCTCAGAGGCAGTGGTGAGATCATCCTGGCAGCCAGGTCTCTGTGGAGGCCCAGTCCAGCCTATACCCCTCCATGGCGTTGAATAAGTATGTTTTGGCTTTCTGGATACTACACCAGTCGGTCAGGGTCCAGGCTCCTCTTGGTAAATCAAGAGGACAGTGGAGCAACAGGACATCACCTGGCTGGAGGAGGCAGGACTCAGGCAACTCCCCATGCTACTCCCATGTGCGCTCAACAACCTGTTTCTCCTGTATCATCACTGTGGCCCAGAGTCTGTCTTCTATAGCAGGATTCGGTGCCCCACACAAGAAGGGTACTCAGGGTATCACTCACCAGATGTCTTTCCTAGGTCCTGATGGGCCAGCTCATCAAAGGGCATAGGAGTTTGTGGACCTGACACTCTGGGCTCCAGGTCAGCCCCGGCCTTGGCCACTGCATTGTTATGCAAGCCTCCAGCCAACTAGCCCTCCTCGGGAGGCTTGAGCTCAGCCAGACCTGTGGTGCCCCTTGGGCAGAGAGGCAGCCCCACCTTCTGGCTCCAGGCCCCTCACCTTCCACACACAGGAAGCAGATAAGCTCTAGGCCATCAAGACCTCACAAATCAGCTTTAAGGCATCAGTTTTCCCTTCCCGCCCTTCCTTCCCTGCCTCTCAGTCAAAAACTTCAGCTTCCTGTGGCCTCAGACCTTCCCCTTCACTTCCCAACCCAAAACCAAACCCTGTGCAGTCCAGTCGATTCCAACTCATAGCAACCGTATACACGCTGTATATAGAGATCTTCGAATGCTGCCTTTAACATTAAGACAGGATCACCCTGAATATTTCTCCGTAACTTGTGCCATCCCCCACAGCCAGTCAACAGTATATTTCCTCATTCACTTCCAAAGCCACAATGTTTCATTCATTCAGTAAATATTCTAGCACCCCTAGTGCATGTCAAGCCCTGAGAGGCCAGGACAAAGGCAGCCTGTCTCCTGGGGATTACAGCCAGGTACAGATGACCATCACAGCAGAGCAAACCTAGCATGCATGCAATGTGAGACCAGGAAGGAAGCTCAGGGGGTCTTGGGAGTGGGTCATCAGGACATAAACAACACCCTAACACATTTAGCATCTTCAGCAAGCAACTTCTCAGGCAGGGGACCCAGACCAGAGCTCAGTTCTCTACCTCTGTCACTTCTCTTTGTCTCTGTCTCAATCTCTCTCCCTCTCTGTCTGTCTCTATCTCTTTCACTCTATCTGTGTCTGTCTCTGTCTCTCTGTCTCTCTATCTCTCTGTCTTTATCTCATGTTGTCTCACCTCTGTGTGTCTCACCTGTCTTTCTCAGTTGGACTCTGTCTCACTGTCTCTCTGTCCTCTCTCTATCTCTCTGTGTCACCTCACTCTATGTCTATTGCTCTCTCTGTCTCTCCTCTCCTTTTCATAGCCCATCACTGTGAGGCTTCCTCAAGGAAAGGTGCCACAGTCATCACTGAGAGTGTGTCTGCCTCTCGTGGCAGTATCCTCACAGAGTGCCCCCTTCACTTCACTGTGGCTCTTTGTTAAGTGCCCAGACCACCTGAACCGTGTACCAGCTCTACTTGGAGCATTCTAGATGCCTTAACTCACTTCAATGGCAGTACAGCTCTTGTACAGGGGAGGACTTAGCAGACATGGGATGCAACTGTTAGTATAAAATAGTGACAATTCAGATGGCATAGGCTTCTTCAGGCTCAGACTTCCACAAAACTGGTCATCCCATTTTGTGAAAACATTTCAGAACTCTGAGAAACATGGGAAGTTTGCTTTCATGAACCATTCCTCTAATACTAAAATCTGACAAAGTCTCCAAAAAGAGAAATGAGGGCTAATTTACATAGGAATAAAGAACCAGAAGTCATAAGTGAAATACTAAAAGTCATATTCTGTCCAGTGCATGGATCAAAGATTAAACCAGGGATTGGGAACTGTTTAGCATTCACTCCAACATTCAGGGAAATGAGAGCCTCATTGTAGGCTCAATAGAAATGGAAGGTGTGCTGGAAGAAACGGAAGTCCCAACAGGAGCACCGGTGCCATCAGGGAGAACACTGACATTGAACCAGCCCTCCAGACAGAAGACGGAGGCTCCAAAGAGAGACCCAAAAAGCTACCCAAAGTCAGACAAACCTTTACTCCAAAACCTAAATCACGAAAGTAGATAACACACTTAGAGGTTTTGTACACTTAAAAGACATCAAAATTTAAAAACAAATAATGAACTTAAAATATTCAGCAAATATGCAGATGTTTTATAACAGTAGTATGCAAAGAACTCATAGATGCTAAGAAGAAAAATAGCAAAACTCATAAAACAAATGGACAAAGGATATAACAGAAAAATTGCAAAAGAAACACAAATGGCTAGGAAATATTAAGAAAAGACAGAAAACATTTTATGAATAGACATTCTTCAGACAATTACTTGTGATCATAAAAAAGTTGGAAGCAAGCTACTTACTAAAGAACTCATGATGCAGCCATTAGCGGGAATGTCCTGCAAGCTTTCCCTGTTTACAAAGCATGTATGGCAGGAGCAGAGCTCCTGGAAGAACGCTGTTTGGTGAAAGTGTTCAAAAGGACCCCACACCATGTGATGACAGGAGTGTAAATAGAACAGATGAATCAGGGAAAGGTAATTTAAAGAATGAATTGATTTTTACTTTCGCTTTTTGGCTTAATCTTCAAAATATTTTACAGTCTGTCAGTGGCTCTACTACAACAGATTAGAAAGTTTTCCCAGAGAACTTACAGATGTGCCCTGGATCCCAACTCATCTGAGCTCCCACAGAAACCTTCCAGTTGAGAGAACCTCTAGTTCCAGCTCCTCTTCAGTCTGGAGGCAGGCGGTGCTCCACAGCTGCCCACCAAGAGGGATCCTCAAAGTAGCCTCCCCAATTCCACACTCTCCAGACCAGCAGCACCACCGGGGACCGCCCCCACCTCCAAACCTGGCCCATGTGCGCAACATTCACAGACAGCAACGTTGAAGTCCTGGCTCCGCACCAGCCTCCAGTGGCCTATGTCCTGGCGTGTGTCCCCTGCAGGCACAGAGGTCACCTCCTGTACCCTAGGAGACTGGGTACAGTTGAGGTCCATTCCATGCTTCTCACACCTCCCTTCCCAAACGGAAGTGTTTCCCAAACCGTCCCCCATCCCAGGCCAGTCCAGCTCCAGGCAAGACACAGGGTCTGGCCCCAGCCCTGTGTCCAGCAGAGAGAAGGTTCCCCAGGGGCCAGCCACTGCCCCATCCCGAGGCCCTGGGTACCCAGTGCATGTGTCACTGGAACAATATTGCAGTGGGGGTTACTGCTACTACCACAGTGACACAGCTGTTGCACAAAAGTCCCACCTCAAGCTCGAGGTGCAGCACCCTAGGATCCGGCCTTGTGGTGACCATCAACTCCCACACGGCACAGGGCATGTGACCTGCCACCCACCCGCAGGTGCTGCAGTTTGGAGACAATGGAACAAGGTGTCCCACTGATGACCCAGCTTGAGCAGCAGGGGCAGGTGGGGCTTGCTGGCCAGCTGTCTAAAGTATCTAGTGCTACTGTAATAGAAGTGCCACAAGTGGGTGGCTTTAACAAACAGAAGCTTATTCTCTCACAGTCTATTAGGCTACAAGTCTGAATTCAGGGCACCAGCTCCAGGGAAAGGCTTTCTCTCTCTGTGGGCTCTGGAGAAAGGTCCTTGTCATCAATTTTCCAATCGCCTATGAACTCCTCAGTGCAGGGACCCCAAGTCCAAAGGATGTGCTATACTCCTGGCACTACATTCTGGGTGGCCTGAGGTCCCCCTGTCTCTCTGCTTGCTTCTCCCTTTCATATTTCAAAAGAGATTGACTCGAGATAAAACCTAATCTTGTAGATTAAGTCCTGCCTCATTAACATTACTACCTCTAATCTTGCCTCATTAGCATCATAGAGGTAGGGTTTAGGACACAATGGAAAATCACATCACATGACAAAATGGGAGACAATCACACAATACTAGGAACCGTGGCCTAGGGAAGTTGACACACAGTTTTGGGGGACACAATTCAATCCATAACAACAGCTCTGCACAAGTGAAGTGGAACCCAGGCAGGTACTCATCATGGTGTTTTGATCCTTCTGAGTGTTCGCAAGAGAGCACCAAGATGGCCATAAGTGAGGACCCTTCCTGTGATCAAATGGATGAGCCCAGCCTGGTAGTCATGGGGAGACAGGGAGAGGGGACATGCCCAGTCCATTTACACCCTTCCTTATATTTTAAATTTTTCACCAGTCTCAGATACTGCATTTATAATAGGATTTTTAGCGAACAAATGTAAGAGTATTTTTTAAATTTACCCCATAGCGGTTCTGGAAATTTTCCAGGTCCTAAGCTGTGACTTCTGTCCTTCCCACCTGCCCCACTGTGGACCTCAGAGTCTCTGAGCACCATCCACCCCTCACTCCCTGAGGGAGAAGCCAGCAAAAGACCAGAGTCCTCTGAGCAGGAACAGCAAGGCACAAGTCAGAGGTGGAGGCAGCAGCCCCTTGTGGGGCACTGGCATGGAAGGTAGCCTTGGAAGGACAAAGAGGGATGGTCTGGGTGGCTGCTGACCTACGAACACAGTTGGGAGGAGTTCCTAGGACCCAGGTCTCTACCCCTAAGGTACACACCCTGCACTCTTACAGAGTAAGGAACAAACTTCTGATTCACAGTCCTAGGTGTCCCTTCCGCTGGGCTGGAAAACCCCTGACCTCACATCTGGGCCTCTGCTTCTCTCTCAGGCTTTCTGGGGCAGGTACTGCTGACCCCGAGGATATAAAAGGCCCCCAAGTAACCAATGCATGGTGGGGGTGGGCACTCATGCACCCTAGGTTCCACTGCAGTGGTGGGGGTGGATGATTTCCATAATGGACCGACACCCATCAGCTCAGGGAGAGTTCCAGTAAAGGCTGGCATAGCCACCTCACCCTGAGAGGCCCCCCAGATGTTTCAGCAAGCAACACCTCAGGCGTGAAGCCCAGCTCTATGCTAAGGTCCCTACCTCTGGGGCTGCCTGTCTGCCATCCTTCCAGAGGGGGATTGGGGGCAGACATACACCACTGTGGTATTCCTGTGGTTATGGTTATAGTTGTTCTGGCCACAGCCTCACAATGCCTTGCAAAAACCCAATCCCTACACCCCAGCTCCTCTCATCAGGAACTGCAGGCCCGAGCAGGATTTTGAAAGGTGTTATAGATTGAACTGTGTCCCTTAAAAATATGTGTTGTAAATCCTAACCCCTATAACAGTGGTTATAATCTCATTTGGAAATGGTTTTCATAGCTTTGTTAATGAAGCAGTATTAGTGTAGGTTGTGTTCTGAGTCAATCTCTTTTGAGATATAAAAGGACAGACTAAACAAGCAAACAAGTACATGATACAACCCACATAGTCTTCCAAGGAACCCAGGAATAGCAGCTGAAAAGAGACAAGGACCTTCCCCTAGAGCAGAGAGAGAGAGAGAGAGAGAGAGAGCCTTCCTCTAGAGTTACAGCTCTGAATTCAGACTTCTAGCCTCCTAAACTGTGAGATAATACTTTCTGTTTGTTGAAGCTACCCTCTTGTGCTGTTTCTGCAACAGCAGCACTAGATAAGCAAGACAAACAGGGACACGCCATCAAGGATTCGGGGGGAGAGGTACCACAGCCATGTGGCACATGACCCAAACCAACAGGTATAACACCACGGTGGTGACACGGTTATCTGGACCCCCGGGCTCCTGGGAGGTCACCACAGAGACCCCAGCGAGGAAGTCCATATGGGTCATGAAACAGTCAAGCCAAAGGCAACCCCCAACTCAGCCTAATCTCACTCATAGTGGGTATACTATGGACATTGTCTCCTGGCTTCCAGTGGACAGCCCACAAAAGTCCCCCATCCTCCCTCGGGGTTGGTCAATATATCAGGGCCACAACTCAGCCATCTAGGCCAGGAACCAGGAGGAGTCAGGTGGGACCTGAGCTCAGGTGGGTCCTGATGCCATTCCTCTAACACATGCCCAGCCCACACTCTGCAGGCTTTCCCCCAACACCCAGTCCAGTACCAGAGCCCTGCTGACTGGCATCCAACCCTCTTTCCTTCTCCCTGCCATCCATCTCAGCCTGTCACAGGCCCCTGCAGGCAGCATAAGACAGATGAAATTCCTATGGCCCCTCAGGAGGTCTCCCAGCATCTGGAAGTCAGCCAGCACAGCCAGATCACCATTCCTGGTGTCCCCATTCTCCTGTCCCCTCATACTGCCACATTGTCAGCCTCACCCTTGGACGTGCAGCAGCTCTAACAGCCTGAGCACCTTCCCTTCCCAGCATACCAGCTAAGCCCTGAAGCTGTGGCCAAGGATCCCAGCTGGCAGCCTGAACCCTCTCTGCCTCTGAGGATACAGCCACCCTGCCCCACCTCCAGCCCCAGTTCTTGTCACAGAGCACCGAGCTGTGGTAGATGACTACGACTATGGTGATCACGGTGGTACCACCCATAGCACTAACAGCCTGCTCCACACAAGCCCCAGAGCCTCCCAGACCCTGTGGTAGGAGTGGGGGAGGGCAGTTGCATACTGTCTTCTGTGACTCTGGAAACCTGGAAGGAAGGATAGTTGTGCTTGGGGTGTGGACCCCAGTGATGACCACAAAGGCCCAAGGATGGTCGAAGGGGCAGTGGAGGCCCTGGCCTAGGACTAGGCAAAGGCTAAGGGAGACCCAGGGCTGGTGTCAGGCGTTTACACAATAAACCCTCCTCCTCTGCCAGTGTGATCACGATGGAGAAACTGAGGCATAAACAGTGAAGGGCCTAAGGCAGGCTCACCCAGACTTTTAGGGAGGGAGCTGAAAGCCCCAGCTGCTGGTGTAGGCCAATGGGACAATTCTGGGATGCCAAGTATTCTGAGCCATGAGCCTAGAGTGTGTGTAGCCCTACTTTTTCCCAGGGGGCCTCCATTAAGCCACCACCCTCTTTCCCTGGGGATATCCTTTCCCCATACCACCTGCAATTCAGCCTCCCAGGGGTACCTGGTCCAGCCTCTGAGGCCCTCTGTGGCCCTCCAGGCCCTGCAGGGGCAGGCATTATTGTCTGGGCTCCTGTCACTGTGGGTGTTGGGGTACTGGTAGTTACCACAGTGGCATGGCCCTTGCTCAAAATCACCTGGCTTCTGCTGACTCCAAGCCTGGTTGGTTACCTCGTGCTGTCCTCCTAAAGGCCCTGGAGGTTGGAAGCGTGGTATCTTCTCTATAACAAAGCTCCAGAGGCAGAGCCACAGGCCTGTCAACAGCAAATACCCTTACCTACTATACACCTAGGAGGCACCCATGCAGAAGAGGACTCTGGCTGTCCGCCTCGGCTACACTGAGTGGTGCTCAGACACTCAGGACGCTCGGCCACAGCTTCCCCAGTGCCATGCATAAGAGTTCAGAGAGACCGCACAATGCTTCCCTCACATGGGCAGTAACAGGCCACTCTTCCTCAGGCCTGCATAGGCTCCTAGCCTGACCTCACAGACTGCCTCTCCCCTGAGCAAGGGCAGGAACAGACCCAGGGCCTCTGAGACTTTGAGGCTGCCCACTGCCTGATGGTGACGAGCATGAGCTCCTGGGCAGGGAAGGGTGAGGTCTTGCAAACTAGGCCTCAGATAACACTCCCCCACCCACCACCTTCCACCCTGAACCACTGGACCCCTGCCTGCACAGCCCCCTGAGAGCCCTGAGGCCAAACACAGACAGCTTAGAGCTGTCAGTGCCCCAGACTCTGCCCTGCCCTGGACAGTACCCCCAATAGAACCACAGCCAACAACCAGGTCCAGGGCCACAGAGGGGCAGGACGGAGGACTATGCAAGCCTGCTCCACACAAGGGACACCACTCCAGAAGGGGCAGAGAAGACTATCTGGGCAGAGATGGGTGGGGGTAACCCCAGGGCTCTGGGCTTCCCCCCTTTCAAGCTCCAGTGACGCCTACCAGACTGCCCCCAAGCACCCATACACTGTCATCAGGACACCCTAGCCCTCACCTCTCCTTCCTCGCCTTTGCTGATTTTCACCTCCTCCCTCAAGTAGGAATCACCAAGAAACCATGCCAGATGGAGGCCCAGAGGCTGGGTGCCCAAGATTTGGTATGAGGCTCTAATGCCATGATACTACTAGCGTAGTTACTACCACTGTGGCTGATTTCCCAGCAAATACCAGCCAAGACACCTGCAGGGACACACAAGGGAAGAACCCAGCCCTATTTCCCTTCTTTCCAGTACGGGTGGGGCCTGTCTCCAGGCCCCATCTCCTCCACCTAGTACCTGGCCAGGGCACAGTAAAAGGTGATGACAGTGGAGGGAAGCGACCATGGCAGCTTGGGGTGGAGGCCTCAGAGGAAGATGCTCGTTTGCCGCCACCACCCCATCCCTGCCTTCCCACTGTGTCTCCTGTGATCCCAGAGAAACCTGGTCCTCAGTTTGGCCAAGTAGACATTGGGTACAGAACCCACTCACTGTAGGTTTAACCCCACAGTGGCTCAGACCAGAGCCAAAAGCCCTTCAGGGTGCCTCCTCACATGGTAGTCAACACAGCCAGCATTTGGGGTAGCAGACCCCTTTGGGACAGCACTGAGGAGGTCCAGAGTGCACAGTGAGAGTAAAGAGGGAAACCAGGGCACCTTGACCTGGGCTGTAATCTCGGGGTTATGATCCAGATGGCCACTCCTTTGCAGGCACCTCCTCAGCCTCAACCTCACCCCCTGCAGCTAGGGGCAGATCCTGACCTGTACACTGACTTTGAAAACTCGGAATTCTGGAGAAAAGCCCAGAGCTAAATGACACCCAACTCACCCACCTTTTCAGGCCAGAAAAGGCCAATGTTTTCCCAGGCGAACTGCTCTGGGTAGACCTAGCAGAATTTGTGCAGGTCCATGACACAGTGGTTATAGCTGGAACCACAGTCACACATGTCTTACGGAAAACTCACCCAGTGGCTTCCAAGTCTAGAGAGGCTCAGAGCCAAGGCATAGAGCTCCTCAAGCCCACACCCATGCAGTCTTACCTGGCACACTTCCCAGAAGGCAGTGGCAGGTACAGAGGGATTCTGTGCTGCCCTGAGTCAAGGTGGGTATGGTAGCATATACCACTGTGTGAAAGACCAAGCCAAAAACTGAATCCCTGCAGACACTAGATAGACAGCTGCCAGCGGGGGTGGGAGACAGACAGAAAGGCCAGTGTTGGGACACTGAGCCCTGCCAGGCTCTCACACTCACCACACCCTATCAGCCCGGACCCCACATGGGACTTTGCTTCATGAAAAGGGCTAGAAAGAGTGAGCTGCGGAGGAAGTTCCTGGGAACAAATTCAGGGATACCTGCGGTGGGGACGGAGCTCAACCAGGGTCATAGACACCCTTCAGGAAGCCTGACAGGGCCAGCACAGTGAAGGTGAAGTTCAGCTGATATGTGGACTTCCAACAGAACACAGCCCACACCAAGTCAGAGGTGGGGAGGCAGCAATGTGCCAGGAAGATTCCACTGGAGGCTCACTGGGGGTTCCCTGGGGACCCTGGGTACGTGTGGTTCCTCCTACCTCAAGAAAGAGACTTGCAAACCTTCCACCTGTTTGTCCTTCAGCCGCTGCAACCTTAGTCAAGCCCATTGCTCTCAGCACCAGTGGGAGATCATCCTGGCAGCCAGGTCTCTGTGGTGCCTGCAGTCCAGCCTATAACCCTACACGGCCTTGAATAAGTACTTGTGCCAGCTTTTGGAATGCCGCACCAGTCAGTCAGGGTCCAGGCTCTTCTTGGTAAATTAAGCACACAGTAGAGCAGCAGGAGCTCATCTGGTTGGGTGGGACAGGGCTCAGCCCACTCCCCATCCTACCCCCATATGGGCTCACCAACCTGTTTCTCCAATATCATCACTCCGGCCCAGAGCCTGTCTTCTACACCACACAAGAAGGAGTGCTCAGGGCATCACTCACCAGCCAAATTTCCTGGGTGCTGATAGGTCAGCTTCAGTCAAATAGGATGGCGGTATACGAACCTGACAGCCTGGGTTCCATGTCAGCCCTGGCCTTGGGCACCACAGTGTTATGTTGGCCTTTAGCCACCTAGCCCTCCTTGAGACCTGTGGTGACCCTTGGGCAGGAGGTAGCCCCATCTCCAGCCCCACACCTGCACCCTCCACACACAGGAAGCAAATAAGCTATAGGCCATCAAGGCCTAAGAAATCAGCCTTAAGGTGTCAGTTTTCCCTTCGTGCCCCTCCTTCAGGTCCTGCAGCTCCCCAGACCTCCGGCCCCTCCTGCTCTACCTCTCAGCCACAAACCTCAGCTTCCTGTGGCCTCAGACCTTCCCCCTCTACTTATACACAGTACATGGAGATTTTCAAATGCTGCTTTCAACTTAAAGATAGGATCACCCTGCACATTTCTCTGCAAATTGTTCCCTACCAACAGTAAAC
Source organism: Loxodonta africana (assembly GCF_030014295.1). Classification (NCBI taxonomy): domain Eukaryota; kingdom Metazoa; phylum Chordata; class Mammalia; order Proboscidea; family Elephantidae; genus Loxodonta; species Loxodonta africana. Next base: position 27,307,560 of record NC_087362.1, read on the forward strand.
ATTATATTTCTTCATTCACTCCCAAAGCCACAATATTTCATTTGTTCAGTAAATATTCTAGCACCTCTAGTGCATGTCAAGCCCTGAGAGGCCAGGAAAAATGCATTCTGACCCCTGGGGTTTACTGCCAGGTACAGATGACCATCATAGCAGTGTAAACATCTGCATGCATGCAATGTGAGACCAGGAATGAAGCTCAGGGGGTCTTGGGAGTGGATCATCAGGACATAAAACACACTTTAACACATTTAAAAGAAAAGAAATCATTAAAAGTATGTTCTAGACCTCAATGGAATTAAAGTAGAAATCAATAACAGAAAGGTAGCTGGAAAATACCAAAATATTTGGAAATTAAAAAACACATGGGTCAAAAGAAGAGTCTGAAGAGAAATTTACAAATACCTTGAACTAAATGGAAATGAAAAGACAACTTATCAAAACGTGTGGATGCAGTAAAAGGAGCGCTTAGAGAGATATTTATAGCATTGAATGCTTATGTTAGAAAAGGAAGATATAAAATCAATACTTTAAGTTTCTCTTTTAGAAAACCAGAAAAGGAAGAACAAATTAAATCTGACATAATCGAAAAGAAGATAAATGATTAAAATAGAGCAGAAATCAATGAAATTGAAAATAGAAATTTAAAAGAAAAAAAATCAATGAAACCAGAAGCAGGTAATTTGAAGAGATGAGTAAAATTTATAAATTTCTAGCCAGGGCAACCAGGAAAAGAGAAGAGAAGACACAAATTACTAATACCAAAAACAAAAAAAGAGTCATCACTACTGATCCCATGGACATTGAAAAGATAATAATGGGATATCATGAAAAATTCCATACTAGATAATATGATAACTTAGAAGAATTGTAACAATTCTTGAAAGACAGATGGTTCCGCAGGGGCCACTGCCCCATTCCCAGGCCCTGGGCACCCAGGGTGTGAGGGACATCCCAGGTTTGATCCAGAAGCTACAACATTCAGCAGACCCAATCTCAGGAGGGATGCAATACCCTGATGCCTTACAGTCTACTCAGCCAAGAGAGACAGAGAGCACCAGATGGAAATCGCTCTAGATCCCAAGACTCTCCTGGAGCACCCACAGGAAAACCATCCCAAACACTCAGGACCCCATGCAGGGACTTGTCCACCATGGGTCCCCTCCTCAGCCATAGTTCAGCCCCAGCACTCACCCAGGCCTCAAGCAACAGCCCTGGAAAATAGCTGTTTCTTGGCCCCCAGAGGACAGGTCAGAGTCATCCCTCCTCATCTGAACTCCATACCACCCTGTGCAGAAGGTGAATGGGGCTGTCCCAGCAGGAGGATTGTGTGGGGGCATGTGTCACTGTGACAATATTACGATTGGAGTATCTCTGGACCCCACAATGACACAGCACTGGTCCAAAGTCTCACTCAAAACGTGGTGCAGCACGCTTAAGTACAGCCTAGCAGTGCTTGTCAATTTCCACATGGCACAAGGCATCCAACCTGTCACCCATCTGTGGTTGCCGGAGATTAGAGACACAGACACAGGGACAAGGATGTTCCACTGATGACAACAGAAAAGGAGCCCAGTTTTGGGGGCAGCAGAGCCAGTCGGTGGTCTGCTGACCTGCTGTCGTAGTTATCTAGTGCTGCTGTAACAGAAATACCACAAGTGGGCAGCTTTAACAAACAGAAGCTTATTCTCTCACAGTCTAGTAGGCTAGAAGTCTGAATTCAGGGTGCCAGCTCCAGAGGAATGTTTTCTTTCTTTGTGGAACTAGAGGAGGGTCCTGTCCTCGATTTTCCTGCGGTCTAGGAGCTTCTCAACACAGGCACCCTGGGTCCAAAGGAAGTCCTCTGCTTCCGGCACTACTTTATTGGTGACATGAGGTCCCCCACTGTCTCTGCTTGCTGTTATGTCTCTCTTTTATATCTCAAGAGAGATCCACTCATGATACAACCTAGACTTTGGATGGAGTTTGGCCTCATTAACGTAATACCTCTCAGTCTGCCTCATTAACATCACAGAGGCAGATTTACAACACATAAGAAAATCACATCAGACAACAAAATGGTGGACAATCGCACAATAACAAGACTATGGCCAAGTTGACACACATTTTTTGGTGACACAATTCAATGCATAACACCAGCTCTTCACAAGGGAGGTGGGAATGAGGTAGGTATTCAGCAAGGTATTTTATCCTTCTGAGTGTGTGCACAGAGAACATCAAGATAGTCTTAAGGCTGGCTCCTGCACGTGATCACAGAGGAAAACCCAGCCTGGTAGGCATGGGGGGAGAGGGAGAGGGAACATGCAAGTCCTTTAATATTTTAAAATTTTCACCAGGCACAGAAGCTGCATTTATAACAGGATGTTTAGTGAACGAATGTAAGAGGATTTTTTTAAAACTTACACCTTAGTGGTGAGGGACCTTCTCCAGGGTCTGAGCTGTCGCTTCCTCTCCTTTCCACCTGTCCCTCTGTGGAACTCAGGGCCTCTGGGCACCATACACCCCTCACTCCCTGAGGGAGAAGCCAGCAAAAGAGCCAAGAGTCCTCTGAGCAGGAACAGCAAGGCACAAGTCAGAGGTGGAGGCAGACACCCCTCGCAGGCCATCAACATCAAGGCCAGCCTGGGAGGACGTATATGGCAGGGCCTAGGGCCTGAGGACATACCTGGGGCAGGACCACTGCTGGGAGGAGCTCCTAGGACACAGATCCTTGCCCCTAAAGTACACCTGGTCTCTTACCGAATAAGGAATAAACTTCCAATTCACAGTCCTAGGAGTCCCTCTCCCCTGGACTGGAGAACCCCTGACCTCCCATCTTGGACTCTCTTCCCTGGTCCAGCCTTCCTGGGGCAGGTACTGCTGTATGCGAGGATATAAACCTCCCCCCCCAACTAACCTACGCACAGTGGGGATGGGCACTCAGCCACACTGGTTGTTGACACTGCAGTGGCGGGAGGGATGATTTCCATGATGGACAGACATCCACCAGTTCAGGGGGAGCCACAGGAAAGCCTGGCATAGCCATATCACCCGGAGAGGCCCCCAGATGTTTCAGCAACAAACCCTTCAGGCATGAAGCCCATTCCAAACTCAGGTCTCTATCTCTGGGGCTGCCTGCCTGCCATCCTGCCAGAGGAGGATTGGGGGCAGGTGTGCACCACTGTGGTATTACTCTTATGATTCTGATTATTATAGCCACAGCCTTACAAAGCCTTTCAAAAACCCATCCCTACACCTCAGCCCCTCTCACCAGGAACTATAGCCCTCACCAGGGTTTTGAAAGGTGTAATGGATTGAATTGTGTTCCCCAAAAATATATGTTGTAAATCCTAACCCCCATACCTCTGGTTATAATCACATTGGGAAACCAATTTTCCTTGTTATGTTGATGAGGCAGTATTAGCATAGGGCATGTCTTCAGTCAATATCTTTTGAGATATGGAAGAGCAGATTAAGCAAGCAAACAGGTACGTGATACAAGCTGTATGATCTCCTAAGGAACCTAGGAAAAGAAGCTGAAAGGGGACAGCGACCTTTCCCCAGAGCAGAGAGAGAGAGAAAGCCTTCCTCTAGAGTTAGAGCCCTGAATTCTGACTTCTAGCCTCCAAAACTGTGAGAGAATAACTTCCGTTTGTTGAAGCTGCCCACTTGTGATATTTCTGCTATAGCAGCACTAGATAACTAAGACAAACAGGAACACACCACCACAGATTCCTGGGGTACTGCAGCCATGTGGCCCATGACCCAAAACAGCAGGTACAGCACCACGGTGGTAACATGGCTACCTAGATCAGCAAGCCCCGGGGAGGGATCATCACATAGACCCCACCATGGAAGTCCATAAGGGTCACGAAACAGATGGACCAAAGCCAATCCCCGACTCAGCCTAATCTCGCTCATCGTGGGGACACTCCTGCTGAACTCCCACCCAAAGAGATTGTCTGTTGGCTTCCACTAGACAGCCCACAAAAGTCCTCCCTCTTCCCTCAGGGTTGGTCTACATATCAGGGCCACATCTATGCACCTCAGACACACCACTCTACAATGCCACCCCATTTTGAACAGAGGCAACAGGAAATTGGCCTGCCTCTACTTCTCTGGCACTGCCCCAGCCTTGCAGTCAATGGGCCTTTTGGGAATACTTCTCTGCACTCCACATCACACTGCTCCACCTGACAACCTGCACCCCACACCTCCCAACACCCCATACCCAGACAGGTAGCCGGCTGGGATGAGAACTGAATCTTGCAGCCTATGAGGAAGGTGGGTTGGGCTGAGTGGTTTCCCTTTAGAATCCTTTCTCTCAGTGGAAAGGCTGGGATGGGTGACTCAAAGAGAGGCCCCAGGTAGGCACCATTGAGGGCTGGGGTGTCCAGCAGGGCTGTGGCCACTAAGTAGACCCTGCCCACCCAATCTGGCCCAAGAGGGGCTGCCTCCAAGGCCTTGACCAGGGTTAGTGCCCAGGAAAGACGGCAGTGCTAGCAGGACAGTGGACAACCAGGTCCAAACAGCCAAGGGCTGGCACAGGCTTTTTTCCTGGGGACGTCATGCAGGGCCCCTGGATCAGCCTGGTCTTCTAGGAGCTGAGCCCCTCACTTGACCTCTCCTAGGAGCCAACCAAGGACCATGCTAATACTTTAGAAACAGAGAACCTTCCAGTAATGGTCTTCTCTCCTCCTGAGTCTCTCCCTGACCACTGGTCAGCTGGTCCATCCTGCATGACAACAGCCCACAGAAAACAGACACTCCCAGGCAGCCCTCCAGCACAGACCCCACACCAGGGAAGGAAGTGTGGACAACCCCCTATGAACCTTTACTCCATGACCACAGCTCCTGGGACCTGGGCTCCTCCATACCCTGCAGAATATAATAACATCACCTCAGACACATTCCCAGGGTTCAGGAGTACAGGGACTGGGCCAGCCTTCCATCTTGCCCCATGTGCAGAGAAGACCACCAAGCAAAGATCTATGGCCTGGGGCCCTGGTCACCTGTGCCAGGTGAGCCCTCCAAGGAGCCTACAGCAGTGCAGGGGCCCAGGAACAGAGGGCTTCTTGTCTAGAACCCTCCCATTCTGTAACTATAAGTACCTGTAGCAAAAACCTGCCTCTCAGCTCCCAGGGCAGCATGGCCAGGGTCGGCACAAGACTCAGGGATAGCATCCATCCTCCTCTTAGCTGGGGGCTTTTCAGCATGCACTTGGACCACAGCCATAGTGGATACTAGCATGTGTCTGGCCATAGGAGATCAAGCAAGACACGAGAGCCCACCCGGCACCTCACCCCTGCTCAAGCTCTCCTTGGGCAGACACTCTGCACCCAGAGACCACTGTGGCCCACAGATCCAGGCAACCAACACAGGGGAGACAGCAGCCTTGCTAGCAACCCTTCCTACACCCCTGAGGAAGCACTGCTCACACTGACCCCCAGCGGGCATGACTGCAGCAGGCCCTCACCCAGTATGTGGAGGAGCCCAGGAAGGTAAAGGGCGTCAGTGCCAGCTCTGCCTTGGAGCCTCCGGAGGCTGACAGAGGAAAAGAAGCTGTAGCTGGGCCAGTATTCACTGCACAGAAGTTCACTGAGGCAGCATGTCACGCGGGGCACCTTTGGGGAACAACTGATCCCTAGCCTGTCATGGAGGTCACTAAGGGCTTCTCCCCAGAAGAGGATAGTGCAGCATTCGAAAACTGGCATCTTGATAAGTTCATCGTCAGCGACGTTGTCCCGGAAATCTGCCAGCCCCAGGAAAGGGGTCCCCTCTCCAGGAGCTGGCCCCACAGGAATCCCTCCTCAGCCATCTCAGCTAGGGAACCAGGTGGAGTCAGGTGGGACCTGAGTCCACGTGGGTCCTGATGCCATTCCTTTAACACAGGCCCAATCCATGCTCTGCAGGCCTTCCCTCCTCCTCCCAGCCCATTACCAAAGCCCTGTTTCGTGGCATCCAACTCTCTTTCCTTCTCTCTGCCATCTTTTCCAGCCCTCCACAGTACCCCGCAGTCAGTACAGGTCAGATGGAGTTCCTACCACCCTGCCTGTGTGCCCTCAGGAAGCCTTGCAGCATCCTGAGTTCAGCCAGCACAGCTGGACTGCCATACATGGTGTCATGGTTCTCCTGTCCCTCCATGTTCCCTCGATGTCACCCTCACCCTCAGATGTTTAGCAGCTCTGAAAGCCTGAGCGCTCCTCCCCTAGCCCTCACCTAGCTCTGCCGCTGTGTCCATAGGTCCAGGCTTGCTGCCTAAACCCTCTCTTCTTCTATGAATGCAGCCACCCTGCCCTGGCTCAAGGCCCAGTTTTGCTCACAGAGCATAGAGCTGTGGTAGATGACTATGACTATGGTGACACAGCAGCACCACCCATAGCACCAACCACCTGCTCCATACAAGCCCCAGTGCCTCCCACACCCTGGGTGTGGGTAGGGGGAGTGCAGTTGGAGGGTGGCCCTCTGTGAGTCTGGCCACCTGGAGGGAGGGGATAGTTATGCTTGGGGAGGGAACCCCAGTGATGACCACATGGGCCCAAGGATGGTCGAAGGGGCAGTGCAGGGCCTGGCCTGGGACTGGGCAAAGGCTGAGGGAGGCCCAGGCTGATGTCATGTGTGTACACAATAAACCCCTCATCCTCTGCCAGCCTGATCCATAGGGCCTCCATCATCATCCCTCACCATGGGGAAACTGAGTCATGAGCAGTGAAGGGCCTGGGGCAGGTTCACCAAGACTGCTAAGGAGGGAGATGAGAGCCCCAGCTGCTGCTCAAGGCCACTGTGACAATTCCTGGAGACCATGGACTCTGAGCTATGAGCCTGAACAGTGTGCTCCCACAGTTTCCCAGGGGGCCTCCATCAAGTCCCTACCCTCTTTCCCTGGGGATATCCTTCCCCCACACCAATGGAAGCTCAGATTCCCTGGGGCACCTGGTCCAGCCCTCTGAAGCCCTCTGTGGCCCTCCAGCCCCTGCAGGGGCAGGCAATATTGTCTGGGCCCTGGCACTGTGGGTCTTGGAGTAGTAGTAGTTACCACGGTGGCATACTGTTACAAATCACCCGGCTCCTGTGGGCCATATTAATAGTTAGGACTGGTCACATCAGGCTGTCCTCCTAAAGGTCCCGGTGGTTGGAAGCATGATCCCCTTTCCATAACAATGGTCGGGAGGCATAGCCACATGCCTATCAACAGCAAAGACCCTCACTCACTGCCCACCTAGATGGTACCCATGTAGAAGGCTCTGGCCACCCACCTCCAGCTGAGCTGAGCAATGCCCAGACTTCCAGGTGCCCAGGTCCAGCTTCCCCAGTGCCAACTCTAACAGTTCAGAAAAATCACACACTGCTTCCCTTAGCTGGGCAGTCTCAGGCCACCCTTCCCCTGGCTTGCACTGGCTCCTAGCCGGACATCACTGATTCTCCTGCTCCTGAGCAAGGGCAGGAGCAGACCCAGGGCCTCTGAGGCTGTGAGGCTGCCTCTCCCGGGTTTGAGGGGCCACTCCAATCAGTCAGGGCTCAGGTACCCATTGGTACATCAAGCCCACAGTAGAGCAGCAGGAGGATCATCTGGCTGGGTGGGACAGGGCTCAGCTCACTCCCTATGCTACCCCCATGTGTGCTCACCAACCTATTTCTCCCATATCATCATTGTGGCCCAGAGCCTGTCTTCTACAGCAGGAGCCGATGCCCCACTCAGGAAGGGTGCTAAGAACATGACTCACCACCTGCCTTTCCTGAGTCCAGACCGGCCAGCTCCAGTCAGAGGGGATGGGGGCCTCTGGGCCTGACAACCTGGGCTAGAGGTCAGCCCTGGCCTTGGCCACCACAGCATTACTCAGGCCTCCAGCAACCTAGCCCTCCTTCAGAGGTCTGGGCTTAGCCAGACCTGTGGTGCCCCTTGGGCAGAAAGGCAGTCCCACAATAGGACGCCATGCTCTGTGTCGTCCACACACAGGAAGCAGATAAGCTCCAGGCCACCAAGGCCTCAGAAATCAGCTTTAAGGCATCAGTTTTCCCTTCCTGCCCCTCCTTTTGGCCCTGTTGCTCCCCAGGCCTCCAGCCCCCTGCTGCCCTGCCTCTCAGCAAGAAACCTCAGCTTCTTGTGGCCTCCACTCTTCCCATCCACTTACACACAGTATATAGAGATCTTCAAATACTGCTTTTAACATTAAGATAGGATCATCCCGAATATTTCTCTGCACCTTGTGCCACCACCCCCCCAGCTTGTCAACAATATATTTCCTCATTCACTAACAAAGCCACAATGTTTCATTCATTCAGTAAATATTCTAGCACCCCTAGTGCATGGCAGGCCCTGAGAGGCCAGGACAAATGCATTCTGCCCTCTGGGGATTACAGCCAGGTATAGATGACCATCGCAGCAGTGCAAACACAGCATGCATGCAATCTGAGACCAGGAAGGAAGCTCGGGGGGTCTTGGGAATGGATTATAAGGACTTAAAACATACCCTAAAATATTTAAAAGAATAAAAATCATAAAAGTATATTCTAGACCACAATGGAATTAAACTAGAAACTGTTAACAGAAAGATAGGTGGGAAATATCAAAATATTTTGAAATTAAACAACATACTTCTCAATAACCCATGGTTCAGAGGAGAAGTCTGAAGAGAAAATTAAAAACACCTTGAACTAACTGGAAAGGAAAAGACAACTTATTGAAATGTGTGGGATGCAGTAAAAACAGTGCTTAGAGAGAAATTTATACCATTGAATGCATGTATTAGAAAAGAAAGACATAAAATCAATACTCTAAGCTTCCATTTTAGAAAATCAGAAAATGAAGAACAAATTAATTCTGACATAAGCAAAAAGAAGATAAATAATAAAAATAGAGCAGAAATTAATGAAATTCAAAACAAATTTAAGAGAAAAGAATCAATGAAACCAAAAGCAGATTCCTGGAAAAGATCAGTAAAATTGATAAATCTCTAGCCAGGCTAACCTAGAAAAGAGTAGACAAGATATAAATTACTAACACCAAAAATGAAAAAGAAGTCATCACTACTGATCCCATGGACATTAAAAGGCTAATAAGGGGATATTATGAACAATTCTATGCCAACACATTTGATAACATAGATGAAATATAACAATTCCTTGAATGACTGAGGGTTCTGCAGAGGCCACGGCCCCAACCCCAAGCCCTGGGCACCCAGGGCATTAGTGACATCCCAAGTTTGATTTCGAAGCTGTAGCTCTCAGAACAACCAACCTCAGGAAGAAGGCAATACCCTAATGGCTCACAATCCACTTAGCCAAGAAGGACACAGATTAATAGATGGAAACAACTTGAGATACTAAAACCCTCCTGGGGCAGGAGGAGCCAAAGGCAACACAGACAAACCATGGCAGTTGCTCAGGATCCTAGCACGGGTTTGTTCTCCATAGGACTCCTCCTTGATAACAGTGGAACCCTTAGTACTCACCCAGACCACACCCAGCAGCCCTGCAAACGGCTGTCTCTTGGCCCCCAGAGGGCTAGACAGAGTCATCCCACCTCACCTAAGTTCCAAACAGAAACATCTGGAACTCTCGGAATCACCACTGCAGAGGGTGGATGGGGCTGTCCTAGCAGGAGGATTGTGTAGGGCCATGTGTCACAGTGACAATATTGCAGTGGTAGTTCCTGCTACTACCACAGTGACACAGCACATGCCCAAAAGCCCCACCCAATGCACCACCCTGGGGTGCAATCTGGTGCTATCCATGAACTTCCACAGGAAATGTGGCATCCGACCTGCCACCCACCTGTGGAAGTAAGAGTTCGGAGACAATGGGACAAGGATGTCCTACTGATGAGAACAGAGAAGGAGGCCGAGCTCCTGGGGCACCAGGAACAGTCAGAGGTCTGCTGACCTGCTGTCTTAGTCATCTAGAGCTGCTGTAACAGAAATATCACAGGTGGGTGGCCTTAACAAACAGAAGCTTATTCTCTCACAGTCTAGTAGGCTAGAAGTCTGAATTCAGGGCGCCAGCTTCAGTGGAAGGCTTTCTCTCTCTTTTGGCACTGGAGGAAGGTCCCGTCATCGATTTTCCTCTGTCTAGGAGCTTCTCAACACAGGAACCCCAGGTCCAAAGGACGCACTCTGCTTCTGGCACTACTTTCTTGGTGGCATGAGGTTCCGCTCTCTCTCTGCTTGCTCCTCTGTTTTATATCGCAAAAGAGATTGACTCAAGATACAACTTAATCTGGTAGATTGAGTCCTGCCTCATTAACAATGCTTCAAATTCAGCCTCATTTACGTTGTAGAGGTAGGATTCACAGTACATAGGAAAATCACATCAAATGACAAAATGGTGGACAATCACACAATACTGGGAACCATGGACTAGCCAAGTTGACACACATTTTTGGGAGACACAATTCAATCCATGACACCAGCTCTGCACAAGGGAGGTAGAACCAAAATAGATATTCACCAGGGCATTTTGACCTTTCCTCACGTGTGCACAGAGAACAACAAGAGGGTTGAAAGGTGGGCTAGTGCCTGTGATCACAGGGAAGAGCCCAGCCTGGTAGGCAGGAGGAGAGAGGGAGAGGGGACATGCCCAGTCCATTTACACTCTGTATATTTTAAAATTTTTACCCGGCACAGACACTCTATTTATAATGGAATTTGTAGTGAATGAATGTAAGTGTATTTTTTGAAAACTTATACCCAGACAGTGCTAGAAGTTCTCCAGTTCCTGAGCTATGTATGACTTTTGTCCTTCCTACCTGACTGTCTACGGAGCTCAGGGTCCCTGAGTGCCATCCACCCCTGACTCCATGAGGGAGAAGCCAGCAAAGGAACAGTCCTCTGAGCCAAGACAGCAAGGCACAAATCAGAGGTGGAGGCAGGCAGCCCTCTCAGAGCATTGAGATCCAGGCCACCCTGGGAGGAAGAGGGCAGGGCGTGGGGCAGCTACTGAACCACAGCCACAGCTGGGAGGAGCTCCTAGGGCCCAGGTCTCTACCCATAAGGCACCCCTTGTACACTCACAGAATAAGTAGCAAACTGCAGAGTCACTGTCCTAGGTGTCCCCCTGCCCTGTACTAGAGAACCCTGGGCCTCCCACCTTGGCCTCTGCTCCCTCCTCCCACCTTCCTTGGGCAGGTACTACTGGCCCTAGGATATCAAAAGCCCCCAGGTAATCCATGCACAGTGGGAATGGGCACTCACCCAACCTTGGTGCTGCTGCAGTGGCAAGGGAGCTGATTTCCAAGATGAACAGATACCCACCAGCTCAGGGGGAGTCCCATGACAGGCTGACATAGCCATGCCACTCTGAGTACCACCCCACCCAGCCCAGTGTTTCAGCAGGCAACCTCTCAGGCACAGAGCCCAGCTCCCAGCTCAGGTCTCTACTTCTGGGGCTGTCTGCCCACCATCTTGCCAGAGGAGGATTGGGGACAGGCGTGCACCACTGTGGTATTACTTGATGGCTCTGGTTGTTATGGCAACAGCCTCGCAACACCTTGCAAAAACCCATCCCTACACCTCAGACCCTCCCACAAGTCACTGAGGCCTCGCCCAGGTTTTTGAAAGGTGTTATGGATCAAATTCTGTCCCTCAAAACTATGTGTTATAAATCCTAACTCCTATACCTGTGTCTAGAATTCCATTTGGGAATGGTTTTCTTTGTTGTGTACTGAGGCACTATTAATGTAATGTGTGTCTTGAGTCAATCTCTTTTGAGATAAAAAATAACAGACTTATTCAAGCAAACTAGTACATGATAGAAGCCACATGAACTTCTAGGAATAGAAGTTGAACAGAGGCAAGGACAGAGAGAAAAAGCCTTCCTCTAGTGTCAGTGCTCTGAATTCGGACTTCTAGCTTCCTAAAGTATGAGAAAATAAATTTCTGCTAGTTAAAGTCACCACTTGTGGTATTTCTGCTATAGCAGCACTAGATAATTAAGACAAACAAGGACACACCACCATGGATTCTGGGGGTACTATAGCCATGTGGCCCATGACCCAAACCAGCAGGTATAGCACCACCATGCTGACAAGGCTCCCTGGACACCCAAGCCTCTGGAGCGTCACCACAGAGACCTCACCGAGGAAGTCCATACTAGTCATGAAACAGATGAGCCAAAGCTAACCCCCAACTTAGCCCAATCTCACTCATAGTGGGTACACTCCTCCTGCCCCGCCCCCCCCTCACACCCATGGCCATTGTCTGCTGGCTTAGAGTGAACAATCCACAAAAGTTACTCCTCCTGCCTTGGGTTTGGTCAACTTATCAGGGCCACAGCTTGGCATCTCAGATACACTTCTCTGTGATGCCTCCTATTTTGGACAGAGGCAGCAGAAATGTTGGGTTGCGACTTGTACCCTGGTACTGTCCTACCCTTATAGCCAAAGGGCATCTTGGTCATATTTCTCTGTACCTCACACCAACCTGCACCCCATGCCCAGGAAGGAAGCAGGCTGGGTTGAGAAACGAACCTTGCTAACTATGAGGAGGGTGGGTGGGGCTGAGTGGTTTGGTTTTAGAGTTCTTTATCCCAGTGGAAACGCTGGGTGGGCAACTCTAGGAGAGGCCCCAGGTAGGTGCAATTGGGGGTTGCAGTGTCCGGCAGGCCTGTGGGCTCAGCATAGCCCCTGACCACCCACCCTTGCCCACAAGAGGGCACACACAGGGCCCTAACTAGGGGGACTGCCCAGGAGAGATAGCAGTGCTGGCGGGAAGCTGGTCAACCAAGGCCAAGCAGCCAGGGACTGGCATGGCCCCTTTCCTGTGGAAAAGTCATGCAGGGCCCCTGGACCAGCCCAGGCTTCTATGAGCCATGCCTCTCACTTGACCTACCCGAGGAGCCAACCAAGACCATGCTCACACTTCAGAAACAAAGAGCTTCCAGTAATGGCTCTCTCCCCTCCTAAGTCTCTCCCTGGCCACTGGTCAGCTTGTCCATCCTTCATGAGACTAGCCCACAGAAAACAGGCACCCTCAGGCAGTCCTCCTGTATACCTTAGGGAAGGAAGTGTGCATACCTCACTATGCACCTGCACCCATGACAACAGCCTCTGGGGGCTGGGGTTCTCCCTACCTTGCAGAGTACAGCATAACCTCAAACCCCTTCCTGGTGGCCAGGACCACAGGGACTGGTCCAGACTGTCCGCCGGCCTTCTGTGCAGAGAAGACCACTGAACAGAGATCTGGGGTCCAGTGCGCTGGTTGCCTGGGTCAGATGAGCCCTCCAAGGAGCCAGGAGCAGGGCAAGGGCCCAGGAACCCAGGACTTTTTGTAAAGGACCCTCCCATTGTGTAACGATAACTACTAAAGTGACAGACGCAGCAGCAAAAATCCATACTTCAGCTCCCAGCCCACCATGGCCAGGGTCAGCACCAGACCCAGGGACAGCATCCATCTGCCCATTAGTTGGGCGCTTCCCAGCCCAGCCTGCACTAGGACACCAGCTGCCCTGGATTCCACCCTGAGTCTGGCCACAGGTAATCTCACTCAAGACCTGAGATAGCACCGGACACTTCACCTGTGGTCAGGCTCCCCATGGAGAGACACCCCCCACCCAGAGACCACTGTGGCCCACAGAGCCAGGTGCAGACACAGGGAAGCAAGCAGCCTTGCCAGTGACCCTACCCTACACCCCTGAGGAAGCACTGTTCCCACTGCCCCCAGTGGACGTGACTGCAGCTGAGCCCCCAACCCAACGTGGAGGAGCCCAGCCTTGGACAAGGGTCCCAGGGAGGTCAGGTGGGGAGTCAGTTACAGATATGCCTGGGAGCCTCCAGAGGATGGCAGTGGAAAGGAGGACAGTGCAGCTGGGGCAGTATTCACTGCACAGGAGTGCACTGGGTGAGTTTGGCCACCTGGAGGGAGGGCATAGCTGTGCTTGGGGTGAGAACCCCAATGACGACCACATGGGCCCAAGGATGGTCGAAGGGGCAATGCAGGGCCTGGCCTGGGTCTAGACAAAAGCCGAGGGAGGCCTGGGCTAGTGTCAGGAATGTACACAATTAACCCCTCCTCCTCTGCCAGCGGGATTCATAGGGTCTCCATCATCACTCCCTCACCACGGGGAAACTGAGCTAAGAACAGTGGAAGGCCTGGGGCAGGCTCACCCAGACTGCTGGGAGGGAGCTGAGAGTCCCAGCTGCTGGTCTAAGTCACTGGGGCAAGTTCTTGAGACCAAGGACTCTAAGCCAAGAACCTGGACTGTGTACCCCCACAGTTTCCCAGGGGCTTCCATTATAACCCCATTCTTTTGTGGGTATATCTTTCCCCCACAACACTGGCAGCTCAGCCACCCAGGGTCACCTGGCCCAGCTCTCTGAGGCCCTCTGTGGCTCTCCAATCCCTGAAGATGCAGGCAACATCATCTGGGTCCCTGACACTGTGGGTGGAGGAGTTACCCTGTGGTTACCACAGTGGCATGGATCCTGCTAAAAATTGCCTAGCTCCCGCAAAAAAAATGAGTAGCTAGGCCTGGTCACCTCATGCTGCCCTCCCAAAGGTCCCAGAGATTGGAAGCATGATCCCCTCTCAAGGCTCAGGACTCACAGCCACAGGCCTGTCAACACCACAGACCCTCACCAACTGCCCACCTAGGAGGCACCTGTGCAGGACAGGGCTCTGACCATTCACATCTGGCTGAGCTGAGTGGGTCCTAGACTCCCAGGCATCCAGGCCCCAATTTCAACAGCACCAACTCTAACAGTTCAGAGAAACCACACAATGCTTCCCTCAGCTGGGCAGTCTCAGGCCACACTTCCCCTGGCCTGCTCTGGCTCCTAGCCTGACGTCACTGACTCTCCTGCCCCTAAGCAAGGGCAGGAACAGACCCAGGGCCTCTGAGGCTGAGAGGTTGCCCATTGCCAGGTGGTGATCAGAGTGAGCTCCTGTGCAGGAAAGGGTGAGGCCTTGCTAACTGGGCTCCAGGCACCTGGCACCCCACCCACCACCTTCCAACCTGAACCACCAGACCCCTGACCACTCACTGAGATCACAGAGCTTTCAGTGTCCCCAGACTCTGCTTTGCCCTGGACAACCCTCCAATAGAACCGCTGACCACAGTCCAGTCCAGAGGCCACAGAAATGCAGAATGAAGGCCTGTGGAAGCCTGCTCCACACCACGGCTGCCAGGCCAGAAGGTGCAGAGGGAATTGTCTGGGCAAAGATGAGAGCTGGAGACCCACGGGTTCTGGGTTGCCCCCTTTCAGGCCCCCGTGTCTCTTACCCCCATCCATCCCTTCACTTGCCCCAGGGCAACCCAGCCCTGAACTCTCCTTCCTCCCCTCTGCCGTGGTCTCCTACTTCCCTCAAGTGTGAAGCACCAGGAAACCATGCCAGATGGGGGCGCTGAGGTTAGATGTCAAAGATTTGACATGAGGCTGTAGCACTGTGATATGACTATAATTTGTTTACTACCACTGTGGCTGAGTTCCTAGCAAATACCACCCAAGATACCTACAGGGGCAGACAGGGGAAGAACCCATCCCTACCTCCCTTCCTAGCCCTGGGGGTGGGGCCTGTCTCCAGATCTCATCTCCTCTGCCCGGCATCTGGCTAGGGCAACAGTAGATAGTGATGTTGGTGGAGAGGAGGGACCCTGGCAGCTGGGTTTGGGGGGAGGCTCTGCTGAGGATGCTCCTTTACCACCCCCGCCCCATTCCTGCCACCCCTGGTCTTTTCCTCCAGGATTCCCGGGGTCCCTAAGAATGACAGATCCACAGTCTGGGGAAGGGAACATTCTGTGCAGGACCCTCGCACAGTGGGGTTACTCCCATAGTGGCTCAGGCCAGAGCCAAAAGACTTTTGGATGGGGGGCTCATGTGATAGCCAACACAGCCAGGATCTGGTGTGGCAGAGCCTTTTGGGACAGCACTGCAGCGGCCTGGAGTAGCCAGTGACAGTGGAGAGAGGGATACAAGGCCACAGTGAGCTAGGCTCCAATCACAGTGCTGTGATCCAGATGGCCACTCCATTGCAGTTCCCCCTCCCCCAGTGGCAGATTCTGACCTTTGCATTAATGTTGGAGATTTGGTCTTCCAGGGAATAGCCCAGGGCTGATGGACACCTGCCCAGTCGTGTCAAGGCTAATTTACATACGAATAAAGAACCAAAGCTGATAAGTGCAATTCTAAAAGGTAAATTCTCTCTAGTTCATTAAATAAGAATTCAACCAGGAATTAGGAACTATTTAGAGTTCCTTCCAATATTTAGGGAAATGATAACCTCATGATCAGCTCAATAGAAACAGGTTGATGCACTCAAACAAACTGAAGCCCCAACAGAAGCACTGGTGCCAAGAGAAGAAGACTGACACCAAACAGACCCTCCGGACAGAGGGCAGAGGCTCCAAAGAGACAGACCCAAAGAGCCACTCAAAGTCAGACAAAGCTTCAACCCAAAACCAAAACCATGAAACTGGGTAACACACTGAGAGATTCTTTACATTTAAAAATCATCAATATTTAAAAGCAAATAATAAACTCAAAAAAAAAAATTCATCAAATATGTAAAGTTTTTATACCATTAGTATGCAAAGAACTTATAGATGCTAATAAGTAGCAAAACTCTTAAAAGAAATGGACAAAGAATGTAACAGACAATTTAAAAAAGAAACAAAAAAGGCTAGGAAATATTAGGGAAAGACAGAAAACATTTTATGAACAGACATTCTTCAGAGAATTATTTGTGATTATAAAAATGTTGGAAGCCAGCTATGGACTAAAGAAGCCATGATGCAGCCATTAGCGGGAATGTCCAGCAAGCTTTCCCATTTTACAAAGCATATGAAGCAGGAGCAGAGCTCCCAGGAGAACCCTGTTCGGCAAAGGGGTTCAAAAGGACCCCACACCATGTGATGACAGGAGTGTAAACAGAACGGACCAAACTGGGAAAGGTAGTTTTGAGAACTAATTGATATTTACTTTTCCATTTTGCTTTAATCTTTATGTTTTATAGTACCCCTGTGCCTCTGCTACAACAGATCGGAAAGTTTTCCCAGACAAATTGCAGGTGTGTCCTGGGCCTCAACACTCTCCCCAGGTCCCACAGACATTTTCCTGCTGAGGGAGCCCCTACTTGCAGCTCATCTTCAGTCTGGATGCAGGGCTTTGCTTCACAGCCACCCTCCAAAGAGGATCCTCAAAGTAGGCTTTCCATCTCAATACTCTCCTGACCAGTGGCACCAGGGACCACTCCCATCTCCATACCTGGCGCATGTGTGCAACATTAACACAGACCAACTCTGAAGCCCTGGCTCTGCCCCAGCCTCCGGTGGCCCCTCTCCTTTTGTGTATCCCCTGCATGCAGAGAAGTCATTTCCTGCACCCCAGGAGTCTGGGCACAATTAGGGTCCATTCCATGCTTCTCACACCTCCCTCTCCAACAGGAGTTGCTTCCCAAACCCTCCCTCATCCCAGGCTCAGCATGGTCTCAGGGTAACCACAGGGTCTGGTCCCAGCCCTGTGTCCAGTTGACAGAGGGTTTCCCGGGGGCCAAGGCCCCATCTCAGGTCCTGGGCACCCAGGACATGAGGATCAGCCCAGGTTTGATCCTGAAGCTACAGCTTTGAGCAGATCCAACAGCAGGAGAGATGCAATACCCGAATGGCTTACAGACCACTGAGCTAAGAGGGATGCAGAATACCAGATGGAAAGAGCTCAAGACCCCAAAGCCCTCCTAGAGCAGGAGGGAACAAAGGCTACACAGGCACCCACAGGAAAACCACCACACACGCTCAGGACCCCAGATGGTTTTGTCTACCATGAGGCTCCTCCTTGGCCACAGTGGAGCCCCCAACACTCACCCGGGCCATAAGCAGCAGGCCTAGAGAACAGGTATCTCTTGGCTCCCAGAGGACTAATCAGAGTCATCCCTTCTTATATGAGCTCCATTCCAAAACCTCTGAATCTCTCATAATCCCAGCTGCACTTGGTGGACAGTGCTGTCCCAGGCAGGAGGATTGTGTGAGGGCATGGGCCACTGTGACACCTATTGTAGTAGTGGTACTTGCTACTACCACAGTGGCACAGCACCTGACCAAAAGCTCTACCCAAAGCTCATGGTGCAGCACTCTGCAGTGCAGCCTGTCAGTGCCCATCAACTTCCACAGGGCACATGGCATCCAAACTGCCACCCACCTGCAGACTCCAGAGTTTTGAAACAATGGGACAAGGATGTCCTATTGATGACAACACAAAAGGAGACCCAGCTCCTGGGACAGCAGGGCAGCTGGAGTCCAGCTGACCAGCTGTCTTAGTCAATTAGTGCTGCTGTGACAGGAATGCCACAAGTGGATGGCTTTAACAAACAAAATTTTATTCTCTCACAGCCTATTACGCTACAAGTCTGATTTCAGGGCACCAGCTCCAGGGGAATGCTTTCTGTCTCTGTTGGCTCTGGAGGAAGGTCCTTGCCATCAATTTTCGTCTGTCTAGGAGCTTCTCAGCACAGGGGCCCAGGATCCAGATGAAGTGCTCTGCTCCTGACACTATTTCTGAGTGGCATGGGATCCCCCTGTCTCTCTGCTTGCTTCTCTCTTTTATACCTCCAAAGGAATACAGCCTAATCTGGGAGATTGAGTCTTGCCTCATTAACATAACTGCCTCTCATTCTGCCTCATTAGCATCATAGGGTTAGGATTTACAACACATAGGAAAATCTTATCAAATGGCAAAATGGTGGACAATCACACAATACTGGGAACCATGGCCTAGACAAGTTGACACACATTTTGGGGGAACAAAGTTCAATCCATAATACCAGCTATGCACAAGGGAGGTGTAAACAGCGTATTTTGATTTTTCCTCCTGTGTGGACAGAGAATACCAAGAGGGTCACAGGGTGGACTTGCACCTTTGATCACAGGGGAGTGCCTGGGCTGGTAGTCATGGGGGGAGAAGAAGAGGGGACATGCCCAGTCCATTTCCACTCTTCCATATATTTTAAATTTTTACTGGGTACAGAGACTGCATTTATAATGGGATTCATTGTGAATGAATGCGTCTTTTTTTTTTTTTTTCAACCTTACTCAATGGCAGTCCTGGAACTGCTTCAGATCCTGAGCTGTCACTTCTCTACCTCCCACCTGCCGCTCTGTGGAGTTCAGGATCTTTGGACGCCATCCACTTCTGACTCCCTGAGGGAGAGGCCAGGAAAAGAGCAAAGAGTCTTCTGAGCAGGAACAGCAGGGCTCAAGTCAGAGGTGGAGGCAGGCACCCCCCTCCGGGCATTGATGCTGAGGCCAGCCTAGGAGGACCTATGGGGCAGGGCCTGGGGTCTGTGCTCACCCACAGCCACAGCTGGGAGGAGCTTCTAGGATGCAGGTCTCTGCTCTCACAGGTTAGGAAGCAAACTTCCCATTCACAGTCCCAGGTGTCCCGCTCCCCAGGGATAGGGAACCCCTGGCCTTCCCCTTGGCCTCTGCTCCCTCCTCTAACCTTTCCTGGGGCAGGTACTGCTGGCCCTAAGGATACAAAGGCCCCCAAGTAACCCACGCACAGTAGGGATGGGCTGATTTCCAAGCTGGACTGACATTCGCTGTCTCAGGGTGATTCCCAGGAGAGGCTGGCATAGCTGTGCCACCCTGAAAGAATCCCAGGTGCTTTAACAAGCAACCCTTTGTGCACAGAGCCCAGTCCCCAGCTCAGATATCTACTCTGGGGCTGCCTGCCCACCATCTTGCCACAGGAGGATTGGTGGCAGGGGTGTACCACTGTGGTATTACTGTGATAGTACTGGTTGCTCTGACCACAGCCCCACAATGCCTTGCAAAAACCCATCCGTATGCCTCAGCCCCTCCCATCAGGCACTGTGGACCTGACCAAGATTTTGAAAGCTGTTGTGAACTGAATTGAGTCCCTCAAAAATATGTGTTGTAAACCTTAACACCTATACCCGTGGCTATAATCCCATTTGAGAATGGGTTTTCTTTGTTATATTAATGAGGCAGTATTAATGTAGGCTATGTCTTCAGTTAATTTCTTTTGAGATATAAAAGAGCAGATTAAGCAAGAAAACAGCTACGTGATACTAGTCACAAGATCTTCCAAGGGACCTAGGAATAGAAGCTAAAAAGAGAGAAGGACTTTTCCACAGGGCAGAAAGAGAGAAAGCCTTTTCCTACAGTCAGCACTCTGAATTCAGACTTTCAGCCCCCTAAGCTGTGAGAAAATAAATTGTTTGTTAAAGCCACTTCTGTTGTAGCAGCACTAGATAACCGAGACGAATGGGGACACACCACCATGGATTTGGAGGGGTACCACAGCCATGTGGCCTATGGCCCAAACCAGCAGGTACAGTGCCACAGTGGTGACCTGGCTCTCCGGACCCCCAAGCCCCTAAAGGCTCACCACAGAGACCCTGCCAGGGGAGTCTATATGTTTCATGAAACAGATGGGCCAAAGCCAATCCCCAATTCAGCCTAATCTCACTCACAGTCCGTGCACTCCTACTTGCGCCCCCATGGCTACTGGCTGCGGGCTTCCAGAGTTGATCAACACATCAGGGCCACAGCTGGGCATCTCAGCCATACTACTCTAAAGTGGAAACCCATTTTGAACAGAGGCAGCAGGAAGGGTGGGCTGCCCCAGCACACTGGCACTGTCTCAGCCCCGCAGTCACTGGAGCCCTTGGTTATATTTCCCTGCCCTCTGTACCACCCTGCCTCTAATGACACCCTATACCCCACACCACCCTGCACCCCATGCCCAGCCAGGCAGCAGGCTGTGGTGAGATTCGACCCTTGCAGCCTATGAGGAGGGTGAGTGGGGCTAAGTGGTTTTGTTTTAGAATCCTTTCTCCCAGTGGAAAGGAAGAGTGGGTGGTTCTAAGAGAGGCCCCAGGTAGGCTCCATTGAGGGCTGGGGTATCCAGCATACCCACTGACACTAAGCAGCCTCTGCCCACTGGCCCTGGCCCATGAGGGAGTGCCTCCAGAGCCCTAACCAGGGGGTTGCCCAAGAGAAGTGACAGTGCTGGCAGGACACTGGACAACCAGGTCAAAGTGCCAGGGCCTCGTGTGGCCCCTTGCCTGGGGACAAGTCATTCAGGGTCAGTGGACCAGCCCAGCCTTCTATGAGCCACACCTCTCACTGTGCCTCTCCTAGGAGCAAACCAAGGACCATGCTTACACTTCAGGAACAAAGAACCTTCCGGTAATGGCCATCACCCCTTCTGAGTCTCTCCCTGGCCACTGGTCAGCTGGTCCATCCAGCATAAGAACAGCCCACAGCAAACAGACCCCCTCGGGCAGACCTCCTGCACAGACCCCATCACAGTGAGGGAAGTTTGGGCAGCCACTATGCATCTGCATCCATGACCACAGTTCCCAGGGGCTGGGTTCCTTCCTACCTTGCAGACTACAGAGTCACCTCAAACCTCTTCCCAGGAGCCAGGTGCACAGGGACTGTGCCAGGCGGCTTGCCTGCCCCTTGTGCAGAGAAGACTACTGAGCAGAGATCTGGGGTCCAGGGCACCAGTTGCCTGGGTCTAGTGAACCCTTCAAGGAGCCTGGAGCAAGGCAGGGGTCCAGGAATGGAAGACTTTTTGTTGAAGACCCTTCTATTGTATGGCTATGACTACCTCTGTGACAGTCCCTTCAGCAAAAATCCGCCCCTGAGCTCCCAGCCTACCATGGCCAGTGCCAGCACCATACCCAGGAACAGCATCCATTTGCCCATTAGATGGGGGCTTCCCAGCCCAGCCTTCAGCTGGACTCCAGCTGCCCTGGAGTCATGCATGCTCTGGTCACAGGAAGTCACACAAGACAGAAGGCAACACTGGGTGCCTCACCCAAGGTCAAGCTCACCATGGGCAGACACCCCCCACCCACCCACCCAGAGACCGCTGTAGCCCGCAGAGCCAGGCACAGACACAAGGAGGCCTCAGCGTTACGAAGGACCCTACCCAAAACCCCTGAGGAAGCACTGTTCCCATTGTCCATCAGAGGGCATGACAGCAGCTGAGCCCCAACCCTAATATGGAGGAGCCTAAAAAGGTAAAGAGAGTCACTGCCAACTCGGCCTGGGAACCTCCAGAGGCTGACAGAGGAAAGGACACTGCAGCGGGACCAATATTCACTGCACAGTAGACCCCTGGGCGAGCATGTGAGGCGGAGCTCCATTAGGCAGGAACTGATCCCTAGCCTGTCATGGGCCCCCGCCCAACTCAAGGCCTCCAGGGGCTTCTCCCCAGAAGAGGGGAAGTTCCATGCCCTCCCCACAGCAGCATCTCAACAAGGTGATCATCAGGGATACTGTGCTAGAAATTGGCCAAACCCCAGGGAAGGGGGTCCCAGAGCATCCCTGCTAGGCTGACCCTATAGGAATCCTTCCTCAAGCCTCAAGGCCAGGAATCAGGTGGAGGCAGTTAGGACCTGAGCTCAGGTGGGTCCTGATGCAGTTCCTCTAATACACATCCAGCACACACTCTGCAGGCCTTCCCTCCCCCTCCCAGCCCAGAACCAGAGCCCTGCTGCCTGGCATCCACTCCTTTTTTCTGCTCCCAGCCATCCATCCCAGCCAAGCTCAGGCCTCTGCAGGCAGCGCAGATCAGATGGAGTTCCTACCACCTGGCCTGTGCCCCTCCGGAAAACCCCCAGCATCCCGAGGTTGCCCAGTGTAGCCAGACCACCATACATGGTGTCTCCGGGCTCCTGTTCCCCCCATCCGCCCTCATTGTCAACCTGACCTTTGGACATCCAGCAGTCATGACAGCCTGGGCACCTCCTTCCCCCACCTAGCCCACAAGCTAGCCCAACAGCTGTGGTCACGGAGTGAGGCTGGCCTCCTGGACCCTCTCTGCTTCTGCGGATGCAGCCAGCCTGCCCGGACTCCAGCTCCAGTTCTTGTCACAGAGTGTTGAGCTGTGGTAGCTGACTATTGGCTGTGGCGACCACACCGGCACCACCCATAGCAGCAATCTTCTCCTCTACACATGGCCCAGTGCCTCCCAAACCCTGGGGCATGCTGTGTGCCCATCTGAGAGTGTGACCACCTGGATGGGGGGATTGTCATGCTTGGGGTGGGGAACCCAGTGATAACCAAGTGGGCCCAAGGATGGTCAAAGGGGCAGTGCAGGGCCTGGCCTGGGACTAGGCAAAGCCTAAGGGAGACCTGGGGCTGGAGTCAGGCGTATACACAATTATCCCCTCATCCTCTGCCAGCCCGATCCATAGGGTCTCCATCTTCACTCCCTCATCATGAGGAAACTGAGTCATCAGCAGTGAAGGGCCTGGGACAGGCTCACCCAGACTGTTAGGAAGAGAGCTGAGAGTCCTAGCTGCTGGCCCAGGCCATTCAGACAATTCCTCGAGGCAAAGGACTCTGAGCCACGAGCCTAGAATGTGTGCCCCCACACTTTCCCAGGGGGCCTCCATTAAGCCTCCATTCTCTTTCCCTGGGGATATACTTTCCCCATACCACTGGCAGCTCAGACTCCCATGGGCACATGACCCAGCCCTCTGAGGCTCTCTGTGGCCCTCAGTCCCTGTAGGGGCAGGCATTATTGTCTGGGTCCTTGTCACTGTGGGTACTGGAGTGATAGTAGTTACCACAGTGGCATGGCCCCTGCTCAAAACCACCTGGTTCCTTCCAACTCCAAACCTGGTTAATTCATGCTGTCCTAAATGTCCTGGGGGTTGGAAGCGTGATACCCTCTCCATAACAAAGTTCTGGAGGCAGAGCCACAGGCCTGTCAAAGCAAAGACCTTCACCCACTACCCATCTAGGAGGCACTCATGCAGAGGAGGACTCTGGCTGTCCACATCTAACTGTGCTGAGTGGTGCTCAGACACCCATACCCCTGGCCGCAGCTTCCCCAGTGTCACCCATAAAGAATTCAGGGAAACCACACACTGCTTCCCTCAGCTGGGAAGTCTCAGGCCACTCTTCCCCTCACTTGCAGTGGCTCCTAGCCTGACCTCACAGACTGTCTTGCCCTTGAAAAAGGGCAGGAACAGACCCAGGACCTCTGAGGCTGTGAGGATACCCACTGCCTGGTGGTGAGGAGCATGAGCTCCTGTGCAGGGAAGGGTGAGGTTTTGCAACCTGGACCTCAGATAACCCTGCTCCACCCACCACCTCCCACCCTGACCCGGACCCCTGCCTGCTTAGTCCCCTGAGGGCTCTAAGGCCCCACACTGAGAGCTCAGAGCTGTCACTATGCCCAGACTCTTCCCTGCCCTGTACTGCACCCCCAATAGAATCACAGCCCAGTCCAGAGGCCACAGAAGGGCAGCATGGAGGCCCACGCAAGCCTGCTCCACACCAGGGCCACCACTCCAGAAGGGGCAGAGAAGACTATCTGGGCAGACAAGGGTGGGGGTAACCCCAGGGCTCTGGGTTTACCCCATATCAAGCCCCATAACTCTTACCAGAGTGCCCCCAAGCACTCATACACTGGCGTCAGGGTACTCAAGCTCTCACCTCTCTTTCCTCCCCTCTGCTGGTTTTCACCTCCTTCCCTCAAGTGAGACGCACCAAGAAACCATGCCAGATGGGGGCGCACATGCTGGATGCTCAAGATTTGGTATGAGGTTCCGAAGCTGTGATACTATGATGGTAGTCGTTACTACCACTGTGGCTGACTTCCTATCAAATACCAGCCAAGACATGTGCAGGGGCACACAGGGGAAGAACCCAGCCCTACATCCCTTCCTACCCCTAGGGGTGGGGCCTGTTTCCAGGTCCATCTCCTTCATCTAGTACCTGGCCAGGGCACAACAGACAGTGATGCAAGTAGAGGGGAGCAGCCCTGGCAGCTCATGTGGGGGGGCCCAGCTGAAGATGCTCCTTTGCCACACCCATCCTTTTCCTGCCTCCCAACTGTGTCTCCTGCGGCCCCTGAGAACCCTGATCCTCACTCTGGGTAAGTGGACATTCTGTATAGAACCCACTTATGGTAGGGTTACCCCCATAGTGGCTCAGACCAGAGCCAAAAGCCCTTCAGGGGGCCCTTTATATGGTAGCCAACACAGCCGGAATTTGGGATAGCAGACACTTTGAGGCAGCACTGAGGAGGCCCGGAGTGCCCAACGACAGTGAAGAGGAAAACCAGGCCACCCTGACCTGGGCTCTAATCTCAGGGCCATGATCCATCGCAGGCACCCCTCCCTGCAACCTCACCCCCTGCAGCCAGGGTCAAATCCTGACCTGTGCATTGACTTTGGAGACTTGGAATTCTGGAGAAAAGCCCAGAGCTGAAGACACCCACCCCACCCTGTCAAGTTCAGAAAAGGCCAATGTTTGCCCAGGAGGACAGCCCTAGGAAGACCCAGCAGAATTTGTGCAGGTCCATGACACAGTGGTTGTAGCTGGAACCATAGTGACACACCTCTCACAAAAAAACTCACCCAGTGGTCTCAGAAACTAGGGAGACTAGGGAGGCTACAGCCAAGGCCATAGAGCTCCTCAAGCCCACACCCATGCAGTCTTGTCTGGCACACTTCCCCAAAGGCAGTGGCAGGTACAGAGGGATTCTGTGCTGCCCTGAGTCAAGGTGGGTATGGTAGCATATACCACTGTGTGAAAGACCAAGCCAAAAACTGAATCCCAGAAGAAACTGGATGGACAGCTGCCAGCAGGGGTGGGAGACAGACAGAAAGGCCAGTGTTGGAACACTGAGCCCTGCCAGGCTCTCACACTCACCCCACCCTAACAGCCTGGACCCCACATGGGGCTTTGCTTCATGGTAAGAACTAGAAAGGGTGAAGTGGGGAGGAAGTCCTGGGGAGTGAACTTGGGGATACCCACTGTGGGGACGGAGCTCAACCAGAGTCATAGACCCCTTTCAGGAAGCCTGACAGGGCCAGCACAGTGAAGGTGAAGTTCAGCTGATATGTGGACTCCCAACAGAACATAGCCCACGCTAAGTCAGAGGTGGGGAGGCAGCAGTGTGCCAGCAAGACTCCCCTGGAGGCTCCTTGGGAACCTGGGCACATGAAAGAGACATGCAACCCTTCCACCTCTTTGTCCTTCAGCCTACCTGCAACTTAGTCAAGCCCACTGCTCTCAGCACCAGGGGGGGATTATCCTGGTGGCCAGATCTCTGTGGAGCCCACAGTCCAGCTTGTACCCCTCCATGGTGTTGATTAAATACCTGTGTCAGTTTCGGAATACCACACCAGTCAGTCAGGGTCCAGGTTCTTCTTGGTACCTCAAGTGCACAGTGGAGCAGCAAGACGTTCGTCTGGCTGGGCGGTACAGGGCTCAGCCCACTCCCCATGTTACCCCCATATGGGTTCACCAACCTGTTTCTCCCATATCATCATTGTGACCCAGAGCCTATCTCCTACAGCAGGAGCTGTTGCTCCACACAAGAAGGAGTGCTCAGGGCATCACTTACCAGCCGAATTTCCTGGGTCTGCGTGGGTCAGCTTAAGTAAAACAGAATGAGGGCCTATGGAATTGACAGCCTGGGTTTCAGGTCAGCCCTGACCTCGATGACCGCAGTGTTATACAGGTCTTAACCCACCTAGCCCTCCTTGGGTGGCCTGGTCTCAGCCAGACCAGTAGTGCCCCTTGGGCAGGTGGCAGCCCCATCTCCAGGCACCACACCCCACACCCTCCACACACAAAAGCTGATAAGCTATAGGCCAGCAAGCCCTCAGAAATCAGCTTGAAGACATCAGTTTTCCCTTCCCTGCCCTCCTTCCAGCCCTGTAGCTCCCCAGACGCCCAGCCCCTCCTGCCCTGTCTCTCAGCCACAAGCCTCAGCTTCTTGTGGCCTCAGCTCTTCCCCTTCCACTTAAACACAGTACATGGAGATTTTCAAATGCTGCTTTTAACTTAAAGACAGGATCACCCTGCATATTTCTCTGCAAATTGTCCCCACCCCCAGTCAACGATATATTTCTTCGTTAACTCCCAAACCCACAATATTTCCATCATTCAATAAATATTCTAGCAACCCTAGTGCATGTCAAGCCCTGAGAGGCCAGGACAAATGCACCCCTGGGGTTTACAGCCAGGTACAGATGACCATCACAGCAGTACAAACATCTGCAAGCATGCAATGTGAGACCAGGAAGGAAGCTCAGAGGGTCTTGGGAGTGGATCATCAGGACATAAAACACACCTTAACACGTTTAAAAGAATAAAAATCATTGAAATATGTTCTAGACCACAGTGGAATTAAACTAGGAATCAATAACAGAAAGATAGCTGGAAAGTATAAAAATATTTGAAAATTAAAAAACTTATTTTAATAACACATGGGTCAAAAGAGAAGTCTGAAGAAAAATTTAAAAATACCTTGAACTAAATGGAAATGAAAAGACAACGTATCTAAATGTGCAGGATGCAGTAAAAGGATTGCTTAGAGAGACATTTATAGCATTGAATGCATACGTTAGAAAAGAAGGAAGATAAATCAATATTCTATGCTGTAGAAAATCAGAAAAGGAAGAACAAATTAAATCTGACATTTGCAAGAAGAAGATAAATAATAAAAATAGAGCAGAAATCAATAAAATTGAAAATACCCATTTAATAAAATACAATGAAACCAAAAGAAGCTTCTTTGAAGAGATCAGTAAAATCGATAAATCACTAGCCAGGCTAACCAAGAAAAGGGACAGAGGATATAAATTACTAATACCAAAAATGAAAAAGAAGTCATGACTACTGATCCCAAGGACATTACAAGGATAATAAGGGGATATTATGAACAACTTTATGCCCACATGTTTGATAACTTAGATGGAATGTAACAATTCCTTGAAAGATGGTTCTACAGGGGCCGCTGCCCCATCCCCAAGCCCTGGACACTGAAAGCATTAATGACATCCCAGGTTTGATCCCAAAGCTGTAGTTTTCAAAACAACCAACCTCAGGAAGGATGCAATACCCTAAAGGGCTCACAGTCCACATAGCCAAGAGAACACTGAGTAATAGATGGAAACAACTCTAGATTCCAAAGTCCTCCTGGAGCAGGAGGGACCAAAGTCTGCATAGACAAACGCAACACTTGCTCAGGATCCCAGCAGGGGTTTGTTCAACCTAGGGCTCCTCCTTGGTAACAGTGGAACCCACAGCACTCACCAGGGCAGCCCTGGAAACAGCTGTCTCTTGGCCCCCAAAGGGCTGGTCAGAGTCATCCCACCTCACCTGAGTTCCAAACCCAAACCTCTGGAACTCTTGGAATCCCTACTGCAGAAGGTGGATGGGGCTGTCCTAGGCAGGGGGATTGTGTAGGGACATGTGTCACAGTGACAATATTGCAGTGGTAGTTGTAGTTACTGCTATTACCACAGTGACACAGCGCCTGCCCGAAAGCCCCGCCCAATGCAGCACTCTGGGGTGCAGCCTGGTGGTGCCCATCAACTCCCACAGGGCACATGGCATCTGACCTGCCACCCACCCATGCAAGTAGGAGTTCGGAGACAACAGGAGAAAGATGTCCTACTGATAACAGAAAAGGAGGCCAAGCTCCTGGGGCAGTAGGAGCAGTTGGAGGTCTGATGACATACTGTCTTAGTCATCTTGTGCTGCTGTAACAGAAATACCACAAGTGGGTGCCCTTAGCAAAGAGAAGCTTATTCTCTCACAGTCTAGTAGGCTAAAAGTCTGAATTCAGGGCGCCAGCTTCAGGGGAAGGCTTTCTCTCTCTTTTGGCTCTAGAGGAAGGCCTTGTCATCAATTTTCTTCTGTCTAGGAGCTTCTCAACACAGGAACCCAGGTCCAAAGAATGCATTCTGCTTCTGGCACTACATTCTTGGTGGCATGAGGTCTCCCTGACTCTGCTTGCTTCTCTCTTTCATATCTCATAAGAGATTGACTCAAGATCCAATTTAATCTGGTAGTTTGGGTCCTGCCTCATTAACATAATGCTTCAAATTTGGCCTCATTTACATTGTAGAGGTAGGATTCACAATACATAGGAAAATCACATCAAATGATGCAATGGTGAACAATCACACAACACTGGGAACCATGGCCTAGCCAAGTTGACACACATTTTTGGGAGATACAATTCAATCCATAACACCAGCTCTGCACAAGCGAGATGAAACTGAAACAGGAATTCACCAGGGCATCGTCCTCGTGTGTACACAGAGAACAACAAGAGGGTAGAAGAGTGGGCTAGTGCCTGTAATTCACAGGGGAGAGCCCACCCCGGTAGACATGGGGGAAGAGGGAGAGGGGCCACGACCAGTGCATTTACACTGTCTGTATATTTTAAAATTTTCACCAGGTGCAGACAATGTATTTATAATGGAATTTGTAGTGAACCAATATAAGTGTATTTTTTGAAAACTTACTCCTAGACAGTGCTAGAAGTGCTTCAGGTCCTAAGCTGTGACTTCTATCTCTCCCACCTGCCTGTCTGTGGAGCTCAGGGTCTCTGGGCGCCACCTACCCCTGACTCCATGAGGCAGAATCCAGCAAAAGATAAAAGGGTCCCCTATGAAGGAACAGCAAGGCACAAGTTGGAGGTGGATGTAGGTGCCCCTCCTGGGGCATTGGCATGCAGGTGAGCATGGGAGGACATATGGGGCAGGGCCTGGGCAGCTGTTAACCCACAGCCACAGCTGGGAGGAGCTCCTAGGACCCTGGTCTCTGCCCCTAAGACACACCCTGCACTCTCACAGAGTAAGGAGCAAACTTCCAAACCACAATCCTTCCTGCCCACTCTTCTGGGATTCAAAATCCTGGACCGTCCACTTTGGCCTCTGCTACCTCCTCTAGCTTTCCTGGTGCAGGTACTGTAGGCCCTGAGAATATAAAAGACCCCCAAGTAACCCATGCCCATTGGTGATGGGCACTTACCTACCCAGGGTTCTGCTGCGGTGGCGGGATTGATGACTGATTTCTGAGTTGGACAGACACCCATAAGCTCAGGAGCATCCCAGGACAGGCTGGCATAGCCATATCACCCCGAGAGGTCCTCCAGGTACCTCAGCAAGCAACCCCTCAGGCTCGGAGCTCATTCCCAAGCTCAGGTCTCTACCTCTGGGGCCACCTGCCTGCCATCCTGCCAGAGGGGGATTGGGGGCAGGCCTGCACCGCTGTGGTATTACCGTGATAGTTCCACTTGCTATGGCCACAGCCTCACAACACCTTGCAAACACCCATCCATAAGTCCAGCCCTTCCCACCAGGCACTAGTGGACCCCCCTAGGATTTTGAAGGGTGTTATGGTTTGAATAGAGTCCCTCAAAAATATGGTAAATCCCAACCCCTATGCCTGTGGTTATAATCCCATTTGGGAATGGTTTTCTTTGTTACATTAATGAGGCAGTATTAGTGTAGGATGAGTTTTGAGATACAAAAGAGCAGATTAAGCAAGCAAACAAGTACATGATACAAGCCACATGATCTTCCAAGGAACCTAGGAATAGAAAGTGAAAAGAGACAAAGAAGGACTTTTCCCCAGAGCAGAAAGAGACAGGGACAGCCTTCCTCTAGTACCAGCGCTCTGAATCCTGCCTTCTAGACTCCTAAAGTGTGAGAAAATAAATTTGTTAAAGTCACCAGCTGGTGGTATTTCTGCTATAGCAGCACTAGATAACTAAGACAAACAGGGACACAACACCAAGGATTCGGAGGGCCACCACAGCCTGCAGCCTATGACCCAAATCAGCAGGTACAGTGTCACAGTGGTAACACGGCTCCCCAGACAGTCAAGCCCCTGGTGGGTCACCACAGAGGCCCCTCCAGGGAAGTCCATATCGGTCATGAAACAGAAGAGCCAAAGCCTACCCCCAACTCAGCCTAGTCTCGCTCATAGTAGGCACGCTCTTCTTGAACCTCCCCATGACCATTGTCTGCTGACTTCGAGTGGACAGAGCACAAAAGTCCCCCTCCTCACTCTGGGTTGATCAACATATCAAAGCCATAGCTGGGCATCTCAAACAACTCACTCTGCAATGCCCCCTCCATTTTGGACAGAGGCAACAGTATGTTCTAGACCACAATGGAATTAAACTAGAAATCAATAACAGAAAGATCGTTGGAAAATATCCAGATATTTGGAAATTAAACAACACACTTCTCAATAACACACAGGTCAAAGAGAAGTCTGAAGAGAAATTTAAAAATACCTTGAACTAAATGGAAATGAAAAGACAACTTATCAAAATGTGTGGGAGGCAGCAAAAGGAGCGCTTAGAGAGACATTTATAGCATTGAATGCATGTATTAGAAGGAAGATATAAAATTGGTATTCTAAGCTTCCATTTTAGACAACCAGAAAAGGAAGAACAAATTTGATCTGACATGAGCAAAAAGAAAATAAATAGTAAAAATAGAGCAGAAATCAATGAAATTAAGAACAGAAATTTAACAGAAAAGAAGCAATGAAACCAAAAGCAGGTTCTTTGAAGATACCACTAAAATTGATAAATTTCTAGCCAGGCTAACCAAGAAAAGAGGAGATATAAATTACTGATACCAAAAATAAAAGAGGACTCAGCACTACTGATCCCATGGACATTAAAAGATAATAAGGGGAAATTATGAACAACTCTCACCAAACGTGTTTAATGACTTATATGAAGTAAAATAATTTCTTGAAAGACAGAGGGTTCCACAGAGGTCACTGCCCCATCCATAGGGCATGAAGGACATCCCAGGTTTGATTCTGAAGCTGCAGCTTTCAGCAGACTCAACCTCAGGAGGGATGCAATACCCTAATGGCTTACAGTCCCCTCAGCCAAGAGGGACACAGAGCACAAGATGGAAACAGCTGGAGATCCCAAAGCCCTCCTAAACAGGAGGGACCAAAAGCCGCACAGGCAGCGACCGGCAAACATTGCACAGGCTCGGGACCCCACGCTGGGATTTGTTCACCATGGGACTCGTCTTCGGTCAGGGTGGAGCCCCTGCACACAGCTCTCTCTTGTCCCTCAGAGGGCTGCTCAGAGTCATCCCTCCTCACCTGAGCTCCATACCAAAACTTCTGAAACTCTCAGTATCCCCACTGCAGACTGTGAACAGGACTGTTCCTGGCAGGAAGATTGTGTGAGGGTATGTCACTGTGACAATATCGCACTGGTAGTTACTGCTACTACCACAGTGACATAGCACCTGCCCAAAAGCCACACCCTGAGCTCCTGGTGCAGCACCCTGGGTTGCAGCCTGGCAGTGTCCATCAACTTCCACAGGGCACATGGCATCCCACCTGCCACCCTACATCGGATTCTCAGAGTTTAGAGACAATGGGACAAGGATGTCCTACTGATGACAACAGAAAAGAGACCCTGCTCCTGGGACATCAGAGGAAGTTGGAGGCCTGCTGACCAGCTGTCTTATGTTTCTAGTGCTACTGTAACAGGAATGCCACAAGTGGGTGGCTTTAACAAACAGAAGTTTATTCTCTTACAGTCTAGTAGGCTCGAAGTCTGAATTCAGGGCGCCAGCTTTAGGGGAAGGCTTTCTTTCTTTGTGGGCTCTGGAGGAAGGTCCATGTCATCAATTTTCATCTGTCTAGGAGCTTCTCAGTCCCTAAGGGACCCCAGATCCAAGGACGACTCTCCTCCTGGAGCTATTTTTCTGTGGCATGAGGTCCCCCTGTCTCTCTGCTCCCCTCTCTCTTTTATATCTCAGAAGAGTTTGATTCATGAAACAACACGATCTTCTAGATTGAGTCTTGCCTCATTAATATAACTGCCTCTAATTCTGCCTCATTAACATCACAGAGGTAGGATCTACAACACAGAGGGAAATCATATCAAATGACAAAATGGTGGACAATCACACAACACTGGGAACCATGGCCTAACCAAGTTGACACATATTGTCTGGGGACACAATTCAATCCATAACACCAGTTCTGCACAAGAGAGGTGAAGCTGAGGCAGGTATTCACCAGGGTATTTTGATCTTTCTTGGTATGCACAGAGAATACCAACAGGGTCACACTGCAGGCTTCTGCCTGTGGTCACAGGGGCGAGTCCAGCCTGGTAGGCAGGGTGGCAGAGGGAGAGGGGACATGCTCTGTCCACTTCCACTTTGCCTTATATTTTAAATTTTCACCAGGTGCAGAGACTGCATTTGTAATAGGATTATAGTGAGCAAATGAATATTTTTGTTGTTCTTTTTTTTTTTTTTTAACTTACCCATTGGCAGTGCTGGAAATGCTCCAGGTCCTGAGCTGCGACTTCTGTCCCTCCCACCTGACCGTCTGCGTAGCTCAGGGTCTCTGGGTGCCATCCACCCCTGACTCCATGAGGGAGAAGCCAGCAAAAGAACGAAGAGTCCTCTGAGCCGAGACAGCAAGGCACAAATCAGAGGTGGAGGCAGGCAGCCCTCTCAGGGCATTGAGGTCCAGGCCACCCTGGGAGAAAGAAGAGGGCAGAGTCTGGGGCAGCTGCTGACCCACAACCACAGCTGGGAGGGGCTCCTAGGTCCCAGGTCTCTGCCCATAAGTCACATCCTGTGCTCTCACAGAATAAGTAGCAAACTGCAGAGTCACTGTCCTAGGTGTCCCCCTCCCCTGGGCTAGAGAAGCCTGGACCTCCCACCCTGGCTTCTGCTCCCTCCTCCAGCCTTCCTGGGGCAGATACAACTGGTTCTGAGGAAGTAAAAGGCCCCCAAGTAACCCATCCACAGTGGGGATGGGCATTCACCCACCCAGGGTGCTGCTGCAATGGCCTTGGGGCTTATTTCCACGATGGACAGACACCCACCAGCTCAGGGAGAGTCCCATGACAGGCTGACATAGCCATGTCACCCTGAGAGGCCCCCTCACCCCCGGTGTTTCAGCAAGAAACTTCTCAGGCACAGAGCCCAGCCCCAAGCTCAGGTCTCCACCTCTGGGGCTGTCTGCCCCCCATCCTGCCAGATGGGGATTGGGAACAGGAGTGCACCACTGTGGTATTACTCTGATCGTTCTGGTAGTTATAATCACAGCCTCACAACGCCTTGCAAAAACCCATCCCCACACCCCAGGCCCCGCAACCAGGCACTGCGGCCTCACCCAGGATTTTGAAACGTATTGTAGACCAAACTGTGTCTTTCAAAACGATGTGTTATAATCCTAACTTCTATACCTGTGGCTATAATTCCATTTGGGAATGGTTTTCTTTGTTGTGTTACTGAGGCACTGTCAATGTAAGGTGTGTCTTCAGTCAATCTCTTTTGAAATAAAAAAGAGCAGATTAAGCAAGCAAACTAGTACATGATACAAGGCACATGATCTTCCAAGGACCTTCTAGGAATAGAAAATGAAAAGAGGCAAGGACCTTTCCCCAGAGCAGACAGAGACAGCGAAAGTCTTCCTTTAGTGTCAGTGCTCTGAATTTGGACTTCTAACCTCCTAAACTGTGAGAAAGTAAATATCCTTGTGTGAAAGTCACCCACTTGTGGTATTTCTGCTATAGCAGCACCAGATAACTAAAACAAAAAGGGACACACCACCATGGATTCTGGGGTACTACAGCCATGTGGCCCATGATCCAAACCAGCAGGTATAGTACCACCATGGTGACATGGTTTCCTAGACTCCCAAGCCCCTGGAGCATGACCACAGAGGCATCACCAGGGAAGTCCATACTAGTCATGAAACAAATGGGCCAAAGCTAACCCCCAACTCAGCCTAATCTTGCTCATAGTGGGTACACTTCTCCTGACGCCCTCCCCACAGCCATTGTCTGCTGGCTTATAGTGGACAATCCACAAAAGTCACTCCTCCATTGGAGTTGGTCAACTTATCAGAGTCACATCTTGGCATCTCAGACACACTACTCTGTGATGCCTCCCATTTTGGACAGGGGCAGCAGGAAGGTTGGGCTGCACCTGGTGCCCTAGCACTGTCCCAGCCCTGTAGCCACTGGACCTCTTGGTCATATTTCCCTGCACCCCACACCAAGCCACACCCCATGCCCAGTCTGAAAGCAGGCTGGTTTGACAGTTGAACCTTACCACCTATGAGGAGGGTGGGTAGGGTTGAGTGGTTTGGCTTTAGAATTCTTTGTCACGTGGAAAGGCTGGGTGAGCAACTCTAGGAGAGGACCCAGGTAGGCGCAATTGAGGGTTGGGGTATCCAGCATACCCATGGGCTCCAAGGAGCCTCTGACTACTTGCCCTCACCCACAAGGGGGGGCACGTCCAGGCCCCTAACCAGGGGAGTTGTCCAAGAGAGGTGGCACTGCTGGCAGGATGCCTGCCAACAAGGTCCAAGGAGCCAGTGCCTAGTGTGCCCCCTTTCCTGCGGACAAGTCATGCAGGGCCCCTGGACCAGCCTGGGCTTCTATGAGCCACGCCCCTCACTTGACCTCCCCTAGGAGCCAACAAAACCATGCTCACACTTCAGAAACAAAGAACTTCCAGTAATGGCTGACTCCCCTCCTAAGTCTCTCCCTGGCCACAGGTCAGCTGGTCCATCCTGCATGAGAACAGCCCACAGAAAACAGACACACTCGGGCAGCCCTCCTGTACAGACCCCACCGCAAGGATGGAAATACAGGCACCTCACTATGCATCTGCACCCATGACAAAAGTGCCTGGAGACTGGGGTCCTCACTACCTTGCACAGTACAGTGTAAACTTAAACACTTTCCTGGGGACCATGACCACAGGGACTGGGCCAGACTGTCTCCCTGCCCTGTGTGCAGAGAAGATGCTGAACAGAGATCTAGAGTCCGGGGCACTGGTTGCCTGGGTCAGGTGAGCCCTCCAAGGAGCCAGGAGCGGGGCAAGGGCCCAGGAACCCAGGACTTTTTGTCAAGGACCCTCCCATTGTGCAACTATAACTACTGCAGTGACAGATTCAGCAACAAAAATCTGCCCCTCAGCTCCCAGCCCATCATGGTTAGGGACAGCACCAGACACAGGGACAGAATCCATCTGCCTATTCGCTAGGGGCTTCCCAGCCCAGCCTGCACCCCCACTGCAGCTGTCCTGGATCCCAGCATGTGTCTGGCCACAGTTAATCTCACTCAAGACCTGAGATAGCACCGGACACCTCAACTGTGGTCAAGCTCCCCATGAGCAGACACCCCCACCCAGAGACCTCTGTGGCCCACAGAGCCAGTGCAGACACAGGGAGGCAGCAGCCTTGCTAGCGGCCCTACCCTACACCATGAGGAAGCACTGTTCCCACTGTTCCCCAGTGGACATGACTGCAGCTAAGCCCCCACCCCATGGAGGAGGAGCCCAGCCTTGGACAAGGGTCCCAGGGAGGTCAGGTGGGGAGACAGTTAGAGATGCACCTGGGAGCCTCTGGAGGATGACAGTGGAAAGGAGGACAGTGCACCTGGGCCAGTATTCACTGCACTGAGCCTGTCCACCTGGAGGGAGGGGATACTTGTGCTTGGGGTAGAGACCCCAGTGATGATCACATGGGCCCAAGGATGGTAGAAGGGGCAGTGCAGGGACTGGCCTGGGTCCAGGCAAAGGCAAAGGCTAAGGGAGAACCAGGGCTGGTGTCAGACATTTACACAACCCCTCCTCTTCTGCCACCGTGAACCATAGGGTCTCCATCATCGCTCCCTCACCATGGGGAAACTGAGGCATGAACAGTGAAAGACCTGAGGCAGGCTCACCCAGACTGCTAGGGAGGGAGCTGAGAGCCCCAGCTGCTGGCCTAGGCCACTGGGACAATTTCTGGAGACCAAGGACTCTAAGCCAAGAGCCTGGACTGTGTACCCCCACAATTTCCTAGGGGCTTCCATTAAGACCCCGCACTTTTGTGGGTATATCTTCCCCCCACACCACTGGCAGTTAAGCCTACCGGGGTACCTTGCCCAGCCCTCTGAGGCCCTCTGTGGCCCTCCATCTGCTGAAGAGGCAAGCAATATTGTCTGGGTCCCTGTCACTGTGGGTGGTGTCACTGTGGGTGGTGTCACTGTCACATGGTTAGCACGGTGGCATGGACCCTGCTAATAAGCACTTGGCTCTGGCCAACCATATTAGTAGCTAGGCTTGGTCACCTCATGCTGCCCTCCCAAAGGTCCCAGAGGTTGGAAGCATGATCCCCTCTCCATAACAAGGCTCAGGATGCAGAGCCACAGGCCTGTCAACACCACAGACACTCACCCACTGCCTAGCTAGGAGGCACCCATGTAAGAGAGGGCTCTGGCCATTCACCTCTGGCTGAGCTGAGTGGACCCTAGACTCCCAGGTGGCCAGGCCCCAGCGTCAGCAGCACCACCCCTAACACTTCAGAGAAACCACACAATGCTTCCCTCAGCTGGGCAGTCTCAGGCCACACTTCCCCTGGCCTGCTCTGGCTCCTAGCCTGATCTCACTGACTCTCCTGCCCCTAAGCAAGGGAAGGAACAAACCCAGAGCCTCTGAGGCTGAGAGGCTGCCTACTGCCTGGTGGTGGCCAGAGTGAGCTCCTGTGCAGGAAAGGGTGAGGCCTTGCTAACTGGGCTCCAGACACCTGCCACCCCTCCCACCACCCCACCTACCACCTTTCAGCCTGAACCACCAGACCCCCGACCACTCAGCCCCCTGAGGGCCCTGAGGCCCTACACTGAGATCACAGAGCTTTCAGTGTCCCCAGACTCTGCTTTGCCCTGGACAACCCTCCAATAGAACCACTGACCACAGTCCAGTCCAGAGGCCACAGAAATGCAGAATGAAGGCCTGTGGAAGCCTGCTCCACACCACGGCTGCCAGGCCAGAAGGTGCAGAGGGGATTTTCTGGGCAGAGATGGGAGCTGGAGACCCACGGGTTCTGGGTTGCCCCCTTTCAGGCCCCCATGCCTCTTACCCCCATCCATCCCTTCACTTGCCCCAAGGCAACCCAGCCCTGAACTCTCCTTTTGCCCCTCTGCTGTGGTCTCCTCCTTCCCTCAAGCGTGAAGCACCAGGAAACCATGCCAGATGGGGGCGCTGAGGTTAGATGTCAAAGATTTGACATGAGGCTGTAGCACCGTGTTATAGCTATACTCCTGGTTACTACCACTGTGGCTGAGTTCCTAGCAAATACCACCCAAGATACCTACAGGGGCAGACAGGGGAAGAACCCATCCCTACCTCCCTTCCTAGCCCTGGGGGTGGGGCCTATCTCCAGGCACCATCTCCTCCACCCACCACCTGGCCAGGGCAGCAGAAGATAGTGATGCTGGTGGAGAGGAGGGGCCCTGGCAGCTGGGGTTGGGGGGAGGCTCTGATGAAGATGCTCCTTTGCCACTCCCGTCCCATTCCTGCCACCCCTGGTCTTTTCCTCCAGGACTCCCGGGGTCCCTAAGAACGACAGATCCACACTCTGGGGAAGGGAACATTCTGTGCAGGACCCTCGCACAGTGGGGTTACTCCCATAGTGGCTCAGGCCAGAGCCAAAAGACCTTTGGGTGGGGTCGGCCCTCATGTGATAGCCAACACAGCCAGGACCTGGTGTGGCAGAGCCTTTTGGGACAGCACTGCAGTGGCCTGGAGTGCCCAGTAACAGTGGAGAGAGGGACACCAGGCCACCCTGAGCTGGGCTCCAATCACAGTGCTGTGATCCAGATGGCCACTCCATTGCAGTTCCCCCTCCCCCAGTGGCAGATTCTGACCTTTGCAGTAACTTTGTATTCTTTGTCTTCTAGAGAACAGCCCAGGGTTTATGGACACCAACCCAATCCTGCCAAGGCCAGAAAAGCCCAATGTTTGCCCAGGAGAACATCCCTGGCTAGACCCAGCAGAATTTGTGCAGGCCCACAACACAGTGGTTATTAAGGCTGGGACCACAGTGACACACATCACACATAAAACTCACCGATACAGAGGGATTCTGTGCTGCCCTGTGTCAATGTGGGTATGATTGGAGCTACCACTGTGCACAAGACCAAGTCATAAACTGGATCCCAGCAGCCAGTGGAGGGACAGAAAGAGAGGCCAGTGCTGGGCTTGAGATCTGCCAGACTCTGACACTAACTCCACCCTAACAGCAGGGGTCCCAAAACAGGGTTCGATTCATGGTGAGGACTAGAAAGCATGACCTGGGGAGCAAGTCCAGGTGAGTGGATTGGCAGGGGTGGGGGGATGTGCCCACTGTGCAGCTGGAGCTCAACCAGGGTCATAGACCCTTTCAGGAAGCCCAAGAGGGTCAGCACAGTGAAGGTGAAGTTCAGCTGATATGTAGACTTCCAACAGAGTATAGGCCTCGCCCAGTCAGAGCTGGGAAGCAGAAGTTGACCAGAAAGGCTCAGCTGCAGTCCTTCCTGGGGAGCCAGGATAGGTGGGGGATCCCCACCCCCCACAAGAAAAAGATCTGCACCCCTTCTGCCTATTTGTCCTTTAGCCTACCTGCAGCCTAGTCAAGCCCACTGCCTTCAAAATTAGGGGGGAGATCATCCTGGCAGCCAGGTCTCTGGGAAGCCCCCAGTGCAGCCTGTACACCTCTATGGCCCTGAGTAGGTACCTGTCCCAACTTTCGGGAGGTCCATCAGTCAGTCAGGGTCCAGGCTCCTCTTTGTACATCAAGCGCACAGTGGAGCAGCAGGAGCTCATCTGGCTGGGTGGCACAGGGCTCAGCCCACTCCCCAAGCTATCCCTATGTGTGCTCACCAACCTGTTTCTCCCATATTATCACTGTGACCCAGAACCTGTCTTCTACAGCAGGAGCCGTTGCCCCTCTCAAGAAGGGTGCTGAGGGCATCACTCGCCAGCTGCCTTTCCAGGGTCCTGATGGGTCAGCTCCAGCCAAAGGGGATTGGGGTCTGTGGGCCTGACACCTGGGCTCCAGGTCACCAGTGGCCTTGGCCACTGCAGGGTTATTTAGGTCTCCCACCACTTAGCCCTTCTTTGTAGGCCGGTGCTCAGCAGCAAGGCAGCCTTACCTCCAGCCCCCATACCCTCTACACACAGGAAGCAGATAAACTGTAGGCCAGCAAGGCCTCAGAAACCAACTTTAAGGCATCAGTTTTCCCTTCCTGACCCTCCTTCAGGCCCTGTAGCTCCCCAGACCTCCAAACCCTCCTGCCCTGCCTCTCAGCCACAAACCTCAGCTTCCTGTGGCCTCAGCCCTTCCCCCTCTGCTTACACACAGTAAGGGAGATTTTCAAATGCTGATTTTAGCATAAAGATAGGATCAGCCTGCACATTTCTCTTCAACGTTTTCCCTTCCACTCCTCACCCAGACAACAATATATTTCTTCATTCATTCCCAAAGCCACAAGATTTCATTCATTCCTTAAATATTCTATCACCCCTAGTGCAGGTCAAGCCCTGAAAACCCTGAGAGGCCAGGACAAATGCATTCTGTCCCCTGGGGTTTACAGCCAGGTACAGATGACCATCACAGCAGTGCAAACATCTGCATGCATGCAGTGTGAAACCAGGAAGGAAGCTCAGGGGGTCTTGGGAGTGGATCATCAGGACATAAAACACACTTTAACACATTTAAAAGAATAGAAATCATTAAACGTATGTTCTAAACCTCAGTGGGATTAAAGTAGAAATCAATAACAGAAAGATAGCTGGGAAACATCAAAATATTTGGGACTTAAACAACACATGTTTCAAAAACATATAGGTCTAAAGAGAAGTCTGAAGAGAATTTTAAAAATACCTTGAATTAAGTGGGAATGAAAAGACAACTTATCAAAATGTGTGGGATGCAGCAAAAGAAGCGCCTAGAGAATCGACTCCACGGCACTGGGTTAGAGAGACATTTATAGCATTGAATGCATGTGTTAGAAAAGAAGGAAGATATAAAATCAATATTCCAAGCCTCCATTTTAGAAAATTAGAAGAGGAAGAACAAATTATATCGGACATGAGCAAAAAGAAAATAAATAATAAAAATAGAGCATAAATCAAAAAAAAAATTGAAAATAGAAAAAAAAAATCAATGAAACCAGAAGCAGGTTCTTTGAAGAGATCAGTAAAATTGATAAATTTCTAGCCAGGCAGGCTAACCAAGAAAAAATGAGAGAAGACACAAGTTACTAACACCAAAAATGAAAAAAGGGTCATCACTACTGATTCCAAGGACAATAAAAAAAAAAAAAGGATAATAATGGGATATCTTGAACAACTCTATACCCACATACTTGATAACTTAGATAAATGCAAGAATTCCTTGAAAGACAGAGGGTTCCACAGGGACCACTGCCCCATCGCCAGGCCCTGGGCACCCAGGGCATGAGGGACATCCCAGGTTTGATCCTGAAGCTGCAGCTTTCAGCAGACCCTACCTCAGAAGGGGTGCAATACCCTAATGCTTTACAGTCCACTCAGCCAAGAAGGACACAGCACCAGATGGAAACAGCCCCACACCCCCAAAGCTGTCTTGGAGTAGGAGGGACCAACGGCTGCACAGGCATCCACAGGGAAATCACCCCACACACTCAGGATACCACGCAGGGTTTCTCCACCATGGGGCCCCTCCACAGCCACGATGGAACCCTCAGCACTCACCCGGGCCACAAGCAGCAGCCCTGGAGAACAGCTGTCTCTTGGCCCCCAGAAGGCTGGTCAGAGTCATCCCTCCTCATCTGAGCTCCATATCAAAACCCCTGGAACTCTCAGTATCCCCTCTGCAATGGGTGAAGAAGACTGTCCCAGCAGGAGGATTGTGTATGGGCATGTGTCTCTGTGATAATATTATGATGGGAGTATCTTTGGATACCACAGTGATACAGCCCTTGCCCAAAGCAGTTGGTGCACCACCCCGCAGTACAGCTTGGTGGTGCCTGTCAACTCCCACAGGGCACAAGGTACCTGACATGCCACCCACCCACGGATGCTGGAGTTTGGAGACAATGGGACAAGGATGTCCCTACTGATGACAACAGAAAAGGAGCCCCAGTTTCCAGGGCAGTAGGGCCAGTTGGAGGTCTGCTCACCTGCTGTCTTAGTCACCTAGAGCTGCTGTAAGAGAAATACCACAAGTGGGTGGCCTTAACAGAAGCTTATTCTCTCACAGTCTAGAGGCTAGAAATCTGAATTCAGGGCACCAGCTCCAGGGGAAAGTTTTCTCTCTCTGTATGCTCTGGAGGAAGGTCCTGGTCTTCAATTTTCCTGTGGTGTAGGAGCTGCTCAGCAGAGGCAACTGGGTCCAAAGGATGTGCTCTGCTCCTGCTGCTAGTTTTTTGGTGGCTTGAGCACCTGCCCCCCCCCACCCATGATCTCTCTGCTCTCTTCTCTTTATATCTCAAAAGAAATTGACTCAGGATACAACCTAAATTTGTAGATTCATCGTTGCCTCGTACATATAATGGCTCTAATTCTGCCTCAATAACATCATAGAGGTAGGATTTACAACACATAGAAAAATCATATCAAATGACAACATGGGGGACAATCACACAATACCAGGAACTATGGCCTAGCCAAATTGACACGCATTTTGGGGGGACACAATTCAATCCACATACGAGCTCTGCACAGGGAGGAGGAACTAAGGCAGGTATTCACCAGGGCATTTCGATACTTCCAAGTGTGTGCACAGAGAACACCAAGGGGGTTCAATGGTGGGCTCATGCCTGTGATCACAGGGGCAAGCCCACCCTGGCAGGCATGGGAAGAGTGGGAGAGGAGGCATGCCCAGTCCATTTACACTCTTCCTTATATTTTAAAATTTTTCACCAGGCACAATTATTGCATTTACAATGGGCTTTGGCAGTGAAGGAATGTAAGTGTATTTCTTTAAAACTTCCCCTTAACAGAACTGGAACCACTCCAGGTGCTGAGCTGTGACTTCTGTCCCTCCCACCTGCCCCTCTGTGGAGCTCAGGGTCTCTGGGTCCCATCCAACCCTGACTCCCTGAGGGAGAGGCCAGCAAAAGAGCAAAAAGGCCCCTGAGGAGGAACAGCAAGGCACAAGTCAGAGATAGAGGCAGGCACTCCTCTCAGGACATCTACATGGGGGCCAGCCTGGGAGGACTTAGGGGCAGGGCCTAGAGCCACTGCTGACCCACAGCCACAGCTGGGAGGAGCTCCTAGGACCCAGATCTCTGCTCCTAAGACACACTTTACCCTCTCACAGAATAAGGAGCAAACTTCCCATTCACAGTCCTAGGTGTCCCCCTTCCCTGGGCTGGAGAACTCCCAACCTCCTCACTTGGCCTCTGCTCCCTCCCCTAGCCTTCCTGGGAATATATCCCAAGGGTAAAAAAGGCCCCCAAGTAACCCCTGAACAGTGGGGATGGGCACTCGCTTAGCCTGTGTGCCACTATAGTGGCAGGGTTGCTGATTTCCAAGATGGACAGACACCCACCAGCTCAGAGGGAATCCCAGGACAAGCTACCATAGGCATGCCACCCTGAAACATCCCCTAGGTGCTTCAGCAAGCAACCTCTCAGCCCAGGAGCCCAGCCCCAAGCTCAGGTCTCTGCCTCTGTCTCTTTCTCTATGTCTCTGTCTCTCTAGATCTGTCTGAATCTCTCTCACTCTTTCTGATTATCTCTATCTCTCTGTCTCTGACTCTCTCTGTTTCACCCCTGTCTCTGTCTCACCTCTCTCGATGTCTCTCTCTCTTTTTCTCTTCTCCCCTTTGCACAGCCCATCCCTGTGAGGCGTCCTCAGGGAAAGATGCCACAGTCATCACCAACAGTGCATCCATCTCTCTTGGCAGTGTGCTAGCAGAGTGGCCCCTGTCTCTTCATTGTGGCTCTTTGTTACATGTCTAGGCCACCTGCACCCAAGTGCCAGCTCCACTTACAGCACTCTGTGTGCCTTAACTCACTTCATTGGTAGCACAGCTCTTGTACAGGGGAGAACGTAGCAGATGTGAGATGCAACCATTAATATAAAATAGTGACAACTCAGGTGGCATAGACTCCTTCAGGCTCAGATGGGTGATTTTCAGACTTTCACAAAACCATCAACCTATTTTGTGAAACCATTACAGGACTCAGAGAAACATGGGAAGTTTAATGAACCATGCCCCTGATACCAATATCTGACAAAGCCCCCAGAAACAGAAAGTTGGGCTAATTTACATATGAATAAAGAACCAAAGCTCATAAGTGAAATTCTAGAAGTCATATTCTGTCTGGTTCATTAAACAAGAATTCAACCAGGAATTAAGAACTATTTAGAGTTCCTTCCACCATTTAGGGAAATGATAACCTCATGATCAGCTCAATAGAAACAGGATGATGCACTCAAACAAACTGAAGTCCCAACAGGAGCACCGGTGCCAAGAGAAGAAGACTGACACCAAAAAGACCATCCAGACAGTGGGTGGAGGCTTCAAAGAGAGAGCCCCAAAGAGCCACCCAAAGTCAGAAAAAGCTTCACACCAAAACCAAAATCACGAAACTAGGTAACACACTTAGGGATTCTTTACACTTAAAAACCTTCAATATTTAAAAGCAAATAACAAAGAAAAATGCACTGAATATGTAAAGTTTTTATACCACTAGTAAGAAAAGAACTCATAGACACTAATAAAAAAAGTAGCAAAACTCTTAAAAGAAATGGACAAAGGATGTAACAGACAATTTAAAAAAGAAACACAAATGGCTAGGAACTATTAGGGAAAGACAGAAAATATTTTATGAACAGACATTCTTCAGATAATTATTTGCAATTAGAAAAGAGTTGGAAGCAACCTACTGCCTAGAGAAGTCATGATGCAGCCATTAGTGGGAATGTCCTGCTGGGTTCCCAGTTTACAAAGCAGGTGTGGCAGCAGCAAAGTCCCAGGAGAACCCTGTTTCGAAAAAGGTTTCAAAAACATCACACACCATATGATGACAGGACTGTAAATAGAACAGACCTAACCGGGAAAGGTAATTTTGAGAACGAATTGTTTTTAATTTTCCTTTTTGGTTTAGTCTTCAAAATATTTTTCAGTAGTCCTGTGCCTCTGGTACAACAGGTTAGAAAGTTTTCCCAGAGAAATCACATGTGAGCCATGGGCCTCAACTCTCCCTGATCCCACAAACACCTTCCTGCTGATGGAGCCCCTACTTCTAGCTTATCTTCAGCCTGGATGCAGGGCGTTGCTCCACAGCTTCCCTCCAAAGCAGATCCT
Organism: Loxodonta africana; assembly: GCF_030014295.1. Classification (NCBI taxonomy): domain Eukaryota; kingdom Metazoa; phylum Chordata; class Mammalia; order Proboscidea; family Elephantidae; genus Loxodonta; species Loxodonta africana. The sequence goes on from NC_087362.1 coordinate 27,352,377, forward strand.
CGAAGTAGCCTCTCCACCTCTCCACCCTCCTGACCAGTGGCACCAGGACTACCCCCACCTCCATACCTGGCCCATGTGTGCAACATTCACAGATAGAAACTCTGAAGCCCTGGCTCCATGCCAGCCTCTGGTGTCCCTCTCCTTCTGTGTGTCCCCTGCATGCACAGAAGTCATCTGCACCCTGGGAGACCAGGAACAACTGGGCCCCATTCCATGCATCTCACACCTCCCTCCCCAACAGGAGGTGCTTCCCAAACCCTCCCCCATGCCAGACCCACCTGGTCCCAGGGTAGCCACAGGGTCTGGTCCCAGCCCTGTGTCAAGGAGACAGAGGATTCCCCAGGGTCCAAGGCCCCATCTCAGGCTCTGGGCACCCAGGATATGAGGAACATCTCAGGGTTGATCCCGAAGCTACAGCTTTGAGCAGATCCAACCTCAGGAGGGATGCAATACCCAAATGGCTCACAGTCCACTGAGCTAAGATGGACACAGAACACCAGATGGAAAAATCTCAAGACCCCAAAACCCCCCCTGGAGCAGGAGGGAACAAAGGCTGCACAGGCACTCACAGGAAAACCACCACACATGCTCAGGGCCCCAGAAGGTTTTGTCCACCATAAGGTTCCACCTTGAACACAGTGGAGCCCCTGTGTTCACCCAAGCTACATGGAGAAGGCCAGGAGAACAGCTGTCTCCTGGACCCTAGAGGCTGGTCAGAGTCATCCCTCATCATCTGAGCTCCATTCCAGAACCTCTGGAATTCTCAGAATCCCAACTGCAGTTGGAGAACAGCGCTGTCCCAGGCAGGAGGTTTGTGTGAAGGCATGTGTCACTGTGATACATATTATAGCAGTAGTGCTTACTATTACCACAGTGACACAGCGCCTGCCGAAAAGCTCCACCCAAAGCTTGTGGTGCAGCACTTGGCGGTGCAGCCTGGCAGTGCCCATCAGCTTCCCACAGGGCACATGGCACCCAAACTGCCACCCACCCGCAGACTCCGGACTTTGGAAACAATGGGACAAGGTTGTCCTACTGATGAGAACAGAAAAGGAGGCCCAGCTGCTGGGACAGCAGGGGTAGTTGGAGGCCTGCCGACCAGCAGTCTTAGTCATCTAGTGCTGCTGTGACAGGAATGCCACAAGTGGGTGGCTTTAACAAACAGAAATTTAGTCTCCCACAGTCTATTACGCTACAAGTGTGATTTCAGGCCACCAGCTCCAGGGGAATGCTTTCTGTCTCTGTTGGCTCTGGAGGAAGGTCCTTGTCATCAATTTTCCTCTGTCTAGGAGCTTCTCAGCACAGGGGCCCAGAATCCAGATGAAGTGCTCTGCTCCAGCCACCACTTTCTGAGTCGCATGAGATCACCCTGTCTCTTTGCTTGTTTCTCTCTTTTATACCTCCAAAGAGATACAGCCTAATCTGGGAGATTGAGCCTTGCCACATTAACATAACTGCCTCTCATTCTGCCTCATCATAGGGTTAGGATTTAAAACACATAAGAAAATCTTATCGAATGGCAAAATGGTGGACAATCACACAATACTGGGAACCATGGCCTAGACAAGTTGACATACATTTTAGGGAGACAGAATTCAATCCTTAACACCAGCTCTGCACAAGGGAGGTGTAAACAGGGTATTTTGATTTTTCCTCCTGTGTGCCCAGAGAATACCAAGAGGGTCACACTGTGAACTTGTGCCGTTGATCACAGGGTAGAGCCCAGCCTGGTGTCATGGGGGAGAAGGAGAGAGGACATGCCCAGTCCATTTTCACTCTTCCTTATATTGAAAATTTTTACCACATTCAGGGACTGCATTTATAATGGGATTTGTAGTGAATGAATGTGCCTTTTTTTTTTTTTTTAACCTTACCCATTGGCAGTCCTGGAACTGCTCCAGATCCTGACCTGTGACTTCTCTACCTCCCACCTGCCCCTCGGTCGTGTTCCAGGTCTTTGGAAGCCATCCACCCCTGACTTACTGAGGGAGAAGCCAGGAAAACAGCGAAGAGTCCTCTAAGCAGGGACAGCAGGGCACAAGTCAGAGGTGGAGGCAGGCACCACCTTCCAGGCATTGATATTGAGGCCAGCCTAGGAGGACTATGGGGCAGGGCCTAAGGTCTGTGCTGACCCACAGCCACAGCTGGGACAAGCTCCTAGGTCCCAGGTCTCTGCTCTCACAGACTAAGGAGCAAACTTGCCATTCACAGTCCTAGGTGTCCCCCTCCCCAAGGCTGGAGAACCCCTGGCCTCCTCCCTTGGCCTCTGCTCCCTCCTCTGACCTTTATGGAGTAGGTACTGCTGGCCCCAAGAATATAAAGGCCCCCAAATAACCCATGCACAGTGGGGATGGGCTCTCATCCACCCTGGGTGCTGCAGCAGCAGAGTGGGGAGGGTTGATTTCCAAACTGGACAGATATTTTCCTGCTCAGAGTGATTCCCAGGAGAGGCTGGCATAGCTGTGCTTCCCTGAAAGGCCCCCAGGTACTTCAGCAAGCAACCCCTTGTGCACAGAGCCCAGCCCCCAGCTCAGATCTCTACTCTGGGGCTGCCTGCCCACCATCTTGCCAGGGAAGGATTGGTGGCAGGTGTGCACCATTGAAGTATTACTGTGATACTACTGGTTTCTATGACCACAGCCCCACAATGCCTTGCAAAAACCCATCCCTATGCCTCAGCCCCTCCCATCAGGCACTGAGGGCCTAACCAAGATTTTGAAAGTTGTTACGAACTGAATTGTCTCCCTCAAAAATATGTGTTGTAAACCTTAACCCCTATACCTGTGGCTATAATCCCATTTGAGACTGGGTTTTTTTCATTATATTAATGAGGCAGTACTAATGTAGGCTATTTTTTTTTTTTTTATGTCATGAGTTAATCTCTTTTGAGATAGAAAACAGCAGATTAAGCAAGAAGACAAGTACATGATACGAGTCACATGACCTTTCAAGGAACCTAGGAATAGAAGCTGAAAAGAGAGAAGGACCTTTCTCCAAGGCAAAAAGAGAGAAAGCCTGCCCCTACAGTCAACACTCTGAATTCAGACTTTCAGCCCCCTAAACTGTGAGAAAATAAACTTGTTTGTTAAAGCTACTTTTGTTATAACAGCACTAGATAACTGAGACGAATGGGGCACACCACAATGGATTCAGAGGGTACCACAGCCATGTGCCCTATGACCCAAACTAGTAGGTACAGTGCCACAGTGGCGACCTGGCTTTCTGAGCTCCAAGCCACTAAAAGGTCACCACAGAGACCCCACCAGGGAAGTCCAAATGGTTCATGAAACAGGTAGGCCAAAGCCAATCCACAACTCAGCCTAATCTCACTCACAGTGGGTACACTCCCGCTTACCCATCCCATGGCCATTGTCTGCTGGATTCCAGGGGGCAGCCCATAAAAGTCCCCCCTCCTCCCTCAGGGTTGAACAACACATCAGGGCCACAGTTCAGCAACTCAGCCACACCACTCTAAAATGCAAACCCATTTTGAACAGAGGCAGCAGGAAGGATGGCCTGCCCCTGGTGCACTGGCACTGTCTCAGCCCTGCAGTCACTGGGCCTCTTGGTTATATTTCCCTGCCCTCTGTACCACCCTGCCTCTAATGATGCCCTGTACCCCACACCACCCTGCACCTCATGCCCAGCCAGGCAGCAGGCTGTGGTAAGAATTGACCCTGGCAGCCTATGAGGAGGGTAAGGGGGGCTGAGTGGTTTTGTTTTAGAATCCTTTCTCCCAGTGGAAAAGCAAAGTGGGTGGCTCTAAGGGAGGCCCCAGGTGGACTCCATTGAGGGCTAGGGTGTCCAGTAGACCCATGGACACTAAGCAGCCTCTGCCCACTGGCTCTGACCCATGAGGGTGCTCCTTCAGAGCCCTAACAAGGGGGTTGCCCAGGAGAAGTGACAGTGCTGGCAGGATGCTGGACAACCAGGTCTAAACAGCCAGAGGCTGGTGTGGCCTCTTGCCTGGGGACAAGTCATGCAGGGTCCCCGGACCAGCCCAGCCTTCTACGAGCCACACCCCTCACTGGGCCTCCCCTATGAGCCAACCAAGGACCATGCTTAGACTTCAAAAACAAGAACCTTCTAGTAATGGCCATCACTTTCTCTACATGTCTCCCTGGCCACTTGTCAGCTGATCCACCCAACATGAGAACAGCCCACAAGAAACGCACTCCCTCAGGCAGACCTCCTGCACAGACCCCACCACAGTGAGGGAAGTTTGGACACCCACTATGCACCTGCACCCATGACCACAGTCTCCAGGTGCTGGGTTCCTCCCTACCTTGCAAAGTACAGAGTCACCTCAAACCTCTTCCCAGGAGCCAGGAGCACAGGGACTGAGTCAGGCTACTTGCCTGCCCCTTGTACAGAGAAGATCACTGAGCAGAGATCTGGGGTCCAAGGCACTGGTTACCAGGGCCAAGGGAACCCTCCAAGGAGCCTGGAGCAGGGCAGGGGCCCAGGAACAGAAGACTTTTTGTCAAAGACCCTCCCATTGTGTAACTAAGACTACCATTGTAACAGACCCTTCAGCAAATATCCACCCCTCAGCTCCAAGCCCACCATGGCCAGTGTCAGCACCAGACCCAGGGATAGCATCCATCTGTGCATTAAGATGGGGGCTTCCCAGCCCAACCTTCAATTGGACACCTACCACCCTGGAACCATGCATGCTCTGGCCACAGAAAGTCATACAAGACAAAAGCCAACACCGGGTGCCTCACCTACGGTCAAGCTCGCCATGGGCAGACACCCCCAACCATCTACCCAGAAACCACTGTAGCCAGCAGAGCCAGGCACAGACACAGGGAAGCCTCAGCCTTACGAGCAACCCTACGCAACACCCCTGAGAAAGCACTGTTCCCACTCCACCAGTGGGCATGACAGCAGCCGAGACCAACCCTAAGGTGGAGGAGCCCAGGAAGGTAAGGGAAGTCACTGCCAACTCAGCCTGGTAACCTCCAGAGGCTGACAGAAGAAAGGATGTTGTAGCTGGGCCAATATTCACTGTACAGAAGTTCACTGGGGCAGCATGTCAGGGAGGGCTCCTTTGGGCAGGAACTGATCCCTAGCCTGTCATGGACCCCCACCCACCTCAAGGTCTCTAGGGGTTCTCCCCAGAAAAGGGGAAGTTCTGTGCCTTCTCCCCGCCCCTCCAACAGCAGCATCTCTACATGGTGATCATCAGGGACACTGTGCTGGAAATCAGCCAACACCCAGGGAAGGTGGTCCCAGAGCATCCCTTCCAGGAGCTGGCCCTATAGGAATTCTTCCTCAGGCCTCAAAGCCAGGAACCAGGTGGAGTCAGTTAGGACCTGAGCTCAGGTGTGTCCTGATGCAGTTCCTCTAATACACATCCAGCACACACACTCTGCAGGCCTTCCCTCCTCCTCCCAGCCCAGAACCAGAGCCCTGCCACCTGGCATCCACTCCTTTTTTCTGCTCCCAGCCATCCACCCCAGCCAAGCTCAGGCCCATGCAGGCAGCGCAGGTCAGATGAAGTTCCTACCACCTGGCCTGTGCCTCTCCGGAAAACCCCCAGCATCCGGAGGTTGCCCAGTGTAGCCAGACCACCATACATGGTGTCTCCGGGCTCCTATTCCCCCCAACCGCCCTCATTGTCAACCTGACCTTTGGACATCCAGCAGTCATGACAGCCTGAGCACCACCTTCCCCTAACTAGCCCACAAGCTAGCCCAACAGCTGCGGTCACGGAGTGAGGCTGGCCTCCTGGACCGTCTCTGCTTCTGTGGATGCAGCCAGCCTGCCCAGACTCCAGCTCCAGTTCTTGTCACAGAGTGTTGAGCTGTGGTAGTTGACTATGGCTGTGGCGACCACATCGGCACCACCCATAGCAGCAATCTTCTCCTCTACACATGCCCCAGTGCCTCCCAAACCCTGGGGCATGCTGTGTGCCCATCTGAGAGTGTGACCACCTGGATGGGGGGATTGTCATGCTTGGGGTGGGGAACCCAGTGATAACCAAGTGGGCCCAAGGATGGTCAAAGGGGCAGTGCGGGGCCTGGCCTGGGACTAGGCAAAGCCTAAGGGAGACCTGGGGCTGGAGTCAGGCATATACACAATTATCCCCTCATCCTCTGCCAGCCCGATCCATAGGGTCTCCATCATCACTCCCTCATCATGAGGCAACTGAGTCAACAGCAGTGAAGGGCCTGGGGCAGGCTCACCCAGACTGCTAGGGAGGGAGCTGAGAGCCCTAGCTGCTGGCCCAGGCCTCTCAGACAATTCCTTGAGGCAAAGGACTCTGAGCCATGAGCCTAGAGAGTTTGCCCCCACTCTTTCCCAGGGGGCCTCCATTAAGCCTCCCTTCTCTTTCCCTGGGGATATTCTTTCCCCATACCACTGGCAGCTCAGACTCCCATGGGCACATGGCCCAGCCCTCTGAGGCTCTCTGTGGCCCTCAGCCCCTGTAGGGGCAGGCATTATTGTCTCGGTCCTTGTCACTGTGGGTGGTAGAGTGGTAGAAGTTACCACAGTGGCATGGCCCATGCTCAGAATCACCAGGTTTCTTCCGACTCCAAACCTGGTTAACTCATGCTGTCCTCCTAAAGGTCCTGGAGGTTGGAAGTGTGATCCCCTCTCCATAACAAAGTTTTGGAGGCAGAGCCACAGGCCTGTCGACAGCAAAGACCACCACCCACTGCCCACCTACTAAGAGGCATTCGTGCAGAAGAGAACTCTGGCTGTCCACCTTCAGCTGTGCTGAGTGGTGCTCAGACACCCAGGCCCCCCAGCCTCAGCTTCCCCAACACCACACATAAGAGTTCAGAGAAACCACACACTGCTTCCCTCAGCTGGGCAGTTTCAGGCCACTCTTCCCCTAGCCTGCACTGCCTACTAGCCTGACCTCACAGACTATCTTGCCCCTGAGTAACAGCAGGAACAGACCCAGGGCCTCTGAGGCTGTGAGGCTGCCACTGCCTGGTGGTGGAGAGAATGAGCTCCTGTGCAAGGAAGGGTGAGGTCTTCAATCCTGGGCCTCAGAAAACCCTACCAAGCCCACCATCTCCCATCCTGAACCGCTGGGCTCCTGCCCGCTCAACCCCAGAGGGCCCTGAGGCCAAACACTGAGAGCTCAGAGCTATCATTGCCCCCAGACTCTGCCCTGCCCTGGACAGCACCCCGAATTGAACCACAGACCACAGCCCAGTCCAGAGGCCACAGAAGGGCAACATGGAGGCCTGTGCAAGCCTGTTCCACACCAGGGCTACCACTCCAAAGGGGTAAAGAAGACTACCTGGGTAGAGATGGGTGGTGGTAACCCCAGCTCTCTAGGTTTTCTCCATCTCAAGCCCCAGTGACTCTTACCACAGTGCCCCTAAGCACCCATACACTGACATCAGGACACACCAGCCACCACCTCTCCTTTTGTCCCTCTGCTGGTTTTCACCTCCTTTCCTCAGGTGAGAAGAATCAAGAAACCATGCCAGATGGGGGCGCACATGCTGGATGCCAAAGATTTGGTATGAGGTTTTAATGCTGTGATACTACTACGATAGTGGTTACTACCACTGTGGCTGACTTCCCAGCAAATACCAGCCAAGACACCTGCAGGGGCACAGAGGGAAAGACCCAGCCCTACCTCCCTTCCTACCCCTAGGGGTGGGGCCTGTTTCCAGGTCCATCTCCTTCATCTAGTACCTGGCCAGGGCACAACAGACAGTGATGCAAGTAGAGGGGAGCAGCCCTGGCAGCTTGTGTGGGGGGCCCAGCTAAATATGCTTCTTTGCCACCTCCCCCCCTTTCATGCCCCCCACTGTGTCTCCTGCGGCCTCTGAGAACCCTGGCCCTCACTCTGGGTAAGTGGACATTCTGTACAGAACCCACTCACAGTTCGGTTACCCCCATGGCTGCTCAGACCACAGCCAAAATCCCTTCAGGGGGCCCTTCATGTGGTAGCCAACACAGCCAGAATTTGGGATAGCAGACACTTTGAGGCAGCACTGAGGAGGCCCGGAGTGCCCAACGACGGTGAAGAGGAAAACCAGGCCACCCTGACCTGGGCTCTAATCTCAGGGCTCTGATCCATTGCAGGCACCACTTCCCCCAACCTCACCCCCTGCAGCCAGGGGCAAATCCTGACCTGTGCATTGACTTTGGAAGCTCGGAATTCTGGAGAAAAGCCTACAACTGAAGGACACCCACCCCACCCTGTCAAGTTCAGAAAAGGCCAATGTTTGCCCAGGAGGACAGCCCTAGGGAGACCCAGCAGAATATGTGCTGGTCCATGACACAGTGGTTGTAGCTGGAACCACAGTGACACACCTCTCACAAAAACACTCACCCAGTAGCCTCGGAAACTAGGAAGACTAGGGAGACTACAGCCAAGGCCATTGAGCTCCTCAAGCCCACACCCATGCAGTCTTGTCTGGCACACTTCCCCAAAGGCAGTGGCAGGTATAGAGGGATTCTGTGCTGCCCTGAGTCAAGGTGGGTATGATAGCAGATACCACTGTGTGAAAGACCAAGCCAAAAACTGAATCCCAGAAGAAGCTGGATGGACAGCTGCCAGCGGGGGATGGGAGACAGACAGAAAGGCCAGTGTTGGGGGACACTGAGCCCTGCCAGGCTCTCACACTCACCCCACCCTAACAGCCCGGACCCCACATGGGGCTTTGCTTCATGATAAGGGCTAGAAAGAGTGAGCTGGGGAGGAAGTCCTAGGGAGTGAATTTGGGGATACCCACTGTGGGGACGGAGCTCAACCAGAGTCATAGACCCCTTTCAGGAAGCCTGACAGGGAGAGCACAGTGAAGGTGAAGTTCAGCTGATATGTGGACTTCCAACAGAACATAGCCCAAGGCCAAGTCAGAGCTGGGGAGGCGGCAGTGTGCCAGCAAGACTCCCCTATTGGTTCCCTGGGAACCCTGGGTAGGAGGTAGACTCTCCTACCCCAAGAAAGAGACCTGCAACCCTTGCACCTCTTTGTCCTTCAGCCTACCTGCAACCTAGTCAAGCCCACTGCTCTCAGCCCCAGGGGGGGATCATCCTGGTGGCCAGATCTCTGTGGAGCCCACAGTCCAGCTTGTACCCCTCCATGGTCTTGATTAAGTACCTGTGCCAGCTTTCGGAATGCCACACCAGTCAGTCTGGGTCCAGGTTCTTCTTGGTACATCAAGTGCACAGTGGAGAAGCAGGAGTTCATCTGGCTGGGCGGCACAGGGCTCAGCCCACTCCGCATGCTACCCACATGTGTACTCACCAACCTATTTCTCCCATATCATCATTGTGGCCCAGAGCCTATCTCTTACAGTAGGAGCTGTTGCCTCATACAAGAAGGAGTACTCGAGGCATCACTTACCGGCCGAATTTCCTGGGTCCTGATGGGTCAGCTTCAGTCAAACAGGATGGGGGCCTATGGACTTGACACCCTCGGTTTCAGGTCAGTCCTGGCCTTGGTCACCACAGTGTTAAGCAGGCCTTTAGCCACCTAGCCCTCCTTGGGACCTGTGGTGCCCCTTGGGCGGGAGGCGGCCCCATCTCCAGGCCCCACACCCAGCACCCTCCACACACAGGAAGGAGATAAGCCCTAGGACAGCAAGGCCTCAGAAATCAGCTTAAAGGCATCAATTTTCCCTTCCTGCCCCTTCTTCCAGCCCTGTAGATCCCCAGACCTCCAACCCTTCCTGTCCTGCCTCTCAGCCACAAACTTCAGCTTCCTGTGGCCTCAGGTCTTCCCCCTCCACTTACACACAGTACATGGAGATTTTCAAATGCTGCTTTTAACTTAAAGATAGGATCACTCTGCATATTTCTCTGTAAATTGTTCCCCATCCCCAGTCAACAATATATTTCTTCAATCACTCCCAAACCCACAATATTTCATTCATTCAGTAAATATTCTAGCACCCCTAGTGCCTGTCAAGCCCTGAGAAGCCGGGAAAAATGCATCCTGTCCCCTGGGGAATACAGCCAGGTACAGATGACCATCACAACAGTGCAAACATCTGCATACATGCAATGTGAGACCAGGAATGAAGCTTGGGGGGTCTTCGGAGTGGATCATCAGGCCATAAAACATATCCTAACACATTTAAAAGAATAAAAATCATTGAAAATATGTTCTAGACCACAGTAAATTAAACTAGAAATCAATAACAGAAAGAGAGCTGAAAAATATCAAAATATTTGAAAATTAAAAAAGACATTTTAGTAACATATGGGTCAAAAGAGAAGTCTGAAGAAAAACTTAAAAATACCTTGAGCTAAGTGGAAACGAAAAGACAACTTATCAAAATGTGTGGATACAGCAAAAAGAGCGCTTAGAAATTTATAGCACTGAATGCATATGCTAGAAAAGAAGGACAATGTAAAATGAATATTCTAAGCTTCCATTGTAGAAAATCAGAAAAGGAAGGACAAATTAAATCTGACATTTGCAAAAACAAGACAAATAATAAAAATAGAGCAGAAATCAATAAAATTGAAAATACACATTTAATAGAATTCAATGAAACCAAAAGAAGATTCATTGAAGAGATCAGTAAAATCGATAACTCTCTAGCCAGGGTAATCAAGAAAAGAAGACAGAAGGTATAAATTACTAATAACGAAATTGAAAATGGAGTCATCACTACTGATCCCAAGGACATTACAAGGATAATAAGGGGATATTACGAACAACTTTATGCCCACATATTTGATACCTGACATGGAATATAACAATTCCTTGAAAGAGGGTTCTACAGGGGCCGCTGCCCCATCCCCAAGCCCTGGACACTGAAAGCATTAATGACATCCCAGGTTTGATCCCAAAGCTGTAGTTTTCAAAACAACCAACCTCAGGAAGGATGCAAAACCCTAAAGGGCTCACAGTCCACATAGCCAAGAGAACACTGAGTAATAAAAAAAAAATAGATGGAAACAACTCTAGATTCCAAAGTCCTCCTGGAGCAGGAGGGACCAAAGTCTGCACAGCCAAACCACAGCACTAGCTCAGGACCCCAGCAGGGGTTTGTTCACCATAGGGCTCCTCCCTGGCAACAGTGGAACCCATGGCACTCACCAGGGCCACAGGGAACATCCCTGGAAACAGCTGTCTCTTGGGCCCCAGAGGGCTGGTCAGAGTCATCCCACCTCATCTGAGTTCCAAATCCAAACCTCTGGAACTCTTGGAATCGCCACTGCAGAGGGTGGATGGAGCTGTCCTCGCAGGAGGATTGTGTAGGAGGATTGTGTACCACTACAGTGGTAGTCCCTGGTACTACCACAGTGACACAGCACCTGCCCAAAAGTCCCGCCCAATGCAGCACCCTGGGGTGCAGAATGGTGGTGCCCATCAATACCCACAGGGCACATGACATCCAACCTGCCACCCACCTGTGGAAGTAGGAGTTCGGAGACAATGGGACAAGGATGTCCCACTGATGACAACAGAAAAGGAGGCCCAGTTCTCCTGGGGCAGCAGGAGCAGTTGGAGGTCTGCTGACCTGATGTCTTAGTCATCTAGTGCTGCTGTAACAGGAATGCCACAAGTGGTTGGCCTTAACAAATGGAACCTTATTCTCTCACAGCCTAGTAGGCTAGAAATCTGAATTTAGGGTGCCACCTTCAGGGGAAGGTTTTATTTCTCTGTTGGCACTGGAGAAAGCTCCTGTCATCAATTTTCCTTTGTCTAGGAACTTCTCAACACAAGAACCCCAGGTCTAAGGGACACGCTCTGCTTATGGCACTACATTATTGGTGGCATGAGGTCCCCCTGTCTCTCTGCTTGCTTCTCTCTTTCATATCTCAAAAGAGATTGACTTAACACACAACTTAATCTGGTACATTGAGTCCTGCTTCATTAACATAATGCTTCAAATTTGGCCTCATTTACATTGTAGAGGTAGAATTCACAGTACCTAGGAAAATCACAACAAATGACAAAATGGTGGAAAATCACACAATACTGGGACCATGGCCTAGTCAAGTTGACACACATTTTTGGGAGACACAAATCAATCTATAACACCAGCTCTGTGCAAGGGAGGTGGAGCCAAAACAGGTACTGGCCAGGGCGCTCTGATCTTTCCTCAAGTGCACAAGGGGCGCTGTGATCTTTCCTCATGTGCACACAGATAACAACAAGAGGGTCGAAAGGTGGGCTAGTGCCTGTGATCACAGGGAAGAGCCCAGCCTGGTAGGTATGGGGGGAGAGGGAGAGGAGACATGCCCAGTGCATTTACACTCTGTATATTTTAAAATTTTTCACCAGGTGCAGATACTGTATTTATAATGGGATTTGTAGTGAATGAATGCAAGTGTATTTATTGAAAACTTAGACAGTGTTAGAAGTTCTCCAGGTCCTGAGCTATATAAGGCTTTTGTCCCTCCCACCTGCCCATCTGTGGAGCTCAGGGTCTCTGGGGGCCATCCACCCCTGACTCCATGAGGGAGAAGCCAGCAAAAGAACAAAGAGTCCTCAGAGCAGAGACAGCAAGGCACAAATTAAAGGTGGAGGCAGGCAGCCCTTTCAGGGCACTGAGGTCCAGGTCACCCTGGGAAGAAGTAGGGGACAGGGCCTGGGGCAGCTGCTGGCCCATAGCCACAGCTGGGAGGAGCTCCTGGGACTTAGGACTCTGCCCATAAGGCACACCCTGTGGTCTCACAGAAGAAGTAGCAAACTGCAGAATCGCTGTCCTAGGTGTCCCCCTGCCCTGTGCTGGAGAACCACTGACCTCCCACCTTGACCTCTGCTTCCTCCTCCCACCTTCCTGGGGCAGGTACTGCTGGCCCCTAGGATATCAAAAGCCCCCAAGTAATCCATGCACAGTGAGGATGGGCACTCACCCATCCTGGGTGCTGCTGCAATGGTGGGGGGGGGGCTTATTTCCAAGATTGACAGACACCCACCAGCTCAGGTGGAGTCCCATGACAGGCTGACATGGCCAGACCACCCTGAGAGGCCCCCCCCCCCAGTATTTCAGCAGGCAACCTCTCAGGCAGGGAGCCCAGCCCCAGGCTCAAGCCTCTACCTCTGGGGCTGTCTGCCCACCATCCTGCCAGAGGGGGATTGGGACAGGCATGCACCACTGTGGTATTACTGTGATGGCTCTGGTTGTTATGGCCACAGCCTCACAATGCCTTGCAAAAATCCTTCTCCACACCCCTGGCCCTCCCACCAGTCACTAAGGCCTCACCCAGGATTTTGAAAGGTGTTATGGATCAAATTCTGTCCCTCAAAACAATGTGTTATAAATCCGAACTCCTATACCTGTGGCTATAACTCCATTTGGGGACGGTTTTCTTTGTTGTGTAGTGAGGCACTATTAATGTAAGGTGTATCTTGAGTCAATCTCTTTTGAGATAAAAAAGAACAGATTAAGCAAGCAAACTAGTACATGATAGAAGCCACATGAACTTCTTCTAGGAATAGAAGTTGAAAAGAGGCAAGGACCTCTCCCCAGAGCAGACACAGAGAGAAAGCCTGCCTCTAGTGTCAGTGCTCTGAATTTGGACTTCTAGCCTCCTAAAGTGTGAGAAAATACATTTCTGTTAGTCAAAGTCACCACTTGTGGTATTTCTCCTATAGCAGCACTAGATAATTAAGACAAACAGGGACACACCACTGTGGATTCTGGGGGTACTACAGCCATGTGGCCCGTGACCCAAACCAGCAGGTATGGTTCCACTGTGGTGACATGGCTCCCTGGACGACCAAGCCCCTGGAGCATAACCACAGAGACCTCACCAGCGAAGTCCATACTAGTCATGAAACAGACGGGACAAAACTAACCCCAAACTCAGCCTAATCTCGCTCATAGTGGGTACACTCCTCCTGGTCCATCACCCCCACCCCCTCCATGGGCATTGTCTGCTGGCTTATATGAGACAATCCAGAAAAGTCACTCTTCCTCCTTTGCGGTTGGTCAAGATATCAGGGTCAATGCTTGGCATCTCAGACACACTACTCTGTGATGCCTCCAATTTTGGACAGAGGCAGCAGGAAGGTTGGGCTGTACCTGGTGTCCTGGCACTGTCCCAGCCCTGCCATCACTGGGCCTCTTGGTCATACTTCCCTGCACCCCACACCAACCTGTACCCCATGCCCACCCAGGAAACAGAGTGATTGAGAATTGAACCTTGCTATCTTGGTTTTACCTATGAGGAGGGTAGGTGAGGCTGAGTGGTTTGGTTTTAGAATTTATTGTCCCAGTGGAAAGGCTGGGTGGGCAACTCTAGGAGAGGTACCAGGTAGGTGCAATTGAGGGTTCAGGTGTCCAGCGGGCCTGGGGACTCCAAGTAGCCTCTAACCAACTGTCCATGCCCACAAGGGGGCACATCCAGGGCCCTAACCAGGGGGGCTGCCCAGGAGAGGTGGCAGTGCTGGCAGGACACTGGTCAACCAGGTCCAAGCAGCCAGGGCCTGGCATGGCCCCTTTCTTCCGGGAAAGTCATGCAGGGCCCCTGGACCAGCCTGGGCTTCTATGAGCCATGCCCCTCACTTGATTACCCTTAGGAGCCAACCAAGAATCATCTTTACACTTCAGAAACAAAGAACTTCTGGTAATGGCTCTCTCCCATCCTAAGTCTGTTCCTGGCCACTGGTCAGCTGGTCCATCCTGCATGAGAACAGCCCACAGAAAACAGACACCCTTGGGGGGCCCTACTGTACACACCCCACTTCAGGGGAAGAAGAGTGGGCACCTCACTGTGCACCTGCATGCATGACAACAGCCCCTGGGAGTTGGGTTCCGCCCTACCTTGCAGAGTACAAGCAACAACAAACCCCTTCCTGCCTGCCCTGTGTACAGGAAAGACCACTGAGCAGAGGTTGGGGTCCAGGGCACTGGTTGCCTGGGTCATGTGAGCCCTCTAAAGAACCAGGAGCAGGCCAAGGGCCTGCGAACCCAGGGCTTTTTGTCAAGGACCCTCCCATTGTGTAATGATAACTACCACAGTGACAGACCCAGGAGCAAAAATCCACCCCTCAGCTCCCAGCCCACCATAGCCCAGGTTAGTCACAGACCCAGGGACAGCATCCATCTGCCCCTTAGCTGGTGGTTCCCCAGACCAGCCTGCACTCTCACCTCAGCTGCCCAGGATCTCAGAATATATCCACAGATAATCACTTAAGACCTGAGATAGCACCGGAAGCCCACTGTGGCCCACATAGGCAGGCATTCACACGGGGAGGCACCAGCCTTGCTAGTGACCCTTCCCTATACTCCTGAGGAAGCACTGTTCCCACTGTCCCCAAGTGGGCATGACTGCATCTGAGGCCCCACCCCAAAACATGAGGGAGCCCAGCCTTAGACAAGGGTTCTAGGGAGGTCAGGTAGGGAGGCAGTTCCCGATCTGCCTGGGAGCCTCCAGAAGCTGAGAGAGGAAAGGACACTGTAGCTTGGTCAGTATTCACTGCACAGAACTTTGCTGGGGGAGCATGTCAGGCAGGGCTCCTTTGGGCAGAAACTCATCCCTAGCCTGTCATGGACCCCCATCTACCTCAATGTCTCCAAGGGCTTCTCCTCAGAAGAGGGTTAGTGCAGGGCTCTCCACACATCAGCCTCTGGCTGAGGTCATTGTCAGGGACATTGTGCTGGAAATCTGCCAACCCCAATGGGAGGGGGTCCCAGAGCAGCCCCTCCAGGAGCAGGCCCCACAGGATTCCCTCCTCCATCTTCTAGGACAGGAACCAGGTGGAGCCAGGTGGGACATGAGCTCAAGTGGGTCCTGATGTCGTTCCTCTAATACACGCCCAGCCCACATTCTGTATGCCTTCCCTCCTCCTCCTCCCCAGTACCAGACCTGCAGACTTGCATCTACCCCTCTTTTCATCACCCTGGCATCCATCCCAGTTGGACCCAGGCCCACAGAGGCAGAGCAGGACACACAGAGTTCCTATCACCCTGCCTGCGGCCCCTCAGCAGGCCCCCAAGCATCCAGACCGACATCCACAATGTCTCTGGTCTCCTGTCCACCCAAGCCCCTTTGGTGACCACCTCACCCTTGAACTTCCAGTTCCACTGATAACCTGAGCACTTCCTTCACTCCACCCCATCCAGCCCACCAGCTAGCCCCACAGCTGTGGCTACAGAGTGAGGCTGGCCACCTGGACCCTCTGTGCTTCTCTGTATGCAGGCAGCTTGTCCCGGCTCCAGCCCCAGTTCTTGACATAGAGTGTCGAGCTGTGGCAGATGACAATGACTATGATGATCACAGTGGCACGAACCATAGCAGCAACTATCTGCTCCACACAAGCCCCAGTGCCTCTGAGACCCTGGGGCAGGAGGGTGGAGGAAGGGCAGTTGGAGGGTGTCCCTCTGTGAGTCTGGCCACCTAGAGGGAGGGCATAGTTGTGCTTGGGGTGGGAATCCCAGTGATGATGACATGGACCCAAGGGTGGTCAAAGGGGCAATGCGGGCCTGGCCTGGGACCAGGCAAACGGTGAGGGAGGCCCTGGTTGGTGTCAGGACTATATGCAATTAACCCCTCCTCTGCCAGCTTAATCCATAGGGCCTCCATTATCACTCCCTCACCATTGGAAAACTGAGGTATGAGCAGTGAAGGGCCTGGGGCAGGCTCATCTAGACAGCCAGGGAGGGAGCTGAGAGCCCCAGCTGCTGGCTCAGGCTATTGGGGCAATTCCTGGAGACCGAGGACTCTAAGCCATGAGCCTGGAGAGTGTACCCCCACAGTTTCCCAGGGGATTCCATCAAGACCCCACTCTCTTGTAGGGATATCTTTCCCCCACACCGCTGGCAGCTCAGCCTCCCAGGGGTACCTGGCCCAGCCCTCTGAGACCCACTGTGGCCCTCCAACCCGTGCTGGGGCAGTCAATATTGTCTGGGTCCCTGTCACTGTGGGTGGTAGATTAGTAGTAGTTACCACGGTGGCATGGCCCCTGCTAAAAATTAGCTGACTCCCACCAGCCATATTAGTAGCTAGACCTGGTCATTTCATGCTGCCTTCCCAAAGGTCCCGGAGGTTGGAAGTGTGATCCCCTCTCCATAACAAGGCTCAAGACTCACAGCCACACGCCTGTCAACAGCATAGACCCTCACCCACTGCCCACCTAGGAGGCACCAGTTCAGGAGAGGGCTCTGGCAATCCACTTCTGGCTGAGTTGAGTGGTGCCCAGAACCCCAAGTGCCCAGGTCCCAGCTTTAGGAGCACTACCCCTAACAGTTCAGAGGAACCACACAATGCTTCCATCAGCTGGGCATCTCAGGCCACCCTTTCCCTGGTCTGCTCTGACTCCTAGCCTGACCTTACTGACCTTCCCGTCCCTGAGCAAGGGCAGGAGCAGACCCAGGGCCTCTGAGGCTGAGAGGCTGCCCACTGCCTGGTGGTGGCCAGAGTGAACTCCTGTACAGAGAAGGGTGCTAACTGGGCCTCAGACACCTAGTACCCCATCCACCACCTCCCATCATGAACCAGCAGGCCCCAAACACAAAGCCCCCTGAGGGCTCTGAGGCCACACGCTGAGATCACAGAGTTTTCAATGCCCCCAGACTCTGCTTTGCCCTGGACAACCCCCCAATAGAACCACTGACCACAGCTTAGTCCAGAGGCCACAGAAATGCAGAATGAAGGACTGTAGAAGCCTGCTCCACACCAGGGCCACCACGCCAGAAGGTACAGAGGGGATTGGCTGGGCAGAGATGGGTGCTGGAGACTCCCGGGCTCTGGATTGCCCCCTTTCAGTCCCCAGTGCCTCTTAACCCCATGCATCCCTTCACTTGCCGCACGGCAACCCAGCTCTCAACTCTCCTTCCTCCCCTCTGCTTTTGCCTCCTCCTTCCCTCAAGAGGGAAACACCTGGAAACCACGCCAGATGGGGGTGCAGAGGCTGGATGCCCGAGATTTGGTATGAGGCTGTAATGCTGTGTTACAGCTATGGTAGTAGTTACTACCACTGTGGCTGAGTTCCCAACAAAAACCACCCAAGACACCTACAGGGGTAGGCAGGGAAGGAACCCATTCCTACCTCCCTTCCTAGCCCTGGGGGTGGGGCCTGTCTCCAGGTGCCATCTCCTCCCCCAGCACCTGGCCAGGGCAGCAGTAGATAGTGATGGTGGTAGAGAGGAGGGGCCTTGGCAGCTTAGGGGGTGGGAAGGCTCTGCTGAGGATATCCCTTTACCACCCCTGCCCCATTCCTGCCACCCCTGATCTCTTCCTCCAGGACTCCTGGGGTTCCCAAGAACAATGGATCCATACTCTGGGAAAGGGAACACTCTGTACAGGACCCTCTCAGAGTGGGGTTACTCCTATAGTGGCTCAGGCCAGAGCCAAAAGACCTTCAGGGGGCCCTCTCATGTGATAGCCAACACAGCCAGGACCTGGTGTGGTAGACCCTTTTGGGATAGCACTGCAGAGGCCTGGAGTGCCCAGTGACAGTGGACAGAGGGACTCCAGGCCACCCTGAGCTGGGCTCCAATGCAGTGCTGTGATCCAGATGGCCACTCCGTTGCAGTTCACCCCCCCACCCCCGCCCTGCCGATGCCGTAGCCAGTGGCAGATTCTGACTTGTGCATTGACTTTGGAAACTTGGACTTCTGGAGAACAGTCCAGGGCTGAGGGACACACCCAATCCTGACAAGGCCAGAAAAGGCCAATAATTGCCCAAGAGAAAGTCCCTGACCATACCCAGCAGAATTTGTGCAGGTCCTGCATCCCATGCCCAACCAGGCAGCAGGCTGTGGTGGCCCTTGCAGCCTATGAGGAGGCTACGTGGGGCTGAGTGGTTTTGTTTTAGAATCCTTTCTCCCAGTGGAAAGGCAGAATGGGTGGCTCTAAGGGTGGCCCCAGGTAGGTGTCATTGACAGCTGGGGTGTCCAGCTGACCCATGGACACTGAACAGCCTCGGCCTACTGGCCCTGATCCAAGAGGGAGTGCATCCAGGCCCCTAACCAGGGTGTTGCCCAGGAGAGGAGACAGTGCTTTCAGAATGCTGGACAACCAGGTCCAAATAGCCAGAGCCTGGTGTGGCCCCTTTCCTGGGGACAAGTCATGCAGGGTCTCTGGACCAGCCTACCTTTCTATGAGCCACACCCCTCACTGGGTCTCCCTAGAAGCCAACCAAGGACCATGCTTAGACTTCAAAAACAAGAACCTTCTAGTAATGGCCATCATTCCTCCTGAGTCTCTCCCAGGCCACTCGTCAGCTGGTCCACCCAGCATGAGAACAGCCCACAGGAAACAGACCCCACACCAGTGAGGGAAGTGTGGGCACCCACTATGCACCTGCACCCATGACCACAGTCCCCAGAGGCTGGGTTCCTGCCTACCTTGCAAAGTACAGAGTCACCTCAAACCTCTTCCCAGGAGCCAGGAGCACAGGGACTGGGTCAGGCTACTTGCCTGCCTCTTGTACAGAGAAGACCACTGAGCAGAGATCTGGGGTCCAGGGCACAGGTTGCCTGGGCCAAGGGAACCCTCCAAGGAGCCTGGAGCAGGGCAGGGGCCCAGGAACAGAAGACTTTTTGTCAAAGACCCTCCCATTGTGTAACTAAGACTACCATAGTAACAGACCCTTCAGCAAATATCCACCCCTCAGCTCCAAGCCCACCATGGCCAGTGTCAGCACCAGACCCAGGGATAGCATCCATCTGTGCATTAGGTGGGGGCTTCCCAGCCCAGCCTTCAACTGGACACCTGCCGCTCTGAAGCCATGCATGCTCTGGCCACAGGAAGTCATAGAAGACAGAAGGCAACACCAGGCACCTCACCCACGGTCAAGCTCGCCATGGGCAGACACCTCCACCCACCTACCCAGAGACCACTGTAGCCCACAGTGCCAGGCACAGACACAGGGAGGCCTCAGCCTTACGAGCAACCCTACCCAACACCCCTGAGGAAGCACTGTTCCCACTCCACCAGTGGGCATGACAGCAGCCGAGACCAACCCTAAGGTGGAGGAGCCCAGGAAGGTAAGGGGAGTCACAGCCAACTCAGCCTGGTAACCTCCAGAGGCTGACAGAGGAAATGATGCTGTAGCTGGGTCAATATTCACTGTACAGAAGTTCGCTGGGGCAGCATGTTGGGGAGGGGTCCTTTGGGCAGGAGCTGATCTTTAGCCTGTCATGGGCCCCCACCCACCTCGAGGTGTCCAGGGGTTTTCCCCAGAAAAGGGGAGGTCCTGTGCCCTCCCCACAGCAGCATCTCGACTGGTGAACGTCAGGGACACTGTGCTGGAAATCAGCCAACCCCCAGGGAAGGTGGTCCCAGAGCATCCCTTCCAGGAGCTGGTCCTCTAGGAATCGTTCCTCAGCCGCCGAGGCCAGGAATCAGATAGAGTCAGGCAGGACCTGAGCTCTGGTGGGTCCTGATGCAGTTCCTCTAATATGTGCCCACCCACACTCTACAGGCCTTTCTTCATCCTCCCAGCCCAGTACCAGAGCCCTGCCACCTCACATCCACTCCTCTTTTCTGCTCCCTTCCATCCATCCCAGCCCACCTTAGGCCCCTGCAGGCCACGCAGGTCAGAAGGAGTTCCTACCACCTGGTCTGTGCCCCTCTGGAAAAGCCCCAGCATCCTGAGGTCGGCCAGTGTAGCCAGACCACCATACACGGTGTCTCCAGTCTCCTATTCCCCCAATGCCCCCTTGTTGACAGCCTGACCCTTCGACATCCAGCAGTCATGACAGCCTGAGCACCTCCTTCCCCCACCTAGCCCACAAGCTAGCCCAACAGCTGTGGTCACGGAGTGAGGCTGGCCTCCTGGACCCTCTATGCTTCTGCAGATGCAGCCAGACTGCCCCGACTCCAGCTCCAGTTCTTGTCATAGAGGGTCGAGCTGTGGTAGTTGACTATGACTGTGGCGACCACATTGGCACTACCCATAGCAGCAACCTTCTGCTCTACACATGCCCCAGTGCCTCCCCGACCCTGGGCATGCTGTGTGCCCATATGAGAGTGTGGCCTCCTGAAGGTGGGGATTTTTGTCCCTGGGGTGGGGACCCCAATGCTGACCACATAGGCCCAAGGATAGTTGAAGGGGCAGTGCAAGGCCTGTCCTGGAACTAGACAAAGGCTAAGAGAAGCCCAGGGCTAGAATCAGGCATGTATACAATTATCCCCTCATCCTCTGCCAGCTCAATCCATAGGGTCTTTATCATCACTCCCTCATCATGGGGAAACTGTGGCATGAACAGTGAAGGGACTGGGGCAGGCTTATCCAAACTGCTAGGGAGGGAGCTGAGAGCCACACCTGCTAGCCCAGGCCACTCAGACAATTCTTGGAGACCAAGAACTCTGAGCCATAAGCCTAGAGAGTGTGCCCCCACACTTTCCCAGGGGGCCTCCATTAAGCCACCACTCTCCTTGGGGATATCCTTTCCCCACACCACTGGCAGCTCAGCCTCCCTGGGGCACCCAGCCCAGCCATCTGAGGTCCACTGTGGCCCTCCAGCCCTACAGGGGCAGGCAATATTTTCTGGGTCCCTGTCACTGTGAGTGGTGGAGTAGTAGTAGTTACCACAGTAGCATGGCCCCTGCGCAAAATCACCTAACTGCCACCAGTCCCATTGGTCGCTAGGCCCGGTAACCTCATGTGTCCTCCCAAGGGTGCCAGAGGTTGGAAGCATGATCCCCTCTCCATATCAAGGCTCCAGAGGCACACTCATATGCCTGTCAACAGCAAAGACCCTCACCCACTGCCCAACTAGGAGACACCCCTGCAGGGAGAGGGATCTGGTCATCAACCTCTGGCTGAGCTGAGTGGCACCCAGACTCCCAGGCCTCCAGACCCCATCCTTCCCACCACCACCCCTAACAGTTCAGAGAAACCACACATTGCTTCCCTCAGCTAGGTACCCTTAGGCCACACTTCCCCTGAACTGCACTGGCTCCTAGCCTGACCTCACTGACTCTCCTGCCCCTGAGCAAGGGCAGGAACAGACCCAGGGTCTCTGAGGCTGAGAGACTGCCCACTGCCAGGTGGTGGCCAACATGAGTTCCTGTGCAGGTAAGGGTAAGGCCTTGCCAACTGGGCCTCAGACAACCGTATCCCACCCACCATCTCCCACCTCGAACAGCTGAACCTCTGCAGGCTCAGCCTCCTGAAGGCCCTGAGGCCCCGTACTGAGAGTTCAAAGCTGTCACTGGCTCCAGACTCTGCTCTGCCCTGGACAGCACCCACAATAGAACCACAACGCACAGCCCAGTCCAGAGGCCACAGAAGGGCAGGATGGAGGCCTGTGTAAGCATGCTCCACACCAAGGCCACCATGCCAAGTGGGACAGAGAGGACTGTCTGGACAGAGAGGGGTGCTGGAGACCCCAGGGCTCTAGGCTGACCCCTTTCAAACCCCAGTGACTCTTACCAGAGTACCCCCAAACACCCATTTGCTGGACCCAGAGCACCCCAGCCCTCACCTCTCCTTCCTCCTCTCTGCTGTCTTCTCCTCCTTCCCTCAAGTGACAAGCACCAGAAAACCATGCCAGGCGGGGGTGCAGAGGCTGATGCCCAAGATTTGGTATGAGGCTCTAATGTCGTGATACTACAGTAACTACCACTGTGGCTGACTTCCCAGCAAACACCAGACAAGACACCTCCAGGGGCAGACAGGGAAACAGCCCGACCCCACCTCCTTTCTTACTCCTCAGTGTAGGGCCTGTTTCCAGGTCCCATCTTCACCACCCAGCACCTGGCCAGGGCAGCAGTAGACAATGATGCTGTTGAAGGGGAGCGGCCCTGGCAGCTGGGCAGGGGGAGCCTGAGGGTGACTCTTTGCCACCCCATCCTATCCCTGCCCCCTACTGTGTCTCTTTCTCCAAGGCTCCTGGGGCCCCTGAGAACCCTGGATTCTCACTCTGGGCAAGGGGACATTCTGTACAGAACCCTGTCATGATGGGATTACCCCCTCAAGCCAGAGCCAAAAGACCTTCAGGGAGCCCCCTCATGTGGTAGTCAACACAGCCAGTACCCGGGGTAGCACACCCCTTTGGGGCAGCACTGCTGAGGCTTTGAGTGTCCAGTAACAGCAGAGAGGGCCACCAGGCCACTCTGACCTGGGCTCCAATCACGAGACTGTTACCCAGATGGTTACTCCATTGTATCTCCCCTTCTCACCCCCTCCATGAGCCAGGGGCAGATCCTGACATGTGCATTGACTTGGAGACCTGGAATTCTGGAGAACAGTGCAGGGCTGAGGAACACCCAACCCAGGCTGTCAGGGCCAGAACAGGCCAATATTCCCCAGGAGGGCAGCCCTTGCCAGACCCAGCAGAATTTGTGCAGGTCCATGACACAGTGGTTATAGCTACAGCCACAGTGACACATGTCTCACAAAAACTCTCCCAGTGGCCTCTGAGACTAGAGAGGCTCAGAGCCAAGGACACAGTACTGGTTAAGCCCACGCCCATGCAGTCTTGTCTAGTGTCCCTCCCTGCAGGCAGTAGAAGGTGCAGAGGGATTCTGTGCTGCCCTGAGTCAAGATGGGTATGGTGGAGCTACCATTGTGTGAAAGACCATTCCAAAAACTGGATCCCAGCAGCCAGTGGAGGGACAGCTGCCTGGAGGGGTGGGGGGCAGACAGAGAGGCCAGGCTAGAACATTGAGCCCTGCCAGGCTCTGACACTAACACCACGTTAACAGCCGAGATCCCGCAAGAGGCTTTGCTTCGCAGTGAGGACTAGAAATTGTGAGCTAGGAAGGGAGTCCTGGAGAGTGGATTGTGGCAGGGGGCAGGAGAGTGCCCACTGTGTGGCCAGAGCTCAACCAGGGTCATAGACCCCTTTCAGGAAGCACAAAAGGGCCAACGCTAGTGAAGATGAAGTTCAGCTGGTAGGTGGACTTTCAACAGAACATAGTCCATGCCCACTCAGAGCCATGGAGGCTGAAGTATTCCAGGAAGACTTTGCTGGAGGCCTCCCTGGGAAGCCAGAGTAGGTGGTAGATCCTCCACCCCAGGAAAGAGACTCATACCCCTTCTGCCTATTTGTCCTTCAGCCCACCTGCAGCCCGGACAAGCCCATTGCCCTCAGCACCAGGGGGGAGATCGTCCTGGCAGCCAAGTCTCTGTAGATCCCACACCCTAGCCTGTATACCTCCATGGCCTTGAGTAGATACCTGTCCTAGCTTTTAGGGTGCCACATCAGTCAGTCAGGGCCCAGGCTGCCCTTGGTACATCAAGCCCACAGCGAAAAAGCAGGAGCTTCATTGGGCTGGGTAGGACAGGGCCCAGCCCATCCCCCATGCAGCCCCTCATGTGTCCTCATCAACGTGTTTCTCCCATATCATCCCTCTGGCTCAAAGCATGTTTTCTACAGAAGGAGTCAGTGCCCCACACAGGAGGCGAACTCAGGACATCAATCACATTTCCATGATCCTGATACGCCAGCTCCAGTCAAAGGGGAATGGGGGCCTGTGGACTTGACAACCTGGGCTCCAGGTCAGCCCTGCCCTTGGCCACTGCATCATTCTGCAGGCCTCTAGCCACCTCTCCCTCCTTGGGAGGCCTGGGGCTCAGCAAAACCTGTGGTGCCCTTGGGCAGCAAGGCAGTCCTTCCTCCAGGCCCCATTCACTGCCTACCTACCCCCCAACACACACACACACACACACACACACACACACACAGAGGAAGTAGATATGCCCTAGGCCATCAAGGCCTCAGAAATCAGCTTTAAGCCATCAGTTTTCCCTTCCCTCCCCTTCTTCAGGCCCTGCTGCTCCCCAGACCTCTAGCCCTTCTGCCCTGCCTCTCAGCCAGAAGCCTCAACTTCCTGTGGCCTCAGATCTTCTCCCTCCACTTACACACAGTACATGGAGATTTTCAAATGCTGCTTTTAGCATAAAGATAGGATCAGCATGCACATTTCTCTGCGACTTGTCCCCACTCCACTGTCAATATATTTCTTCATTCGCTCCCAAGTCCACAATACTTCATCCTTTCAGTAAATATTCTAGCACCTCTAGTACATGTCAGGCCCCAAGAGGCCGTGACGAATGCATCCTGTCCCCTGGAGTTTACTGCCAGGTACAGATGGCCATCCCAGCAGTGCAAATATCTGCATGCATGCAATTTGAGGCCAGGGAGGAAGCTCAGGGGGAGCAGATCAGCAGAACATAAAACACACCTTAACACATTTAAAAGAATAAAAATCATTGAAGTATGTTCTAGACCTCAGTGAAATTAAACTAGAAATCAGTAACAGAAAGATAACTGGAAAATATCAAAATATTTGGAAATCAAGCAACACACTTCTCAATAACGCATGGGTCAAAAGAGATGTCTGAAGAGAAATTTGAAAATACTTTGAACTAAATGGAAATGAAAACACAACTTATCAAAACGTGTAGGATGCAGCAAAAGGAGCACTTATAGAGCATTGAATGCAAATGTTAGAAAAGAAGAAAGATATAAAATCAATATTCTAAGCTTCCATTTTAGAAAACCAGAAAAGGAAGAACAAATTAAATCTGACATAAGCAAAAAGAAGATAATAAAAATAGAGCAGAAACCAATGAAATTGAAAATAGAAATTTAATAGAGACATTAAAAGGATAATGAAGGGATGTTATGAACAACTCTATGCCTACGTATTTGATAAGGTAGATGAAATATAGTGATTCCTTGAAAGATACAACCTAAAAAAGCTCACACAAAGAGAAATAAATAATCTTAATAGGTCTATATTTATCAAAGAAATTGAATCACAATGAATAACCTTCCAAAACAGAAAATTCAAAGCCCAGACACTTTTATTTGTGAATTCTACCAAATATTTAAGGAAGCAATGATACAAATTCTCTACAATCTGTTCCAGAGAATAGAATTAAATGGGACAATTCCTAATGCTATGAGATCATTATCATCCTAGTATTAAAACCTGAAAGACATTACAAGAAAGAAAAATTATAGGCCAATATCTCTCATGAACATAGAAGCAAATATATGCAACAAAATATTAACAAATTAAATCTAACAACGTATAAAAAGAATTACCTACCATGACCAAGTGAGAAATATTTCAGGTATGAAAGTCTGGTTAAACATTTGAAAACGAATGAATGCAATCCATCACATCAACAGACTAAAGAAGAAAAATCATATGGTCATACCAAAAGATGCAGAAAAAGCACATGACAAATTCCAATACTCATTCATTATAAAAATTCTCAACAAATAGGACTAGAGGGGAACTTCCTCAACTTTGTAAAGAATATCTAGAAAAACCTTCAACTACCACCATACTTAAAGGTGAGAAACTAGATGCTTTCTCCCTAAGATCAAGAAGACAAGAAATTTCTTTCTCACAACTCCTATTCATCATGGTACTAAAAGTCCTAGCTAAAGAAATATACAAGAAAAAAAAAAAATAATTAAAGGTATACACCACCCTGGGAAGAAAGAAAGAAACTGGTTTTGTTTAGAGATACCATGATTGTTTATATAAAAAAAATCCCAAATAACTGACAAAAAATACTCCTGGAACTAATCATTGATTTTAGCAAAGTTGCAAGATATAAGGTTAGTATACAGGAATCAATTACTTTTCTATATACCAGCAATGAACAGTTGGAACCAAAATTAAAAACACAAAACCATTTACATCAGCATAAAACAAAATGCAATATTTAGGTATAAATCTAACAAGGTGCATACAAGATCCATATGAAGAAAATTACAATATGCTGCTGAAAGAAATCAAAGAATATCTACATAAATGGAGAGGTTCCATGTTTGACAGTATCTCTATTGTTAAGAAGCCAATTATTTCCAACGTGACCTATAAATCAGTATAATCCCAGTCAAAATCCCAGGAACTCATTTTGCGGTTATTGAAAAACTGGTGCCAAGACAAACACAGAAAGGCAAAAGACCCAGAATATTCAACACAAATCTGAAGAAGAACAAAGTTGGTGGACTAACGCTACCTGACTTCAAGACTTACTATAAAGCTACAGTGATAGAATAGACACACAGATTAACAAAATAGAAGAGAGAACTCAGAAGTAAATGCACACAATTACAGTCCACTGATCTTTGACAGGGAACTGCCAGAAACTCAGTCCAGAGTCAGAAGAATGAGGGATATCATTGTTGATGACAGATGTAATCCCAGCTAAAAGCAGAGAATAATGCGGGAAGCTGGAATGTATGAGGAATGGGGCATCAGGATTGGAGGAAGACTCGTTAGCAACCTGCATTGTGCAGATGACACCATCTTGCTTGCTGAAAGTGAAGGGGACTTGAAGCACTTACTAATGAAGATCAAAGACCACAGCCTTCGGTATGGACTGCACATCAACATAAAAAAAAAAAAATCCTCACAAGTGGACCAATGAGCAACATAATAATAAATGGAGAAAATGTTGAAGTTGTCAAGGATTTCATTTTAGTTGGATCCACAATCAATGCCCATGGAAGCAGCAGGCAAGAAATCACATGTCGCATTGCATTGGGGAAATCTGATGCAAAAGACCTCTTGAAAGTGTTCAAAGGCAAAGATGTCACTTTAAGGGCTAAGGTGAGCCTGACACAAGTCAAGTTTTCAATTGCCTCATATCCATGCAAAAGCTGTAAAATGAATAAGGGAGACCAAAGAAGACTGCCAAAGGAATGAACAAATCTGAATGCTTCTTAGAAGCAAGAATGGTGAGAATTCATCTCATATATTTTGGACATGTCAGAAGGAACCAGTTTCTGGAGAAAGGCATTATGCTTGGTAATGAAAACAAGGAAGTCCCTCAATGAGATGGATTGACACAGTGGCTAAAACAACAGACTCTAGCATAGCAACAATTATGAGAATGGCACAGGATGGGGCAGTGTTTCCTTCTGTTGTTCATAGAGTCACTACGAGTCAGAACTGACTGGATGGCACCTAACAATAACAACAACAATCTTTGACAAAGAAGCAAAAGCAATTCAAGGGAGAAAGAATGGACTTTTCAAAAAATTGTGTTGGAACAACTAGGTACCCACATGCAAAACAATGAATCTAGACATAGAATTTACACCTTTCACAAAAACTATTTCAAGATGGACCATAGACCAAGCTATAAAACTGCTAGAAGATAACATATGAGAAAAAGTAAGTAACCTTGGCTTTGGCAATGGTCATCACCAACACCAAAAGCATGAAAGAAAAAAATAATAAGTTGACTTTATTGAAATTTGAGTCTTCTGTTCTGTGAAAGACGCTGTCAAGAGAACGAAAAGTCAAGCCACTCTGGGAGAAAATATTAGCAAAACATATATCTGATAAAGGACTTGAACCGCAAATATAAAAAGAATTCTTAAAACTCCAAGATAAGAAAAGCAACAACCCAATTTTAAAATTGGCAAATGAACAGACATCTTACCAAAGAAAACATACATAAGCCAAATGAGCATTACAAAAGATGATCAACACCATATGTAATTAAGAATTGCAAATTAAAACAATGAGACACCACTACACACATATTAGAAAACCTAAAAATCCAGGAACTCTCATTCATTGCTGGTGGGAATGCTAAAGATAGGCGTACTATGTTGTTATTCTTCTTAGGTGCCAGAAAGCTGGTTACTACTCAGAGTGGCCCTCTGTACAACAGAAAAAAACACTACTAGATCCTGTGCAATCCTCACAATCATTGCTTAGTTTGAACGCACTGTTGAGGCCTCTGTGTCAATCCATCTCATTGAGGGTCTTCCTCTTTTTCCTGACCTTCTGTTTTACTAATCATGATGTCCTTCTCCAGGGACTAGCTCCTTCTGATAACATGTCCAAAGTATGTGAGATGAAGTTTCACCATCCTTTTCTCTGAGGAGTATTCTGGCTGTACTTCTTCCAAGACAGATATGTTCATTCTTTTGGCAGTCCATGGTATATTCAATATTCTTCGCCAGCACCATAATTCAAATACATCTATTCTTTGGTCTTCCCTTTGCATTGTCCAGTTTTTGCATGCATATGAGTCAATTGAGAATACCATGACTTGTGACAGGCACATCTTTGTCCTCAAAGTGACATCTTTTCTTTAGAGCATTTTAAAGAGACCTTTTGCAGCAGATTGGCCCAATGCAATAAGTTGTTTGATCTCTTGACTGCTGTTTCCCTGGGCATTGATTGTGGACCCAAGAAAAATGAAGTCCTTGACAACTTCAATATTTTCTCCATTTATCATGATGTTGCCACAATCAACAGCCACGGAAGCAGCAGTCGAGAAATCAAAAGATGCATTGCATTGGGTAAATCTGCTGCAAAGAACCTCTTTAAAGTCTTGAAAAGCAAAGATGTCACCTTGAAGACTAAGCCTGACCCAAGCCATGGTATTTTTAATTGCATCATATGCATGTGAAAACCGGACAATGAACTAGGAAGACCGGAGAAGAATTGACGCCTTTGAATTGTGGTGTCGGCAAAGAATATTAAATATACCGTGGACTGCCAAGAGAATGAACAAATCTGTCTTAGATGAAGAACAACCGGAATGCTCCTTAGAAGCAAGGATGGCAAGACTGCATCTTACATACTTTGGACATGTTGTCAGGAGGGATCAGTCCCTGGAGAAGGACATCATGCTTGGCAGATTACAGGGTCAGCGGAAAAGAAGACCCTCAACGAGGTGGATTGACACAGTGGCTGCAACAATGAGCTCAAGCATAACAACGATTGTAAGAATGGCTCAGGACTGGGCAGTGTTTCATTCTGTTGTGCATAGGGTCACTATGAGTAGGAACCAACTTGACGGCACCTAAAAACAACATCATGATGTTGCGCATTGGCCCAGTTGTGAGGATTGTTGTTTTCTTTTTGCTCATTTGTAACCCATACTGAAGGCTGTAGTCTTTGATTTTCATCAGTGTTTCAAGTCCTTTTCACTTTCAGTAAGCAAGGTTGTGACATCTGCATATTGCAGGTTGCTAATGAGTCTCCCTCCTAATCCTAATGCCATGTTCTTCATCATATAGTCCAACCTCTTGGATTATTTGATTAGCATACAGATTAAATAAGTATGGTGGAAGAATACAACCCTGACCCACACCTTTCCTGATTTTAAACCATGCAATATCCCCTTGTTCTGTTCAAACAACTGCCTCTTGGTCTAAGTACAGGTTCCTCATGAGCAACACAATTAAGTCTTCTGCAATTTCCGTTCTTCACAATGTTATCTATAATTTGTTATGATCCACATAGTTGAATGCCTCTGCGTAGTCAATAAAACAGAGGTGAACATCTTTCTGGTATTCTCTGCTTTCAGCCAAGATCCATCTGACATCAGCAATGATATTCCTTATTCCACATCTTTTTTCTGAATTCAGCTTGAATTTCTGGCACTTCCCTGTTGGTGTACTGATACAACAGTTTTTGAATTATCTTCAGCAAAATTTTACTTGCGTATGATAGTAAAGATATTGTTCTATAATTTCCATGTCCTGTTGGATCACCTTTCTTTGGAATGGGCACTAATATACATCTTTTCCAGTCAGTGACCAGATAGCTGTCTTCCAAATTTCTTGGCATAGACAAGTGGGCCCTTCTAGAGTTGTATGTTGAAACATCTCAATTGGTATTCCATCAATTCCTGCAGCCTTGTTTCTCACTAATGGCTTCACTGTACCTTGGGCTTCTTCCTTCAATACTATCAGTTCTTGATTATATACTACCTCCTGAAATGGTTGAGCATCGACCAATTCTTTTTGGTAGAGTGACTCTGTGTATTTCTTTTATCTTCTTTTGAGGCTTCCTGTATCATTCAATTTTTTGCTTATATAACCCTTCAATATTGCAACTCAAGGCTTGAATTTTTACTTCAGTTCTCTCAGCTTAAGAAATGCTGAATGTATTCTTCTCTTTTGGCTTTCTAACTCCAGGTCTTTGCCCATTTCATTCTAATAATTTACTTTATCTTCTTGAGCGACCTTTGAAATCTTCTGTTCTGCTCTTTTACTTTATCATTCCTTCCATTTGCTTTACCTCCTCTGCCTTCAGGAGGAAGTTCCAAAGTCTCTTCTTACATCCAACTTGATCTTTTCTTTCTTTCCTGTCTTTTTAATGACCTTTTGCTTTCTTCAGAAACCCTGGTGGCATAGTGGCTAAGTGCTACAGCTGCTAACCAAAGGGTTGGCAGTTTGAATCTGCCAGACAATTCCTTGGAAACTCTATGGGGCAGTTCTACTCCATCCTATAGGGTCGCCATGAGTCAGAATCAACTCAACGGCACTGGGTTTGGGTTTTTTTTTGTTGTCGTTGTTGTTTTGCTTTCTTCATGTGTGATATCCTTGATGTTATCCCACAACTCATCTGATCTTGGTGTCATTAATGTTCAGTGCGTCAAATCTATTTTTGAGAAGGTCTCTAAGCTCGGGTGTGGTATTCTCAAGGTCTTAATTTGGATCTTGTGGACTTTTTAAAACTTTCTTCAGTTTCAACTTGAACTTGTGTATGAGAAATTTATGGTCTGTTCTACAGTCAGACTCTGGCCTTGTTCTGACTAATGATGTTGAGCTTCTCCTTCATCTCTTTTCAGAGATGTAGTCCATTTGATTCCTGTGTATTCCATTGGGCAAGGTCCATATGGATAGTAGCCATTTTTTTTTTTTTAAAAAGGTATTTCTATTAGTCTTTCAAAATTCTGGCATTGTTTCTGTCACCAGAATTACCAATTACCAATCCTTCTTCACTTCCAACTTTTGCATTCCAATCACCAGTAATTATCAGTGCATCTTGATTGCATGTTTTATCAATTTCAAACTTCAAATTTCAAAATCTTCAATTTTTTCATCTTTGGTATTAGTGGTTGGTGCATATAGTTGAATAATAGTGAGGCTTACAATAAGACCCAGAAAACATGCTCTTAAGTGTTTACCCAAATGAGTTTGAAGTATATGTTCACATTAAATCCTGTATGCTAATGTATATGGCAAATTTATTCATTATTGCCAAAAATTGGATGCAACTAAGATAGACTTCAATAGGTGAATAGATAAACTATGGCACACCCATACAATGGAATATTATTCGATTATTTTTTTAAATGATCTATCAAGCCACAAAAAGAGATGAAGAAAACTTAAACACATATTGCTAAGTAAAAGAAGCCAGTCCAAAAAGACTACTTACTGTATGATTCCAACCATATGACATTCTGGAAAAGATGAAACTAAAGACAAAGTAAAAGACCAGTGGTTGCCAGGGCTTCAGGGGAAGTAGGGGAAAGAGATTAATAGATAAAGCACAGGGCATCTTTAAGTGGTGAAACTATTCTGTATGATACTGTAATTGTGGATACATGACATAATGAATTTTTTTCAAACCCATGAAATTGCACGATACAGAGTGAAAGTAAACTATAATAATATATCAATATTGGTTTATAATCTGTAATAAATGTGCCACATTAGTGCACAATGTTAATAATAGGGGAAACTGCATGCAAAAGGAAAAAGGAGAAGGTTTATATGGGAACTCTGTACTTTCTGAATTTTTTCTATAAGCCTAAACTGCTCTAAAAAATAGTCTATTAAAACTTCTTTTAGTTGTTAGGTAAAAAATGAGAGGAGAATAGGAAACGAATGGGAGCTAGAGTACTTAATAATTATTGCCACTTTCATTATAGCTGCAGATCAATGGACATCAGGAAAGCTGAATCAAGTAATAAAAGCATAAGCATATTAGATAGTACAAATAGTAAGAGAATAATACTATTTACTAAAATGTGATGGTAGAAATGGAAAAAAGGAAGAAAAATCTTAATTTCAAAACTGTATGTAGTTTAGAACTGATATACATTGGCTAAAGAAGTATAGTACGAAAGATATTTTTGTTGCTGTTAGTTGTCATCCAACAGGATCCGACTCAGGGCTACACTATGTATAACAAAATAAAAATTTGCCCAGTCCTGCACCATCCTCACAATCTTTGGTATGTATGAGCCCATTGTTGCAACCACCATGTCAATCCAACTCATGGATGATTTCTCTTGTTATGTTGACCCTCTGCTTTACCAAACATATCCTTTTCTAGCAACTGGTCTTTTATGGTGATGTGACCCAAGCAGGGCTTCGGTCCAGTCTGGAACGGTTCAGGGATGGTTCAGTAATGTCAACATAAATGAGGGCAGTGTATGCATTATATAGTAACCAAATCTGTTGCACATTGACTTTGACTTGAGGAGGAAACAAATAGCTGTACCCTGTTCAAAGGTGGGTTATTTGTTCAAAGGTGGCTGCTGACCACACTGCCTTGAATGTGTGTCACTCTCCACACTCCTACCAAAAATCCAATTGTTGCTGAACCTGGGAAGGTGAGTCCTTTTCCTGCACACTCAGACTTGCCAACGATCTAGACACCTCTCTTCAAGAAAAAAATAAATAAAACTTTATTGCAATGTGAACAGCAAGGAGCCAGGAGGAAGTTCCTCAGATCTTACTCCCTAAGCTATGGAAAAGCAGGGCTTACATGTGATTTGGGCAGCAAAATGGCAGCTGTGCAGATGTACTGGGGAGAGAAAACTCTAGAAGGTGGCCAGGGAACAGGAGGTGATGCGGTTCTTGTCAGACTCCTTCCTTTGAAATAGGGTCTGGGTGATGATTTTTGTCCTGATTGATTCCACTTGTTGCTGTGTTCGCTGTTGAGGTCAATTAGTGGTCACAGCTGGCCCTTCTGCCCATGGGGGAGGTTCAAGTCTGGCTTAGGCTGGTTTAAGGACTATAGGAAATTTACTGGTATTCGTAGGGTCAGGTTACATAATATCCTGTATCAGACTCCTGAAACTTTTGGGACATATGTAGGAGATTGGATTATTGGCAGCACCATGGAGAGTGACATACATTCAAAGCGGCATGGTCAGCCATCATCTTTGAAGGGGCATCACTGTTTCCTACTTGGGTCAAAATCAGTGGGTAACAGATTTGGTTGCTGTCATGGATTGAATTGTGTCCCCCAAAAATATGTGTTGGCTTGGCTAGGCCATGATTCCCAGTATTGTGTGGTTGCCCTCCATCTTGTGATCTGACTTGATTAACCTAAGTGTTGTATATCCTAATCTCTGCCTGTGATTCATGAATTCCTGAGGTAGGATTAGATTATGTTAAAGAGCATTACGTTATGTTTGTTATGTTAATGAGAAAGGATTAGGGTGGGATGCAACATTCTTACTCAGGTCACAGCCCTGACCTGATGTAAGGACAGTTTCTGTGGGATGTGGCCTGTAGCACCTTTTATCTTACAAAAGATAAAAGGAGAGATAAGTAACTAAAAAGGGAGGGACACAGTACCACCAAGAAAGAAGAACCAGGAGTGGAGCATGTCCTTTGGACCTGGCTTCCCTGCACAGAGAATCTCCTAGACCCAGGGGAAGACTGATGCCAAGACACATGAAAATTTATGAGGAAAACTGGTCCCATAGATATTTAAAGGAGACAAGGACCTCCCCACGGAGTCTACAGAGAAAGCCTTCCCCTAGAGCTGGTACCCTGAATGTGGACTTCTGGCCTCCTAAGCTCTGAAAGAATAAATTTCTGTTTGTTAAAGCAGTACACTTGTGGTGTTTCTGTTATAGCGGTATTAGATGACTAAGACAGTTGCTATGCAACACGTACGCTACCCTCATTTACTTTGGCAATTATTGAACTGTTCTTGAACTGTTCCTGAATCGTTCTGGGCCAGTTTGAAGTCCTGGACCCAAGGAAGCAAGACACAGTCTCACAATCTTTGCTTCTAAAGAGCATTCTGACTGTACTTCTTCCAAGACAGATTTTTCCATTTTTCTGGCAGTCAATATTCTTCACCAACACCACAATTAAAATTCACCAATTCTCCTTTGATCTTCCATTTTCCTTGTCCAGGTTTCACATGCATATGGGGTGACTGTAAAGACCATGGCTTTGATCAGGT
The DNA here is from genome assembly GCF_030014295.1 of Loxodonta africana. NCBI lineage: Eukaryota > Metazoa > Chordata > Mammalia > Proboscidea > Elephantidae > Loxodonta > Loxodonta africana. The sequence goes on from NC_087362.1 coordinate 27,387,156, forward strand.
ACACTTTACTCATCAGAGTGACATCTTTGCTTTTTAATACTTTTAAGAGGTCTTTTGCAGCAAGTTTCTGCAATGCAATACTTTGATTTCTTGACTGCTGCTTCCATGTGCATTGACTGTTGATTCAAGTATGATGAAGTCCTTAACAACTTCAATTTCTTTGCTATTTATCATGATGATGTGTATTGGAGTCCTTAACAACTTCAATTTCTTTGCTATCTATCATGATGACATGTATTGGTCCAGCTGTTAGAATTCATGTTGTGAGAATATTTTAGAAAATTATAATTATAAAGTAACTACAGTACACACAAAATAGTAAGAAAAAATATAAAATGAAAAACATAACATAAAATAGCACAAGATTGAACCCAAACGTATCCATCATATTAATAAATATAAGTGGTCTTAACTTACTTATTAAAAGGAAGAGACTTTCAAATTGAATTACATGATAAAACACAACTTTATATAGCCCATGAGTATTACACATAAAAATGACTATTTAGAAAAGTTGGGGAGGCAGAGCCTAGATGGTAGAGTAGTCAGATACTTCTGTCATCCCTCTTACAACAAAGACGTAAAAAAAAAAACAATGAATCAATTGTATATGACAAACCAGGAGCCCTGAACACCAAAGGTAAAGTTGAGGAGTCAGACTGAGTGGCAGGGGGAGGGAGAGAGAGTTCAGAAGCAGTGAGGAGTTGCCAGACCTGACCCAGTGGGAACTGGGATCTTGCAGGCCAGATCGGCTGGCACCAGCAGAGAGCCAAGCAGTGGCGTTTGGGACTCATTTTCCACATCAGAAGAGACCAGGTAGTGGAGAGTCTACTTGCGCCTCCAGCACCAGTGAAAAGCGGTGCTCAACTGGCAAAAGGTAAGTACATGTGTCTAACCTACCACGTGGATCAAAAAGCACCCCTTTGGGAAAAACTTCTTTCCCATTTACCTGCCCTCTTCCTGCTCTGTCCTGGGTCCGAGTTGGCTTCAGAGACTGCCGTGTCCCCTGGGCTGGAAATAGGACCCATAACCTGCCCTGAGCTATTCTCCTGACCTTGGAGAGGGAAAAAATTAACAAACAGGAAAAAATGATCTGCTGGCTCCTCTAAGCCAGGAGCTCAGGGCAGAAATAACCCCTTTGCCTAGGAGCAAGCATAAGGGGTCCACAGACTTTGAATGCCTTTCACCCTTAAATATACCCTTGTGAGCCCATTTCAACACCATAGGCCCTCATTAGTACAGTACAACTGGGTATATACCTGAAGTCTAACTTCTACTGCATCAGCTATACGGTAAAGAGGCAGGTTCATGACATTTGACACCGCTGTGCCTACTAAGCAGGGTCTTTATCTACCCACATCAGAGGCCTGGGGACTGGTGACTCCACCCATGCCGCCTAGCCACCCATGACAGGGATCCAAGAATAAGTGGTGCCTCCCAGTCTGTGCAACCAACAGCATTGGGTATGCATATCCAGCAACAAAACGCATCCACTTTCATGCTCCAGGGAAGAGAGACATGTTTTCCTCACAGATACTCAGGGTAGCTGTCAGCCCCCTGCCTTGCTCAGCTCGTGACCCCTTATTGCAACCAGATATCTGTGCCTATGCCAATCACAACTGCCGGTCTAGGACTGTAGGTGAGAGCCTGCACCACATATTTGGTGACCAACTACATGGACTCCTGAGCTGAATCCATACAAGAAAAGTAAACAGGGTCCTGGGCACATATACATAGTAATAGTTCTAACCACCTGGTAACAGGACATTAGAGCTTCAAAGGCCCCAACAATCAAACTAGCACACAGGAGCAGCCTATTTGGGCACATCAAAACAAAACAAAACAAGAAACGAGGACACAGTAAGTAAACATAAAATAAATAAATACAATAACTTATTTATGGCTCGGAGAAAACAGTCACTATCAAATCACATAAAGAGGCAGACCATGGTGGCTTCAGTAAGCTCCCAAAACAAAGAAGCAAGAAATCTTCCAGAGGAAGATAACTTCCTGGGATTACCAGAGGTAGAAAACAAAAGATTAATATGCAGAACTCTTCCAGTGGTCAGGAAGGAGATCAGAAAAATGCAGAACAAGCCAAGGAACACACAGACAAAGCAATAGTGGAATTTAAGAAGACTATAAAAGAGTACAATGACAAATTTAACTATGCAAGAATCCATAGAGAGACAGCAAACAGAAATCCAGAATGTTAACCATAAAATTTCAGAAATAGTCAACTCAATAGAAAGTTATAGGAGTAGAATTGAGGCAATGGAAATCAGAATTAGTGAGATTCAAGATAAAGCACTTGGCACCAACATATATGAGGAGCAACCAGATAAAAGAATTTAAAAAAATGAAGAAACCCTAAGAATTATGTGAGACTGTACCAAGAGGAATAACCTACAAGTGACTGGACTACCGAAAAGGATATGGGGGGGGGGGAGAGAACAGAAAATGCAGAGGGAATTGTTGGAGATTTGTTGGCAGAAAACTTCCCAGATATCATGAAAGATGAGAAGATATCTATCCAAGATGCTCTTCAAACACCACACAAGGTGAAGCCCAAAAGAAAGTCACCAAGACATATTGTAATCAAACTTGGCAAAACCAAATATAAAGGGACAATTTTAAGAGTGACTAGGGATAAATGGAAAAGTCTTCTAAAAACGAAAATCATTAAGACTAAGCTAGGACTACTCAGCAGAAACCATACAGGCAAGAAGGCAATGGGATGACATACATAAAACCTTGAAAGAAAAAAATTGTCAGCCAAGAATTATATATCCAGCAAAACTGTCTCTCAAATATGATGGAGAAATTATGACATTTCCAGATAAACAGATGTCTAGGGAATTTGCAAAAACCAAACCAAAATTACAAGAAATAATAAAGGATCCCTCCATTTAGAAAATCAGAAACATCAGAGAACAACCCAAAACTAGAACACATTACAGAGCAACCTGGCATCAATCCAGATAAGGAAGTCACAAAAATAAATCAAAGCTAAAACACTGAAAATAGGGAGAGACGTCATTATGTAAAAGATGACATTAAAACAAAAAAACAAAAAGGATTTAAAAAATGTAATCATAGATTTTTCATATGGAGAGGAAGTCAAGGCTCTATAAAAAAATAAGAGATTGGTTTAAATTTAGAAAAGTAGGGGTAAATATTAAGGTAATCACAAAGGAAACTAACAGCCCTGCACATCAAAATAAAAAAAACAAGAAATACATAAAGACTCAGCAAATTCAAAATCAACAACAATGAAAAAGATGAAAATACATAAAAGAAAAACAACTCAGCACAGAAAATGAAGTGGAGCAAAAAAACTGTCAACAACACACAAAAAAAGATATCAAAATGACAACACTAAACTCATACCTAGCAGTAATTACCCTAAATGTAAATGGACTAAATTCAACAATAAAGAGACAGAGAGTGGCAGAATGGATTAAAAAAAAAGATCTATTTTTATGCTGCCTACAAGAGACACACCTTAGATTTAAAGACACAAACTAAAACTCAAAGGATGGAAAAATATATATATCAAGCAAACAATCAAAAAAGAGCAGGAGTAGCAATATTAATTTCTAACAAAATAGACTCTAAACTAAAATCCACCACAAAGGATAAGGAACAACACTATATAATGGTTAAAAAGTCAATACACCAGGAGGATATAACTGTAATAAATATTTATGCACCAGTGACAGAGCTCCAAAATGCACAAAACAAACTCTAACGGCATTGAAAATAGAGATAGACAGCTCCACAATAATAGTAGGAGACTTCAACATACCACTTTCGGCAAAGGACAGAGCATTCAGAAAGAAGCTCAATAAAGAAAGGAAAGGTCTAAGTGCCACAATCAACCAACTTGACCTCATAGATATATACAGAACACTCCGCCCAACATCAGCCAAGTGTACTTTCTTTTCCAATGTACATGGAACATTCTCCAGAATAGAGCACATATTAGGCCATAAAGCAAGCATTAAGAGAATCCAAAGCATTGGAATATTACAAAGTATCTTTTCTGACCATAAAGCCGTGAAAGTAGAAATAAATAACAGAAAAAAATAAGGAAAAAAAAAAATCAAACGCATGGAAACTGAACAACACCATGTTCAAAAACTACTGGAGTATAGATGGAATCAAGGATGAAATAAAGAAATCCATTAAATTAAATGAGAATGAAAACACATTCTACCAGAACTTTTAGAACATGGCAAAAGCATTGCTCAGAGGTGAATTTATAGCAATAAACGCCCACATCCAAAAAGAAGAAAGGGCCAGAGTCAAAGAATTATCCCTACAACTCAAACAAATAGAAAAAGAGCATAAAAAGAAGCCCTCAATCATCAGAAGAAATCAAATAATAAACCTTAGAGTGGAATTAAATGAAATAAAGAATAGAAAAATAATTGAAAGAGTTAACAAGGTCAAAAGCTGATCCTTTGAAAAGATCAACAAAATCAATAAACCATTGGCCAAACTGACAAAAGAAAAATAGGAAAGGAAGCAAATAACCCAAAAAAGATATGAGATGGGCAATATCACAACAGACCCAACTGAAATTAAAAGAATCATAACAGAATACTATGAAAAACTATACTGTAACAAATTTGAAAACCTAGAGGAAACTGACAAATTTCTAGAAACACATTACCTACCTAAGCTAACACAAACAGAGGGGGAACAACTAAGCAAGCCCATAACAAAAGAAGTGATTGAAAAGGTAATTAAAAAACTCCCAACAAAATAAAAAAACCTTGGCCCTGATGGCTTCACTGGAGAGTTCTACCAAACTTTCAGAGAAGAGTTAATACCACTACTACTAAAGGTATTTCAGAGCATATAAAAGGATGGAATATTCCCAAACTCATTCTACGAAGCCAACATAAGCCTGATATCAAAACCAGGTAATGACACCACAAAGAAAATTACAGACTAATATCCCTCGTGAACTCAGATGCAAAAATCTCAACAAAATTCTAGCCAATAGAATTCAACAACTTGTCAAAAAAATAATTCACCTTGGCCAAGTGGGATTCTCATCAGGTATGCAGGGCTGGCTCAACATTAGAAAAATAATCAATGTAATCCATCACATAAATTTTAAAAAATGACAAGAACCACATGATCTTATCAATTGATGCAGAAAAGGCATTTGACAAAGTCCAACACACATTTATGATAAAACTGTGAGCAAAATAGGAATAGAAGGGAAATTCTTCAACATAATAACAGGCATTTATACAAAGACAACAGCCAACATCATCCTGAATGCAGAGAGTCTGAAAGCATTCCCCTTGAGAACAGAAACCAGACAAGGATGCCCTTTATCACCACTCTTAGTCAACATTGTGCTGGAGGTCCTCGCCAGAGCAATTAGGCTAGAAAAAGAAATAAAGGACATCCAAATTGGTAAGGAAGAAGTGAAAGTATCTCTATTTGCAGGTGATATGATCTTATACACAGAAAACCCTAAAGAATCCTCCAGAAAACTACTGCAACTAATAGAAGAGTTCAACAAAGTATCAGGATATGAGATAAACGTACAAAAATCAGTTGGATTACTCTACACCAACAACGAGAACTTCGAAGAGGAAATCACCAAATCAATACCTTATGCAATAGCCCCCAAGAAGATAAAATACTTAGGAATAAACCTAACCAGAGATGTAAATGACCAATACAAAGAAAACTACAAGACACTACTGCAAGAAATCAGGAGAGAGCTACAAAAGTGGAAAAACATACTTTATTTATGGATAGGAAGACTCGACATCATGAAAATGTCTATTCTACCCAAAGCGATCTATAGATACAATGCAATCCTGATCCCAATTCCAGTGGCATATTTTAATGAGGTGGAGAAACAAATCCCCAACTTCATATGAAAAGGGAAGAGGCCCCAGGTAAGTAAAGCATTTCTGAATAAGAACAAAGTGGGAGGTCTCACACTACTTGATTTTAGCTCCTAAAAATCGAACACTTATGATCATCCAAAGACTTCACCAAGAGTAAAAAGACAACCCACCTGCTGGGAAAAAAATTTTGGCTATGACAAATCCGATCAGCATCTAATCTCTATAATCTACAAAATACTGAAAAACCTCAACAAGAAAAAGACAAATCGCATAACTAAAAAATGGGCAAAGGATATGAACAGACACTTCACCAAAGAAGACATTCAGGTAGCCAACAGATACATGAAGAAATACTCATGATCATTAGCCATTAGAGAAATGCAAATCAAAACTACCACGAGATGCCATCTCACCCCAACAACAAAAAAAAAAAAACAAAAAAAAAAAACAGGCTAGCATTGATTCAAAAAACACAAAATAATAAATGTTGGAGAGGTTGTTGAGAGACTGTAACACTTATACACTGCTGATGGGAATATAAAATGGCATAAGCACTTTGGAAATTGATTTGGTGCTTCCTTAAAAAGCTAGAAATAGAAATACCATACTATCCAGCAATTCCACTCCTTTGAACACATTCTAGAGAAATAAGAGCCCTCACAGGAACAGATATACACACACCCATGTTCATTGCAGCACTGTTCGCAATAGCAAAAAGAGAGAAACAACCTAGGCGCCCATGAACGAATGAATGTATAAAAAAATTATGGTATATTACACGATAGAATATTATACAAGGGTAAAGAACAATGATGAATCCATGAAGCATCTCTTAATTTGGATTAATCTGGAAGGCATTATGTTGAGTGAAATTGTTGCTGTCATTGTGGGCCATTGAGTCAATTCTGACTCATAGAAATTAGTTGCAAAAGGACGAATATTGTATGAGGCCACCATTATAAGAACCCAAGAAAAGGTTTAAACACAGAAGAAAACATTCTTTGATGGTTATGCACATGGGGTGGGAGGGAGAGGGGTATTCACTAACTAGATAGTAGACAAGAATTATCTTAGGTGAAGGGAAGGACAACACACAATACAGAGGAAGTCAGCACAGCTGGACTAATCCAAAAGCTAAGAAGTTTCCTGAATACCACCAAACACTTCGAGGGACAGAGTAGCAGGAGTAGGGGCCTGAGGACCATGGTTTCAAGGGACTTCTAGGTCAATTGGCATAATAAAGTTTATTAAGAAAATGTTCTGCATCCCACCTTGTGGTGAGTGGTGTCTGGAGTCTTAAAAGCTAGCGAGCAGCCATTTAAGAGGCATCAATTGGTCCCAATCCACCTGGAGGAAAGGAGAATGAAGAACACCAAAGACACAAGGAAAATGTGAACCCAAGAGACAGAAAGGGCCACATAAACCAGAAGCTCCATCAGCCTGAGACCAGAAGAACTAAATGGTGCCTGGCTACCACCAATGATTGCCCCGACAGGAAACACAGCAGAGAATCCTTGATGGAGCAGGAGAAAAGTGGGGTGCAGATCTCAAATTCTAGTAAGAAGACCAGACTTAATGGTCTGACTGAGACAGGAGGGACCCCGGAAGACATGACCCCCAGAGTCTCTGTTAGTGCAGAACTGAAATCTTTCCTGAAGCCAACTCTTCAAAGATTAGACTGGACTAAAAGACATAAAACGATAGTCGTGAAGAGAGTGCTTCTTAGCTCAAGCAGATGCATGAGATTAAATGGGCAGCTCCTGTCTGTAGGCGAGATGAGAAGGCAAAAAGGGGCAGAAGCTGGTTGAATGGACGCAGGAAATTTGGGGTTGAAAGGAGGGGTGTACTGTCACATTATAAGGACAACAACTAGGATCATGTAACAATGTGTTTATAAATTTTTGTATGAGAAATTAACTTGAATTATAAATTTTTACTTAAAGCACAGTAAAGAAAGAAAAGTTGGGGGAAATATTCACAAATTTATGCCAGGCAAATTCAAATAAAAAGAAAGTGGGGGTTACTATTTCATACCAGGCGAAGTAGAATTTGGGCCAAAAAGCATTAAATGTGTTAAAGAGTATACTTTATAATGTTAAGTGGTATAATTTATAACGAAAATATGGTAGTTAAGAATACCCAAGCATCAAATAACATAACAACAAAATTCATAAAGCAGAAACTAACAGGAAGAGAAGAAATGAGCAGAGCTACTTTGACAGAACAGCTCAACTCTCAGTCCAAAGCAGGCTGACAAAAGACAAGGATATTTGATAAATAAAGCTACAGAAGTCCTAAATATCAAATTAAGGGTCCCTGGACAGTGCTAACAGTTAAACACTTGGCCATTAACCAAATGATTGGCAATGCTAACCTACCCAAGGATGGTTCTTTAAACAGACCTGGCAATCTGCTTTTGAAAGTCACAGCCTTGAAAATTCTATGAAGCAGTTCAACTCTGCACACATGGGGCCACCATGAGTCGAAACCAACTTGACAGCAACTAAGAACAACAATAAATATCAAATAATAAGATTTGATTGACATAAATAGGCCTCTGTGCCATGAACATAGATAATAAACATTATTTTCAGATGCCTTAAAAAGATCCCTGGTGGCACATTGCGCACGAGGCTACCAATGAAAAGGTTGGTGATTCAGACCCACCAGCTGCTCTGTGGGAGAAAGATGTGGCAGTTTGCTTCTGTAAAGATTACAGTCTTGGAAACCCTGTGGAGCATTTCTACTCTGTCCTATAGGGTCATTATGAGATGGAATGGACTCACCGGCTGTGGGTTTGGTTTTTTTGTTTCTTCGTTTGTTTTTGGTTATGGAATGGTAAGGAAATTCCTTGTCTTCAACCAATATGACATCTTCATTGGTTTCCTTTTGTTTTTACCACTAAAATTCCACAATTCACTCTTATCTACTTCTTTGTTAGTATATTGTTCAGGATTTTTACATCTATGTTCATAAGGGATATTGGTCTATAGTTTTCCTGCAGTATATAGCTTTCGTATCAGGGTAATTTTGGCTTCATAGAATGGGTTAGAAAATGTTCTCACCTCCTCTGTTTTTGGAAGACTAATTCTCCTTTGAAGGTTTGGTAGAATTCATCAGTGAAGCCATCTAATTCTGGAATTTTCTATGTTGGGATGTTTTTGATTACTGTTTCAATCTGTTCCCTTGTAATAGGTCTGTTGAGATTGATTGTTCATAGTATTCTCTTATAAGCATTTTAATTCCTATAAGGTCACTAGTAATGTCTCCACTTTCATTTCTGATTTTGCTTACCAGAGCCTTCTCTTTTGTTCTTTCATCCTAGCTAAGGATTTGTCAATTTTGTTGATCCTTTGAGGAACCAAATTTTGGTTTCACTGATTCTATTTTTTATTACCCATTTCATTTATTTCTGTTCTAATCTTTATTAATTTTTTACTTCAGATTGCTTTTTAACTTTATTTTCTCTTTCTTTTCTAGTTTCTCAAAGTGTAAACTTAGGTTATTGGTCTTAGTTGTCTAGTGCTTCTGTAATAGAAATAACACATGTGGGTGGCTTTAACAAATGGAATTTATTTTCTCACAGTTAGGAGGCTAGAAGTCCAAATACAGGGTGCCAGCTCTAGGAGGAAGACTTTCTGTCTGTATTACCTTTGGAAGAATGTCTTTGTCTCTCTTGAGCTTCAGCTCCTGGGCAGTCTTCATGTTTTTGGCATCTCTCTTCCCCAACTTTCTTGGGAATAGGCATAAATATGGATCTCTTCCTGTCAGTTGGCTAGGAAGCTGTCTTCCATATTTCTTGGCATAGACGAGTGAGCACCTCCAGTACTGCATCTGTTTGTTGAAACATCTCAATTGATATTCCATCAATTCATGGAGCCTCGTTTTTCGCCAATGCCTTCAGAGCAGCTTGGACTTCTTCCTTCAGTACCATCAGTTCCTGATCATATGCTATCTCTTGAAATGGTTGAACATCGACCAATTCTTTTTGGGATAATGACTCTGTGTATTCCTTCTATCTTCTTTTGATCCTTCCTGTGTCGTTTAATATTTTCCCTATGGAATCCTTCACTATTGAAACTCGAGGCTTGAATTTTTTCTTCAGTTCTTTCAGCTTGAGAAACGCTGAGCATGTTCTTCCCTTTTGGCTTTCCATTTCCAGCTCTTTGCACAACCGAATGTAGAAATTATAGAACAATACCTTTAATATCACACACAAGCAAAATTTTGCTGAAGATCATTCAAAAACAGCTGCAGCAGTATATCAACAGGGAACTGCCAGAAATTCAGGCCAGTTTCAGAAGAGGACATGGAACCAGGAATATCATTGCTGATGTCAGATGGATCCTGGCTGAAAGCAGAGAATACCAGAAGGATGTTTACCTGTGTTTTATTGACTATGCAAAGGCATTCGATTGTGTGGATCATAACAAATTTTGGATAACATTGCGAAGAATGGAAATTCCAGAATACTTAATTGTGCTCATGAGGAACCTTTACATAGATCAAGAGGCAGTTGTTCGGACAGAACAAGAGGATGCGTGGTTTAAAGTCAGGAAAAGTGTGCACCAGGGTTGTATTCTTTCACCATACCTATTCAATCTGTATGCCGAACAAATAATCTGAGAAGCTGGACTATATGAAGAAGAACGGGGCATCAGGTTTGGAGGAAGACTCATTAACAACCTGCATTATGCAGATGACACAACCTTGCTTGCTGAAAGTGAAGAAGACTTGAAGCACTTACTAATGAAGGTCAAAGACCACAGCCTTCAGTATGGATTACACCTCAACATAAAGAAAACAAAAATCCTCACAACTGGACCAATGAGCAACAACATGATAAACAGAGAAAAGATTGATGTTGTCAAGGATTTCATTTTACTTGGATCCACAATGAACAACCGTGGAAGCAGCAGTGAAGAAATCAAAAGACGCATTGCATTGGGTAAACGTGCTGCAAAGGACCTCTTTAAAATGTTGAAGAGCAAAGATGTCACCTTGAAGACTAAGGTGCACCTGACCCAAGCCATGGTATTTTCAATTGCATCATATGCATGTGAAAGCTGGACAATGAATAAGGAAGACTGAAGAGAAATTGATGCCTTTTAATTGTGGTGTTGGCAAAGAATATCAAATATACAACGGTCTGCCAGAAGAACAAACAAATCTGTCTTGGAAGAAGTACAACCAGAATGCTCCTTAGAAGCAAGGATGGTAAGACTGCATCTTACGTACTTTGGACATGTTGTCAGGAGGGATCAGTCTCTGGAGAAGGATATCATGCTTGGCAAAGTACAGGGTCAGCAGAAAAGAGGAAGACCCTCAGAGAGGTGAATTGACACAGTGGCTGCAACAATGGGCTCAAGCATAACAATGATTGTAAGGATGGCGCAGGACCGGGGAAGTGTTTCGTTCTGCTGTGCACAGGGTCACTATGAGTCAGAACAGACTCGACGGCACCTAACGACAACAACAACTTCTCCAACTCTGCTTGCTCATCTGCTTGTTTAATCTCTTTTATATCTCAAAAGAGATTGACTTAAGACACACCCAACGCTAATATAATCTCATTAACATAACAGCAGGATATACATTCTTCTCCAATGCACACGGATCATTTTCCAGGTTAGATCATATGCTAGGTCACAAATCAAGCCTCAATAAACCAATAATTAGGATTTACAACACATATTTTTGGAGACACAGTTCAATTTATAACAGGTATTTTTTTCATTTTTGGTGTAGGCACTTACAGCTATAAATTTTCATGAGTACCACCTTCGCTAAATACCATAGGTTTTGGTATATTTTGCTTTAATTCTCATGTCAATTGTCTCCAAGTATTTCTAATTTTCATTGTGATTTCCTCTTTCATTCATTGGTTATTTAATAGTATGCTATTTAATTTCCACATTTTTGTGAAATTTTCAGTTCTTCTGTTATTAATTACTAGTTTCATTCCATTGTGATTAGAGAAGACACTTCATATGATTTCAAATTTTTATTTAATTTATTGAGGGTTTGTTTGTGGCCTAACATACAGTCTATCCTGGAGAATGATCCATGTGCATTTGGAGAAGAACATATATCCTGCTGTAGTTGAATGAAGGGTTCTTTAAAAGTCTGTTAAGTCTATTTCATTTATAGTGTCGTTCAGGTCTTCTATTTCCTTGTTAATCTTCTGTTTAGATGTTCTATACATTATTGAAAGTGATATGTTCAAGTCTCCACTCCTACTCCCTGTTTTCGGAAGCAATTGAATGAACATACTCTAATCAATGAGTAGCTGAGAGTCTTTAGTGGTCACAGGGCCTTCTCCATTGCCCTCAGCCTAGCTCCAAGTCTTGCTTAGAGCAACCAAGCCAGGAGACCCCTTCTAGATCTACTGCTCAGGTGGGGGTGGGGACCCACCAGGAGACTCCAGCTGTGGTCAGAGGCTGGTGGGCCCATTCTGGCCACTCCAACACAACTATCCAGATACCATGTGTGGTCCATAAGATATGACCCTTGCACTGTTCACACCCCTGTCCTTAGTGTGCACTTATGGTGGGGGGTGGGGGCAAGCCCTCAGGACTTGGCCATGGGATACTGCAGGAAGACCATGACCTAGGCAAGAGGAGAATGACATGATGGACTGTGGGATGCTGGATGTACTACAGCATTGCCTGGGAGAGACTAGACTTTGTCCAAGAGGCTCAAAGAACTCTGTAAAGGCATCATTACATCATGCAGGAGGAGGGGATAGGGTGCAGCCATTTCTGTAGGGCTGAGCTAGGCCCTCCGAAAGTTGAATTCTGGGGTCAACCTGGCAGACAGGACCATGCTGGGGGCTGAGCACAGTGTGTTCTTTCCCTTCCCCCAGAGAAGTGGCAGCAGGTGCTTCCTGATTGCCTGGGGCAGCAACCCCCACACCCCAGGAAGAGAGACAGGAGGCCCCAGAGCCAGGGTTGAGACCGCAGGAAGAAGAACCTCCAGAAATGGGGCTGAAGACTGGGGGTGCCAAGAAAGACCCTGCCCCCTAAGATGTGAGTTTCCCCCAAGTTCCCAGACAGCAGGACCCTAGCTTCAGATAAGAGAGCAAGAACAGGGCCCTCCCCCATCACCGAACCTTGGTGAGCTTGGAGACCCCACTCCCAGACCACACCCCCCACAGGTCACAGGCTTTCAGAACACATTGTCATCTCTTCACTTTCACCTTCTCCTTGCTTCACACCTATTGATTCTTTCCCACCGAGGGCTCCTAAATAGACCCTCCCCAGGTCATTCAGTCCCATCTGCCTTGACAGCCCCTCACAGCCTAACCTGATTTCTCCTCTTCCATCTGTCTGTCCCCAGCTTTGGGCCTTATTCACATGCCTGGGACTCACCCACCACATCCAAAGAAGTCCCACCAGCTAGGACCACACACCAGCAGCCTGAGGCTAACATCACCAGGGACCACTCCTGCCTGCCTATGGTCTGTTCCCCAGCAGCATCTCAAAATACCTCCAGCAGACCAAGCCAGATAACTGGACCCCCAGGCTTGATCACAAGCCCTGTAAGTATGATCTCAGAAATCTGCAGCCCTGTTGCCCACAACACAGCTTCACTCATATTCCACCTGCACTCCCCCATCATCCCCTCCTCCACCCTGTAGAGACCCTACACCATCCCTCTTCTACCCTTAGGCACCCCACACTGTCTCTCACCCACCCTGTAGGGACCACTCACCATCCCCTTCCTCACCTGTAGGTCCCATCATCATCCCTTCCCCACCTGTAGGGACCCCTCACTGTCTCCCCTTTGCTCTGTAGGGTTTCTTCACCTCCCTCTTCCACCCTGTAGGACCCCCTGCCATTCCCTCCTCCACCCTGTAGGGAACGCTCCATCAGCTCCTCCACTCTGTAGGACCCCCCACATCCCCTGCTCTACCCTGTAGGGGCGCTTCACCATCCCTCTTCTACCTTGTAGGCACCCCACCATCTCTTCCTCCACCCTGTAGGTACCTCTTCCATCCCCTCTGCCACCCTGTAGTATCCCCCATATCCCTCCCCCCACACTGTAGAGGCCCCTGTCTATCTCTTAGTCCCCCCACCACCCCCTGCACTCCCTCCTCACATGCTCCTATCCCAGGCCAAAGTCATCCTCCGGATACCCCAGAGGGAATCAACTACAGTGAAACTCTGAACAGCCTCCTCTCCATCTTCAGTAGTCCTCTGACACATGGTTCCCTTCACTGGGTCACAGACCACCTTTAAATCCAGCCATATCAGAGGAACTAATGCCTCTGGAACTTCCCATGGCTGTTCCTCTGCCTAGTAATCCCTCTACTCCCTACACAGACATGTCAAGACCCTGTTTACCTGTCCCCTCAGCTGCAAACATTCACAAGGTCATTGTCCCACCTCAGTCCACCTACGTCAGTGACCAGTGCTATAGGCTCATTGTTCCCGCCTATACCTGCCCTCTGGGGCCTGTGCACCTGCCTGAGTGCCCAGTCCAAATGACTTCCCATCCTGCTGCCCTGAGACGACCCAGCCAGGGACACCCATCTCTGCTGCTTGGTTCAGTGGGGAGAAGCATGAGCAGGTCTAAGGGGGATGATTGTTCGGGGAGGGCCTTCACCTTCAGGCTGTCTTTCGAGGCCCCCTGCACTCACCTCTCCTCAGACCCCAGATCCAGAAGTGGGCATGGAGAGAAGACCAGGCCCTTTGCTTGGTGGGGACACACGGTGGGCATGGCTAGGTCCTTGCCCTTCAGAAGCTCCCACTCAATGTGAAAACCAACAGAGAACATGTGAAAATGACATGTCAATGTGATAAAAGAGAGAAGAAGCTGCCAGGCCTGGGCACTGACACACTCCATGAAGGAACCCTCTGCTCCATGGGTCAGTGACGGCCCATGCCCATGGCCTCCTCATGCTCACAGGAGAAAGAACTTGGATGGAAGGAGAATGGAGACAGCATGGGGTCCCAACCTCAAACTGCTCTGTCTCTAAAAGGGACATGGGATGCCCACAGCGTGTTGGCCTTCATGAGGTAGCATTTCTGCACAGACCACAGAGTTTCTGCAGCTGGAGGTGAGGGGAAGATGCCCCACTCTGCTGGCTGCATCCCACACCGGGGGGCCCAGTTCACCCTAGCCGTGCCAACCCCCAGTGGCCTCAGCTTCCTCCTCTGCCTGCACCTCTCACCCTCCAAACTGTCCCCAGACCCCACCTCACCCCACCACCCTCCTGCAGCCTCAGCAGCTCCAGGGCCTCCCTGTCCACAGCCCCCTCTCTGCCTTCCTGCTGGGTTTTGGCTGTGCTAACTGGGACCACAATGGTTGATGGGGCTACAAAAAGCACAGGCACTGCTGCCAGGCTGCCTGATCCAGGCCTGGGTGCTCCTAGCCTGTACATCTGGCTCACCCTGGGGGCTCCCTGTCATGTCCCATGGGAGTGGGACAGGCAGGGTGCCAGAAAGAGCTGGAAGAGGAGTGGCATTGGGACAGTCTTGGAGGATTAGGGGGATGTTACAAGTGGGTATGAGATGGGGCACATTCCAGGAACAGAAGGCAGAGTCCATCTTGAATGGGGACCAGGCAGGGTCCTGTGTCCTGGGGAGCAGGCTAGGTGGGACAGGAAGGGAGAGCAAGGGAGACTACAGCTGCAGAAAGCTGAATGTGTCCTTCCAGCCCAGGCATCCATCAGAGCATTAAGCAGGAAAAGCAGTGTGACCCTTGTGTTGAGCTCAAGTGTCAGGGTGGACCGCCCCCCACCAATAAAGTGCATGCCCTCAACCGCTGGGGCAGTGGTGGGCCATCTCTCCAAGCACAGAACATATTTGGGCGATAGAGTTTCCGTAGGACCTGGCGTAGGGCTGGATCACAGTGGCTATGCTTACTTCAATTACTGGGGCCCAGGCACCCTTGTCACTGTCTCCTCAGGTGAGTCCCCCATGTAGTCTCTCTGGCTTGGTCCCTCGGGTCTGCAGCCAGCCTGGTGGGAGCACTGGGACAAAGGGTGCACAGCATTCAGGCAGCCATCTCCACTGCCATTGGTCACCTGGAACTGGAGGGACAGCTGGGAGTTCCATGGGGTTCTGGCCCCACTTGGAAATGTCCCACAGAGCTGGCAGACCCTTGAGCAGCAGCTGAGGGACCAAGGCTGAGGGCTGGGTGAGAGAAGCCTAGGGGATTTTCAGGGAAGGAAAAGTTGGGGCAGAGCAGGGCAGTTTATGCGTGAGAGGGCCAGCCACGCAAGTCAATGTGGCTATGGCTACTTCAAATACTGAGGCCAGGGCAACTTGGTCACTGTCTCCTCTGGTGAGTGTCTTCTGCAGCCGGCTGGCCAGTGGTGAGCGACGCTTTTAGGTTCCCAGCCAGCTGGACCTCTTTCTTGGGGTTGTGGAGCATCCAGAGCTGTGTAGAGTTTTGTGTCGATGAGCTGGGCAATCTTATTAGTATGGCTTTGGATACTTCAAATACTGGGGCCAGGGGACCCCAGTCACCGTCTCCTCAGGTAATTGCACCTCTGCCTGGCTCCTCTTTCCACCTTGGGGTCTGTGTGACATGGCCAGCATCTATGGTGCGTGTTCTGGGATCATGGGCTGTAGACCATGGGTTCCTGGTGGGTTTATGTCAGGGCAAGAACTGTGGCTGTGTCCCTGTGCAATGCATTTGGTTACTGGGGCGCAGGGACCCTGGTCACCGTTTCTTCAGGTAAGTCGGCTTTCTCTCTGTCTCCTTGATCTGGTCTAGCCTCCTCTGTCCTGGTTCTAGGAAAGAAATTTCTGGAGGTCCTTGGTTTGTGTGGGTCCTTCTGGGGCCCCCGGGGCTGTATCTGAGGCTGTTTGTGCATGGTTTGGTTCTATGCTCTGCAAAGAACGTTTCTGTGGGGTGGTGGGTTGCCTGCTCCTGGGACACAAGGTAGAGTCATTTTTCATGTTTTGGGACATGAAGACCTAGGGCTTTCCAGCTTGGGCACTGGGCATTGGTCAGCCAGGCTGGGTCAGAGTTTTTGTACACCCCTTAACGGGGCACATGGCAATGTGACTACTTTGATGCCTGGGGCCCAGGGACCTTCGTGACCGTCTCCTCAGGTGAGTCCTTGAAGCCTATCTATCCTCTCCGAGGGTTTTGGCAGTATTTTGGAGGCAAATGTGGGTTTCTGGATCTCAGAACAAGAAGACTTGGGGACAGTCTGGGAGGCTCAAGCAGGGCTGAAGTGAGGACTGCAGCTTACAGGGGCAAAGAAAGGAGGCTCCCACTGCCCTTTTTCCCGGGTTCTCCAGCTGGGGGTTTCTCTGGGGGTCTCGGCCACCCTTGGCCTCAGGAGTCCTCTCTGCCCTCTTGGCCCTCACCGGGCCTCAGTTTGAGACAGTCCAGAGGTCTGCAAAGGCTGTAGTCAGGCACCAGTTCTTGCCCGGGGCCCTGGCACATTTGTCATAATGTGGCTTTTTCTACTACTGGGGCCAGGGGACCATGGTGACCGTCTCCTCAGGTAAGTTCTCACCCCCTTCCCCACTCAGCATTTTAACTGTACTTAGGGGAAGTTTAGAGGGCAAGGTTTCCATCTCAGAGAGAGACCAAGGCATTTTGGAGGGCAGGAGAGGGAGACCTGATCTCCCTCTTCTCCCAGGATGACTGGCCGGGCATCTGTGGGTATTGGGACAGGGCGGCTCCTATGGTCAGTCTGAGGGTGATGTTTCTCTGCTTGCTGAGTTTCTCAGGGATGGTCAGGACTCTGTGTGGGAATGAGAGCTTTCACTAGGCTCTAAAGCACCCACTTTGTGGGCATTTTCTTGCCCAGAGTCATGTTTGATCTCTGAGGCTGAAGTGGGAGTGCACTGTCCGCTAGGTCTGACTGTGCAGGTGGCAGTGATCTGGAAGGGTCCAGGTCGGAACTCAGGGTCTCTCGTGGGTGTCTGCAGAGAGTCCTGGGGCAGGGAAGGAAGTGTGAATGGGCTATCGGCTGTGATAGGAAGAGTTGTGAGGATGCAGGTGTCTGGTGGCCGGTTCTCTGAGCCAGTGCCCGGGTTTTTGTGGGGTGGGGAAGAAGATTTCACCGTTGTGATTACTACGGTATGGATTACTGGGGCCCAGGAACCAGTGTCACCGTCTCCTCAGGTAAGAACAGCCCTTCGGGGTCTTTGCTTTCTGCTAGTGTCTGTGGGGTTTTCTGAACATTGCAGGCTGGTCAGTGGACATGACCCAATAGGGGTTGGCCAGGAGGGGACAGGGGCTTGGAAACCTCAGGGATTGGGGAGACCCCATGGTTTTTCTGATGCTTCTCTGGACTTCATTCAATGCCAGGAGTGTCTGATGGACAGCCTGAACTCCTGAAAAAGGCAGACCCTGGGCCAGGGGTTTGAAGGGTTTGGGCAAGACGGCTAGAAGGGACTGGGGACTCTTTGTGCCTAGAGGACAATTTGATTCAAAATAGGAGATCTTTAGTTTTTCCAAATATACTGTTTGTGGAATAGTTTGAGGCTAGCACAGTGTCTGTAGAACCACAGGGACACTGCATGTAGAGTGCTAAATGGGATACTGTTTTTAGAATTATGAGGTATGTTCTGCACTAGATTTGGACTTAAAATTCTGTATCGGTTAGAAAAACTGTTGCTCCAGTGAGCGAATCTATCAAGGAAGGGTGCAGTTGTTGTCTTGATGGTCTTCCAAAGTCTTCTAGGGACCATGCGCCCAGTCCTCCTGAATATGACTTTCTTAGGGAGCTTTGCTTTGTGAGGACGGTTTCTAAGAGAAAATGATTTATTCATTGTAAGAGGCATGCTTGCTAAATATTAAAAAGAGGGGGTACCTTTGTTTGTTTCCCTGAGGAAAACAGTCAAGAAAAGGTTATTTAAAATTTTGAGAGATTTTCAAGTATGTTAGCTAAAAAATGGCAAAGTATTTAAAAATCTTATCACTCAAGTAACAGCCAGGAGTCGTGTCTTTCTGGAATTGATAGGTTTTTGGGGCTAGGTTAGGCAAGAAATAGCAAAATGTGGTAGTCTTTTCCCCCAATTCAAAATTGAGTTTTGTTGCTAAGAAATCAAACTTGTTTTTAAAAATTAATTGAACAAATGTGACTTGAGTTGGAAGTCAAGATGGCTGCAGAGGGGTCTCGGACACCTGCAGCAGGTGGCAGGAAGCAGGTCACACAGGGAGTCTATTTTCGGAAACAAGAAAACAGCGTTGGTAAATTTATAGTTCATGGTTTTGAAGAAGTGGTTTTCATATAGCTGAAAGTGTCCCACTGTGAAAAACAACACCTGGGAAATTTGCATTTCTAAAATAAGGCTCAGATGCTGACTGGAGAGATGAAACTTGAGTTCCTTTTTTAACTAGCTGAATTTAATTTTTCAGTCTTAGCTTATCAACTTCTAATTTAGATTCATTTTTCAAAGGAAGGCATTTAAGACATGAAACAGTCAGGTATGGTTTATGAATGCATCAATATAACTTTTTAATTACTCTGTTATTTAGTATTTTTCAAATTCTTTTATTGTTGTAAAAAATTGGCAACATTGGCCAATTCAACATTTTTCATACGTACAGTCCAGGGAGTTCAATTCCATCAACCCTGCTGTGCAACAATCACCGATACATTTGAATATTTTTGAAGACCACTCTTTAAGTATTAATTTCAGGATTAAAATTTTGAATTCAAGATATATATACATATTTTAACTTTAGGTTTAATTACAGGCGAAGTGAGTATGTTTGTGCTGAATTATTTCAATTAAACATGTTAGTTGGTGAATTATTGAAAAGTGAGCCAGAGAGCACGTGAGAAAGGAACTTTGGAACAAAAGACTTTTGAAGTGCAGGTGCTGTTTTTGATAACTGGCCTGGTTCCTGAGTTGAAGAAAAGTCCTTGGTGAGGGGCTATGTGTGGGTCCACCACGGCCTGGCCCTGGCCGTGCAGTCTCCCAGGACCATCTGGGACTGGAAACATGCAATCCTGGCTTTTGCCACCAATAGCCAACCTGGCTATTCATGAACTAGCAGTTTTTTCAATGAATTTGGAGGGATTATTCAATGCCAAAGAGCCTCAAGGGACTTGGGAGTGACCAGACAACAGAGAAGGTAAGAGAAAAGCAGCTGGCACTGCCATGTTTGCTGCTCCTCAATGTTAGTATTGATGTTTTATTTCTATTTAAAGGAGAATCAGCCTTTATGTTATTTCTCAAGTGAGAGGGGGAGGCTTGTTCGTGTGGTTCCCTGAGTGACCAAGGTCTGGTCCGGACTTCTACTAGAGGATAATGGGAGAAAAATTGGCAGGAGTTGATCTGTTGCTTACTAGCTCATGACTATATTTTTCATGATGCTTTAAAGTATACAAAGCACCATTTAAATTGTCTTTATTTAAGCTACAAAGGCAGCTTTGGGTTTTATGTCACTCTTGTGCCCTTTAAAGTACTGTATACCTTCTAAAGAGCTTTAAGGTGAAGAGCATAAGGTTAAAGGACAAATTCAGATAAAATTCATATCCTGATAGTTTTTAATGATGGTTTTTAGCTATAAAGAATTTAGTAATAGTCAAGTGCTTTTTGTAGACTCAGAAGAAAGGAATTCAGGTTAAAAGGATGCTCAGAAGGTAAACGGGACGAAGGGAAGAAATTAATTAGCCTTTTTTTTTTTTCTGTTGACCATCCTAGAGCCAAAGAGGTTTTTTATTGCTGTGGTAGGAACGTGCTATGGTAGGAAGGGAGGAAGTGCTGTTCCTCAATTCTTGCAAGTTTTTTTTTTTTTTAATTAATTTAAAGTTTCCAGGAAATAATCATTGTGGCTGAAGGGTGATAGTGCCTTGGAACAATAGGTGGTTGGGCTGGAGCCAGAGGACCAGGATTCTGGGTCTTAAGTGGAGCTGACCAGGAGAGGATGCAAGAGGGGGGCAGAGGCAGGAGTGCCAGGGAAGAACTGGCCCTGGGCTAAGCCTGGGTGCCCAGGACTCCAATAATAAGATGGCTTTAGCTAAAGTAGCGGGTCCTATTGGGGTTGGTGCCTCCATCTAGGACTCTTCTGTTGGGCTTTGGGGGCTATACAGGACTGTGTTAAGCTGAGCTGGACCAAGCTAGGCTGGGTCGAGATGGGTTGAGCTGAGCTCAGCTGAGCCGATCCAGGCTGAGCTGAACCAAGCTGGGCTAGCTGGGCTGAGCCGGCGGGGCTGAAGAGAGCTGGGCTGAGCTAAACTGGATGAAGGTAGGCCAGTTGGGCTGAGCTGGGCTGGATGACGCTGGGCTAGCTAGGCTGAGTTGCGCTGATCCCAGCTGAGCTAGCTGGGCTGAGCTAGGCTGAGCCTAGGCTAAATCGAAGAGGGCTGAGCAGAGCTGAGCTGAGCCAGATTGTGCTGAAGCAAGCTGGGCTAGCTGAGCTGCACTGAGCTGAGCTAGGCTGGACGAAGCTGGGCTAGCTGGGCTGAGCTAGGCTGGACGAAGCTGGGCTAGCTGGGCTGAGCTAGGCTGGACGAAGCTGGGCTAGCTGGGCTGAGCTAGGCTGGATGTAGCTGGGTTAGCTTGTCTGAGCTAGGCTGGATGAAGCTGGGCTAGCTGGGCTGAGCTAGGCTGGATGAAGCTGGGCTAGCTGGGCTGAGCTAGGCTGGATGTGGCTGGGCTAGCTTGTCTGAGCTAGGCTGGACAAAGCTGGGCTAGCTGAGCTGAGCTAGGCTGGATGAAGCTGGGCTAGCTGGGCTGAGCTAGGCTGGATGAAGCTGGGCTAGCTGGTCTGAGCTAGGCTGGATGAAGCTGGGCTAGCTGGGCTGAGCTAGGCTCTATGTAGCTGGGGTAGCTGGTCTGAGCTAGGCTGGATGAAGCTGGGCTAGCTGGTCTGAGCTAGGCTGGACGAAGCTGGGCTAGCTGGGCTGAGCTAGGCTGGATGAAGCTGGGCTAGCTGGTCTGAGCTAGGCTTGATGTAGCTGGGCTAGCTGGTCTGACCTAGGCTGGATGAAGCCGGGCTAGCTGGTCTGAGCTAGGCTGGATGAAGCTGGGCTAGCTGGGCTGAGCTAGGCTGGATGAAGCTGGGCTAGCTGGTCTGAGCTAGGCTGGATGAAGCTGGGCTAGCTTGTCTGAGCGAGGCTAGATGTAGCTGGGCTAATTGGTCTGAGCTAGTCTGGATATAGCTGGGTTAGCTTGTCTGAGCTAGGCTGGATGAAGCTGGGCTAGCTGGTCTGAGCTAGGCTGGATGAAGCTGGGCTAGCTGGGCTGAGCTAGGCTGGATGAAGCTGGGCTAGCTGGTCTGAGCTAGGCTGGATGAAGCTGGGCTAGCTGGGCTGAGCTAGGCTGGATGAAGCTGGGCTAGCTGGGCTGAGCTAGGCTTTATGTAGCTGGGGTAGCTGGTCTGAGCTAGGCTGGAAGAAGCTGGGCTAGCTGGTCTGAGCTAGGCTGGATGAAGCTGGGCTAGCTGGGCTGAGCTAGGCTGGACGAAGCTGGGCTAGCTGGGCTGAGCTAGGCTGGATGTAGCTGGGTTAGCTTGTCCGAGCTAGGCTGGATGAAGCTGGGCTAGCTGGGCTGAGCTAGGCTGGATGAAGCTGGGCTAGCTGGGCTGAGCTAGGCTGGATGTGGCTGGGCTAGCTTATCTGAGCTAGGCTGGACAAAGCTGGGCTAGCTGAGCTGAGCTAGGCTGGATGAAGCTGGGCTAGCTAGCTGGGCTGAGCTAGGCTGGACGAAGCTGGGCTAGCTGGGCTGAGCTAGGCTGGATGAAGCTGGGCTAGCTGGTCTGAGCTAGGCTAGATGTAGCTGGGCTAATTGGTCTGAGCTAGTCTGGATGTAGCTGGGCTAGCTTGTCTGAGCTAGGCTGGATGAAGCTGGGCTAGCTGGTCTGAGCTAGGCTGGATGAAGCTGGGCTAGCTGGTCTGAGCTAGGCTGGTTGAAGCTGGGCTAGCTTGTCTGAGCTAGGCTGGATGAAGCTGGGCTAGCTGGGCTGAGCTAGGCTGGATGTGGCTGGGCTAGCTGGGCTGAGCTAGGCTGGACGAAGCTGGGCTAGCTGGGCTGAGCTAGGCTGGACGAACCTGAGCTAGCTGGGCAGAGCTATGCTGGATGAAGCTGGGCTAGCTGGTCTGAGCTAGGCTGGATATAGCTGGGCTAGCTGGTCTGAGCTAGGCTGGATATAGCTGGGCTAGCTGGGCTGAGCTAGGCTGGATGAAGCTGGGCTAGCTGGTCTGAGCTAGGCTGGATGAAGCTGGGCTAGCTGGGCTGAGCTAGGCTGGATGTAGCTGGGATACCTTGTCTGAGCTAGGCTGGAAGAAGCTGGGCTAGCTGGTCTGAGCTAGGCTGGACGAAGCTGGGCTAGCTGGGCTGAGCTAGGCTGAACGAAGCTGGGCTAGCTGGGCTGAGCTAGGCTGGATGAAGCTGGGCTAGCTGGGCTGAGCTAGGCTGGACGAAGCTGGGCTAGCTGGGCTGAGCTAGGCTGGATGTGGCTGGGCTAGCTTGTCTGAGCTAGGCTGGACAAAGCTGGGCTAGCTGAGCTGAGCTAGGCTGGATGAAGCTGGGCTAGCTGGTCTGAGCTAGGCTGGATGAAGCTGGACTAGCTGGGCTGAGCTAGGCTGGATGAAGCTGGGCTAGCTGGGCTGAGCTAGGCTCTATGTAGCTGGGGTAGCTGGTCTGAGCTAAGCTGGATGAAGCTGGGCTAGCTGGTCTGAGCTAGGCTGGATGAAGCTGGGCTAGCTGGTCTGAGCTAGGCTGGTTGAAGCTGGGCTAGCTTGTCTGAGCTAGGCTGGATGAAGCTGGGCTAGCTGGGCTGAGCTAGGCTGGATGTGGCTGGGCTAGCTTGTCTGAGCTAGGCTGGATGAAGCTGGGCTAATTGGTCTGAGCTAGTCTGGATGTAGCTGGGCTAGCTTGTCTGAGCTAGGCTGGATGAAGCTGGGCTAGCTGGGCTGAGCTAGGCTGGTTGAAGCTGGGCTAGCTTGTCTGAGCTAGGCTAGATGTAGCTGGGCTAATTGGTCTGAGCTAAGCTGGATGTGGCTGGGCTAGCTTGTCTGAGCTAGGCTGGATGAAGCTGGGCTAGCTGGTCTGAGCTAGGCTGATCCCAGCTGGGCTAGCTGGCTGAGTTGCACTGAGCCTGGGCTGAACTGAACTGGGTTAAGCAGAGTTGGGCTGAGCTGGATTGAGTTGAACCAAGCCAGATTAGCTGGGCTGAGCTAGGCTGGATGAAGCTGGGCTAACTGGGCTGAGCTAGACTGAGCTAGGCTAGCTGGGCTGAGCTAGGTTGAGCTGGGCTAAGCTGG
The DNA here is from genome assembly GCF_030014295.1 of Loxodonta africana. Lineage (NCBI taxonomy): Eukaryota > Metazoa > Chordata > Mammalia > Proboscidea > Elephantidae > Loxodonta > Loxodonta africana. Next base: position 27,411,228 of record NC_087362.1, read on the forward strand.
GCTTAGCTTGGCTGGGCTGGTCTAGTCTGTGCTGGGCTGAGCTGGGGCTGGGCTACTCTGAGCTATGCTGAGCTGGGCTGAGCTGAGCTGAGCTGAGGTGAACCATGCTGGGCTGAGTTAGGCTTACCCAGGCTGGGCTGAGCTGGACCAGCTGCACTGAACTGGGGTGAACTGAGCTTGGCTAAATTGGACTAAACTGAGCTAGGCTGGATGAAGCGTGGCTAGCTATGCTGAGCTGGGCTGAGCTGGGCTGTCCGGGGCTAAACCAAGTTGGACTGAGCTGAGCTGGACTGAGCTGAGCTAGGGTGAGCTGAGCTAGGCTGAGCTGAGCTGAGCTAACATGAGCTAGGCTAAGCTTGACTGAGGTGGGCTGAGCTGGGCCGAGCTGAGCTGAGCTAGCTGGGCTGAGTTGGGCTGAGCTGAGGTGGGCTAAGCTGGGCTATATTGGGCTGAGCTAAGCTGGGCTCTATTGGGCTGAGCTAAGCTGGACTGAGCAGGGCTGAACCAAGCTGGGCTGATTTAGGCTGAATCAGGTTGTGCTGAACCAAGGTGGGCTAAGCTAGACCAGGTTGAGCCAGGGTAGTTGCACTGAGCTGGCCTGAGTTGGGCTGATCTGGGCTAAACTAAGCTGTGTTGAGTTAGCTGGACTGAGCTTAGCTGAGCTAGGCTGAGCTGGATTAGGTTCAGCTAGACTAAGATAGGTTGAGCTGGGCTAGTTGAGTTGGCCTGGGCTAAACTGAGCTTTGTTGTGTTGGGCTGAACTATGCTGAACTGAGCTAGGCTGGACAAAGTTGGGTGAGATGGGATGAGATGGGTTGAGATTGGCTGAACTGATCTGGGCTAGCTGGGCTGGACTAGGCTGAGCTAGACTGGGCTGAGTTGAGCTGCACTGATCTGAGCTGGGCTGGGCAAAACTGGGCTAGCTGGGCTAAGATTGGCTGAACAGAGCTGGGTTGAGCTGGGCTTGTCTGGACCAAGCTGGGCTGAGCTGGGCTAGTTGGACTGAGCTGGAATGAGCTAGGATGAGCTGAGCAGGGATAGATGAAACTGGACTGAGCTGGGCTAAACCAAACTAGTCTGAGCTGGGCTAGTTGGACTGAGCTGGGCTGAGCTGGACTGGGCTAAGCTGGGCTGGTCTAAGCTGAGCTGGGCTAAACTGGGCTGAGTTGGGCTGTGCTTGGCAGGTTGAGCCGGGATAACTCGGTTGTGCTGAGCTGAGCTTGGCTGGGCTGGGCTAAGCTAGGCTGAGGCAATTGAGCTGCTTGAGGATTGCATTGAACTAGGCTGGGTCAAGTGGGTCCAGTGTGCACTGAGTTGGCTGTGTTGGACTGTTCTGGAGGGCACTGTGCTATGCTAACCTTGGGTGACATGGTGTGGCTCAGGGGACAGGCTGTGAAACATCAGGTCTAGTCTACAGCACTCCCACACACCCTCTATCTGGACTCCATGCACACTGGGCTGAAATCCTATGGTCAGAGCTGGGCACCCAGCATTGCCGCTAGATGTCTCAGAGGGGAGGCCAAGAGGCCTGGCCAGAACCCGAGTTCTGAGCCATCCCCAGGGGAGGGGTTGCTTTCTTCCCCAGGCTTGGCTCCGGGGAGATGCACCCAGCCGGAGATCAGCAGTAATAATGGTGGAAGTGAGATCGGTGCTGGCGGGAAGGACCAGATCTGTCTGCTCCAACAAGAAGCCCCTCTTCCGCCTTCTGAAATTTCTGAGCAAGGTTTCTGCAGTGAGGGAGGGAGAACTTCCCCAGGGCTGGACAAGTATGGGCCAGACTTTTGGCTATGTCCTGCCAGGACTTGGAAACACAGAGGTGGGCTCAGAGGATGGAGAAGGGGATTGGCAAGGCCCTAGGGAAAACTGCTCAGCTCTGCCCTGACACAATGACCGCTTGTGTGAAAAAACAACTCCTCACCTCTTCCATCTCTTTTTGTCCACTCTTGGGTCCTCAGAGAGCTCATCTTCTCCAACTCTCTTCCCTCTCGTCTCCTGTGAGAGCTCTGACGAGAGCCAAGTGGCCTTGGGCTGCCTCGCGCATGGCTTTCTGCCTGACTCCATCAAATTTTCCTGGGACTATAAGAACAACAGCGCCATCGACATCAGGAAATACAAGACATTCCCATCTGTCCTTCAGGAGGGCAAGTATTTGGCCAGCTCTCAGGTACTCTTACCCTCTGTGGACGTCCTCCAGGACCCTGAAGACTACCTGATGTGCAAAGTCCAGCACCCCAAAGAGAACAAGAACCTGAAAGTGCCCCTTCCAGGTGAGAGCAAGTGGGCCCCCACCTCTCTGTGCATGGAGTTGGCCACGGGGGTAGGGGCAAGGCTGCCCTGTCCTAATGTCCCCTGACTTCTGTATTGCCCCACCACAGGGCCCAAAGACCCGATATCCCCGAATGTGACTGTGTACATCCCACCACGAGATTCCTTCTCTGGTCAGCCCCGCACCTCCAAGCTCTCCTGCTGGGCCACAGGCTTCAGCCCCAAGCAGATCTCACTGGTTTGGCTGCGCGACGGGAAGCCAGTGCTGTCAGGCTTCACCACAGGAGAAGCTGAGCCGGAGCCTAAGCCCAGTGAGCCTAGGTTACAAACCTTCCAGATCAACAGCATGCTGACCATCAGTGAGAGCGACTGGCTCAACCAGATCGTGTTTACCTGCGTCGCGAGGCACCAGGGGGAGGAAGTCATGAAGAATGTATCTTCTGTGTGCGGGCCTAGTGAGTGCACAAGCTCCCGGGGCGGGGGGGGGGTCTGGTCCCAACCACAACTCTTGCCTCTCCTGGGCCAAGCAGGGACCCCCAAAATGCACACACATGCACACATACAGACATGCACCACACACACACAACGCACAGACATACACACACCACACATACATACATACACACACACACTGACACAGCCATCTGCTCCTTGAGGCAGCCAAGGGCCATCCCTCCTTGTCAGCGGGGAGGGAGCTCTTGCCGGGGGGGGGGTGCCCCGTGTCCCCCCTCCCACAAGACTCCTGAAGCAAAGTCCACCACTTTGCTCTGGGGAAACCACACCTCCCCAACTTTCTCTCCTACTGAACACTGACCCTACCTCTCTCTTGAAACTAGGCCAATCGCCAAGCATCAATATCTTCACCACACCCCCCTCCTTTGCTGGCATCTTCCTCACTAAATCGGCCAAGCTATCCTGCCTGGTCACAGGCCTGGCCACCTATGAGAGTCTGAACATCTCCTGGACCCGCGAGAATGGCGAGGCTCTGAAGACCGATCTCTTGTACTCCGAGAGCTTCCCCAATGCCACCTTCAGTGTCACAGGCAAGGCCACCGTCTGCCTGGAGGACTGGGAGTCAGGGGAAAAGTTCATGTGCATTGTCACCCACACTGACCTCCCTTCACCGCTGAAACAGACCATGTCCAAACCCAAAGGTGAGGCCCCTTTCCTGGTGGGCCGGGGATGACTGGGGTGGGACAACCTGTCCAGCCACTTTGGGTCTCCATTCCCCCACCATGCTCACTGCCATCTCTCTGCCCTCATAAGTGGTCAAGCAACAGCCAGCCGTCTACCTGATGCCACCCACCCGGGAGCAGCTGAGCCTACGTGAGTCAGCCTCCATCACCTGCCTGGTAAAGGCCTTCTCGCCCCCTGACGTGTTTGTGCAGTGGCTGCAGAAGGGACAGCCTGTGGCCTCCGACAGTTACGTCACCAGCAACCCAATGCCCGAGCCCCAGACCAAGGACTTGTACTTCGCCTACAGCATCCTGAATGTGTCTGAGGAGGAATGGAGCGCTGGAGACACATTCACCTGTGTCGTGGGCCACGAGGCCCTGCCCCACCTGGTAACCGAGAGGACCGTGGACAAGTCCACTGGTAAACCCTCCCTGTACAACGTGTCCCTGGTGATGTCTGACACGGCCAATACCTGCTTCTGATGGCTGGGCCCCCGCAACCCGACTCTGCCCCATGTGGTGACCAGCCTCTGTGTGTGTGTGCATGTGTGCATTTGAACTAACCATGTCTGTGGGTGAGAAGTTGTACATTATAAAAACTAGAAATAAAAATATCAGTTCACAAGACACTGGTCCTAAGTGAGCGCTGTTCACCTGCCTGTGCTGTACTCACCCTGCCTTCACCTGCAGATCACCCACCTGCCTCCCACCCACTGCCCAGCTGCCCTTTGGACAGCCTCGCCTCCTTGCTGAATGCTCACCCCCATAGAGTTCCAGCTTCCTGCTCCTCTAGTGCTTTCAAGAAAGTTGGTTGGAGCATGGTCACACAGGCAACGTGCACATGAACAGACATACAGATGCACACAGACACATGGACATAAGGACACACACATATGCACATGGACACAGAGACACACATGGACACCCACAGTCACATGGACACAGATACACAGGCACACACGTGTGGGTACACACATGTGAACATACAGACATATGGATGTATGGACATACAAACACACATGGACATAGACACACCTACATGGACAAACATAGACACATGCAGACACATGGACATATGGCCACACAGACATGGACACACAGGCACACACACGAGCACACAGGTATATGGACACATGGGCATATAAACACATGCATGCACACACAGAGACACATGCACGTGGTCACTGATACACAGACACACATGGACATGGTCACACACACAGACACACATGGACATATAGTCACACAGACATGGATACACAGACATCCACACATACCCACGCAGACATGGATAAATATGGACATATGGATAAGCACATGTACATGAACATGGACACAGACACACATGCACGCAGACACCTTGCACCTTGCACCTTGCCCACAGCTAGCTTGTCCTGCCTCAGCTTGGAGGAGTGAAGGGCTGGCCTGGCCCAGACTCTGACCAGGGCCACAGGCCCCAGCCCAGGACATAGATCTCAGAGGCCCATGGTGGGTGTGACCCCATCCAGGCACAGCCAGCCTCAGCTACTTAGGGTAGCCCTGGCCTGTGCTGAGGGGAGAGAAGGGGTGGCCCTGTACAGAGCTGGCCCTTCCAGCCCAGGATCTCAATAAGACAGTCCACCCCAGGATTTATCTCTGCGTAGAACTAGGAGTCTATGCCCACATCCTAAGAGCAGGCAGCCAGGACCTTGGGCCTGAAGGCAGGGACCCTGGAGGTATCCTTCACCTCTGTCAGTAGAAAGCTTCAGGGGGACCAGTGGGTGTGGGATCAGCTTCCTGCAGATGCCCGCAGCCACCCCCAGCAGGCATGTGGGAGATAGCGAGTGGGGTGGGTACAGACCTAGTGAGGTCTTGGCACCCCCTAAAGGCACTGTCAGTCCTTGGGACCACGCCAGATGCTCCTAGCACCTGGCCCTTCAGAGGCCTGAGCCAGAGATGCCCTACAGGGCTGTTCAGCACTGTCCTGGGCTTGTCCATTCCCATCACTCTCCTGGGCCTCAGGTTGTCTGTCTGTCTTTCTGCCCCCTTGGCCCTAGGCAGGGCATAACTAGCCAGGATGTCCCCCAACTGAGAGTGAGAGACAGGGAGCAAGACACTGTACAGATGTGAGGACATAGAGGAGACAAGAGGGGTCCCAGAGGCCACTTCTCAGGCCTTGTCATCCAGCTTCCTGGGTACACCACCCTGACTCTCCCACCCACAGTGGCCAAGTACAGTGATCTCCAACCCTGTAAAGGAGGTCCCATCTTCCTAACTGTGCCCCCCAGGGAGGCTCAGGACACATTAGGAGAACCTCCACTAGGGCCCAGCCCATGGTTTGCCACCTGCAGCCCCCAAGTGCCATATGCATCAGCCTCTGACCCCTCAGACCCCTGGGGCAGGGTGTGGGTGTCACTAGCCCACTCAAAGTGCCCTTGCTTCCCCTCCTCTCCACCTTGAGCCAGCATATGCTCACCAGTGTCAAGGTGTCCCCAGGTCATGCCTGGCCAGAGGCTCTTCCAGAAAGATTAGGAGGTTCTAGTCCCAAAAGGCAGGCAGGGCAGATGGAATAGAAGCCTGTGGGAGACTGCGCCCCAGCCATGCTCAGGCCCCTCTGCTGACACTCACCTCTCTCTGGCCAGTGCTCTGTCTGCATCAACTCGCTGCTGCCCTCTGGCTTCTGCTGTCCTTGCCCCCCACCAGGGATGCAACCCTGGGACCGGTGTGGTCTCAGGCTTTGGCTGTGCTCGTGCCCTGTCACTGACCCCATCTTTGGTACCACACCAAGCTGACCTTTCCCTGTGTCCTGTCACCCTTGCAGAGGGAGAAGTGAACGCTGAGGAAGAGGGCTTCGAGAACCTATGGGCCATGGCCTCCACCTTCATTGTCCTCTTCCTCCTGAGCCTCTTCTACAGCACCACAGTCACCCTGTTCAAGGTAGCCCAGTCAGGGGCGAGTGGGGCAGGGGTCCCTGTAGGGTTATGCAGCCTGGTTCACAAGAGGAGCTGAGGGAGAGAGGGTGGGAGAAACCCCCTGGTTGTACACCCTATCAGAGGCTTTGAGAGCTGGGGCCACTGTATCCTTAAGACCCCTGAGGGTCATCTGTCACCTGGTGTGTGGGGGGAAGATGCAGCTCTATGAGCTATAGAGCACAATGTCTATCTGCTCACTTCTGGGTGGGAGGATGGACCTAGAGGGGACCCTGAGGGGGCCTGGGATCACCCAGGACCATGCCAGCATCAGGTGGACCATTGGTCTTGGGGACCTGCCTCCTGCAACCTGCCAGGTTCACTGCTGCCTACCGTTATTCCAGCAATGGGAGAGTAACTCATGCTGTCCTTGTCATCTTCAGGTGAAGTGATACATCAGTGGAAAGATGTCTGAGACCTGAGACTGGACCAGAGGGAGTGCTGCCTTTGAGCCTTGGGCCCCACCAGCCTACATTCCCTGGTCATTTGTACAGCACCCTCTATATCCCCCTTGGCTTTGAGCTCTGAGAAACAGGCTTCTTTCTAGACATGCTTGAGGATCCCCGGAGCTGTGGACTCTGTCCCAAGCACTGCTTTGTAGTGTAAGCTCTTGTGGCCGTCAAATAAATGTGTATATATTATCCTTAAACTGCCTTCTTGTGAGGTGTTTTCATTTAACCACATGACTTTCTTTTTGCAAAGGTGGCTTGGGGAGGAGGTATGTCTCAGCACAGCCCTTGGTGGCAGGGTGCCTAAGACAGGGGTCACGTACATGGTAGCCCGGGGTGGGGGTTATCTCGGGGCTTCTTGAGGCTGATGGAAGAAAACTGGCCAGTGTTCAAAACAAGATTGGAACTAAGGGGCTGAGCTTGGGCCTTTGTGGGACCTTTATTTGGGACCCTCTTCACAACTTCCTGATCACTGAGTGGTCACTTCCTGCATGGTCCCCACTGCATGGTCACTCACCATAATGTCTTCACTGTGTGATCCTCTCTGTGTGATCACTAGTTAAGTGGTTCTCACTGTGTATCCCTCGCCACACGTCACTCACTGTGTGGCCCCCATTGCATGTCACTCACTGTGTGGTCCTCACCTGTGTCACTGATCACATGATCCTCCCTGTGTAGTCACTTGCCACATAATCTTCACTCTGTGGTCTTTACCTCATAGAAACTCTGTGTGGTCCTCACTGTGTGGGTCTCACTGTGTGGTCACTCTCTGCCTGGTCTTCACTGCATGTCATTCACCACGTGACCTCATTGTGCAGTCACTCACCACATGGTCTTCACTGTGTGGTCCTTGTCACACGTCACTCATCACGTGGTCCTCCCTATGTGATCTTCAAAGTGTGTCACTTGCCATGTAGTCCTCACAGTGTGATCACTCACCACATGGTTCTCACTGTGTGGTCCTCACTGTGCGTCACTTACTGCATGGTCCTCACTGTATGGTCTCTTGCCTTGTATCACTTGCCATGTGGTTCTCACTGTGTGGTCCTCAATGAGTCATTTGCTGCATGGTCACTTACCATGTGGTGCCTCACCACATGGTCCTCACTGTGTGTCCTTACTGTCCCCATTCTTGGCCAGCCTTCATAGCACAAGGTGTGTGTCCATGCAGGACAATGGGTAAGGGGGTTCAGGGGCCCAGGCAGGGCACTCTATTGGATGGAGACTCCATCCCACTCTGCAGTGAACACTGACACAAGTGTAGAAATAGGAGTGGAAGTTTTAGGGTGAACGGGTTAGGACACACACGATGGGGAAAGCCTTCTTCACACTGAATAAATGGAAGTTTGACACAACCAAGGAGGAACGGGGGACATGAGGCTCACAAGGAGGCAGGCATGGTGAACTTGGGACCCTCCTCTGGCCATAGTGTGGACTGCAGGGCTGCTAAGAAGCCCACAAGCCATGAGAATGGCCGAGCCAGCCATGGTCACTGTGAGGAGAGGACTGAGACAGGGCAGAGCCCAAGGATTCCAGAAGGTACAAGAGGGGGTATCTGGAGAGGATCCTTAGTGAGGGAAGGTCTCAGGAGCCGGGCTGGGTCTAAAGCAGCCAGTCTCAGGGGAGGAGGACAGCCAGGGCTCCAAGGGTCAGCCGTCTCAGGGACATCTGGGTGCTACATGAGGACCAGACAAGTTTGCCACTGCCAGGCCCCACACCACAAAGAGCTCACCCTGGCAGTGAAGGACAAAGGCACAGACCCCTGGGACACACATGAAGCCTGGACAATACCAGCCAACCTCATGTCTCTCAGGTGCCACCACACACAGGGTGGTGTGGGGGCGGCCCAGAAGCGACGTTCCCAGGATCTCAGGGAAGAGTGAAATGCACGAGACAGGTGGTGACATGGGCAGGGGATCAGCCCTTTTGTTTGGTATTGGCCCCTGAGCAGGCCTAGGACATCACAGCTGGTGGTCCTGCTGTATAAACCCCCAAAATTGTGTGAAGGTGGGGCAAAGTTCAAGGTTTTGGGTGAGGAGGGGTGAATTCTGCCTAAGGGGACTGGTAGAGGGGGGTCAGGTCACCTCCAGGCTGATCATGGGGCTCTGAGTCCATCACTCAGCGTGGTAAGTGGATTGTATGGTGGGGACAAGTGGGATGGGGGAGGACTGAAATGGGCAGGGACTTCTGGGATCCAGGGTGGAGCACAGGCTCAGCCACGGCTGCTCTCCTAGGGAGGAGGACAAGGCCATTCTGGGGTCTCCACTCCTACAGGCAAGCCTGTGGGGGCCAGACCAGAGGACTCCAGGGCCAGCCTCTGAGACTGCCTCTGGGAATGGTGCCCAGCACCAAGAGGGCTCCCTGACCAACAGTGTCTCCCCTGCCCTCCAGGGACCCAGGGTCCAGTGGGTGGTCTGGAGCAGAGAAGGGGGTGGCAGGGAGAGCAGTTTGAGGCCCTTGGGTTCCCCAGCCCCCTGGGCTCTCACCCGCAGTGCCTCTAGCCTCAAACCTCATCTGTGTCCTCTAGGGTCCACCAAAACGCCAGCTGTGTACCCCTCCTTGCCAGGGTGTGGCTTAGTTATCTAGTGCTACTATAACAGAAATACCACTAGCAGATGGCTTTAACAAAGAAAAGTTTATTCTCTCACAGTCTAGTAGGCTAGAAGTCCAAATTCAGAGTGCCAACTCCAGGGGAAGGCTTTCTCTCTCCCTCAGCTCTGGAGGAAGGTCCTTGTCATCAATCTTTGCCTGGTATAGGAGCTTCCCAGTGCAGGGACCCCAGGTCCAAAGAATGTGCTATTCTCCTGGCTCTTTTTTCTTGGTGGTACAAGGTCCCCATGTCTCTCTGCTTGCTCTTCTCTTTTATATCCAAAAGATATTGCTTAAGATGCAATCTAATCTTGTAGATTTAGTCCTGCCTCATTAATGTAACTGTCATTAATCCCATCTCGTTAACATCACTGATAGGATTTACAACACTTAGGAAAATCACTTCAGATTACAAAATGGTGGGCAATCACATAACACTGGCAATCACGGCCTAGTCAAATTGATACCAATATTTTGGGGGGCACAATTCAATCCATGGCAGGATGCCAGGCCCCCAAGGAAGACGATACCATGGCTCTGCTCTGTTCGTTCCCTGCCTACTATTCGGAGCCTGTTCAGGCCATCTAGATCCCAGAGGCCAAGGGTGTCATGACCTTGACCTTCTTGTCTGTGCCGAGCAGCCAGCTCTCCTTCTTGGTTACTCAGTAGGAGCGAGGACCATACATCTGCCATGTTCACCACAAGCCCAGCAGTGACAGCACTGGCAAGACTTTCTACTGGCCAGGCAGGTATCAGTGAGGGTAGGGGATAGCCTGGAGGGCCATGGCAAAGGTTTCCACCAATTGTACCAGGCTCACAGTACCCCCCACATATCTCCCTCTGCCAGCCCTCTGTCACCCCCTCCCCATCTTATCCCATTTCACCACATCTCACCCCATTTTATCCTCCCCATGCCCCCATTTATGCCCCATCTCAGCCCTAGCCCCCCACCTCCATCTTGACCCCTCTCTGTCTCCCTTGTTTTGTCCCCCTTCACCCCCATGTCCCCTCTCTCAACTTTTATCCACATCAGACCATTTTCCGCATTGACCTTTTCCTCACATATGAGGAGGCAGCAACTCAGAAAGGCACAGCTCAGAGGGAGACTTCCCTGTACCTGAGCCCCCATCCTGCCACCACCCCCAGCTTGCCACTCCCTCCTGTCAGCTTTCCACCCTATCCCCATTCTGGCCCTGGCCAATACTCATCTCATTCTACTCCACTCTCTGATCCTCTCCTGACATGCTGCTTCTCTGACTTCAGGGAAAGCTCAGGATTCACCAGAGTACCCTGTGTGCCATCCTAATCAGAGGACTCCAGGGCCCCCCCAACACCTACCACGCCAAGACCCTGCACCACTAAGACCACAACCAACAAAGCCCTCACCACCACCCACCAAGAACCCAGGTGAAGACCTCTAGTCTCAGCATCCCCCACCCACCTGCCAGCTGGTCCCTTAGGCTGTCTCCCCCGGCAGTCCTCCATGACTTCAGGGGTGAGCTTTCAAGTCATAGCCTGGCTAAAAAGGGGGAGCTGACCTAACATCTACCAAGCACCACAGATGTCACATCATGCCCTACCAAAGCCATCTGCTGTGCCTGAGTACCCTGCCCAACTCCACTGCAGGGAGCATGGAGTAACAGGGCACACAGACAGCTCCAGGACTTGCTCAACGGGTTATCAGGAACTTCAGCTGATGGGCCTGCCTCTGGGCTGAGAGACTAGTGCTGGGCACTGATCGTGTTGCAAAGTGACTGGGAGTGTAAGAGCAAGCTCTGTGACCCTCACAGAGATGTACCAAAAACCAAAGCCAGTGCCGTCGAGTCGATTCCGACTCATAGAAACCCTATAAGACAGAGTAGAACTGCCCGATAGAGATTTCAAGGAGCACCTGGAGGATTTGAACTGCCGACCTCTTGGTTAGCAGCCATAGCACTTAACCACAGAGACACAGGGTGTTATTAAAGGGCCCAGGAGCCCTCAGCACTGGCAAGAGAGCTAGAATAACCCTGAAAACCCAGACATCTCCACAGGCACCCTCCACGTGCCTGATTGCCTTCTCTCCTCCAGCAGGCTGCTGTGTTTGGAGAAGTAGAAGACTTTTGACCCAGATTGGCCTAGCCTGAGGTACACCTATGTTGGGTGGAGTCTGTAGTCAGGGTAGAGAATTGTGTGAGTGAAGGGTGGTGGAAGTGCTCTGGGCAGACAGAAAAAGAAGCAACACCCTTGCTGCCATGGATTGAATTGTGTCCCCAAAAAGGTATGTTGAAGTCCTAACCCTGTACCTGTAAATGTGACCTTGTTTGGAAATGGGGTCTTTGAACATGTTGTCAGTTAAGTTAATGAGTAAAAACAAAAAACCAGACCTGTTGCTCTTGAATTGATTGACTCATGGCAGCCCCATGTATTACAGAGTAAAACTGTTCTGTTAGGTTTTCTTGGCTGTGGTCTTTACAGAAGCAGATAGCTAGGCCTTTCTCCCACAGCTTCTGGGTGCGTTCAAACCTCCAACCTTTAGGTTCATAGTTGAGTGCAAACCATTGCCACCATTCAGGGACCTCATACAGGAGTAGGGTGTGTCCTGATCTGTCTGAGTCACATCTAATAAAAGAAGAGAAGAGACACGGGGAGATACAGAGGAAGAACAGACATGTAAAGATGCATCCGCAAGCCAAGGAATGATTACAGCTTCCAGAAGCCAGAAAGACAAAAAAGAGTCTCCTCCTAGAGACTTCAGAAGGAGCATAGCCCTACTGATACCCTGAGTTCTGACTTCTGGCTGCCATGACTGTGAGACAATAAATTTCTGTTGTTTTAAACCCCTCACTTTGTGGCACGCTGTTATCCCAGCCACAGGAAGCTCACACACACTCATCTACCTTCTGGGGTGTTTGTGATATTGGGGCAGAACACCATGAGGTAGGTCACTGAAAGTAGCAGGTATTCCATGGCAGCCCCTGGTGGGATGGTGGATTGTAGCACCCTCACCTCATTCCAAGCCAGAGTCCACTCTCACTGGGCATGTCCAGAAATGCACTGTTCCCAATCTCCAAACACAACATGCCCGGACTCGGCTATGCTGAGTCCTGGGGGCTCTGAGGGAGAATCTGCTCCTTGCTGCTCTTCTAGCTTCTGGTGTTTCTCAGCATGTGCTGACATCCCTCCATTCACTGCCTCAGTTGTCACATGGCCATTCTCCCTCTGTGTCTCTTATAAGGACATCAGTCATGTTAGATTAGGACACATCCTGTTCCAATAAGACTTCAGGGTAACTGATAATAACTGCAAAGACCCTGTTTCCAAACAAGGTCACATTCACAGGTAAGTGGATTAGGACTTCAACATGTTTGGGGGAGACCCAAATCAACGGGTAATATCCCCATACCCCTCTTTCTACAGTGCCTCACACTGGGCGCACCCAGTCAGGAGCCAAGAAGCTGGTCAGCTCAGTGAGTGCTGATATCAAAGATCAATCCTTCGAGGCACAGATATGGGAGAAGGATGGAAAGTGAATTGGAGGCAGCTGAGAACATCTGGCTGCAAGTGAGCCTCCATCCTGGAGGAGGGGAGGCCCTGGGAAACACAACCCTCCTGGATTTCAGCAAAGCCAGAGACAAAGCCCCTCAGTGGGCTGGGGGAGGGGCAGCAGCAGGGCTGCCCAGTAATAAGGGAGGAAGTGCAATCCAGCTGCACCTCTGCCAGCATGTGACCATGATGGCATCTGCTCATCAAGCCCATGACCCCCTGGGCAGGATCACCCCCATTGGACATAGGGCGAGCAAACAGCACTAGGCTTGATCTGTGTCGGGGACAGAAGTTTGATGCTCTCTGGAGGAGGCCTGTGATGCCTGCTGGAGGGAGGGTGGAGTCCAGGGGTGCTCTAGGCAGCCTTGTGTGCCGCTGTCACTCCTCTTGAGGTATCAACTTGTACAGTGCCCAGCAACACCCCTTCTACCTCCTGCATCCACCCATGTATGGCTCAAGGTCCAGAAACAAGGTGCCTTCACCCCACTCCCACTCCGTGGCAGGTGATGAGTTAGACCACGGAGGAGTCCAGGGAGATGGGGGGGGTGGAGTCTTGCAGCACAGCAATGGCCTTGGAGTAGTAGCCACCACCTGGTCCTGCCTGGGTCATGGACATTGGAGGTACTCCTGGTCCTCTTCTTCCAAGTGGGGCTGAGAAGAGGGAGCCTCCTTGCAGGCCTGGCACCTAGGGATGCCTTGGGCCACCTGTGTTTGATCAGATATCTCCCTCCACCACCCTTTTTGTCCCTCAGCACCCAGGCCCAGGGCACCCAGCAGCCTCTCCATCTGCCTCCTGACCTCACCACCCTGCATACCTCTCCTGACTGCTTGCCTGGTGGCTCCTGTGTGATGTGACCAGCTTCTCATTCCCAGAGGTCATCCTCACAGAGTAGGTAGACTGTGTGAGGTTTATCACCTCGCAGCCTGTGCTGCAAGCTGGAACTCCATGTTCCAGACCTGGAGCATCTTGCATGTTCCCACCACCCAGAGACCTCAGGTGACCATCTACACTTGTGTGGTGAAGCCCAACGCCTTCCAGAAGCAGCTTGATGCCAGCCAGAGCCTGAGCTCTGATAGTGAGTGGACCAGGAGAGCCAGGAAAGCACAGGGATGCAGGTAGAGGAGGAGGCAGTAGAGGAGAGGAGCCACCATGGAGGAGATGGATGGGGAGGGCACCACTCCCTGCCCAGTGGGAGGTTGGTCCTATAGCTGAGGCCCTGCACTGGAGACCTCCAGAGAATATAGCCTGACCCTACCATGCCTCGAACAGACTTGGGCTCAGCAGTGGTGAGCATCCTGGTGGGCAGCGGAAGCCAGAGGCCAGGATGGGGTCAGTCTAGCTCTGCTTCAGCCTGCAGGGGACACCCAGAGCAGCTGCTCCCCAGTACCCCGAGCCACCTGTCTTTTCTTGTACCTCCTCTCAGAAGGGCCTCACCTTGACAGTCTACCCCCCAGAGCCCAGTTTCAGGCTCCCCCCTTGAGGCAGGACCCAGTGTCCACAGTCCCTGTTCTCATGGCACCACCCTGCCTCTTCTGCCCCCCTCCTTTTTTTTTTTGCCCCAGCATCTGCATTCACCTCATGTCAGAGAACACAGAGGCCTGAAACCCACATCTGGGGAGAGTTCACACACAGGATTTGAGGTGTTGGTGGTGCCACAGAGCCTAGCATGAAGTGGTCTCACCAGGGAAAATGGAAAGGAACTTTTTGGCCCTGAAATTAATGGGCTCAGAGACTTTCCTTCTCACACTGAACAATGCATGCATATCTACACGTGTATGTACACAAGTATATGAGCACATGCACACTCACATGCAGGTACACACACCATGAACACACATGTATACACACCCATGCCCTCACATCCATATTCATACATGCTCATAGTCACACATAAGTACATATTCACATGCACACATAAAAACATATACATGCACACACATACGTACACAAGCATATGCACTGCACACACATGTGCACAGATGCACACCTATTCATTTCCACAAACTTACATCTGGATTCATTGTACACAGAAATGCACACATGTATATGTGCATGCCAACACACGTGGACTCACACATGCACCATCACACACACCACATACCTGCACACATGCACACATACAGACACAAATGCTCAGGTGCTCATACACACTCACACACACATAGACACACGATTAAGGATACCACTAATGGGTGAATGTGAGGAGAACACATATGGAGCACCTTCTGTGTGCATCTACTTCTACTCCTTACTATCTTTGTGACCTTGGGCAATACACCGAAACTTCCTGAGTCTCTGTTTCATCCACCTAAATGGGAGTGATAAAAGCAAATTTCATGGAGTGGGGTGAGGATTAAATAGAATAATACATGAGTAGGGCTCAAGAGGAAACCCTGGTGGCATGGTGGTTAAGGGCTATGGCTGCTAACCAAAGGGTCGGCAGTTTGAATCCACCAGGCACTCCTTGGAAACTCTATGGGGCAGTTCTACTCTGTCCTATAGAGTCACTATGAGTCCTAATCGACTCGACGGCACTGGGTTTGGTTTGCTTTGGTTTTTAGGGCTCAAGAAGACCCTGGTGTTGCACCTAATAATGATCATTCCTGATGCATATCATCCAGGGTTACCTGGCAGCAGATGAAAAGCCTGAATTTGACCTTTGACCCGTGACCAGTTGGAGGCAGTGTGCTCTCACTCCATCAGATGAGAAAACAATAACAGGATTGGCGAAGTTAGGAGACACCTACTATTATGTCTATGGCAGGCAGGTTTTTTTAGATAGGTACCACCACTCCTTGGCTAGAGGCAGGGCAGAGTAGGGTGAGTCACTGGGTCAGACACTGATCACCTCACTGATCTGACCACAGTGGTTGACAACAACACCATGTTCTCTTTACTTCCCCATTGGCTCCCAGAAAACCCACTGGTTTCCTTATTCTCACTAATTGCCCCTCAAGCTCTGTGTATACTCCCCCTCTTGGTGAGCTCATCCAGCCTCATGGCTTCCAAGATCATCTTCATCATTTTGATTCATACTTCTCCCTTTAAATGTGGACTTTTATTCAATGTGTTGGCATTGGAGGTCAGCTAGACATCTTGTATTTGTTAAAATTAAATAACTCCCCAGAAGCCTGGACAATGCTCCAAGACTTCTGGGCATCTTAATATTAAGTATGCCCTGCAAACCACTGTCATTAAACAAGAATGCTCTGTCTTATTTTCCTATAGACTTTGTTCACTTTGAAATAACTGAAGGTAGATGTTGAGTTTGAAAGTTTCTTTTTCCCAAGACCTATACCCTAAGATCTTGTGTATTCCATGTGACTTATTTTTCTGTTCTACTGTATAGCTTTCAAAGAACTAGCTATACATTCTTTCTTTTACCGTGAGATTATAAATGACATATAAACAAATGAAAAAGCTTTGTAATAGCCACAGCAATTTCTCTAGAGCTGACTGTCCATATGCAAATCTCTTTCTCTCTCAATAAATAGTTGACCTTTATAATTGCCTAATTTAATTGCCTGTTTTTTTTTTTTTTAACATATTCAAAGCACCCAAAACTGAATGCCTAACTGTAGTAGGCTTAGGCTGAATAATGGCCTTCGAAGATGTCCACACTCTATTCCCCTGGAACATGTGAATATATGACCTTACGAGGCAAAAGGGACTTTGCGAATGTGATTGTTAAGGCTCTTGCAATGAGGAGATTATCAAAGATTATCTGGGTGGTCCCTAAATGCCATTATAAGTGTCTTCATAAGAGGGAGACAGGGGAGATATAACTACAGAAGAAGAGAAGGCCATGGGATGATAGAAACGGAGGAAGGCACAGCCTCAGAGAGAATATGCTGTGCTGGTGGCCTTAAAGATGGAGAAAGTGGCCAGGAGTCAAGAAGTACAGCTCCAGATACTGGAAAAAACAAGGAAATGGGCACTCCCCTAGAGCCTTCAGAGGGAGTGAAGCCCTGCTGATGCCTTCATCTTGTCCCAGTGAAACTGAGTTTAGACTTCTGGGCCCCAGAACTTCAAGAGCATACATTTGTGCTATTTTAATCTCCAAGTTTGTGATAATTTGATACTGCAGCAATAGGAAACTCATATGCTGACTGTCCCTCCAAAATGAGCTCCTCCTACCTTCCTTGTCTCAGCCAATGATGCCTCTGTCCTTCCAGGGGCTTGGACCAAAAACTCTGAGTCATCCTTGATTCCTTTCTTTCTGTACAGTCCACACCAACCTATCAGCAAATCCTGTTGGCTCTACCCTCGAAATATATCCAGAAAGCCACCATTCCTCCATCCTTCCACTCTCTCCATCTGGATGTCCCATCATTCATTCTAATGATCTCCTTGCTCACACTGCATCCTCTGCAGTCTATGTCATCAGAACAACAAGAATGATCAAGTTATAGCATCTCAGATCAGGTCTTCAGTCTTCTCACAATCCCTCAAGGGCTTCTTATTTCCTTTTGAAGTCAGATCCTCACAGTGGCCCCCATGAGTATACACGACCCAGCCCTGGTCCCCTCACTGAGCCCCTGTTCTTCCACACCCCACCCAGCTCATTCTGATTCAGCCACTGGTCTTCCTTGAGCACATGGGCACCCCTGTAGTAGGCTGAATAATGGCCCTCAAACATGTCCACACCCTATTCCCTGGAACCTGTGAATATGTGACCTTACAAGGCAAAAAGGACTTTGCGAATGTGATTGTTAAGGCTCTTAAGATGAGGAGATTATCATAGATTTTCTGGGTGGCCCCTAAACGCCATTACAAGTGTCTTCATAAGAAGAAGACATGGGAGATTTAACTACAGAAGAAGATAAGGCCATGGGATGATACAACCAGAGGGGGGCCTGGTGGTTCCCTCACAGGTGATCTCTCCCCACATACTCACATGGCCTACCCTCACCTCCTTCACATTCTTGTTGAAGCCTTCCCCAAGGACCCTGTTAAAATTATAGCCCCACACTTGTCCCTTCCACTCCTCACCTTGCTTAACTTTTCTTCTTTGCAGCTTTCTGGCATACTGTACAGTTCAGTTATTTCTTATGTTTGTGGGTTCTTGCTTTTCTCCTTGTCATTGATTGAATTGTATTCAAATAGAATTACAAATACAAATACATTGCAATTCAAAAATATCTATTGCAGTCCTAGCCCTTGTACCTATAGATGTGATCCTGTTTGTAAACAGGAGGTTTTCTTTTTTATAACAGTGGGGTCATGCCAGAATAGGCTGGGTCCTAGGCTTAATCCCTTTTGAGTTATAAAAAAAAAAAGCAGAGTAGACACAGAGACACACACTGGGAGAAAATGCCATATGAAGACAGACTGCATGAAATATGCATCTACAATCCCAGGAACACCAAAATTGCCAGAAGCTACTAAAATCTGAAATAAACAAAGCAGGACCTCCCCCCTCAAAAGAAGACTTCAGATTTCTAGCCTCTTGAGCTATGTTAAAATAAATTTCTGTTCTTTAAAGCCACCCGCTTTGTCACACCTCATTATGGCAGCCCCAGTAAACTAATAAGACAACCCCCACTTAGTATGGCAGCCCCAAGAGCATGGGAATTTTTCAGCTGCTCCCTGATGATCCACAGCACTTAAGGCACTTAAGACAAAGCCTATCAAACATTTGGTGCTCAGCTAACATCCATTGAATGAATGAATAAAGGAAATGTCTCTAGTTTTATATATATCAAGTTTAATATCAGTATCACCAAACTAATATCCCCTCCAAAGTCAGCTGCATCTCAGTCTTTGCCACCTCTACCAAGTAAATGACCACGATCTACCATATTGCTCAGGCAAGCAGCTTCAAACTAGTTCTTTACCCTACAGCTCTCACTTCTACCCTCACCACCCCATCCATTCTCCCACCCACACTTCTCCATCAAGGCTGTCGACTGCACAACCCAAGCCACTGTCACTTCCGCTAAGGAATTCCTACTGCTCTGTCAGCTTCCACATCTGTCCACCTAGAATCCATAGCCAGTGTGACCCCTTTAAAACACAGATCTGTCATGGCACCATCAGTCTAAATCCCTTGACCAGTTTCCATCACACCTAGAATGAAGTCAAACCGGTTTCAGCCTGACCTGGCTCACTAGGCTCAGTCTCTCAAACATCACCATGCCTCATCTCACTCATCACTCTCCAGCCAAGCTCCTCAGAAGTGCCAACTCACCACCATCACCTCCCCCTTTGTAGGGCCCCCTCACCTCTATCTGGCTTCTTCGTCTTCTTTGGATCCCAGTCTATGAGCACCTGCCTCCTCTCTCAAAGCACCTCCTCACTTACAATCTGTTGTTGTCTATCTGTTCTCATTGGTACAGCTTGTTTCCCACTCTGAACTCTAAACCCCAGGAAACAAGAGACAGCACACACCAACATCCATAACAGTGAAATGAATCCTTGGATGGATTGATGGATGGATGGATGGATGGATGGATGGATGGATGGATGGATGGATGGATGGATGGATGGATGGATGGGTGGATGGGCGGGTGGGCGGGGGGCGGATGGATGGGCGGATTGATGGGCGGATGGATGGACAGATGGATGGATGGATGGATGGGCAAATGGGTAAATGGGTGGATGGATAGATGGATAGATGGATGAATTAAATAATGGGTGGATGGATGGACATGGATGGATGGATAGACAGATGGATGAACATGGATGGATGGACTGACAGATGGACAGATGGATGGATGGATGGACATGGATGGATGGGTGGATGGATGGGTGGATGGATGGATGGATGGATGGACGTGAATGTATGCATAGATGTAGGGATGGATGGATGAAAGATCAAGCTGTTCAGGTAAGTAGTCTCAGACTCTGCTTGTAGAAGCTTGCTTGCACCTTCTAACCTAAGCCACTTTTTCCAGGCTAGCTTCAACTAGATAAGCCCTGGTTATGCAGTCACAGCTATTGCCCAGCTCTTCCTGAGGAAGTAAGTCCAGGCCATTCCATCTGGCCCTGGATGTCCACCCTCAAGCCCCATCCGCAGACCCCAGGGAGACCAGGAGGGAATTCTAAACACCAAAATCTGTAACCTGAGGATAGTGGGTGTCTGGTTTGGTACAAATAGTCTGGTATTTTTGCTTTTTTCTCTAGAGATAACATATGTATAAAAAAGTTTTTTTTTTTTTTTATATGTATAAAATACCCTAAAACACATGAAGTGGTATACAATGTAATCAACAAACTTCTTACACCACGTCCTTTTTTAGTAGTACCAAAGGAACTAAAAAAAGAATATACTTCCAGCAAGTATAGCCAGTATATCTACTAAAAACATTTACAAACCTAACACCGCTTAGATTTTCAATGTTTGTTTCACATATTTCACCCATTTCTTCAACAGAAAAATTCAAAGTGCTGCATTAATTCCCCTTTAATCTTAAATGAATGTCAGTTGATTCCCACCTACTACAGAAATCTACTTGCTTGAAGCATGTGACAGCCCCAGGTGTGGCTGCAGTCTCCAGCCCTATGCTGAGTCTACTGCTTCCCCTCACAAGACCATGTGTTTATCACCCTTCTTAGCCTCAAAGCCACAGGCCGTAACTCAGCCCCGTGACATGCTGCCAGCCGTTTCCCCTGCATGCACTGCAGCCCAACCGTGTAGTCCAGCCTCACCAGATTGGGCAAATTCTCTCAGGCAACCTTCAAGAGCAGAAACATCTGCTTCCAGCTGTGGTAACAAACAGGATGCACACTCCTTCGGCTCCCCTAAATCAAGGTCTTGACAAGACTGGTCTGACGCTGTGGAATCCACCTACCAGACATGTGGGGGTAGACCAACTAATGACCCACACTGTCAGTGTTTGGAGGAGGTGTCTCCGTGCATTCCACCCCACAATGATTGTGGACAGAGTCTTCCCAGGACCTGGCAAAAGCCAGAAGGGAGTTGTCTGGGTCTGTGCTTGCCATGTTTATTCTGGAAGATATATTGGTCAGATAAGGCCTCAAAAGAGAGTTGGGGAAATAAGAATCAAAAGTAAATTAGAGACTGTGAAAGATTAAATGGGGGCTTTGGTGGTTCAGTGGTAGAATTCTCGCCTTCCATGCAGAAGATCTAGGTTCAAATGCCAATGCACCTCAAGCACACCCACCACCCACCTGTCAGTTGAAGTTTGCATGAGGCTGAGCAGATCTCAATGGAACTTTCAGACTAAGATGGACTAAGAAAGGCCTGGCGATCTACTTTTGAAAAGCAGTCAGTAAAAACCCTATGAATCACATGGGTTCAATACACAACTGATCATGTATATGGGTAGGATGGGGCAGTGATTCATTCCACTGTGACTGGGGTCACCATGAGTTGGGGGCCAACTTGATGGCAGCTATCAACAATAACAACATTAATATAAATCTGTAATAAAACCAGATGAAATCCTGGGAAAATAAGTACATTCTCTTGGGGTGAATTAGTGCTTTCTTAGAGTGATACCAAGGCCAAGAAACTTAAGACGTAAGATTGCCAGGTTTGCCTACAGAAAAAAAAAATATATATATATATATAATATAATATATTACAAAAATATGTATTATATATAATATCTATAAGGATAAAAAAACTATAAACAAGGTATAATGCTACAGAAAAGAGAGTGGTCTGAGCATCTGCTGTTGAGGAGCCCAAGTGAATGATCACAAGAGAAACATAAGGAATACAACAGACTTGACCTTCAAAGAAAAGTTTCCAGCAAGGAGATTATCTCTAGTGACCTGAAAACACAAGTTACCAACAAAACACTTGGAAACTGTTAACAGCCATAAATGATCAAAGAAAAGAAACTTCAAACCATGCATTCACATGGCAGACATTCATTGAACCCCACTGTGTGCAGGGCAGGTGCCAAGTGAAAGTTCTCATGTGCCATATTCTTGCCATCATGGAGCTCTCATTCTAACAGGGTTGCTCTATAGAAGACAATGAAGTCAGATGAGGGCGCTGGCACAGGCTTCAGGTGCTATTTTAGAGGGTGCTCAGGAATGTTTCTTGAGAGGATATTTGACATGTGAAAGAAGTGAGAGAAGGCACATTTCAGGCAGAAGGAGTAGAACATGCAAAATTCCTGGGACAGAAATGTGCTTCAAGGAGTGGCAAGAGGGTTAATGGGGCTGTAATAGAGCATGGGTACAAGATGATGAGTCCAGAAAGTCAGGCCAGGGGCCAAACTGAGAGCCATTTTACCAGCCCTGATTCCAGCTTCAGGTTTTATTCTGAGGTGATGTAAAGGCCCTGGATGGATTCTGCACAGGTTGCATAGTTTTCTTTTTTATTGTGGTAAATATATACAAGATAAACTGTGTCATTTTAAGCATTTTTAAGTGCACAATTCAGTGGCATTAATTACATTCACAATGTTGTGCAACCATCACCACTATCCACTTCCAACGTCTTTCATCTTGAGCAATAACTTCCCATTTCCTCCCTGTCCTACACCCTGGTAACCACTAATCTGCCTTCTGACTTTATGTGTTTTTGTCTTCTAGGTGTGTCGTATAAGTGGGATCATACAACATTTGTCATTTTGTGTCTGAGTTATTTCACTCAGCATGTTTTCAAGGCTCATCCACAATGTAGCATGCATAAGAACATCACTTCTCTTTACTGTTGAATATATTCTATTGTACATATGTATCACATTTTGTTTAAACATTCATCTATTAATGGATACTTGGGTTGTTTTCACCTTTTGGCTATTGTGAGTAATGCCGAAATGAACATTGTTGTACAATTATCTGCTTGAGTATTCACTTTTAAGTCTATTGGATATATACCTAGGAGTAGAATTGCTGGGTCACACGGTCATTCTATGTTTAACCTTTTTGAGGAACTGCCAAACTGTTTCCCAACACAGCTGCACCATTTTAGATCCCCACCAGCAATTCATGAGGGTTCTAATTTCTCCACAACCTTGTCAGCACTTGTTAATTTTCTATGAGAGGAAGGTAGTATGGGGACAGGGGAGGAGTTCAGAAGACAGGCCAGAGGTCAGACCACTCTGGGTCTTACCAGCCCTGATTCTAGCATCACGTTTTATTTTGAGGTGACTAGAATCACTGGAGGGATTTTGGGAAGGGTCATGTGGCTTTAAACTCTGGCTCTGGGTGCTCCTGGAAAGTGAACTATGCCGAAGCATGGATGGAAGCAGAGAGTGTGCTGGGGTCCACTGAAGAGGTCCATATGAGAGAGGAGGCTGATATGGATGGGGTGGGGCAAAGGCAATGGAAAGAAATACTCAGCGCATTGCGCGTCCACCGAAGATGCAGTTGATGGATTTGCTGACGAATTGATATGTGGAGTTATAGAAAGGCACCTATGGCTCCTGACCACAGCACAGAGGGATCCCCCATTCACCCAGATGGAGGGCACAGTAGGAGGAGCAAATGGGGTTTGGTAATTCTGTTGCCAGCATGGCGTGTTGGTGCTTCCAAATAAATATCAATATGTGATGCTGGGTACACGTGGATGTACGTGCATGGTGTCCAGGAAAAAGTCAGAGTTGGCATTTCAAATCTGGAACCATAAGCAGGGGATCAGCTGACACTGCTAAGGAGTGAGGGTAGGAAAAAGAAGTTAAAAGTGCAAGGCAGGGAATACCAACAATTAAAGATCAGGAGGAGGAGAAAACACAGCAAAAACTAGAAAAGAGAATCTAGAGAGCTGAGGCAAAGTCAGAGATTTTCAAGGGTCAGAGCCAAAAAGTAAAGCATTTGTGATCTGGTCATATGGAGCTGAAGATTGACCACTGGATCTGGTAAAGTGGAAGTCAATGATGTCCCTCCAAGAGTAGTCTCAATGGCTTGGTATATCTAAGACCTGACTACAGTGGCCTCTAAAAAGAATAAGGAAAGTTTGAGAGATGTCTATCAGACATCTATAGAATTCTGTACTCCAAGTGACATATATTCTAACAAAGCACACATTTTTTTAAATTTTTTATATTTTTTATATTAAAAAAAAAATTCCTGAGCCATAGATCAAAACTCAGCAAATTTCATTGCACTGGGCAAATTTACTGCAAAAGATCTCTTTAAAGTGTTAAAAAGCAAAGATGTCACCTTGAAGTCTAAGGTGTGCCTGACCTAAGCCATGGTGTTTTCAATTGCCTCAAATACATACAAAAGCTGGATGATGAATAAGGAAGATGGAAGAAGAATTGATGCCTTTGAATTGTGGTGTTAATGAAGAATATTTAACATACCATTTACTGCCAAAAAAATGAAAAAATTTGTGCTGGGAGAAATAAAACAAGAATGCTCCTTAGAAGCAAGGATGGCAAGACTATGTCTCACATAATTTGGACATGTTGTCAGGAGGGGTCAGTCCCTGGAGAAGGATATCAACGCTTGGTAATGTAGAGGGTCAGTGAAAAAGAAGAAGACCCTCAACGAGATGGTTTGACACATTGGCTACAATTCTGGGCTCAAGCATAATGATTGTGAGGACGGTACAGGACCAGGCAGTCTTTTCTTCTGTTCAGCTCTTTTACTTCATTTCTTTCTTTTGCTTTAGCTACTCGACTTTCATAAGCAACTTTCAGAGTCTCTTCTGACATCCATTTTGGTCTTCTCTTTCTTTCCTGTGTTTTTAATGACCTCTTGCTTTCTTCATGTATGATGTCCTTGATGGCATTCCACAACTTGTCTGGTCTTCTGTCGTTAGTGTTCAATGCATCAAATCTGTTCTTGACATGGTCTCTAAATTCAGGTGGGATATACTCAAAGTCATACTTTGGCTCTCATCTACTTGTTCTAATTTTCTTCAGCTTCAGGTTCAGCTTGAACTTTCATGTGAGCAATTGATGGTCTGTTCCACAGTCAGCCCCTGGACTTATTCTGACTTATAATATTGAGTTTTCCGTAGTCTCTTTCCATAAATGTAGTCAATTTGATTCCTGCGTATTCCATCTGGTGAAGTACACTTGTATAGTCGCCATTCATGTTGTTGAAAATGGTGTTTGCAATGAAGAAGTCATTGGTCTTAAAAAATTCTATTATGAGTTCTCTGGCAAAGTTTCTAACACCAGGGCTGTATTTTCTGACCAACTACCAATCCTTCTTCTTTGTTTCTGACCTTCCTGTTCCAATCACCAGTAGTTATCAATGCATCCCAATTCCATGTTTTAGCAATTTCAGACTGCAGAAGTTAGTAAAAGTCTTCAATTCCTTCCTCTTTGGCCTTAGGGGTTGATGCATAAATTTGAACAGTAGTCGTATTAACTGGTCTTCCTTGTAAAAGTTTAGGTGTTATCACTGACAGTGTTGTATTTCAAGATAGACCTCAAAATGTTCTCTTTAACTATGAATGCAACGTCATTCCTCTTCAAGTTATCGTTCCAGGCATAGTAGATATGATTGTCTGATACAAAATGGCCATTATCAGTTCATTTCAGCTCAGTAATGCCTAGAATATCAATCTTTTTGTGTTCCATTTCATTTTTGATGATTTCCAATTTTTCTAGATTCACACTTCTCACTTTCCGCAGTCCAAGTATTAATGGATGTTTGCAGCTGTTTCTTTCATTTTGAGCCATGCCACATCAGCAAATGAAGGTCCCAAAAACTTGAAATCTATCCATGTCATTAAGGTCGACTCCACTCTGAGGAGGCAGCTGTTCCCCAGTTGTCTTTTGAGTGCCTTCCTACCTGAGGGGCTCATCTTTCAGCACTATATCAGACAGTGTTCCACTGCTATTCATAAGGTTTTCACTGGCTAATTCTTTTCAGAAGTAGACCACCAGGTCCTTCTTCCTAGCTTGTCTTAGTCTGGAAGCTCAGCTGAAACCTGTCCACCATGGGTGACCCTGATGGCACTTGAATACTGGTGGTATAACTTCCAGTATCAGAGCAACACGCAAGCCCCACAGTACAACAAACTGACAGATGCATGGGGGGCCATACTAGTGTCACTTTGAGCATCAAAATGAATGAAAATAGTAACAGATTACAACCCATTGAATAAAACGGGAAATTATGAGTCCAAACTGATTTAAAAATTAATTAATTGAAAATTTGATGAGGAATGGAATCTCTACATAGTTTCATGGTTGAAGGTAATATTGCACTTTTGCTATTGTAAATAATGCTGCAATGAACATAGTTTCAAGGTGCCTCCCCCCAAAAATGCTTATTAATTATAAAGGGGGAAGAGTAACTTCACAGAGGAGTAGCCTGGACCAAGGGGTGAGAACATCATCAGTGATGGTACAATGGAAATTGTTTCTCCCCTGATACAACATGGTGAGAAAAATACAGTTTCGCTTCTGTGATTTACCTGCCAAAGATGCATAAACTGAGTATAGAGATAGATAGTTGCTGTCAAGTTGACTCCGACTCATGGCAACCCTATGTACAACAGAATGAAATGTTGCCCTGTCTCGTATCACCTTCACTATTACCAGTATGTTTGAATTCATTATTGTAACTATTATGTCAATCCATCTCACTGAGGTTCTCCCTTGCCCTCTGCCCTCTACTTTAGCAAACATGATGTCCTCCTCTGGTGATTGATTCCATCTGATAACATGTCCAAAACAGGTGAATTGGGCAATGTTCTGTTGTGATTCATATGGTTCTCACTGACTAATTTTTTAAAGTAGATCTGTCTTCCTAGTCTGTCTTAATCTGAAAGCTCCTCAGAAACCTGTCCACCATGGGTGACCCTGCTGGTATTTGAAATAACAGTGGCATAGCTTCCTGCATCATAGCAACACAGAAGACACCACAATACAACAAACTGACAGAGGCGTGGTGAAATCCGAATATAGCCATGAAAAAAAATCAGACAAACCCAAACTGAGAAACATTCTATAAAATAACTCTCCTAGGATCTTCAAAGTGCCCAGGTCACAAAAGTCAAGGAAAGGCTAAGGAAATGTTTCAAACTGAAGACGACTAAAGGGATATCACAACCAAATACAAATTTTGGACTGGGTCCTTCTACTATAAAATGCTGAATAAGACTACTTGGTGAAACATGAATGGAGTCTAAGGGTTAGATGGTAGTGGTGTATCAATGTCAGTGCCTTGATTTGATACGTGTATTGTGGTTATGTAAGAGATTGTCCAGATTTTCAGGAAACACACAGCAAATGTTAGGAATAATGGGACATCAGATCAACTTACTATTTAATGCTTCAACAAAGATCTCTGGGTGGCACAAAGGGTTTGCACTCAGCTGGTAACCCAAAGGTTGGTGGTTCAAACTCAACCAGCAGTACCACAAAAGAAAGGCCTAATGATCTGTTTCTATAAAGATTACATCTAAGAAAACCCTGTGGGTTGGTTTGACTCTAAGACGTGGAGCTGCTATGAGCCAGATTCAACTTGACAGCACAAAACTATAAGAGTTTCTTCCAAGAGACCCTGGTTGATGGTTTGATTTAATAAATATACATAAGTAAATGTATGAATAAACAAAAAAGAAGTTCTTTGTACAGTTCTTGCAACTTTTCTGTAGGTTTGCAACTGTTTCCAGATATATATATACATATAAATATATATTTTTAACCTTATTTTTGTTGAAAATACGTATACACAAAACATACACCCATTCCAAAATTTCTACATGTACAATTCGGTGACATTGGTTACATTCTCCACATTGTGTCATTATTGTGATCCCTACTCAAATTATTTCACTCCCAATGAACCTGGACTCACTGCCCCCTAAATTTCTCATCTGTGCTTTAGGGTTGCTGTTGTTAGTTTAATCTTATATAGACAGTTCTTTAAAAGACCATGATGCTCAAGGTAAACATTTTTTACTAATTGAGCTAAATCACTGTTTGGTTTAAAGATGACTTCAGGGGATAGTTTTGGTTAAAGATTTAAAGGTTATCTCAGGGTAATAGATTCAGGGATTCCTCCAATCTCAGTGAGTCCAGTAAGTGTAGATTCCATAGAAATTTCAAATTCTTAACTACTTTTTTCCCCCTTTTTATTATCACCCACGTCATTAGCTCTTGATCAACACATTCAGTAGTGGTAGCGAGGCACCATCTAGTTCTTCTGGTCTCTTGGCAAAGGAGGTAGTAGTTTATGGAGGCAATTAGATTTTCAGTCCTTTTCCTTCTCCAATTCCTAGGGCTCCTTCTTTCTCTGCTGCTCCAGGCAAATAGAGACCAGTTGTTGAATCTTGGATGATCACTCACAAGCTTTTAAGACCCCAGGCACTACCCACTGAACTAGGAAGTAGAACAGAAATTCTAAAAACAACATTAGGCCAATTGACTGGATTGTCCCATGATACCATGACTCTAAGCCTTCGAACAAAGAAAACTAATCCCATAAGGTTTTGGTTGTACCTAAGTAGCATCAACAGCCTCATCTTTTTTTGTTTTGTTTTGTTGCTGCTGTAAAATTACATACAAAACAACATCTGCCATTTCACTCTTTATCTGGTGTACCACTTAGTCACAAGTTACAACAGTCAAGTTGTGTAACCATTGCCCTTAGTTGATGTCAAATTTCTCATCACCATAGACAAAAGTTCACTACTTCTTAAGAATTATTCCCTCTTTCCCTTCCCCTTCTTACCCCTGGTAACCACTAACAACATAAGAGACCATCAACAGAGGAATGGATAAGCAAAATGTGGTACATACCTGCAATGGAATACTACTCAGCCGTAAAGAGAAATGAAGTCCTGATACATTCTGACATGGATGATCCTCAGAGACATTATTCAAAATGAATTAAGTCAACCACAAAAGTACAAATACTGTATGATCTCACAAATATGAAATGTGATTAATAGGTAAATATATATAGACTAATGATTATTACCATCAAGTCAATTCTGACTCAAAGCGACACTATAGGACAGAGTAGAACTGCCCCACAGAGTTTCCAAGGAGCGCCTGGCAGATTCGAACTGCCAATCCTTTGTAAAGTTGAATTTACGGGTTTTATGGTAGTTCTATTTTTAACTTATGGAGGAATAGTCGTACAGTTTTCCAAAACAGCTATACCATTTTACATTCCCTCCAGCATTGGATCTCTTCACATACTTGCCATAGTTTATTATCTGGGGTTTTTGTTGTTGTTGTTTGTTTGTTTTATTATTGCCATTCTAGAGGTGGTAACACACTGTAATTTTAATTTGCATATCTCTAATGGCTAATGAAGGGGCCCTGGTGGTACAGTGGTTAAAGGACTCAGCTGCTAACCAAAGGCTGGTGGTTCTGTTAAGATTACAGCCTTGGAAATCTATGGGGAAGTTCTACTCTCTCCTACGAGTCTGAATTGACTTGATGGCAGTGGGTTTGGCTTGGGTTTTTTTTTTTTAAAGGCTAATAATGAACATCTTTTTCATGTGTTTCTTGGCCATTTGAATATCCTCTTTAGTGAAATGTCTGTTCATGTCCTTTGCCCACCCCATTTTTTGATTGGGTTATTTGTGGGTTTTTTTTGTTGTTGGTGGTGGTGAGTTGTAAAAGTTTTATATAAATTTTGGATTTTAGACTCTGATCAGATATATGATTCCTGAATATTTTTCCCAGTCTGTAAGTTTTTTTTTTAATTTTCATGAAAATATATACAACGAAACATACACTTATTCAATAATTGTTACATGTACAGTTCATTGACCATGGGTACATACACCACATTGTATCACCATTGTCTCAATCTCTGCCCACATTGTTTCACCACCGTTAACTTAGACTTCCTGCCCCTTAAAGTTCTCATCTGTGCTTTAGAATTACTGTTTTAATTTTTATCTCATTTTGGTAGTTGTTTAAAAGGGTGCAGTGCTCAAGGCAAACATGATGACTTCATGAAATAATTTTCATTTTCAGGCAACAAATTTGAGGGTTCCTCCATTTTCAACGTGCCCAGTGGGTCTGATTTCCAATAATAATTTGAAGTTCCATTCCAAAATTTTCCACCTTTCGAGCAAGATCCATCTATTGAGTTCTTAATCAAAATTTTAACTAATGGTTGCTGGGCACCATTTATTTCGTCTGGTCTTATGGCAAGGGAGGTAGTAGTTAATGGAGGCAATTTGACCTACAGACAATTTCCTTTTCCAATACCTGGATCACCTGCTTCCTCTATTGCTCCAGGCAAAGAGACACCAATTGCTGCACCTTGAATGGCCATTTTGCAGACTTTTAAAACCAGGCACTATTCACTAAACCAGGAGGTAGAGAAGAAACTCTTAGAACAATATTAGGCCAATTGACTGGACAGGACCCTGGAACCATTTACCCTAAACCTTTGAACCAAGAAAACTATTCCCGTGAAGTGTTTATTTGTACCTATTTTTTTCTTAGTATCAACAGCTGCAGCCTTTTTGTTTGTTGTTGTTTTTGTGGTAAAATTAAATATAACATCCTATTTGTCATTTTGTTTTTTCTTTCCTAGTGTACAGCTTAGCAATATCAGTTACAATAGTCAAACTGTGTAAGCACTATCCCCAGTCTATGCCAGTTTTCCCATCACCATAGAGAAACATTCATACTTCTCAAAGAATTATTTCCCCCCCTTCTTCCCCCTCCCAAATACGGCAAAAAAAAAAAAACCACTAGTAAATATTGGTTATTATAGATTTACCTATTCTTGTAATTTTAAATAAGTTGACCATATAATACTTATCCTTTCGTAATTGACTTATTTCACTCAACATGTCTTTAAGATTCATCCATTTTGTAGCATGTTTCAGGACTTCGTTTTTCTTTAAAACTGAGAAATGTTCCATAGTATGTATGTGCCACATTTTGTTCATTCATTCATCTGCTGAAGGGCACTTTGGTTGTTTCCATCTTTTTGCTATTGTAAATAATGCTGCAATGAACATCAGTGTACATATGTCTGTTGGTGTCCCTACTTTTAGATCCCTAGGATATAAACCTAGGGATGGGATTCCTGGATCATATAGCAGCTCTATTTCTAATTTTTTGAAAAATGGCTGTATCATCTCGCAATCCTACCAGCAGTAAATAAAAGTTCCAATCTCCCCACTCCCCACATCCTCATCAACACTTGTTATTTTCTGTTTTGTTTGTGTGTGTGTGTTTTTGTTTTTGATCATTGCCATTCTAGTAGGGGTGAGATGGTATCTCATTGTAGCTTTAGTTTGTGTATCTCTGCTGGCTAATGAAAGAGCCCCGGTGGTTCAGTGGTTAAAGCGATCAACTGCTAACTGAAAGACTGGCAGTTCAAAACCACCAGCTGCTCCATCAGAGAAATAATGTGGCAGTCGGGGCTGCTGAGAGTCGGAATCAACTTGACAAGAGTGAGTTTGGGTTTTGGAATGGCTAGTGACAATGAGCATCTTTTTTATTATTATTGTACTTTAGATGAAACTTTACAGATCAAACCAGCTTCTCATTAAGCAATTAGTACACATATTGTTTTGTGACACTGGTTACCAACCCTATGACAGATCAACACTTTCCCCTTCTGGGCCTTGGGTTCCCTGTAACCAGCTTTTCTATCCTCTCCTGCCTTCCAATCCTTGCCCCTGGGCTGGTGTATTGAGTCTCATTTTGTTTAATGGGCCTGTCTAATCTTTGGCTGAAGGGTGAACCTCAGGAGTGACTTCATCACTGAGCCAAAAGGGTGTCGGGGGCCATACTCTCAGGGTTTCTCCAGTCTCTGTGAGGCCACTAAGTCTGTTTTTTTTTGTGTGTGTGTGGGAGTTAGAATTTTGTTCTATATTTTTCTCCAGCTCTGTCCAGGACCCTCTCTTGTGATTCCTGTCAGAGCAGTCAGTGGTGGTAGCTGGGCACCATCTAGTTGTGCTAGACTCAGTCTGGCGGAGCTGTGGTAGTTGTGGTCTGTTAGTCCTTTGGACTAATCTTTCCCTTGTGCCTTTGGTTTTCTTCATTCTCCCTGGGAACAATAAGCTTCGTTTATTATGTTTGCTGATCACTTGAATATCCTCTTTGGAGAAGTGTCTGTTCACGTCATTTACCATTTTTTTTTGTTAAGTCGTATAATTTATATATCTATCTATCTATCATCTATCTATCTATCATCTATCAATCATCTATCTATCTATCATCTATCTACCTATCATCTATCTACCTATCATCTATCTATCTATCTATCTATCTATCTATCTATCTATCTATCTATCTATCTATCTATCTATCTATCTATCTATCTATCTATCATCTATCCATCCATCTATCCATCCATCATCTATCTATCTATCTATCTATCTATCATCTATCTATCTATCTATCTATCTATCTATCTATCTATCTATCTATCTATCTATCTATCTATCTATCTATCTATCTATCTATCTATCATCTATCTATCTATCATCTATCTATCAATACTGGACCCTTACTGAATATATGGTTCCCAAAGACTTTTTTTCCCAGTCTGTAGGTTGTCTTTTGACTCCTTTCGTAAACACGAGAATTTAATTTTAATGAGGTCCCAATTATCTATTTGGTTTCCTGTTGCTCAAGAATTTATTGTTGTATTTGATAGTATATTTTTAAAGAGAACTGGATCCCATAGTTTTTCCCCTATGTTTTCTTCCAAGAACTTTAGAGTTTTAATTTTACCATTTAGGTCCTCGAGCCATATTGAACTAGTTTTTGTGTATGGTGTGAGGTATGTGTTCTGCTTTATTTTTCTGCATGTGGAAATCAAAATTTGCCAGCACTGTTTCTTGAAGACAGTGATCTTTTCTCATTGAACGGACTTAGTGCCCTTGTTGAAAATCAGTTGTTCGTAGATGTTTGGATTTATTTCCGGGCTCTCAACTCTATTCCATCGGTTTATGTGTCTATCATTAAACCAGTATCAGGCTGTTTTGATTACTGTAGCTGTATACTATGGCTTTAAATAGGGAAGTGTAAGGCCTCCACTTTGTTCTTCTTTAAAATGTCTTTGCCTATTCAGGGCCTCTTTACTTTCCATATAAAATTAAAGATAAGTTTTCCCATTTCTGTAAATAATACTGTTGGGATTTTGATCAGGATTGTTGAATCTCTAGATGACTTTTGGTAGTATTCCAGTGTTTGCCATATTAAGTCTTTCAGTCCATGAACATGGAATATTCTTCCATTTATTTGGTCTATTTTACTCTCTTGCAGCAGTATTTTATAGTTTTCATTGGATATGTCTTTTACATCTCTAGGTAGTTTTATTCCCAGGTATTTTGATTTTTTTTAGGTTGTATTGTAAATGGTGGTGCAGTGGCTAAGCATTTGGCTGCTAACCAAAAGGTCAGCAGTTTGAATTCACCAGCCACTCTTTGAAAACCCTATGCGGTAGCTCTACTCTGTCCTATGGGGTCTCTATGAGTCTGAATCAACTCCGCAGCAACAGGTTTGGGTTGTTTTTTATTGTAAATGGTATTGTTTTCTTGATTTCAGATTTCTCATTGTGTGTAGGAATTCCACTGACTTTTGTGTGTTGATCTTATAACCTGCGACCTTGCTGAGTTCTCCTATTCTAAAAACTTTCTTTTGGGTTTTTTGAGGTTTTCTATATGTAGGATCAGGTCATCTGCAAATACAGATAATTTTACTTCTTCCTTTCCAATTTGGATATATTTTATTTCTTTTTCTTGCCTTATTGCTCTGTCTAGGACTTCCAGAATGATATCGAATAGAAGTGGTGATTGTAGGCTTCCACGTCTCATTCTCAAGAGAAAGGATCTCAGTCTTTCTCCATTGAGTATAATGTTGGCAGTTGGTTTTTCATAGATTTCCTTTATCATGTTAAAGAATTTTTTCTCCATTTCTATATTGTTGAGAGTTTTTATGAGGAAAGGGTATTCAATTTTATCAAAAGTCTTTTCTACATCTATTCAGATGATTATGTGGTTCTTTTGTTTAATTAGTGTGCTGTATTACATTGGTTGGTTTTCTAATCTTGAACCATCATTGCATTCCTGAAATAAATCTCACTTGGTCATAGTTTATAATTTCCTTAATATGTTGTTGGATCCTGTTTGCTAAAATTTTGTTAAGAATTTTTGCATCCATATTCACGAGGGACATTTGTCTCTAGTTTTATTTTCTTGTGATGTCTTCATTTGGCTTTAGTATCAGGGTAATGCTGGGTTCACAGAATGAGTTAGAGAAGAAATCAAGTTATGGATTGAATTGTGTCCCCCAAAAATGTGTGCCAACTTGGCTGGGCCATCATTCCCAGTGTTGTGCGATTTTCCACCATTTTGTGATCTGATAGAATTATCCTACGTGTTATAAATCCTAACTTCCATGATGTTAAGGAGGCAGGATTAGAGGCAGTTATGTTTACGAGGCAGGACACACTCTACAAGATTAGATTGCATCTTGACTCAATCTCTTTTGAGATATAGAAGAGACAAGTGAGCAGAGGGGAGAGAGACCTCCTTACCACCAAGCAAGGAGAGTCAGAGGCAGAGAGCATCCTTTGAACCCAGCTTTCCTGCTCTGAGAAGCTCCTAGACCAGGGAAAATTGATGACAAGGACTTTCCCCTAGAGCCAACAGAGAAAGAAAGACTTCACCTGGATATGGCATCCTGAATTCGGACTTCTAGCCTCCTAACCTGCAAGAGAATAAATTTCCGTTTGTTAAGACAATCCACTTGTGGTATTTCTGTTACAGTTTGGGTAAGATTGGTGTCAATTTTTCTCTGAATGTTTGGTAGAATTCCCCAATGAAGCTCTCTGGTCCCAAGCTCTTTTGTTTTGGTTGGAAGGTTTTTCACAACTGATTCAGTCTCTTCTCTCATTTTGGGTCTGTTGAGATTTCTGCCTTTTTTGTGTTATTTTAGGTAGGTTATGTGTTTCTAAGAATTTGTTCGTTTCATCTAAGTTTTCTAGTTTGTTGGAGTATAACTTTCACAGTATTCTCTTATGATCCTTTTTATTTCAATTGGATCTGTTGCAATATCTCCAATTTTGTTATTTTGGCTATTTGCCCCCGTGCATTTTTTCCTTTGACAGTGTAGCCAGTGGTTTGTCTATTTTATTGATCTTTTTGAAGAACAAACTTTTTTTTATTGTATTTTAGATGAAGGTTTACAAAGCAAACTAGTTTCTCATTAAATGATTAATACACATATTTTTTGCGACATTGGTTTCTAATCCCATGACATGTCAACGCTCTCCCTTTCTAGACCTTGGGTTCCAGTTACCAGTTTTCCTGTCCCCTCCTGCCTTCTCATCCTTGTCCCTGGGCTGGTGTGCCCATTGAATCTTGTTTTGTTTATATGGGCGTGTCTAATCTTTAGCTGGAGGGTGAACCTCAGGAGTGACTTCATTACTGAGCTAAAATAGTGTCCTGGGGCCATACTCTCAGGGTTTCTCCAGTTTCTGTCAGACCAGTAAGTCTGGTCTTCTTCCTTTTTTTTGGTGAGTTAGAATTTTGTTCTACATTTTCTCCGTCCCTGTCCAGGACCCTCTATTATGATCCCTGTTAGAGCAGTCAGTAGTGGTAACTGGGCACAACCTAGTTGTGCTGGACTCAATCTGGTGGAGGCTGTGGTAGTTCTGGTCCATTAGTCCTTTAGACTAATCTTTCCCTTATATCTTTGGTTTTCTTCACTTTCCCTTGCTCCAAATGTGGTGAGACAAGAGGAGAATCTTAGATGGCTGTGCACAAGCTTTTAAGACCCCAGACGCTACTCACCAATGTAGAACATTTCCTTCATAAACTATGATATGCCAGTTGAGCTAGATGTTTCTCCAGACCATGTTCCCTACAGCCCTCAGCCTGGTAATTCAGTCAAAGAACCAACTTCTGGTCACACTGATTCTTTCTGTTGTTTTTCTATTCTCTATTTTATTTATTTCTACTCTTACATTTATTTCCTTTATTTGGGTAGCTTTGGCTTCTTTTGTTCTTCCTTTTCTATTTCCTACAAGTTGTAGAGTCAAGCAGTTGATATGGGATCTTCTTTTTTAACGTAGGCATTCAGGGCTGTGAATTTCCCTCTGAGCACTGCCGTCACTGAGTCCCATAGGTTTTGGTATGTTGTGTTTTCATTCTTGTTAGATTCTAAGTATTTTTTATTTCTTTCTTGATTTCTTCTATGATCCATTGGCTGTTTACCAAAAACCAAGACCCACTAGTTGATTCTGACTCATAGTGACCTTAGAGGACAGAGTAGAACTAAACCATAGAATTTCAAGGAGCTCCTGGAAGCTCTATGGGGCAGTTCTACTCTTATCTAGAGCAGTTAATCCATTTATATTCACGGTGCATTCAAACTGCCGACCTTTTGGTTACCAGCTGTAGCTCTTAACCACTATACCACCAGGGTTTCCATTGGCTGTTTAGTAGTGTGCTATTTCATTTCCATGTATTAGTCCCCCCTCCTTTTTTTTTTTCTTCCTGTTGTTGATTTCTAGCTTCATTCCATTATGGTCTGAAAAGATGTTTTGCATGATTTCAATCTTTATATATTTATTGAGGTTTGTCTTGTGTCCTAAAAGGTGATCTGTTGTGGACAATGATCCATGTACCCTAGAGAAGTACATATATTGTGCTGCTGTTGGGGGGAGTGCTCTATATATGTCTGTTAGGTCCAGTTGGTTAATAAAAACCAAACCCAAACCTGTTGCCGTCAAGTTTTCAGCCATTGTTTTTCTCAGAAATATCTTTCTGAACCTTTCTCTCTCTCTTCTTCTTCTGGCACTCCCATAATGTATAAGTTATTACTACTGATGGTGTCCCACATGTCTCTTATGCTTTGTTCATTTTTCTTTTTCTGTTTCTCAGACTGAGAAACAATAAAGTTTGCTGGTCCTCTCTTATGTCATTTCCATTCTACTTCTGAGCCTTTTCATGGTGTTGTTCACATCTATTATTTTTTTATTTTTAAGTTCTAGTATTTCTAATTTTTTTAAATTTCTTTCTCTGCATTGACATTCTTGTTTTGCTCCTGTATTGTTTTCCTGATTTTCTTTTGATCTTTTTATGTACTTCCCCTTATCTATTTGAGCACATGTAATACTAATATTTCAAAATCTTTGTTGGGTAATTCTATTACGTGTCCTTCCTCAGGGACAATTTCTATCCTTTTGTTTTAGTCATTTGCATAAGCTATATTTTCTTGTCTCTTTGTGTGCTTGGTGATTGTTTTTTGTCTTCAGGATATTAAGATTTATCTATCTATTTATATGCTTATCAATCTATCTTTTTTGGGGGGGTAGGTCAGGAGAGTGGCTTCTTCCCTTTCTCTTTAGATTGCACTTCTTCCTTGTTGCTTCCTCCTGGGGTTCACAGGAACTTCTATCCTAGTCATGCTTGTCTGGCCACACTGTTCCAGGTTGGCATGTCTAGGTGTCTTGACCCACACTACGTCACCCTCATCTTTCTGTATCCACGCTGACCATTCACATATTCTGTCTTGTGTTGTGGCCTAGATGAGCTGTCAGGCAACTATTAGGTGTTTCCTAGACTTTACTCTCTCCTTATGTTTTGACCAGGACATTTGTTTCAGATGACAGAGCCTCTGACTGGTTTGGCAGGTTTCCTGTTTGGTCCAAGGAAGAATGACCAGATGTGATTCCAGTCCTCTCTGCATTACAGCTGACTGTTCATGAACCATGGTCTGCTTTTCATCCCAGGACTGTGGTCAGGCATCTACCTAGAGAGTCCCAGGATTATTTGTGTTCCTCTGGAAAGGTCAAGGGTAGAGGCTCTCCTGATATTATGCCCAGGAGATTTGACTATGATTTCAGAGCTACCAGTTGTCTGGGTGAGGCTTTCTGCCATCACTGAGTAGAATGGGTCAAGCTCCCATGAAGTGCCTGTGGCATTGGCATGGGACCTTTCCCACTGCGGGCTGCATAGTGTTAAAGGGAGGTACCTTTCCAGAGGAAGATAAATGCAGGACCCTGGCACACAGCAAGCTGGTGCACCACTTCGGACGTGGCCCTGACGTGTGGAAAGATGTGGTGCCACTTGGGGTTGGGTCCTGATATTTTTCAAGGTTCTGTGGTGCTTACAGATATGTCCTGGTACAGGGCTATGTGCTTCAGCGCTTTGGTTGGGGCCATGGCACATGGCAAGACATTGGACAGTTCTCCAGTGATGGCAGAAGGAAGCTAGAGTCTGCTGGGGCTCTGAAATCAACAAGATAGATCTCTCGGAGGTCCATCTAGGGAGTGACAGCCCCTCCTCCTCCTGATGCAGAGGAAAGCATGACTGTGCTTCCTCTGAACACGAACTCAGATGAAACTAGCCCACTACAGAGCAGGAAAGGAAGCCTCCAGCAAAAGCATAGGGGAACACTGTTAACCAAGAATACTATACCTAGGAAAATTCTCCTTCAGGAATGAGGGTGAGGGGTGGAGCCAAGATGGTACTAGAGTCCTCCACAGCAAAGACCTGAAAACCTAAGTAAAACAGAGACAAATGTCAATCCTGGAACACTAAGTGTGAAATGAGGAGAAAAAGAACCAAGTTCCAAACGGAATAAGAAACTGACAGAGAACAGAGAGTGAAGAGAGGCAAAAGAGGAGGTCCCCTACCAGTTAACATAGCACAGATTTGCCATCTTCAACTCCTGTCAGAGACAGGTGGACAGGGAGCATAAGAAAGCAGCTTCACAGAGCTCCCAGCAGGAAACAGAGAAGCCACCAAACAGCATACGTGCTTTCCCACCCCCCACCCTTCTTCCTCCTGCTTGGTCTCTGCCACTTCCCAGGAGGCTGAGGTGGCTCCAGCTCCAGGCCATTTGGATTCACCCCGCCCACACCAGCCCATGACTTCAGTGCCATTTCTTTGTCGCCAGTATTGACTTTTTCAGCTTATTTTGGTTTCTTCTCTACCTCTCACCTCCTCATCTTCCTTACTCTCAAACACTTCCTTGTGCCATCCCTGTTTCTCCTTGACAGGCTATGAAGTGCTGTTCAGCTGGGGAACTGCTTCCTTGGTCATGCCACCACACTAGTGGGATACCTGGAGCCTTTTTGTTTGCTTGTTTGTTTGTTTTCTCTTTCTTTTTTCCTTTTTGTTTTTCATTTCTTGGTTTCTCATCTCTCTACTTATCTTCTTTTCCTGTCTCCTCAATGCCTAAAAAAGTGTGTCATCTCCAACCCTTCTAGCTGGGCTGTACTGCACGGCTTGGGAGCCACTTTCTGGCTTGTGCAACCACCCTGATGGGATCACTGTGGGCATTTCTTTTTTCTTTTTGTCTTTCTTCATTTCTCAGTTTCTCTCTCTACGTACCTTCTTTTCCCGTCTCCTGAATACCTGGTGCTGTGTGCCCTCTCTGCCCCTTCTAAATATGCTGTACTACTCAGCCTGGGAGCTACTTTCCCAGTCTATACACCTATGCTGGTGTGATCCCTGGGGCTTTCTTTTTTCTTTCTTAAATTTTATCTCATTTTTCTTTTTTCCTTTTTGTTTTTCTTCATTTCTCAGTTTTTCATCAGTCTCTACTCTTCTTCTTTTTCTGTCTACTGAACACCTGGAGCTGTGTGCCATCACCACCCCTTCTAGATGGGCTGTACCCTGAGACCTAGAAGCCACTTCTCTGGTTCCCAGGGGGATGTTTGGGGGGCATTTCTTTCTTTCTTTTTGCCTTTTTCTTTTTTGTTTTTCCTCATTTCTCAATTTCTCATCTCTCCACTCCAATGGCAGGGTCCTTCAGCACTTTTTTTTTCTTCTTGGCTCCTGTTTCTCTCTCCTCTTTCTTCTTTCCCACACCCAAATTAGCTTCACACCTCAAAATCTCCCTGCTCCCTCCTGCCTATCCGCACCATGAACTGAACATCATACTTCTGAACAGCACAGGTATGGCCTACTGGAACTTGCCTTTCACTGAACCCAGCCCACTTCGTCAGCTGAAGTATGTGCCACAAACAACACATCCTAGTCCCTCCCCTTCATCTGGGCCTACCTAGCTGTACCACAGCTGAGCAACTGCCTCTGCTCATTGGACAAGGAGGTGAAAATTATAGTGCCCACAGATGGGCAAACAACAAAAAAGCATAGCCCACCTGCTCAAACATAACCAAATAAAACAAACAAACAAAAAAGGATGAAACAAACAAATATACAATAAACAAATGAAGAAAATAACTACTGAATGTCCCAAAGACAGCAGAAAATACCAAAATATATTTTTAAAAACTAGGACATGATGGTTCCAGTAAGTGTCCAAAGTAAAACACCAGATGAATTTCCAGTAGAAGAAAAGGCACTAGAACTACATGATAGAGAATTCAACTCTAATATTCAGGGTTATCCAAGAGTTGAAGCAAAAAGCAGACAAAAATGAGGGAAAAAATAGACAAATTCATGGAAACACAGACAAATTCGTGGAAAATCCAGACAAAACAATGGAAGAATTCAGGAAAATAATACAGGAACAAAATGTTAAAATAAATTCATAACTAGAAATCATACGAAAACAACAATTAGAAATCCAAAAGTTAAACAACAAGATTTCAGAAATGACCAGTGTCATACAAGGTTTGAGGAACAGGTTGGAAACAATGGAAGGTGAAATTGAATACAAATAGTTGCATACCACTTTGTTTGAGGAAAAATCAGAAAAAAGAATGAAGAAAAATGAAGAAACCCTGACAATGATGTGGGATACAATCAAAAGCAAAAATTTTCAAGTGATTGGAATTTCAGAACAGGGAGAAAAAATGTAAAACACAGAGAGGATCATTGAAGAATTGCTGATAGAAAACTCCCCTAATATCATGATAGATGAAAAGCTGACTATCCAAGAAGCACAACGAACCCCAGAGGGGATAGACCCCTTAAGAAAATCACCAAGGCATATCATAATCACACTTGGTAAAACCAAAGACAAAGAAAGAATCCTGAGAGCAGTTCAAGAAAAACAAAAGTCACATACAGAGGGTAAACAAGAAGACTAAGCTCTGATTACTTGGCAGAGACTGTGCAGGCAAGAAGGCAATGGGATAATATATAATAAAACCTCAAAAGAAAAAAATTGTCAACGAAGAATTATATAATCTGAAAACTCCCAGTCAAATATGATGGTGAAATTAGGACCTTTACAGATAAACAGAAATTAAGGAAATACGTAAAAACCAAACCAAACTTATAAGAATAATTAAAGGGAGTTCTTTGGTATGAGAACCAACATCAGATGACAGCCCGAATCTAGGACGCAAGATCTCACCAGTCAGATACCAACCTAGGAAATAAACTCTCAAGGACTATTCAAAACCAAAAGATTTGCAATGAGAAACTAACTGAAAAAAAAAACCGAACCCAGTGAGGTGGAGTTGATTTCGACTAGAGAGGTTAATCTTAAATGACAACAAAGTCAGAACAATAAAAAGAGGAAATAAAAGGTGTAGGTATAGAACTTTCTAATGACGAGGTTGGCAAGGTGATGCCAAGTAATAACAGACTGATTCAAACCTAGGAAGGTAAAGGAAGGTAAGGAGGTACAAAATAATAATAAGCTGGTTCAAACCTAAGAAGACAAGGGTAAACTTCAGGGTAACCACAAAGAAAGTTAACAAACCTACTCATCAAGATAAAGAAGAAAAACATAAAATCTCAGAAAAGTAAAACCTACACACAAAAAAAAGAAATGAAAAAAATTTCACAAACAAAAGGAATTCAGCACAAGAGAGTAAGAGGAACAAAGAAAATGTCAGCACCACAAGAAAGCACTACAAAATGACAGCAAAAAACTCACACCTATCAATAATTACACTGAATGTAAATGGCTTGAATGCACCCATAAAGAGACAAAGAGTGACAGAAAGCAAGAAAAAACATGACCCATGAATATGCTGTCTTCAAGAGATACACCTTGGAAACAAAGACATAAATTTATTAAAAATCAAAGGTTGGAAAAAATATATCAAACAAACGGCTACCAAAAAAAAGCAGGATTGATAATCTAGCCTCAAGTAAAATAGACTTTAAAACAAAAATCCACCATAAAAAAAAAAAAAAGAAGGGCACTACATAATGATTAAAAGGACAGTCCATCATGGAGACATAACCACAATAAATATCTATGTATGCAATTACAGGGCTCCAAAATACATAACACAAACTAACAGCAAAAAATCCCATTACCATCAAGTCAATACTGACTCATAGCGACCCTACAGAACAGAGTAGAACTTCCCCATAGGGTTTCCAAGGAGTCCCTGGTGGATTCAAACTACCGGCCTTTTAGTTAGCAGCCATAGCACTTAACCACTATGCCACCGGGGTTTCCCTAACAGCAATGAAAAGAGAAATTGACAGTTCCACAATAATAGTAGGAGACTTCAAAACAGTACTCTCAGTAAAGGACAGAACATCTAGAAAGAAACTCAGTGAAGATACAGAAGATCTAAAGGACACAATCAGCCAACTTGAACTGATAGACATATATAGAACATTCCACCCAACAGCTGAAAAATGCACATTCTTTTCCAATGCACATGGAACGTGCTCCAGAATAGACCACATCTTAAGCCACAAAGCAACCCTCAAAAAAATCCAAAACATTGAGATAATACAAAGTATCTTCTCCAATCACAATGCTATCAAAGTAGAAATTAATAACAGGAAGAGCAAGGAGAAAAAAATCAGTTATATGGAAAGTGAATAACACCCTGCTTAAAAACCACTGAATAATAAAAAGACTCAAAGATGGAATCAAAAAATTCCTAGAATCAAATAAGAATGAAAACACATTCCACCAAAACCTTTGGGACACAGCAAAGGTGGTACTTACAGGTCAATTTATAGCAATAGATGCACATAACAAAAAAGAAGAAAAGGACAAAATAAACACTTCAGCCATACAACTCGAACAAATAGAAAGAGAACGGCAAATGGAGCCCACAGCCACCAGAAGAAAGGAAATAATAAAATCAGAGCAGAAATAAATGAAATAAGGAATAGAAAACAATAGAAAAAATCAACAAAACCAGAAGTTGGTTCTTTGAAAGGACCAACAAAAGCCACAAACCACTGGCCATATTAACAGAAGAAAAAAACAGGACAGGACACAAATAACGCAAATAAAAAACAGAAATAAAATGGATCATTACAGAGCATTATGAAAAACTATATCCCAACAAATTTGAAAACCTAGAGGAAATGGACAAATTTCTAGAAACACACTACCTACCCAAATTAACACAAAATGATGTTAAAAATCTGAACAGATCTATAGCAAGAAAAGAGATTGAAAATGTAATAATAATTAAAAAAAAAAAAAAAAAACTCCCACTTAAAAAAAAAAAAGCCCTGGGCCAGATGGCTTCACTAGAGAATTCTACCAAACATTCAGAGAAGAGCTTACGCCAGTACTACTCAAGCTATTTTGGAACATGGAAAAGAAAGGGGTACTTCTGAGTTCATTCTATGAAGCCAGCATAACCCTCATACAAAAACCAGGCGAAGACACCACACAAAAAAAGAAAATTACAGACAATATCTTTCATGAATATAGGTGCAAAATTTCTCAACAAAAATCTACCCCAAAGAATTCAGCGTCGTATCAAAAAAATAATACACCACAACCAAGTAGGATTCATACCAGGTATGCAAGGATGGTTCAACATTAGAAAATCAATCAACATAAAAAAAAAACATAAACCACCATTTAAACAAAAGGAAAAAAAAGAAGCACATGATCATCCCAGTCAATGCAGAAGAGGCATTTGACAAAGTCCAACACCCATACCTGATAAAAACTCTCTATAAAATAGGTATAGAAGGACAATTCCTCATCATAATAAGTGGCATCTCTATAAAACAAACAGCCAATATCATTCTTCATGGAGAAAGGCTGAAAACATTTGCCTTGACAACGGGAACAAGATAAGGATGCCCTTCATCATCACTGTTATTTAACATTGTGCTGGAAGTCCTAGCTAGAGCAATAAAGCAAGAAAAAGAAATAAACAGCATTCAAATTGGTAATGAAGAAGTAAACCGTCCCTATTTACAGGTGATGTGATACTATACATAGACAACCCAAAAGACTCCACGAGAAAACTACTGAGACTAATAGAAAGATTCAGGAGAATAGCAGGATACAAGATAAACATACAAAAATCAGTTGGATTCTTATACACCAATAAAGAGAACAACGAAAAGGAAATCGGGAAAACAATACCATTTATAGTAGCCCCTTAAAAAATAAAATACTTAGGAATAAATCTAACCAGGGATGTAAAAGACCCATACAAAGAAAACTACAAAACACTACTGCAAGAAACCAAAACAGACCTACATAAATGGAAAAACATAGCATGCTCATGGATAGGTAGGCTCAACATTGT
The DNA here is from genome assembly GCF_030014295.1 of Loxodonta africana. Classification (NCBI taxonomy): domain Eukaryota; kingdom Metazoa; phylum Chordata; class Mammalia; order Proboscidea; family Elephantidae; genus Loxodonta; species Loxodonta africana. Next base: position 27,455,407 of record NC_087362.1, read on the forward strand.
GAAAATGACAATTCTACCCAAAGCAATTTACAAATACAATGCAATCCCTAGCCAAATACCAACAACATTTTTTAAAGAGATAGAAAAACTAAACATTATACGGAAAGGGAAGAGGCCCCATATAATTAAAGCACTATTGAAGAAGTAGAATAAATTAGTAGGACTCTCCCTACCTGACTTCAGAATCTACTATAGAGCTACAGTAGTCAAAACAGCCTGGTACTGGTATGGTGACAGATACATTGACCAGTGGAACAGAATTGAGAGACCCAGATATAAATCCATCCACCCATTTTTTTTTTTTTTTTTTACCCATGGTTGCCTAATCTTCGACAAGTGCCAAAAGTCCATCAAATGAGGAAAAGACAGTCTTTTTAACAAATGGTACTGGCAAAACTGGATGACCATCTGCAAAAAAATGAAACATGACCCATACTTGACACCATACACAAAAACTAATTCAAAATGGATCACAGGCCTAAATATAAAACCAAAAAGCATAAAGATCATAGAAGACGAAATAGGATCAATCTATAGGCCCTAATACATGGTCTTAACATGATACAGACCATAACTAACAACACACAAACTCCAGAAGAAAAGCTAGATAGCTGGAATCTTCTAAAGATTAAACACTTATGCTCATCAAAAGACTTCACCAAGAGAGTAAAAAGAGAACCTACAGACTGGAAAAAAATTTTTGGTTGTTAGAAGTACTTCGAAGGTCTAATCTTTTAAAATCTACAGGAAAATCAAACATCTCTACAATAAAAAGACAAATAATCTAATTAAAAAGTGGGCAAAGGAAATGAACAGACACTTCACCAAAAAAGACATTCCAGTGACTAACAGACACATGAGGAAATGCTCGTGATCACTAACCATTAGAGAATTTCAAAGCAAAACCACAGTGAGATACCACCTCACCCTGGCATTACTGGCACAAATAAAAATAAAATAAAAAACAGAAAATAACAAATGTTGGAGAGGCTGGGAGAAATTGGAACTCATGCACTGCTAGTGGGAATGCAAAATAGTACAACCATTTTGGAAAAAGATATGGCACTTCCTTAGAAAGCCAGAAATAGAAATACCATATGCTCCAGCAATCTTGTTCCTAAGAATATATCCTAGAGAAATAAGAACCATCACAGGAATAGACACATGCCCACGCATATTCATTGCAGCATTGTTCACAATAGCAAAAAATGGAAACAATCTAGATGCCCATAAACAGATGAATGGATAAGAAACTATGCTACATACACACAATGTAGTACTATGTACGGAACAATAAAGAACAATGATGAATCTGAGAAGCATCTCACAATATGGATGAATCTGGAAGGCATTATGCTGAGTGAAATAAGTCAAACACAAAAGGGCAAATATTATACGAGACCACTACTATAAACTCATGAAAACGTCTACACACAAAAAGAAACAGTCTTTGATGGTTACAAGGGAAGGGAGGGGTGGGAATGGAATAATACTAAATAGACAATAGATAAGTTGTAACTTTGCTGAAGGGTAAGACTATGCAATACTGGGGAAGCCAGCATAACTTGTACAAGATCATGGAAGCTCCTAAGACACATCTAAACTCCCCGAGGGACTGAATTACTGGATGGAGGGCTGTGGGGATCATGGTCTCAGGGAACATCCAGCTCAATTGGCAGAACATAGTTTATAAAGAAAATGTTCTACATTCTACTGTGGTGAGTAGTGTCTAGGGTCTTAAAAGTCTGTTAGCAGCCACCTAAAATACTCCATTGGTCTCACCTCTTTGGGAGCAAGGGAGAATGGAGAAAAATAAAAACACAAGAGAAATGTTAGTTCAAAGGACTAATGCTACCATGGCCTCCAGCAGGCTGAGTCCAGTACACTGAGATGGTGCCTGGCTACCACCACCGACTGTCATGACAGGGGTCACAATAAGGTGTCCCAGACAGAGCTGGAGAAAAATACAGAACAAAATTCTAACTCACAAAAAAAGAACAGACTTATTGTCCTGACTGAGATTGAGACTGGAGAAGCTTCCAGAGTATGGTCCCAGGAAACCCTTTTAGCTCAGTAATGAAGTCACTTCTGAGGTTCAACCTTCATCCAAAGATTAGACATGTTTATAAAACAAAACTTAACTAAAGGGGCACACCAGCCAGAGGCAGGGACTAGAAGGCAGAAGGGGACAGAAAAACTGGTAATAGGGGAACCAAGGTCTAGAAAGGAGAGTGTTGACATGTTGTGGAGTTGTTAACCAATGTAATAAAACAATATATGTAATAACTGTTTAATGAGAAGCTAGTTTGTTCTGTAAACCTTCTGCTAAAGTACAATAAAATAAAAAAAGCATTATAATAATTAAAAAAAAAGAATGAGGGTGAAGTTAGAACATCCCCAGACAAACAGAAGCTGAGAGACTGCATAACCATCAGTCAAGGCCTACAAAAAAATACTAACTGAAGTCTTGCAGATGGAAGAGAAAAGAATCTGGAAAGCTATTCAAAGCTATGCATAGAAAGAAAGATCTCTAGTAAAGGCAAAAGATAAGTACATGTGTCTAACATACCTCGTGGATCAAAAAACACCCCATATGAGAAGAACCACTCTCCCACTTACCTGGCCACTCCCCACTCTGCACTAGGCCCCTGGCCAACTTCAGCAAATGTTACATTCCCTGGATCACAGTAGGACCCATCACGTGCCCTGAGCCATTCTCCTGGCCTTAGAGAGGGAAAAACTAACAAACAGGAGAAAATAATCTGCCAGCTCTCCTAAGCCAGGAACTCAGGCGAGGCACAGCTCCATTGCCTAGGCACAAGTATAAGGGGTCCACGGACACTGAATGCCTTTCACCCCTGCATAGACCTGTGTGGGACCATCAGCACAGTACAACAGGGTATATACTTGAAGCCTAACTTCAACTGTATCAGCTATATGATGGAGTGGCAGGTTTGTGACATTTGACACCACTCTGCCCATTAAGCAGAGTCCTCATGTACACACATCAGGGGCCTGAGGATGGGTGGCCCTGCCCACACTACCTAGCCACCTGTGACGGGGTCCTAGAATAAGTGGTACCCCCAGTCCTTACGGCCAACAGCATTGGGAGCTCATAGTCTGGCCACAAAATCCACGCACCTACACACTCCAGAGAACAGGGACACATTTCCTCAAAGATACTCAGGAGCAGCCATCAGTCTCCTGCATTGCTCAGCACTTACCTGTGCCTACTCCAATCATCCCTGCTTGTCTAGGACTGTAAGTGAGGGCCTGCACCACACACTTGGCGAGCAACTACCTGGACACCTGAGCTGAATCCATACAGGAAAAGTAAACTGACTCCTGGGCTAACATACCTAGTAACAGATCTAACCACCTGTTGACAAGATGTTAGGTCTTTGAAGGTGCCAATAATTAAACTAGCTCACAGGGACAGCCTGTTTGGACATATCAAAACAAGAAGCTAGGACACAGTAAGCAAACATAAAATAAATATAATAACTTATTGCAGCTCAGACACATTAGTCAATATCAAATCACATAAAGAGGCAGACCATGATGGCTTCAGCAAGCTCCCAAAGCAAAGAATCAAGGAATTTTCTAGAGGAAGAGAACTTCTGGGAATTACAAGAGGTAAAAGAGTAAAGATTAATATACAGAACTCTTCAAGAGATCAGGAAGATCAGGCATAACACAGAACAACCCAAGGAACACACAGATAAAGCATTAGAGAAACTTAAGAAGATTATAGAAGAGAATAATGACAAATTTAACCAGCTCCAAGAATCCACAGAGAGACAGCAAACAGAAATCCAGAAGATTAACAATAAAACTTCAGAAATAACTCAATAGAAAGTCATAGGAGCAGAATTGAGGCAATGGAAGTCAGAATCAGTGAGACTGAAGATAAAGCACTTGATACCAACTTAACTGAGGAAAGATCAGGTAAGACTTTTTTAAAAAAATGAAGAAACCGTAAGAATTATGTGGGACTCTACCATGAGGAATAACCTAAGAGCGATTGGAGTACCAGAACAGGGGCAGGTAACAAAAAATGCAGAGAGAATTGTTGAAGATTTTTTGACAGAAAACTTCCCTGATATCATGAAAGATGAGAAGATTTCTCTCCAAGATGCTCATCGAAGCCCATACAAGGTAGGTTCCAAAAGAATGTCACCAAGACATAATCAAACTTGCCAAAACCAAAGATAAAGAGAGAATTTTAAGAGTGGCTAGGAATAAACAAAAAGTCACTTATAAAGGAGAGTCAATAAGCCTAAGCTTAGACTACTCGGCAGAAGCCACTTAGGCAAGAAGGCAATGGGATGACATATATAAAGGATTGAAGGAAAAAAGCAGCCAGCCAAGAATTTTATACCAGCAAAACTGTCTCTGAACTCTGAAGGCAAAATTAGGACATTTCCAGGTAAACAGAAGTTTAGGGAATTTGCAAAAACCAAACCAAAACTACAAGAAATACTGAAGGGATTCCTCTGGTTAGAAAATTAATAACATCAGATAATCACTCAAGACTAGAACACGAGACAGAGCAACCAGAAATTAACCCAGATAGGGTAATCACAAACATAAAACAAAGCTAAAACACATGGAAACATAGAGTTCATTACGTAAAAGATGACAACACTAAATCAAAAAAGAGGGACTAGAAATTGTAGTCATAGATCTTTCATATGGAGCAGAAGTCAAGGCGATACAAAGAAATAGAAGTTTGGTTGCAACTTAGAAAATAGGGGTAAATAGTAAGGTAACCACAAAGGAAACTAATAGTCCTAGACAACAAAATAAAAAACAAGAAAAACTTAAAGACTCAGCAATTACAAATAAACAATAACAGTGAAAAAGAGGAAAAGACAATACATAAAGAAAAACTACTCAGCACAAAAAATTAAGTGAAAAAAAAGAAACTGTTGACAACACAAAAAATTCATCAAAAAGACAGCACTAAACTCCTATCTACCAATAATTACACTGAATGTAAATGGACAAATGCACCAACAGGGAGACAGAGAGCGACAGAATGGATTTAAAAAACATGATCCATCTACATGCTGCCTACAAAAGTCCCACCTTAGACTTAAATACACAAAAAACTAAAACTCAAAGGATGGAAATAAATATATATCGTGCAAACAACAATCAAAAAAAAGAGCAGGAATGGCAATATTAATTTCTGAAAAAACAGGCTTTAAAGTAAAATCCACCACAATGGATAAGGAAGGACACTACACCAGGACGATGTTACCATAATAAATAATAATAATAAATATTTAGGCACACAGTGACACGGATCCAAAATACATAAAACAAACTCTAACAACATTCAAAAGAGAGACAGATGGCTCCACGATAATAGTAGGAGAATTCAACAAACCACTTTCAGTGAAGGACAGAACATCCTGAAAGAAGCTCACTAAAGACACGGAAGTTCTAAATACCACAATCAACCAACTTGACCTCATAGAGATATACAGAACACTCCACCCAACAGCAGCCAAGTCTACTATCTTTTCTGGCACACGTGGAACATTCTTCAGAGTAGACGACATATTAGTTCATAGAGCAAGCCTTAACAGAATCTAAATTATGAAAATATTACAAAGCTTCTTTTCTGACCACAAAGCTATAAAAGTAGAAATCAGTAACAGAAAAGCAAGGAAAAAAAATCCAACATATGGAAACTGAACAACACCTTGCTCAAAAACTGCTGGGTTATAGAAGAAATTAAGGACTGAATAAAGAAATTCATAGAATCAAATGAGAAAGAAAACTCTTCCTACCAGAACCTTTGGGACACAGCAAAAGCACTGCTCAGAGGTCAATTTATAGCTATAAATGCACACATCCAAAAATAAGAAAGGGCCAAAATCAAAACATTAACCCCACAACTTGAACAAATAGAAAGAGAACAGCAAAAGAAACCCTCAGGGTTAGAAACCGGCAAAGCGGTCAAGAAAGCAGAGACTGGAAGGAGGGAGCGGGCTGACTCATTAGGGGGAGAGTAAGTGGGAGTATGGAGTAAGGTGTATATAAGCTTATATGTCACAGACTGACTTGATTGGTAAACTTTCACTTAAAGCACAATAAAAAGTATCTAAAAAAAAAAGAAAGAAAGAAACTCTCAGGCACCAGAAGAAAGCAAATAACAAAAATTAGAGCAGGATTAAGTGAAATAGAATAGAAAAACAATTGAAAGAGTTAACAAGACCAAAAGCTGGTTCTTCGAAAAGATCAACAAAATCAATACCCATTGGCCAAACTGACAAAAGAAAAATGAGAGAGAAAGCAAATAACCCGAATAAGAAATGAGATGGGCTATATCACAACAGTCCCAACTGAAATTAAAAAAATCATAGCAGAATACTATGAAAAATTGTACTCCAACAAATTTGAAAACCTAGAGGAAATGGACAAGTTTCTAGAAACACACTACCTACCTAAACTAACACAAACAGAGGTAGAATAAATAAATAAACCTATAACAAAAGAAGGGATTGAAAAAGTAACTTAAAAAACTCCTAACAACAATAACAACAAAAGGTCTGGCCCTGATGGCTTCCCTGGATAATTCCACCAAACTTTCAGAGAAGAGTTAACGTCACTAACTAAAGGTATTTCAGAGCATAGAAAAGGATGGAATACTCCCAAACTCATTCTATGAAGCTAGCATAACACTGATACCAAAACCAGATAGACACAACAATAAAAGAAAATTATAGATCAATATCCCTCATGAACATAGACACAAAAATCCTCAACAAAATTCTAGCCAATAGAATTCAACAGCATATCAAAATAATAATAATAATAATAATTCACCATGACCAAGTGGGATTCATAACAGGTTCAGGGATGGTTCAACATTAAAAAAAAAATCAATATAGTCCACCATATAAATAAAAGACAAGAACCACATAATCTTATCGATTGATGCAGAAAAGGCATTTGACAAAGTCCAAAATGCATTCATGATAAAAACTCTCAGCAAAATAGGAATGGAAGAGAAATTCCTCAACGTAATAAAGGGCATTTACAAAAAGCCAACAGCCAACATCATCCTAAATGGAAAGAATCTGCAAGCACTCCCCTTGAGAACAGGAACCATACAATGATGCCCTTTATTGCCACTCGTATTCACCATTGTGCTGGAGGTCCGAGCCAGAGCACTTAGAGTAGAAAAAGAAATAAAGGACATCCAAATTGGTAAGGAAGAAGAAAAAGTATCTCTATTTGCAGATGATATGATCTTGTACAGAGAAAACCCTAAAGAATCCGCAAGAAAACTACTGGAACTAACAGAAGAGTTCAGCAAAGGATCAGGATAGAAGATAAACATACAAAAATCAGTTGGATTCCTCTACACCAATGAAGAGAATATTTAAGAGGAAATCACCAAATCAATACAATTTACAATAGCCCCAAAGAGGATAAAATACTTAGGTATAAATCTAACCAGAGACTTAAAAGACCTATACAAAGAAAACTACAAGACACTACTGCAAGAAACCAAAAGATACCTACAGAAGTGGAAAAAGATACCTCGCTCGTGGATAGGAGGACTCAACATTGTGAAAATGTCCATTCTACCTAGAGCAATCTCTAGATACAGTGGAATTCCAATCCAAATTCCAGGAACATTTTTTAATGAGATGGAGAAACAAATCACCAACTTCATATGGAAAGGGAAGAGGCCCCAGATAAGTAAAGCACTGCTGAAAAAGAAGAACAAAGTAGGAGGCTTGGCACTACCTGATTTTAGAGCCTGTTATACCGCCACTGTAGTCAAAACAGCCTGGTACTGGTACGACCACAGATACGTAGACCATGGAAAAGAATTGAGAATCTAGACATAAATTTATCACCTATGAGCAGCTGACATTTGACAAAGGTCCAAAGTCATTTAAATGGGGAAAAGACAGTCTCTTTAACAAGTGGTGCTGGCATAACTGGATACCCTTATGCAAAGAAATGAAACAAGACCCATACCTCACACCATGCATAAAAACTAACTCGAAATGGATCAAAGACCTAAATATAAAATCTAAAATGATAAAGATCATGGAAGAAAAAAATAGGTACAATGCTAGGAGCCCTAATACATGGCATAAACAGTATACAAAACTTTACTAGCAATGCACAAACACCAGAAGAGAAACTAGATAACTGAGATCTCCTAAAAATCAAACACTTATGATCATCCAAAGACTTCACCAAAAGAGTAAAAAGACAACCTACAGAGTGGGGAAAAAAATTTGACTACAACAAATCAGATCAGAGTCTAATCTCTAAAATCTACAAGGTACTGCAAAACCTCAACAACAAAAAGACAAATAACCCAGTTAAAAAATGGGCAAAGGATATGAACAGGCACTTCACCAAAGAAGACATTCAGGCAGCAAGCAGATGCATGAGGAAATGCTCATGATCATTAACCGTTAGAGAAATGCTAATCAAAACTACAGTGAGATACCGTCTCACCCCAACAAGGCCAGCATTAATCCAAAAAACACAAAATAATTAATGTTGGAGAAGTTGTGGAGGTACTGGAACACTTATACGCTGCTGTTGGGAATGCAAGGTGGTACAACCACTTTGGAAATCAATTTGGCACTTCCTTAAAAGGCCAGAAATAGAAGTACCATATGATCCAGCCATCCCACTCCTTGGAATATATCCTAGAGAAATAAGAGCCCTCACGCAAATAGATAAATGCACACCCATGCTCATTGCAGTAATGTTTACAATAGCAAAAAGATAGAAACAACCAAGGTGCCCATCAATGGACAAATGGATAAAAAAAATTATAGTATATTCATACAATGGAATACTAGGCAAGCATAAAGAACAATGATGAATCCAGGATGAATGAATGAATGAATCTGGAAGGCATTATGCTGAGTGAAATTAATCACAAGAGGACAAATATTATATAAGACCACTATTATAAGAACTCAAGAAAAGGTTTAAACACAGAAGATAACATTCTTTGATGGTTACTAGGGTCAGGAGGGAGGGAGAGGGGTATTCGCAAATTACATAGTAGGTAAGAGTTATTTTAGATAAAGGGAAGGGCACACACAATACAGTGGAAGTCAGCACAACTGGACTAAACCAAAAGCTAAGATGTTTCCTAAATACAACCAAACACTTCAGCGACAGAGTAGCAGGGCCAGAGGTCTAGGGACCACGGTTTCAGGAGATATCTAGGTCAATTGGCATAGCAAAATGTGTTAAGAAAATGTTCTGCATCCCATTTTGGTGAGTGTTGTCTGGGGTCTTAAAAGCTAGCAAGTGATGAGCTAAGATTCATCAATTGGTCTCAGCCCACTCGGAGCAAAGGAGAATGAAGAATACCGAAGACAGAAGGAAAATATGAGCCCAAGAGACAGAAAGGGCCACATGAACTAGAGACTACATCAGCCTGAGACTGGAAGAACTAGGTGGTTCCCACCTACCACCGATGACTGCCCTGACAAAGAACACAACTGAGAATCCCTGATGGAGCAGGACAAATGTGGGAAGCAGACCTCAAATTCTCTTAAAAAGACCAGACTTAATGGTCTGACTGAGACTGGAGGTACCCCAGAGGTCATGGCCCCTGGTCACTCTTTTAGCCTAAAACTATTCCCTAAGCCCACTCTTCAGACAAAGATTAGACTGGACTATAAGACATAAAATGATACTGGTGAGGAGCGTGCTTCTTAGTTCAAGTAAACACATGAGACTATGTGGGCAGTTCCCGTCTGCAGGCAAGATGAGAAGGCAGAGGGGGACAGCAGCCGGTTGAACGGACATGGGAGATACAGGAAGGAGTGTGCTGTCACATTGTAGGGAGAGCAACCAGGGTCACGTAACAGTGTGTGCATGGGTTTTTGTGTGAGAAACTGACTTGAATTGTAAATTTTCACTTAAAGCATAATAAAAAAATTAAAAAAAAAACCTAGAAATAGAAGTACCATAGAATCCAGCAATCCCACTGATTGGAATATATATGCTGGAGAAATAAGAGCCCTCACAAGAATAGGTATATGCACACCCATGTTCATTGCAGTACTGCTCACAATAGCAAAAATATGGAAACCACTTAAATGCCCATCTATGAATGAATGGATAAACAAGTTATGGCATATTCACACAATAGAATACTACTCAATGATATAGAGCAATGATGAATCCGGGAAACATCTCACAACATGGATGAATCCGGAAGGCATTATGCTGAGTGAAATTAGTCAGTCGCAAAAGGACGAATATTGTATTAGACCACTATTATAAGAACTTAAGAAAAGTTTAAAAACAGTAAAAACATTATTTGATGATTACAAGGATGGGGAAGGAGAGAGAGGGATATTTACTAACTAGATTAAAAAAAAAAAAAAAAAAAAACTAGTGCCGTATAGTAGATAAGAATTATCTTAGTTGAAGCGAAGGACAACATACAATACAAAGGAAGTCAGCACAACTGGACTAAACCAAAAGCTAAAGAGTTTCCTGAATACAACCAAACACTTTGAGGGACAGAGTAGCAGGGGACGGTGTCTGGGAACCATGGTTTCAGGGGACATCTAGGTCAATTTGCACTACAGAGTGTAGTAAGAAAATATTCTGCACCCCATTTTGGTGAGTGCCATCTGGGGTCTTAAAAGCTAGCAAGCGACCATCTACTGTGCATCAATTGGTCTCAACCCACCTGGAGAATGAAGAACACCAAAGACACAAGGAAAATACTAGCCCAAGAGACAGAAAAGGCCACATAAACCAGAGGCTCCATCAGCCTGTGCCCAGCTACTACCAATGACTGTCCAACAGGGAACAAGATAGAGAGTTCCTGATGGACCAGGAGAAAAGTGGGGTGCAGATCTCAAATTCTAGTAAAAAGACCAGACTTAATGGTCTAACTCAGAATGGAGGGACCATGAAGGCATTGCACCTGGACTGTCTGTTAGCCCATAACTGAAATCATTCCCTAAGCCAACTCTTCAGACAAAGACTAGACTGGATTATAAGACATAAAATGATACTCCTGAAGAGAGTGCTTCTTAGCTCAAGTAGATACATGAGATTAAATCGGAAGCTCCTGTCTGGAAGTGAGATGAGAAGGCAAAAAGGGACAGGAGCTGGTTGAATGGACATGCAAAATCTAGCATGGAAAGGAGGTGTGTTCTATCACATTATAGAGAGAGCAACTAGGGTCACATAACAACGTGTGTATAAATTTTTGTGTGAGAAACGAACTGTAAACTTTCACTTAAAGCATGATAAAAAAAAATCACCTATACGAGAACAAATGGTCAACAATTACTTTAAAACAAAGATGAGAAGGTAATGCGTCAGGGAAACTAGATTAATGGAAACAGAAAAATCAGAAGGGAAATGACGAGAATGTTCATTCATTTTGTAGAATGTAACCAATGTGACTGAAAAATTTGTGTACAAATTGTTGAATGGGAACCTAAACTGCTGTGTAAACCTTCACTGAAAACACAATATTATTAATAAAAAAAAAGCAAGCAGTAGTAAAGTACAAAAACAAAGAAGTCTTAAGACACACAGAAAGCATATAGCAAAATGGCAGAAGTAGGTCAGCTCTTATCAGTAACTACAGTTAACGTAAATGGACTAAATACTCCAATCAAAAGGCAGAGTGGCAGAATGGATTTAAAAAAAAATGTCCAACTACAAGCTCTTTGGAAACCCTGGTGGCATAGTTGTTAAGTGCTACAGCTGCTAACCAAAAGGGGCTCCTTAGAAAATCTTTTCGTTTTAATATGCTATTTACAAGAGACACACCTTAGACCCAATGACACAAATAATTTGCAAGTGAAAGACTGAAAAAAATACTCTATGCAAATAACAACCCAAAGAGAGCTGGGGTGACAATCTTAATATCAGACAAAATAGACTTTAAGGCAAAAACTGTTAGAAGAGATGAAGGTGGACATCATATAGTTATAAATGGTCAGTTTATCAAGAAGATTTAACAATCATAAATATGTAACATCAAACATCATAGCACCTAAATATATAAAGCAAACATTGATAGAATTGAAGGGAGATACAGATAGAACTACAATGATCGTTGGAAACTTCAATACACCACTTTTAACATTGGACAGAACGTCTGGAAAGGAGATCAACAAGGAAACAGAGGACCTAAATGACACTACAAGCCAACTAGAACTAATAGACATATATATAGAACATTCCTCCTAACAAAAGCACAGTATACATTCTGCTCCAGTGCACATGGATCATTCTTTAGGATACACCACATCTTAGGTCACTAAGCAAGTCTTGATAAATTTAAAAACATTGAATTGTTTTTTTTTTATTTTTTCTGACTGTGATAGAGTGAATCTGGAAATCCAAAACAGAAAAAACTGGAAAATATGCAAAGATGGAAATCAAACAACACATAATTAAATTATCAATGGGTCAAGGAAGAACTCTAAGGAGAAATCACAAATTACTTAGACTCAAACGAAAATGAAAGCACAAATATCAAACTTATGAGATACAGTGTAGTAGGCAGTACTCAGAGGGAAATTTATAGCAATAAATGCCTACATGAATTAGAGAAAAAAATTATCTCAAATCAGCAGCCTATCTCTACAACTTGAGGAACTAGAAAGAGAAGAGCAAATTAAGCCGTTTTAAACCTATTAGAATAAAGGAAATAACATAGATCAGAGCATAAATAAATCAAAAAAGGAAAAACAATCAAGAGAATAAACAAAACCAGAAGTTGGTTCTTTGAAAAGATCAATAAATTTGACAAACCTTTAGCTAGATTGACAAAAAAAAGGAGAAAAGATGCAAATAAGTAAAAAATGAAATGAAACTGGAGGCAACACAACTGACCTAAGAGAAATAAAAGGACATATTACAAAATACCATGAACATGGGTGGCCCAATAAATTGGATAACCTAAATGAAAAGGACAAATTATTAGAAGCATACAACCTACCCAAACTGACCCAAGAGGAAATAAAAAATCTCAAAAGACCCAAAACAAGAACAGAAATTGAATCAGTGATCAAAAACTTACCAACAGAAAAAAAAGTCCTCAATCAGATGGTTTCACTGGGGAATTTTACCAAGCATTTAGAGAAGAATTGACACCAATTCTGTTTAAATTCTTCCAAAAGACAGAGATAGAAGTGATACTCCCTGATTCATTCTATGAAGCAAACATAACTCTGATACCACAGCAAGACAAACACATGACAAAAAAAGAAAACTACAGGCCCATATCTCTTATGAATATAGAAGCAAAAATCCTCAAAAAAAAAAAAAATACTAGCAAAGAGAATCCAACAGCATATTAAAAGCCATATACCACAACCAAGTGGAATTTATTCCTGGAATGCAAAAATGGTTCAACATTAAAAAAATCTCTTGAGTAGAACAAAGAACCACATAATGATCTTTATGGATGCAGAAAAGTCATTTGATAAAATCCAACACCTTTTGTTGTTAAAAACCCTCAATAAGATTGGAATAAAAGAGAAATTCCTCAATATGATTAAGGGAATATGAAACACCAACAGCCAATATTATCATTAATGGCAAAGGGTGAGCTTTCCCTCTTGAAACTGGGCGTACTGGCTCTTGCCACCCTTTTTCAATATTGTATTAGCAATCCCAGCCAGAGCAATAGGACAAGAAAAAAAAAATAATAAAGGTATCCAGATCAGAAAAGAAGAAGTAAAATTATCTCTATTCATGGATAACATTATCATATATATAGAAAATACCAAAATATCCACAAGAAACCTTCTAGAGCTAACAGGGGAATTTAGCAAAGTTGCAGGGTGTAAGATCAACAAATAGCAGTTGGGTTTCTATACACCAGCAATGAGAGGCCTGGAGGGTAAATTAGGGAAATGATTCCATTTACAATAGCATCTAAGAGAATAAAATGCCTATGAATAAATTTAACCAGGGATGTAAATGTCTTATACAATAAAAATGATAAAATACTGCTGAAAGAGATTAAATAAGACTTAAATAAATGGAAAGACGTTCATTGTTCATGGATTGGAAGAATTTATATTGTTAAGATATTACTACTACCCAAAGCAATCCATAGATTCAATGTGATCCCAATCAAAAGTCCAACAACACTCTTTGCAGAAATGGAAAAAATAATCCTCAACTTTATGTAGAATGGCAAGAGGCCCTGAATAACTAAAACAATTTTGAAGGAGAAAAACAACATAGGAGGACTCACATTTCCTGATTTTAAAACATATTATATAGCTACTGTAATAAAAACAGCCTGGTACTGATAGAATAATAGACACATAGACCCAAGGAAGAGAATTGAAAGTCCAGAAATAAACCCACACTTCTATGGTCAACTGATTTTTGACAAGTGTGCTAAATCTATTCAAAGGGGAAAGAAGAATCTCATCAATAAATAGTATTTGGAAAATTGGATTTCCACATGAAGAAAAATGAAACAGGATCCATGCCTCACACCATACCAAAAAACAAAAACAAAAACAAATGAAGTGTATTAAGGGACTAAATGTGAAAAGTAAAACTATAAAATTCTTAGAAAAAAAGGTAAGAACGAGGCTGTCAGGCCTAGGTTTTAACAATGAACTATCTGATATAATAACAAAAGCATGAATAGCAAAAGACAAAATATGTAATTGGGACCTCATAAAAATGAAATACTTTGTTCACCAAAAGACTTTATCAAAAAAGTAAAAAGACAAGCTACCATTTGGGGGGATATGTTTGGAAACCATATATCCAATAAGAATCTAATAACCAAAAATATATAAAACTTTCCATTTGTGGGGTATCTTTGGAAACCACATATCTGATAAAAATTTAATAACCAAAATATATATAAAACTTCAACAACTTAAGAGCAAAAAGACAAAAAGTGGGCAAAGGACTTGAACAGATATTTCACCAAAGAAGATACTCAAAAGGCCGCCAAACATATGAAAAAATGATCAATATCATTAGCCATCAGAAAGATTCAAATCACAACTACAATGAGATACCATTTCACTGCCACTAGGATGGCTGAGATTTCAAAAAATAGAAATTAACAAATGTTGGCAAAGATGTGGGGAAATTGGAACCCTTATCTACCGTTGGTGGAAATCCAAAATGATTCAGCCATTGTGGAAAATGCATGGGGGTTCCCCAAAAAACTAAAAGTAGAACTTCCATATGACCCAGCGATTCCACTCCTAAGTATGTACCCAAAAGACTTGAAAGCAAAGACTCAAACATATGCTTGTACACTAATGTTCACTGCAGCACTATTTGCAATAGCTGACAGTGGAGACAACCTATATGCCCATCAACAGATGAATGGATAAGCAAAATGTGGTACATACATACAATGGAATACTACTCAGCCAGGAAGAGAAATGAATTCCTGATACACGCTACAGTATGGATGGAGCTTAAAGACATTATGCTGAGTGAAATAAGCCAATCGCAAAAGGACAAATATTATATGATCTCACTTACATAAAAAGACAAAAACAGATAAATGTATAGAGACTAAAGTTTATTAGTGGCTAGTTTTTTTTTTTTTTTTTATGAAGTGCTGAAGGGATGGGGGAAGAAGGGTTATTGCTTATGGAATACTGAGTTTCTATTTATGGTGATGTAAAATTTACATTGATTAAGGGGAAGTGTTACCCAGCCAATTATTGTAATTAATGTCAATAAAATTACATCTCTAAAAAGCTAAACTGGCAAATGTGATTTTATATATATATATATATATATATATATATATATTTACAACAACAACAAAGAGAAGCTGCTTATGTACAACCAAACACCTCATGAAATTTGATTTCTTGGTTTGGAAGTTTAGGCTCATGATTTCATGGAACATCCCAGTTAACTGGCCTGATAACATCTTTAGTGCTTCTTTTCTATGCACTAGTTCATTGTGTCTCACTCATAATCACCCTATAGGACAGAGTAGAACTGCCTTATAGGGTTTCCAAGGCTGTAAATCTTTGGGGAAGCAGACTGCCCTGTCTTTCTCCTGCAGAGCAGCTGGTGAGTTTGAACTGCCTACCTTTTAGTTAGCAGCTGAACGTTTAACCACTGGGCTGCCGGGGTTGCTATGTGTCATAATCAACTCGACAGCAGTGGGTTTTGGTTTTTTTGGAGTTCATTACAAACTGCCTGATTTCTTAAAAGTTTACAAGCAGCCATCCAAGGTACAATAATTCGTCTCTATCCACCTACAGCAACAGAAGAGAGTCAGGAATATGAAGAGAGAATGGAATGCATGGCTAATTGCCCCCATGAGCAACTGCCTCCTATGCCATGAGACCGGAAGAACTAAATGTTTCCGATTACCATTACTGAACATTTCAGTCAAAGATTCTCTAGAAGATCCTGATCAAAAGGGGGGAGATACAGAATATAATTTCAAATTCTCATGGAATCCAGACATTCTGGAGCTACTGAGGCTGAATGACCCCTCGAAACTATTGCCCTGAGATAATCTTGAAACCTTAAACCTTAAACCAAAAGTATCACCTGCACTCTTCTTTAAATCAAAGCATTACTTAGTTGTGTTAGCAAGAATGTCTGCCTTGAGCATCATTCACTTTTAAAGAACTGTCTATATGGATCAAATTAATGACAGGAACTTGAAAGGTTAGATGGGAAGCTTAGAGGGCAGTGAATTTATGATAATGGAGGAGAAACAATTCAGAAAAGGAAGGTGGGAATGGTTGCACAATTTGAAGACTGTAATCAATATCACTGAACTGTACATGTAGAGATTGTTGACTTGATGTATTCCTGCAGTGTACATTTTTTAAAGGAACAAAAAATAAATAAATAATAACAATAGCAAGGTCTGGTGAGAGTTGAAAGTTAAAGCATATTTGAAATACACAACAATAACAGATAAGTAAGGCGGGGTACATTTTTTAATGACATATTGTCTGAGAAGATAAAATAATTAACGGCTACTTTTTTTGATAAGTCAGACTAATCGAGAAAAAATTCTACCATAAAAAATTCCACCCAGAAGATGGCAAGAAAGAATAGAGAAGATATAACAATCAGGGCAAATATAAACCACATTGCTAGATTTAAGCCCAAATGTATCAGTTGTTGTTAGGTGTCATCAAGTCATTTCTGACTCATAGTGACCCTACAAACAACAGAACAAATGCTGCTCATTCACAGACCATCCTCAAAATTGTTGCTATTTGAGCCTATTGTTTCAGCCACTATGTCAGTGGATCTTGTCAAGAATCTTCCTTGTTTTCATTGACCCTCTACTTTAACAAGCATAGTGTCCTTCTTCAGGGACTGGTCCCTCCTGATAACAAGTCCAAAGTAAGTGAGACGAAGTCTCATCATTCTTCCTTCTAAAAAGCATTCTGGTTGTACTTCTTCCAAGATGGATTTATTTGTTCTTCTGGCAGCCTATGATATATTCAGTATTCTTCTGCAACACCATAATTCAAAAGGCTTCAATTCTTCTTCGGTCTTCCTTATTCGTTGTCCAGCTTTCACATGCATGTAAGGAGACTGAAAATACATTTTGGTTCTCAAAATGATGTCTTTGATTTTTAATACTTTAAAGAGGTCTTTTGAAGCAGATTTTCCCAAAACATCATTTGATTTCTTGACTGTTGCTTCTATTTGTCTTGATTGTGGATCCAAGTAAAATAAAATCCTTGACAGCTTCAATATTTAATGATGCTGCTTGCTGGTCTATTTGTGAGGATTTTTGTTTTCATTATATTGAGGTATAGTCTTTGATCTTCATCAAGTGCTTCAAGTCCTCTTCACTTCTAGCAAGCAAGATTGTGTCATCTGTATATTGCAGGTTGTTAATGAGTCTTCCTCCAGACCTGACGTTTCATTCTTCTTCACATACTCCAGCTTTCCTCAACATACAGATTACGTGTCGTGAAAGGATACAACCTTGATGCACACCTTTTCTGATTTTAAAGCACACAGTATCCCCTTGTTCTGTTTGAACAACTGCCTCTTGGTCTATGTCCTGATTCAACATGAGCACAATTAAGTGTTGTGGAATTCCCATTCTTCACGATGTTAGCCATAATTTGTTATCATCCGCACAGTCGAATGCATTTGTGTAGTCAATAAAACACAGCTAACCATCTTTCTGGCATCCTCTGCTTTCAGCCAAAATCCATCTGATATCAGCAATGATATCTCTTGTTCCACATCCTCTTCTGAATCTGGCTTGAATTTCTGGTAGTTCCCTGTTGATGTACTTGTACAATTATTTTTTAATTACCTTCAGCAAAATTTTACTTACACGTGATATTAACGATATTGTTTGATAATCCATTCCATTGGTTCATCTTTCTTTAGAATGGATGTGTATATGGATCCCTTCCATTCAGTTGGCCAGGTAGCTATCTTCCAAATTTCTTGGCATAGACAAGCACCAGTTGAGAAATCAAACAATGTATTGTATTGGACAACACTTCCAGCATTGCATCCATTTGTCAAAACATCTCAGTTGGTATTCTGTCAATTTCTGGACCATTATTTTTCTCCAATGTCTTCAGTGAAGCTTGGACTTTTTCCTTCAATGCCATCAATTCTTGATCGTATGCTACCTCCTGAAATGGTTGAACACTGACCAACTCTTTTTGGTACGGTGACTCTGTGTGTTCTTTCCATCTTCTTTTGATGCTTCCTGCATCATTTGATTTTCTGCCTATGAAATTCTTCAATACTGCAGCTCAAGTCTTGAATTTTTTCTTCAGTTCTTTCAGCTTGAAAGGTGCCAAGTGTGTTCTTCCTTTTTGGTTTTCTAACTCCAGGTCTTTGCACATTTCAGTCTATTTTATTTTGTCTTCTCAAACCACCCTTTGAAATCTTCTGTTCAGCTCTTTTAGTTCATCATTTTTCTCAGTTGCTTTAGCAACTCTGCATTCAAAATCAAGTATTTAGAGTCTCTGCTGACATTCATTTTGGCCTTTTCTTTCTTTCCTGTCTTTTTAATGACGTTTTGCTTTCTTCATGTGTGGTGTCCTTGATATAATCCCTCAACTGATCTGGTCTTCATTCACTAGTGTTCAATGCATTATATCTATTATTTAGGTTAAGATAGAGGAATCCAGGCTGTGGAAAATTCCACTGCCTCAAGAAACTTGCTTGGCATGCCCCATAGCTTTACTTTAATATCCTGATTCCATTGTTTGACACCTCCCTAGCTTTACATTAATATCCTGGTTCCCCTTTTCTTAACTGCTGTCTAGAACTAGAGGAAATCATTGGAAACTGGTTTAGGCACTATGTCAACATTCTAGATAACCTTTTAGCTCATTAAGTACCTCATACATGGTAACTTCTTCACCTCTGAGTGGAGTTTAACCATCCTTTTCTGCACATCCAGGAATTGGCAACAGGTTTTTATATAAATGCATATATAGCACTTAACCATTGGCACCACCCAGGAGTCCATATATATATACCCATTGCGGTCGAGTCAATTCCAACTTACAGGGTTGCTATGAGTAAGAATCAACTCAGCAATGGGTTTTTATATAAATATGCATTCCTAGATGGTGCAAAACGTTAAGTGCTCAACTGCTAGCTGAAAAGTTGGTGCCTCGAACCCACTCTGAGGCACATCAGAAGAGAGGCAGCCTGGTGATCTGACTATGAAAGTTCACAGCCTTGAAAACCCTATGGAGCACTTCTACTCTGCACACATGGGGTCTTCATGAATCAGAATCAACTTGACAACAACTAACTACAAACTTACATATGATGTTGTTGATGTTAGGTGCCAATGAGTTGGCTCCAACTCACAGAGACCCTATGTACAACAGAATGAAACCTCACCCAGACTTGTGTCACTGCCATTGTCACAACACATATGGAGAGGGAGAGAGATTGAATTTAAAGAATTGACTCGTGATTTGGGGGAATGGAAAGTCCAAAATCTGTAGGGCAAATGGCAGGCAGGATGTCTATGTTATAGTCTTGAAGCAGAACTCTTTCTCCCTTGGAAAACTTTCCATTTTTGCTCTTAAGGCCTTCAACTGATTGAGGTCCACCACGTTTTTCAGTGTTATCTCCTTTGCTGAAAATCAACTGATTGTAAATGTTAATGACATGTACAAAATACCTTTAGAGAAACATCTAGTGTTTCACCAAACTAGGCACCATAGCCTAGCCAAGATAACACATAAAATTAGTCATATATATATATATATATGTATGTATATGTATATATATTTGTATATATATATAATACATAAAGTTGAATTTATATATAAATTTATATAATATCCAAGTTGAATTTATATCACGTATATATATTTTTTATATATAAAGTTGTAATTTATAACTCCTTTCCTGAAATAAAACTATGATCTAGAGATTAAAAAGATTTCTTCCAAGTATTTAAGGAAGAAATGTCATCAGTTTTACATAAATTCTTCCAGGAAGATGAACACGAGTAAACACTCTACAGCTTATCTTATGAAATCAACAAAAGTTGAGTGTGCCATATTTTCTGTTGGGACCGTGGCTGATAGAGTAATTCACCACGGACGTGACCCCAGAAAACTGGTATTCAAAATGGAATGTATTAGATGAGCACAAGAATAACTACCTGGATGAAACAGTGTCTGGATAATCTGTAACCTATACTAGTATATAGTAGTATCACAATTTCTCAAATTGTCACTGATGGTAGCACAAACAAAATACCCCAAAACAAACCAAACCAAACCAAACCAAACCAAACCAAACCCACTGCTGTCAATTTTGAGTCATAGAGACACTATAGGACAGAATAGAACTGCACCATAGGGTTACCAAGGCTGTAAATCTGTATAAAAGCAGGCTGCCACATCTTTCTCCCATAGAGCGGCTGGTGGGATCAAACTGCTGACCTTTCAGTTAGGAGCTGAGCACTTTAAACACCACGCTACCAGGGCTCCTTGGATAAAGCACAGGTAGAGGAAAAGGAATTGCAATATCAAGGGGTCTCTGCTGTTAGGCAATAATAAACCCATAAAAACCAACCCCATTGCCATTAAGTCCATTCTAACTCATAGGGACCCTATAGGACAGAGTAGAACTGACCCAAAGGGTTTAGAAGGAGTGGCTAGTGCATTTGAACTGCCAACTTTTTTAAAATTTTTATTGTGCTTTAAATGAAAGTTTATAAATCAAGTCAGTCTCTCACACAAAAACTTATATACGCCCTGCTACGTACTCCCAATTGCTCTCCCCCAAATGAGACAGCCCACTCCCTCCCTCCACTCTCTCTTTTTGTGTCCATTTTGCCAGTTTCTAACCCCCCTACCCTCCCATCTCCCCTCCAGGGTGGAGATGCCAACATAGTCTCAAGTGTCCACTTGATCCAAGAAGCTCACTCCTCACTAGCACCCCTCTCCAACCCATTGCCCAGTCCAATCTCTGTCTGAAGAGTTGGCTTCAGGAATGGTTCCTGTCCTGGGCCAACAGAAGGTCTGGGGGCCATGACCACCGGGGTCCTTCTAGTCTCAGTCAGACCATTAAGTCTGGTCTTTTTATGAGAATTTGGAACTGCCTACTTTTTAGTTACCAGCTGTAGCTCTTAACCACTGTGCCACCAGGGCTCCATGGTAATAATAGTGATGATAAATATTATAGGGTGTCTTAGTTATCTAGTGCTGCTATAAGAATCACAAATGAATGGTTTTAACAAACAGTAATTTATTCTCTCACAACTTAGAAGGATAGAAGTCTGAATTCAGGGTGCTGGCTCTAGGGGAAATCTTTCTGTCTCTGTCATCTCTGGAGGAAGGTCTTTGTCTCTTTTAGCTTCTGCTCCTGGGTAATCTTCCTGTGGCTTGGCCTCTCTCTTCCCCCATCTCTGCTCTCACTTGCTTATTTAATCTCTTTTATATCTCAAAAGAGATTGACTCAAGATACATCCTAATCCTGCCTCATTAACATAACAGACATAACCCATTCACAAGTACAGTTATATCTACAGGCAGAGTTTAGAATTTACAACACATCATAAAATGGAGGATAATTACAACCGATCACAAAATAGAAGACAACCACATAATACTGGGAATCATGATCTGCCCAAGTTGACACATACTTTGGGGGGACACAATTCAATCCATGACATGGAGTACCCAAATTTGTCTTACCTCCCCAAAGAGTGCACATAGGGGAAAAGAAATTAAAAGCTATGGACATATCATTA
This sequence comes from Loxodonta africana, assembly GCF_030014295.1. Lineage (NCBI taxonomy): Eukaryota > Metazoa > Chordata > Mammalia > Proboscidea > Elephantidae > Loxodonta > Loxodonta africana. Next base: position 27,477,644 of record NC_087362.1, read on the forward strand.
AGAACATGCTTAGCAGAACCATGGAATCATGGAAGCTTGAAGTACTCCCTCATCTCCTAGCTGTAAAGCAGATACAACTGAGGACTGGCTGAGGATCTGATTGTAAGGATTTCATCCCAATGTACTGCAGACAAAAGTCTTAGTAATTGTATTGTACAACATGCCCGGGGTGATAACCATCCCAGTTAACCTCATCTATGGAATTCAATCTGACTTGAGATATATCCCATTTTGGAATTGTATCCTGAAAATCTGCTTCCTAGGACCACTTTTGTCTTAGTTTGTGATCCCCAGAAGCAGAGTTGGTAAAGACATTTTAAGAGTACAAAGTTTATTTAGGTGATTCCAGAAAACACTGGGAGAGGAGCTGGGAATGAAAGAGTGAAGGGAAGAAAGCCAGTAAAAAGTGTATTAATGAGCACATTACCATGAAAATAAATGCAACTCAGTCTCACCAGGGATGACCTCCAGGAGCCAGTGTCAAGTACATACCTTTGCAGTGTGTCCCTAAGTGATGAGAGAGTTGAGTATTAGTTTCTCAGTGCTGCTGTAACAGAAATACCTTAAATGGGTGGGTGTAAAAAAACAGAAATTTATTTTCTCATAGTTCAGGAGGCTAAAAGTCCAAATTCAGAGTGTGGCTCTAGGGGGAGGTCCTTCTTTCTCTACCTCAGTTTCTAATAGCTGGCAATCCTCGTTTTCTTTGCAATCTTCACGTGGCACCTATCTTCCCCTGTTTGTTTTCATGTCTCTGCTTCTCTTTTTATAACACAGTAGTAATTAAGTTTGAGACACATCCTATACCAATATGGCATCATTATCATAACAAAGAAAACCATTTTCCCAAATGAGGTTACACAAGTGTAGGGGTAGTCTTAGTTGTCTAGTGCTACTACAACAGAAATACCACAAGTGGATGGCATTAACAAAGAGAATTTATTTTCTCACAGTCTAGGAGGCTAGAAGTCTGAATTCTCACTCTGTCAACTCTGGGGAAAGGCCCTTGTCATCAATATTCCCCTGCCCTAGAGATTCTCAGCGCAGGGACCCCAGATCCAAAGGATGTGCACTCCTGGCTCTTCTTGCTTGGTGGTAATAATGAGTTCTCCCTGTCTCTCTACTCACTTGTCTCTTTTATATCTCAAAAGAGATTGACTCGGAGGTGGAGCCAAGATGGCGGAATAGACAAATGTTTCTAGTGAGCCCTCTTACAACAAAGGCCAAAAAAAACAAGTGAAATGAATATATTTATGACAAACTAGGAGCCTGAACATGAAAGGCAAGCTTAGAAAATGAACTGAGGGGCAGGGGAAGGAAGAGACGGTTCAGAAGGGGAAAGGAGTTACCAAACTTGAATCACAGGGAGCCCTCAGGCACCATTCCTGTGAATGGTGGCAGTGGACTGGTATTAGCATTCCGCCACACTTTCCTCAGGGGGAAGCAGTCAGCCACACTGTCTGCTCACACCTTTGGAACCAGAGAGGAAAGGCACGCTCAGCAAAAGCTAAGTACATGGGTATATTTTACTGTACCCCCTGCTCCCAAGCTAGCTTCAGTGGCTGATTTCCCTGGGCCTGAGATATGCCCCATTGAGCACCTAGAGCCATCCTCCCAGTCTTGGAGAAGGAAAAAATTTGCAATAGTGGGAAAAGATAATTTGCCAGCTCCACTAACCAGGGGCGCTCAGGATAGAAGTGGTTCCTATCCAGGCATAAATGGTTCACGGACTTTGAGTACCTTTCCCCTCTGCATGGATCTGTGTGGGCCTATTTCAGGAGACTAGGCCCTTGTTGGAGACTCCAACCATTTCACCTGTGTGGTGGAGAAGTGGGTGTTTGATGTTTGACATTGCTTTTCCTATTAAACAGGGTCCTCACCTACCCACATCAGAAGCCTAAGGACTGGTAGCTGCACTCAGGTCACCCAGCCACCTGCAACAGGGGTCCAAGGATAACTGGTACTTCCCAGTCCTTACAACCAAAAACATTGGGTGCCTATGGTCTGTCTGCAGAACCCACCCACCTGTATGCTCTAGGGAACAGGTAAACACTTTCCTCAGAGAAACACGGGGGACGATTCTCAGCACACTGCCTTGTTCAGAGCGTGACCCCTGCTGCAACCAAATACTAGTACCTATACCAATCACCCCTTTCCCTCTAAGACTATGGGACAGAGCCTGTACCACACACTTGATGATCAGCTACCTGGACACACAAGCTGAATTCATACAAGAAAACTGAATGGACTCCTAGACTGATATACCTGATAACAGTTCTAGCCATTTGACAACAGGATGTCAGAGAAAGGTGAAAATAATCAAGCTAGCTCACTCAAGCAGTCCATCTGGGGATATCAAAACAAAACAAAGCAAGAAGCTATAATGCAATAAGCAAACAAAAAATATACTAATACAATAACTTATAGATGGCTCAGAGACAACAGTCAATATCAAGTCACATAAAGAAACAGACCATGATCACCTCAACAAGCTCGCAAAACAAAGAATCCAGGGATCTTCTAGATGAAAGTACCTTCCTGGAATTACCAGGTGCAGAATACAAAAGAGTAATATACAGAACCCTTCAAGGCATCAGGAAGGAAATGAGGCAATATGCAGAACAAGCCAAGAAACACACAGATAAAGCAATTCAAAAAATTAAAAAGATTATTCAGGAACATAATGAAAAATTTAATGAGCTGTAAAATCCATGGACAGACAGCAATCAGAAATTCAGAAGTTTTACAATAAAATTACAAAAGCAGACAACTCAATAGAAAGTCAGAGGAGCAGAATTTAGCAAGTAGAAGCCAGAAATGAAGTTGAAGGTAAAGCACTTGGCACTAATATATTTGAAAAAAATCAGATAAAAGAATTAAACAAAATGAAGAAAACTTAAAAATCATGTGGGACTCTATCAAGAGAAATAATCTACGAGTGATTGCAGTACCAGAACAGGGAAGGATAACAGAAAATACAGAGAGAATCGTTGAAGCTTTGTTGGTAGACAACTTCCCTGATATGGTGAAAGATGAGATGATATCTATCCAAGATGCTCATCGAATGTCACATAAGGTGGAATTTAAAAGAAAGTCACCAAGACATATTATAATCAAACATGCCAAAACTAAAGATAAAGATGAAATTTTAAGAGCAGCTAGGGATAAATGAAAAGTCACCTACAAAGGAGAGTCAACAGGAATAAGCTCGGACTACTCGGCAGAAAGCATGCAGGCACGAAGGCAATGGGATGACTTATAAAAAAAAAAAAAAAAAATTGAAGGAAAAAATTGCCAACCAAGAATCTTATATCCAGCAAAACAGTCTTTCAAATTTGAAGGTGAAATTAGGAACTTCCAGATAAAAAAGAAGTTTATGGAATTCGTGAAAACAAACCAAAACTACAGGAAATACTAAAGGGAGTTCTTTGGTTAGAAAATCAATAATATCAGGTATTGACCAAATGCTAGAACTGTGGGCAGAGCAATCAGAAGTGAACCCAGACAGGGAAATCACAAAAATAAATCAAGATTAAAAAAAAAAGCTTAAAACAGGGAAACAGTGATGTTATTATGTAAAAGAAGAAAACACAAAAACAATAAAGAAGGATGGAGAAATGTAGCCATAGATCTTCCATATGGAGAGGAAGATAAGGCGATACAAAGAAACAAAAGTTAGGTTTAAATTTGGAAAAATGGGGTAAATAATAAGGTACCACAAAGGAGACAAACTATCCTTCAAATCAAAATAAAATACAAGAAAAAAATAGAGACTCAGCAGAAAAAAAAAAATCAACAACAACGAATATGAGGAAAGGACAATATATAAAGGTAATCTACTTAGCACATAAAATAATTCACCATGAACAAGTGGGATTCATACCAAGGAATGGTTCAACATTAGTAAAACAATTAATGTAATCCACCACGTAAATAAAACAAAAGACAAGAATCACATGATTTTATCAATTGATGTAGAAAAGGCGTTTGACAAAGTTCAACACCCATTCATGATAAAAACTCTCAGCAAAATAGGAATAGAAGGAAAATTCCTCAACATAATAAAGGGCATTTATACAAAGCCAAAGGCCAACAACATCCTAAATGGAGAGAGCCTGAAAGCATTCCCATTGAGATCAGAAACCAGACAAGGATGCCTTTTATCACGGCTCTTATTCAACATTGTGTTGGAGGCCCTAGCCAGAGCAATTAGGGTAGATAAAGAAATAAAGGACACCCAAATTGGTAAGGAAGAAGTAAAAGTATCTCTATTTTCAGATGACCTGATCTTATGCATAGAAAACCCTAAGGAATCCTCAAGAAAACAAGTGAAACTAATAGAAGAGTTCAGCAGAGTATCAAGATACAAGATAAACATACAAAAATCAGTTGGATTCCTCTACACCAACAAGAATAACATCAAAGAGGAAACCACCAAATCAATGCCATTTACAGTAGCCCCCAAGAAAATAAAATACTTAGGAATAAATCTTACCAGACTTATACAAAGAAAACTACAATACACTTCTGCAAGAAACCAAAAGAGACCTACATAAGTGGAAAAACATACCTTGCTCATGGATAGGAGGACTCAACATTGGGAAAATGTCAGTTCTACCCAAAGCGATCTATAGATACAATGCATTATAAAAATGTCTATTCTACCAAAAGCAATCTATAGATTTAAAGCAATTCTGATCCAAATTCCAATGACATTCTTTATTGAGATGGAGAAACAAATCACCAACTTCATATGGAAGGGAAAGAGACCCTGGATAAGTAAAGCATTACTGAAAAAGGAGAACAAAGTGGGAAGCCTTACTCTACCTGATTTTAGAACCACCACAGTAATCAAAACAGCCTGGTACAGGTACAACAACAGATACATGGACCAATGGAACAGAATTGAGAATCCAGACATAAATCCATCCACATATGAGCAGTTGATATTTGACAAAGGCCCCAAAACAATTAAATGAGGAAAAGACAGCCTTTTTAACAGATAGTGCTGGCATAACTGGATATCCTTCTGCAAAAAAATGGCACAAGACACATACATCACTCCATGTGCAAAAACCAGCTCAAAATGGAAGACCTAATATAAGATCTAAAATGATAAAGATCATGGAAGAAAAAATAGGAACAATGTTAGGAGCCTTAATACATGGCATAAACAGTATACAAAACATTATAAAGAATGCAGAAGAAAAACTAGATAAGTGGGAGCTCCTAAAAATCAAACACCTATGCTCATCCAAAGACTTCACCGAAAGAGTAAAAAGACTATCTACAGGCTGGGAAAAAGGTTTTAGCTATGACATTTCCTATCAGCGCATGATCCCTAAAATCTTCGTGATTCTGCAAAAACTCAACTGCAAAAGGACAAATAACCCAATTAAAAAATGGGCAAAAGATATGAACAGACGCTTCTCTAAAGAAGACATTCAAGTAGCTAACAGATACATGAAGAAATGCTCACAATCATTAGCCGTTAGAGAAATGTAAATCAAAACTACAATGAGATTTCATCTCTCTCCAACAAGGCTGTCATTAATCCAAAAAATCACAAAACAATAAATGCTGAAGAGGCTGTGGAGAGATTGGAACACTTATATACTGCTGGTGTGAATGTAAAATGGTACAACCACTTTGGAAATCAATTTGGTGCTTCCTTAAAAAGCTAGAAATAGAACTACCATGCGATCCAGAAATCCCACTCCTTGGAATATATCCTAGAGAAATAAGAGCTTTTACACAAACAGATATATGCACACCCATGTTCATTGCAGCACTGTTTACAATAGCAAAAAGATGGAAGCAACCAAGGTGCCCATCAACAGATGAATGGATAAATAAATTATGGTGTATTCACAAAATGGAACACTACACATCGCTAAAGAACAGTGATGAATCTGTGAAACATTTCATAACATGGAGGAATCCGGAAGGCATTATGCTGTGTGAAATTAGTCAGCTGCAAAAGGACTAATATTGTATAAGACCACTATTATAAGATCTCAAGAAATACTTTAAACAGAGAAGAAAATATTCTTTGATGGCAACGAGAAGGGCGAGGGAGGGAGGGAGGGTGGGAGAGGGGTATCCACTAATTAGATTGTAGATAAGAACTACTTTAGGTGACAAGAAAGACAACACACAATACAGGCAAAGTCAGCACAACCAGGCCAAACGAAAAGCAAAGAAGTTTCCAGAATAAACTGAATGCTTCAAAGGCCAGTGTAGCAGGGGTAGGGGTTTAGGGACCATGGTTACAGGGGACATCTAAGTCAATTTGCTTAATAAAATCTATTAAGAAAACACTCTGCATCCCACCTTGGAGAGAGGTATCTGAGGTCTTACACGCTAGCAAGCAGCCATCTAAGATGCACCAATTGGTCTCAGCCCACCTAGGTCAAAGGAGAATGAAGAACACCAAGGACACAAGGTAACTGTGAGCCCAAGAGGCAGAAAGGGCCACATAAACCAGAAACTACATCAGCCTGAGACCAGAAGAACTAGATGGTGCCCGGCTACAACCGATGACTGCCCTGACAGAGAATGCAACAGAGAACCCCTGAGGGAGCAAGAGAGCAGTGGGATGCAGACCCCAAATTCTCGTAAAGAGGCCAGACTTAATGGTCTGACTGAGACTAGAAGGACCCCGGTGATTATGGCCCCCAGGCCTTCTGTTGGCCCAGGACAGGAACCATTCCCAAAGCCAGCTCTTCAGACAGAGATTGAACTGGGCAATTGGTTGCATAGGGATGCTGGTGAGGAATGAGCTTCTTGGATCAGGTGGACACTTGAGACTATGTTGGCATCTCCTGCCTGGAGGGGAGATGAGAGGGTAGAAAGGGTTAGAAGCTGGCGAAATGGACATGAAGAGAGAGAGTGGAGTGAGGGAGTGGGTTTTCTCATTTGAGGGAGAGCAACTGGGAGTATGTAGCAAGGTGTATATAAGTTTTCTTGTGAAAGACTGACTTGATTTGTAAACCTTCACTTAAAAAGCACAATAAAAATTAAAAAAAATAAATAAAGAGAGACTTATTGGAAGGAACTGGCTTATGGAATTGTGGACTCTGGCTAGGCACATCTGAAATTTGCAGGGCAGACCATCAAGAAAGACATGCTGGAAATCTAGGGCCTGATCCAAAGCTGCTATTGTTGTTAGTTGCCGTTAAGTTAGCTCCAACTCATGGTGACCTTACACATAACAGAACAAAGCCTTGCCCAGTCCTGCACCGTGGGCACGTTACAGGGCAAGGCTTCCCAGCTTGGAACTAAGCCCTGCCTAGCCTCCTGCCTTCAACTGACCAAGAAACCAGAAGAGGCTCAGAGATTCCACATGAACAAAGGTTTATTAGCAGTAGAAAGAAAGGGAAGGCTCACAAGTGGTAACAGAGAGGGTCCAAGCAATGCTAGCCTCTGTTCCCCTGAACAAAGGTTTTTCTGGGGCTTATATGGGTTTGGCAAGAATAATAATGAATATTCAGTAGGTTTCTTTTAAGGGGCAGATAATTCTCAGAATGGCAGTGCATACTAACTAGTTTGCACGCCCATCTGGAATTCAAGATAGAACATGTAGCAAAGGCTACTGGAACTGGGTGGCAGGACTTATTATGGGACATAGTGCCTGTGTAGTCCCTCCCTGTGGTGCCAGTTAGATTCCTGTCACAGGTACTTGCATCAAGTGGAGGTCATCTGTCAGTCACCTTGTGAATGTCTGCACATGCTCCAGGGACCAGATACGGCCAGTCCTTCTGAAAGACATCTTACAAGGGAGTACATTGTTTGTTCTTCCCTTATCGCACATTCCAGGATGGGGCTTTTAAGTCATTAGCCGAGCACACAATTTTTGTAAGTAAGTTGCAGGTGTTGCAGGGTTCCTTGCCTAGGGGCTCAGTCCCTGTTTCTTGCCTATCTCAGGCAGACTTTCTTCTTCAAGGAATCCTCAGCTCTGATCTGAAGACCTTTCAACTGATTCAGTCTGGCTCACCCAGCTAAAAGTCTCCCTTAAAGTCAACTGAAGATGGAGTTTAATCACATCTGCCAAATACCTTCACAGCAACAGATTGAAGAACTGGGGACTGGAGCCTATCCAAGGTGACACATTAAAACTGACCATCATAGGAACCACTGTAGAAAGATAGAAAAATCACTGAGCAGGGACCATTAAAGGGAGCTGGTAACAACATCTATTGAAGGCTCTAGATATAAAGGAGATCAAACAAGCAAGCAAGCAAGCAAGCAAGCAAGCAGAGATAGGGAAACATAGGTGCCATCCCACATGAAGATCACCAAGGAGACAAGAAATAGAAGCTGAAGAGACAAGGACTTTCTCCCAGAGCTGACTTAGGACACACCCTACACTAGTACTGTCTCATTGACATAACAAAGAAAACTCATTCCCAAATGAGAGTATAGCCAGAAGTACAGGGGTTAGGATTTACAACACATATTTTGAGTAACACAATTCAATCCATAACAGACCAACCTTACTCCAGTATGACCTCATGTTATCTGTTAACATCTTCAAAGACTCTATTTCCAAAAAAGGTCACATTCAAAGGTACTGGGGTTAAAAAAAAAAAAAAAAACCAAAAAAGACTTCAATATTCCTTTTTGGGCAGCACAATCTAAACCAATAAATAATAGTCTACCCCAGATATTTTACAACTTAAGTACTGAAACATAAGATAAATCTCTACTAATGCATCTTACGTGAGAAGTAGAGGAAAGAAAGGGTGAAGAAAAGAAAAGAAAGGAAAGAATTACAGACATACTCTATTTTGGTCCCATTGTGTAGCCACAACCCAATTACCTCCCTAGGTAATTGGTTTAGTCAGGATTGATTACCCCAGCTAGTAGAGTAACTCCTCTTTTTTTTTTTTTGCCTGTTGGTCTATTAATATGAGGAATGCAAAGTTTCCAGAAGAGAGTGTCTACTTCCAGTTTAATGGAACCATTGCTATGTCCCCTGGTAGAAGCACTCTCCCATAGGTAATTAAAACCACAATATCAGGATCCAAAGCTGGCAGGAACAGAATTCAAGATCCATGTAGGTTAAAACTCCATTTTTGGTACAAATTTCTATTTTGGTTATTTTTTACTGCATAACAAACCACTCTAAACTTAGTGACTTTAAAAAATATATATACTATCATTTTGACTTGGCTTAGCTTGGGATTCTAACCTGGGGCTTCTCATGTGGTAATAGTGAGGTTTTGGTTGGAACTGGAGTCATCTGATGGCTTAAATGGGCTGGAAGATCCAAAATGGTTTGCTCAAATAGCTGGTGGTTGATGCAGGTTGGTAGCTGGGAGTTCAGAGAGAATAACTGAATGGAGTGTCTACATGTGGCCTCTTCATAGGGCTGGGGCTTCTCACGACATGGCAGCTGAGTTCTGAGTAGGAACACCCAAGTGTTAGTGTTCCAAGAGGCAGGATTTGCTACACCTGGAAATTGCACAGCCTCGCTTCTGTCTTGTTACATTGATCAGAGCAAACCCAAGCCCCACTGAAAATAAAGGATGCTGAGAAGTGTCACAGACACATTGCCTAAAAGCTTGTGGTGGGAGAGACAACTGTTGCCAAATTTGGGAAATGGAATTGGCCACATTTATAAATGTTTAAAGTAGCTCTGTTTATAAAGGCAAAGTCCTGGGAACAATCCAAAACCATATGTATGACAAAAATTAAATAAAATCAAATCTCCAAAGATTCTTTTTATAAATAAGATTTACAGGTTTCAGAGATTAGGAGATGATATTTTGGGGGCCACCATTCAGCCCACTATACCTACTCAGATATCATTACAGACACACTATATTGAAACAATATTAAAATTGGAAAATACCAAATAGTGGCAAAAATGTAGATCACCTAGAACTGCTAATAAAATTTTAAATTTGTAAAATCTTTTGGGATGTTTAATATTTTCTAATATAGTTGAACAAATTCAGACCATAAAGGATTCACTCCTAGGTACACACTCTAAGGAATTTCATGTACAGGCACACCACAAGAAACATGTGAGAACCTTCATATAACAATGTTTTAATGGCCAAAAAATGGACGATAAAACTAAAAATTCTATAAACAGTAGGATGTATAAATATACTGTGGCATATGCATTAATTTAACTAAAGTGAGAATGAGTAACAAAATATAAATACCTTTTTAGCATGAATGATTCTTGCAAACATAACGTTGAAAGAAACACGTCACAAAAGAGTATATACAGTATAATTCCCTTTACATAAAGTTAACAAATAGAGTAAACTAAAACATATTTGTTTGGGGATATATAATAGAGGTAAAATTCTAAAAGTGGGGACTTCCACATATGACCACTTTGGAGTAACTGGCACTGGTATTGATCTTCTATAGTAAACCCTTCAGGTCACTGTGGTATCACTGAACTGACATGAGATTGTAGTTTGGAGAGTGCAAAATGGTTGGAATAAGTAGCAGAGAGCACTGGAGAGGAGGGAACAACACAGAAAAAAAAAAAAAAAAAGCTCCAGGAATATATATGTGGATGTGATTGAGACTGTTAATGAAAACTAAACTGCACATGTAAAGAGTGTAACTCTATACATTTGGGAAAAGTACTCCTAGGAATCTGTAAGTTGAAAAATCCCCAGAGCATACACATGTCTGGGAGACATTGGAGTTTGATCCGGACAGAGCGCAAAGGCCACTGTTAATACCCAAGGCGTTCAATAGACACCTCAGAATGGTCACACTTTAGTAGTAGACCTGCTTGCCCAAAGTTCAATAGTCATGAAATCAATCAACAAAGCCTACACACCGTAATATCTGCAATATCCATCACCCAGTCAAAAATTACTAGATAGGCATATATGCAGGAAAATGTAGCCCATAACGAGGAGAAAATTGGTGAACAGAACATGTCCAGAAGTGAAACAGATGATGCAATTAACTATGATAAATAACTGGAAGAATTTTTAGAAGATCATATACATAATAATAAAGAAATAAAAAATAAAACATGTAAGCAAAAGCCAATAGAATTTCTAGAGCTGAAAAATGCAATATCTGAAAGATAAAATTCATTCATACAGTAAGAAATAAAATATGCAAAATGAAGTACAGAAAGAAAAAAGAATAAAATAAAAATGAAAAGAGACTCAAGAATCCATAAAACAATAGCAAGCAATATATTTTATAGGAAATTGGCAAAGGAAACAGAAAAATCCCCATTAGAGTTGGAGATTTCAACTTTCTCATTAAATGATAAAACAATCAGACAGGAGGAAACAATGCATGGAGTATAATTATATTTTTATGAAATTCTAAAACAGACAAAACTTATCCATAGTAACAGAAAGAAGTTCAATGTTTGTGTGGAGCTGGGAAGTGAGGACTGACTACAAAGGTGTATGAGAGAACTTTCTGGGATGACAAAAATGTTTGATATCCTAAATGTGGTAGTGGTGACATGGGGAATACCTAAAAAAAGAAAGGTAAAGTGGGTAATGACTGTCACAAAAATTCAGACAGTGATTGCCTCCCTGAAAACAGGCAGTCAGATGTGCTTAGAGTGGGCTACACTGGATCTTCTTTTACTGTCAAGATTCTAGTTCTTAAACTCAAAGATTTATAATTATTCTTTTGACTTTGTATATTTGTTATGCATGCTCTTTTGTACGTGCCGTAATTCACAAATTTTATGTATTTTTAATCAGAGTAATGAATTTGTGAAGATATTTTCTCTGTAGAAAATAGAGAGGTATTATAATTTTTATATATGTGAATGTCCTGATTGGATTCACGCTTACTTCAGGAAAGTTACTTTGTTAGTAAGTGAAAAATATATTGGAACATTGAGAGAACAGAGGCAGAGAGACCAAGAGAAAAGAAACTACTATAGGATGAAAGGAAAAAGGTTCCAAATTAATGCTCTTCTAGTCCCCTTGAGGAAGGCTTCCAAAATCTAATGATTGTGCTGCCCATTGTTCTCCATTCCCTTTGTATTAGATGTCTATCACTGTGTAACAAGTCACAAACTTAGCAGCTAAAGCAACCACATTTATCTTCTCGTAGTTTCTGTGGGTCAGGAGCCTCAGAAAGGCTTAGCTGGGTCATCTGCTCAAAATCTCACCAGGCTGCAATCAGGAATCAGTCAAGGCTGTGGTCTCATCAGAGGCTCAAATGGGGAAAGATCCATTTCCAAGCACCCTCAGTTGTTGACAGAATTTATCTCCTTGCAGCTAAGGAATGAGGTCCCCATTCTCTTGCCAGATGCAGCTGTGGGTATCTCCCAGATCCTAGTGGCCCCCCAGTTCCTTGCCAGGTGGTCCTCTTACAGGCCCTCTCACAATGTGCCAGCTGACTTCTTCAAAGCCAATGGAAGACTCTGTCTCTCCAATTTGCTAAGAAAGAGTCTTACGTAATGTAATGTTATCATAGGAGTGACTATTCCCTCACTTTTTCCATATAACATAACTGAAGGAGTTTTATGGAATAATAACGTTTGTATTTGTGGGTGTAATCCTGTTTGGGAATAAGGTTTTCTTTGTTATGCTAATTAGATCATATCACTGTACAGTATGTCCTAAACATAATCACTTCTGAGTAATATAAACAGAAGCATAGACTCAGAGACATTATAGGACGTCATAAGGAAGACAGAGTCCATGTGAGAACTGTCCACAAGTAAAGGAACCAAGGAATGCCTGGGGCTACTGACAAGGAAGAAATTGACACGCTCAAGATCCTGACTCAGGTTTTCAGCCTCCAGAGCTGAGAGAAACTTAATTTTTGTTCTTTAAAGCCACCCATTTGTGGCATTTCTTAGCAGTACTAGGAAGCTCAGACACCATCTTACTCAAAAGTCCTGCCCACACTCAAGGGGAAGGGATTATACAAGGCATGTGCACTGGGAGGTGGGAAATTTAGTACCGTTTTTTCCCAATTTTCCCAGCCACACTCTGGACCCATACTCATGATGGATGCTGAATGGAATACTACTCAGTTTACAGATAGACATAACCCATGCCCTTAAGATTCATGAGTTCATGGGGCTGTAGTCCAGAATTCTTTTTTAATCTATAAACCCCCTTATGTAAGCCTACTTCACACCCAGAAAATGCGAAGCTGCGGTGCCACTTTTATCATGTAAGATGATGATTGTACTATCTCTGTCTATCTGCACCAAGAGGCCTCCTGCTGCTGTCCATGGTGCGACTTTAGTTGGCCCTGGTGATGATGGTTCTGAACTGCTATCCATGCTCCTGCTTTTGTTTGTCTGTACAGCGTATTTTAATAATAGGACCACTTTTGATAGACTTCTCCCAATTGATTATTTTAATGGTGTTATCCATGGTTCTGATATTTTGTAAGCATTACTCTATAATTGGGTGCAAATGTCAAAGGCAATTCTTGAAAGGTACAATCAATTTGGTAAATATCAAAATATAATTACAGTAACCTGTGTGTTTCTCCAGGAACTGGTCCCTCCTGATAACATGACCAAAAACCAGTCACTGGAGAAGGAATCATGCTCGGTAAAGTACAGGGTCAGTGAAGAAGAGGAAGATGATCAACAAGATTGATTGACACAGTGGCTGCAACAATCGGTGAAAACATAACAATGATTGTGAGGATGGTGAAGGAATGGACAGTGTTTCCTTCTGTTGTACATACACTCACTATAAGTCAGAATCAACTCGACAGCATCTAACAACAATAACTTGTATCTATACTTCTAGTCCCTGTATGGAATAAGCAGTTAATGTTTTCCGTTGCTACCTGAAAGGTTGGAACTCTGAGTCCACACAGAGGTACCTTGAAAGAAAGGACTGCCAAGTATATTTCTAAAATTTTAGCACAGTTAAAACATTATGGAGCACGGTTCTACTCTAATACACATGGGGTTCTCATGAGTCAGAATTGACTCAGTAACAGCTGGCTAACTGGTTTATGTCTATATTCACATTTTAAATTAATAAAGATTAGAAAAGGTTAGGGCAGCCAGAGAAATATAAATATGCTGAAAATTCTGTTGTTGAGATTATAAAAAGGATACTGTTCAATTTTCAAAGTTGATAAGTACGGAAACAAATCTTTGATGTTTCTTTAGAATGTACAAGTACCATATTTACATCATACTTGGATAACAATACACAATTGTCTTAAGCTGGGTTCTCTAGGGAAACAAAGTCAGTGACCAAAAGGACAGAGTAGAACTGCCCCATATGGTTTCTGAGACTGCAGAGGCTGACAAATCCAAAGATCAGCAGATGAAGTGCTAGCTCAAGTCCCAAAGCCCAGAGGTCAAATGAACCGGAGCCAGCTAGAAGATCCAGCATGAGCAAAAGCCTGCGAGCTTTATCACAAAATCCTCCTATTTTGGAAGCAGTCCAAGGAAACTCCCTTTTGACTTATTGGCTACTCACAGTAGATCTCATCATGGAGGTGATTACATCATCAAATAACTGCAAACTGCATCATAACTGCCAAACCACTGTGAATCAGCCCAGCCAAGTTGGCACACAATCTTAAAAATCACAACAAGGAAGATGCTCCCTAGAGCAGAAGCAGGGCCTAATAAAAGAATAATTGAGATACCCAAGGTAGGGACCTTCACATTGCCTGCCCAGCAGGATATCACAATTTCCATAAATCATGTGTGTCTTCTACTCTTGTTAATTGCCATTTTTCTAACCCTTTCTCATCACTGTATATTGTTTCAGTTACAGGGTGAAGGGTATAATTTCTTGTTTATATCATAGTTCAGAGGATCACAGGACACCATAGAGAACCTAATGGAAATAATTGAACACATCACTTATACATCTTGGGCTTTGAGTTCTTTGTTATACAGTGGAAAATGCAGTATCTGAAAGGTAAAATTGACTTGAACACAAAGAGAAAAAAGTATCCAAAATGAAGCACAGAGAGAATAAAGACGGAAATAAAAATTAAAGAAGATGCAGTAACACATACAACAACAGCAAGAAGTTAAAATACATTTCCAAGACCCCCACTCTGGGACAAGCTCTGGCCAGAGAAATGTCAGCAATCATATATCATTTCCGGTCCAGGACCCTAAAACATCCTCTGGGACCCACTAGTTGGAAAGAAACTGGGGCCCGGAGTGACTGTCCCCACCCATGATGACTGCCTTAGGCCAAAGTGTGAGCATAAATAACTGAATGAAATATCAAGCCGCTGGGTCTTGGAGGCATTATTCAATATCAGTTGGACTAGAGCAATGACAAAATAAGTCACACTGAGCTCTTGAATCATCTGAGCTCTCTGCAGAAGACATACTAGAGTGATAGTCAAAGAATAAAAAGGGTCATCAGCCCATAAGAACAAGGAAATTTTAGAAGAGATAACAGGTAACAAATTTTCTTACAGTAGAAAGCAATGGGAAAGGTTTCCTGGGTTATTATCAGGCCTATTGAGGATTTGTGTCTCTCATACCCGAAAAAGAGGTATGCTGAAGTCCCAGCCCCTGTACCTATAAATGTGACCTTGTTTGAATATAGAGTCTTTCTTTTGGTACATCAGTGATTTTTCAGGCTTTTAGCCTCCAGAACTGTGAAACAATAAACTTCTGTTCTTTAAAGCCACTTACTTGTGGGTTTTTTTTTTTTATTCTGGCAGCATAAGGTAACTAAGACCTGAGATGGCAGAAAGTAAAGACCTGCAAAGAATAGGGCATGTGAGAAAAGAAACAAGTAAATTCATCCTGGAAAAGATCATGAGTGGAGGGTGGCAAGTACTTCTGAAGTCCAGGGCAAAGAAAAAAATCTAAAAACTGTTTAAAAGAATTTATAAAGAGTAACTGAGCATCTGGAGACCCTCCCACCACCTTATTATCCACCCTGGAAAGAGATGGAGATTGATTCTGTGGGGAGATTTTCCTGTGGGAACAGGACTCAGGGAATCTGGTAGACATCAGGGAGAGAGGAGAGGTACGAGATAGTAAATAAGGTCACTGAGCGAACCATCAGGCCACAATCCTTTTGTTGTTGCCCAGAACACTGGAAACAAGGTCAATCTCCAAAAAGAAAAGACCTACTGATGTTAAGATTTGGAGTTTACCAACAAAAATGTGAATTCCCACCTAATCGCACTAGTTAAACCAACTGGTCAACAAACCCCACTCACAGAGCATTCAATCATGATTTTAGTGATGCTCCATTCCTAAAACAAATGAAAGACAGCATCTCCAGGCATTTGAGGAAATCTTTTAGCATGAAAAACAAACAGGAAATAGACATAATTCAGGAAACAAAAGAAAACTTCCAAAAAGCTACCAATAATATATACCCAGGTAGTTGTTGCATTCATAAAGCAAGAGTGAGGTGATGAAAGAGAACATACATAGAAAGAGATCTTGAACATAAAATCTCTGTTAGCAAAAAATTTAAAACTTCAAATGAAGCACTTGAAGATAGTGTGTAAAAAGAATTAAAAAAAAAAAGAGTTGTAAAGTGAGAAAGTTAAAACATCTAAATAATAGACATTCTCCAGAGGAATTGGAGGAGAAGGGATTGTTAAATAAACAATACCTGAAAATGTCCCAGAACCAAGAACAAGAGTTTCCATACAGTGAGGCGCAAGGAGTAGCCAGTACAATAAAAGAAAAAGATCCACAAAAGAGACACTAGTACCCCAGGGTTCACTGCAGCGTTATTCACAATAGCCAAAAGAGGAAACAACTCCAGTGCCCCTCAATGGATGGATGTACTAATAAAATGTGGTTCATGCATAAAAGGGAATATCATTCAGCCATGAAAAGGAATGCTGGTGCATGAGGTGAAACGGAGGAACCTTAAAAACATGATGCCAAATGAAATAAGCCAGACACAAAAGGACAGATACTGTCTGATTCTATTTACATGCAATGTCTGTAATAGTCAAATTCAGAGAGAGAGAAAGTAGATTAGCGGTTACGAGGGACAATAGGGAGGGGAGAACAGGGAGTAATTGCTTAATGCGGGTGCTGAGTTTCTGTTTGGAGTGAAGAAAAAAATTTAGAAATGGATAGTGGTGATGGTTGGACCGCATCAAAAATGTAATTAATGTCACTGAAATAAACACTTAAAATTCTTAAGACGGCAAATTTTATGTTATATGTATTTTGCCGTGAGAAAACAAAAATTAAATATAAAAGTAAAGCATGGTGATATTTCAAAATACCATAGATAAAAATAAAAGATTCTAACAGCTGTCATTAAGAAAACATAAGGTCAGGAAGCGAACTGCCCCACTCCTCCCATTACTCCTCCTGGGCCTTCAGTCCCCTATCCTACCCCGCCTCTACCCTGGAAATGGAATGATCCTTACCTGATGGATTTGTTTGGGTTCAGAAGGTGGCCTCCTCTGCACACAGCTGCCTTTTGCCCAACAGACTGGACAAACCTATGTCACCACATATTCAGTATCAGGAAGCATATTGTCGCTGCACTTACGAGCACATCCTCTAATCCAGTTCTTGTTAGAAATAAAGCTGACCTTCATCAGTCTCAACTTTTCTCCTAGAACTCAAGTAAGAGAAAGGAAGTATATTGTGTTGAGTATCTCTCAACTCCAACAACATATAAAAGATAAAATAAAAACCAAACCTATTGCTTTCAAGTCAATTTCAACTGATGGCTACCTCATGTATGACAAAGTAGAACTGTTCCATAGCGTTTACTGGGCTACAATCTTAACAGGCTGCTAACTGAAATGTTGCCGGTTAGAACCCACCCAGCATTTCCTCAGGAGAAAGACTTATCAATCTGCTTCTGAAGATTACAGCCTAGAAAACCCCATAAAGAAGTCCTACTCTGTCACTTGAGATCACTATGAGTTGGAATCGACAGCACCTAACAATATCAACAATCTTAGTAGGAGTAGTTTGTCAGGGCTTTCTTTCTCAACGCTGCTGGCTGGGATCAAACTACCAACCTTTAGGTTAGCAGCCAATGATTGTAAACTAAGCTCCCATATAAATGTTAAATGAAGCATAATTACCTCAAAGTAGAAACTAGGACACAACGAAAAACAGTTCAAAAAAAAAATCTGAATAAAAATTATTTTCAACTTAAAATTCAACATCCTGTTAAACTGAATAAAATGTGAAGGCAAAACAAAGATATTCTCAGGCATGTAAGACCTCAGAAATTTTTCCTTCTGGTCATACTTCTTCAAAAAGCTATTAAAGGGTGTGCACCAACAAAATCACAAGTAAATCAAGGATAAAGAAGACACGGGTTTGAGAGAGCCAGGGATCCAAAACAGGAGAGAAAGGAAAGGAAACTCCTGGATGATGATGGAGTGAAGTCAAGGGTAGTACTCAGTTATTGGGCCTAGAAAGTGACCAACCCAAAACAGAAGTAGGATTATGGGGAGTCCATGTAAAAGTGCTCCCAGGGGGAAAGAAAATGAAGTATGTTCCTGGTAGATGTCTTTATGAGTTGGAATATATTGAGAGAGGAAATCAATTGTCCTGTCAGAAAGTTTGATAAAGAATAGGTGAAAGGTATAGAAAACTGAGACAGTGGGGGAATAAAAAAATTCTTAAGTCTATGGGGAATAAGAAGTTATATATAAGACATCCAATTTAAGAACACCTGCATAAAAAGTCCCTGCACTGTACAAATGGTTAACACTCTCAGCTGCTACCCAAAATGTTGGAGGTTCCAGTCCACCTAGAGGTGCCTTAGAAGAAAGGCCTGGGAATATACTTATGAAAAATCAGCCACTGAAAATCCTATGGAGCACAGTTCTACTCTTTCTACTCTGACACACATGGGATCACCATGCGTCAGAATCAACTTCACGGCAGCTGTTTTTTTTTTTTGTTGTTGTTCGTTTGTTTTGTTTTATTTTGCTTTTAGATAATTGCAAAGCCCACTGAAAAGCCAGCACCAATGCCTAATTAAGTCCAAGAAAAGTGTTTCAATAAGTATAGCATAAAAATATTAAGTAATAAACATTGGGTCTGCTCACTTGACAGCATTTTTCTTTCTAAATGGTGCATAAAATAATAACATATTGTAGAAGGAACAACATCCTGATTTTTAGAAATACAAGTGACACAGACCTGCTAAGAAACTTGCTGGGTTGCTCAGAGCAGTCCCATTGAGCCATAGGTTAGTGGTGGGTACTCCTACTCCACTACAGTTCCCTCACCAGGGAGCTGATGGCAGCAGTGTCTCCTCAAGACCATGGTGAGCATGTGATATTGCCACAAGGAGCAGAAGTTTTCATGAAGACCTTGCAGTGTGAGTAGTTCTCCACCTTTAGAGATAAAAATAGGCAACTTTCCATAAGAACGAATTACTGTTATCTAAGGTTACTGCTCTTTGTTTGAAAGAGGCACGATGTAGAAGGAACTCACACCTCTATTGGCAAAGTTTAACACATCCAGGGAAGGAAGGCGAAAGGGTGGCCCGGCTGATTCGTGTGCTTTACAGACATTCGTCCCATATTTCACATCCCCGTGTTGTTTCCCTAGCTCTGCACACTGCTGCTGCTGCTACTGCTGCTGCTGTTGCTTGTCTCACATTCACCGAAGGTTACTGATTTACTCTAACTTTAATATCCATTTACTATTTTCACTACTGCCATTATGTTTTAGTGAAAGGCTTTGCATGAATTAGCCATTTTTCTAAAAACAGTACCAACATTTAATTTACTTTTTCTAATAACAGTACCAACATCTAATGACATTTAACTCAATCTCATTACCCTAAAGACAGCCAAGATGAATCAATTCTTATAACACGTGCATAGCCCTTAATCACAGTGGGTTTCCCACTTGGTCCCCAGGCAGAATTCACCAGGGGCAGTAATCTTCACTACAAGAAGTCTGTGAGCACCCAGGATCAGAATTCAACCAGAATTCTTTGCTCATGACCTCCTCCTTTCACTGCTTAAATCCACAAAAGCCTCCTTCCAGCTGCACACCTTCCCCAAAGAGAGCTATGAGGACCACCATGTCATCTGGCTCCAATTGCTTAAGACTTTTCTTGTGACAATGGCAATAGCATAAGGAGACATCCCGGTTACAGGCTGAATTGTGCCCCCCCAAAATATGTGTTAGACCACCAACAACACCAAAGTATACATTATTTTCCAATGCACATGGAACATTCCCCAAAATAGACCACATCTTGGGGCATAAAGAAACCCTCAGCAAATCCAAAACAATGAGATAATACAAAGCATATTCTCTGATCACAATGCCATAGAAGTAGAAATTAATAACAGGAAGAGCAAGGAAAAAATCAAATACATGGAAATTGAAGAACACTTTTCTTAAAAACCACTGTGTAATAGAAGAATCAAAGATGGAATCTAAAAATTTCTAGAATCAAAAAACTTTGGGACACAGCAAAGGCAGTGCTTAATGCTCAGAGGTCAATTTATAGCAATAGATGCACACATCACAAAAGAAGAAAGGGACAAAAACAAAACATTAGCTATACAACTCAAACATATAGACATAACAGAAAAAGAAGCCCACAGACACCAAAAGAAAGGAAATAAAAAAGACCAGAGCAGAAATAAAACAGAAAAACAATAGAAAGAATCACAAAACCAAAAGTTGGTTCTTTGAAAGGATCAACAAAATTGACAAACCACTGGCCAAACTCACTAAACGAAAACAGGAGAGGAAGTAAGTAACCTAAATAAGAAATGAAATGGGGGACATTACAACAGATCCAACTGAAATAAAAAGGATCATAACAGAGTACTAAGAAATACTGTACTCTAACAAATTTGAAAACCTAAAGGAAATGTACAAATTTCTAGAAATATACTACCTACCTAAACTAACACAAACTGAAGTAGAAAATCTCTATAAAAAGAGATCAAAAAGATAATAATGATAAAAATTCCCAAGAACAAAAACAAAAAGTCCTGGCCCAGATGGCTTCACTGTGCCCCTCTGGCACAATTCTGCTAAACATTCAAAGAGTTTGCACCAGCACTACTCTAGCTATTTCAGAACACAGAAAAGGAAGGGATATTTTCAAAAAATTCTATAAAGCCAGCGTCACCCTGATACCAAAACCAGGCAAAAACACCACAAAAAAAGGAAAATTACGGACTAGTATCTCTCATGAGTATAGATGCAAAAATTCTCAGCAAAATTCTAGCCATTAGAATTCAGCCCATATCAAAAAAATATTACACCATGACCAAGACAGATTCATACCGGGTATGCAAGGATGATTCAACATTAGAAAATCAATCAAAGTAAACCACCACATAAATAAAAGAAAAGAATCATGTGATCATAATCATGTCAATCAATGCAGAAAACACATTCGAGAAAGACCAACACCCATTCCTGGTAAAACCTTTCAATAAAATAGGAATAGAAGGGAAATTCCTCAACATAATAAAGGGCATCTATACAAAACCAACAGCCAATGTCATTCTCAATGTAGAGAGGCTGAAAACATTCCCCTTGAGAATGAGAACAAGACAAGGTTACCCTTTATCACCACTCCTAGTTAACATTCTGCTGGAAGTCATGGCTAGAGCAATAAGGCAAAAATAGAAGTAAAGGTCATCCAAATTGGTGATGAAGAAGTAAAACTATCCCTATTCACAGATGATATGATACTATACATAGAGAACCCAAAAGACTCCACAAGAAAATTACTGGAACTAATAGAAAATTCATCAGAGTAGCAGGATACAAGATAAAAACGTAAAAATCAGTTGGATTCCTATACCCTAATAAAGAGAACTATGACAAGGAAATCAGGAAAACAATACCATTAGCCCCTTAAAAAATAAAATCCTCAGGAATAAATCTAAGCAGGGACGTAAAAGACCTATACAAAGAAAACTACAAAACATTACTGCAAGAAACCAAACTAGACCAACATAAATGGAAAATCATACCATGCTCATGGATAGGCAGACTCAACTTTGTGAAAATATAAGTTCTACCCAAAGCAGTCTACAAATACAATGCAATCCTGATTCTAATACCAACAGCATTCTTTAACCAGATGGAAAAACTAATCATTAACTTAATATGGAAAGGAAAAGGCTGAGATAAGTAAAACATTATGGAAGAACTGCAAAGTAGGAGTCCTCGAACTACCTGACCTAAGAACCTGCTATATAGTTATGGTAGTCAAAATAGCCTGGTACTGGTACAATGACAGACACAATGACCCATGGAACAGAATCGAGGACCCAGATGTATATCCATCTACCTACTGCCACCTGATCTTTGAAAAAAGCCCAAGATCCATTAAACGAGGAAAAGACAATCTTTTCAACAAATGATGCTGTGAATGAAACTGGATGGACATCTGCAAAAAATTAAACAGGACACATCCCTCAGACCACACGAAAACTAATTCAAAATGGATCAAAGACCTAAATATAAAACCAAAAAATATAAAGATCATAGAAGGAAAGATAGGGTCAACACTAGAGACCCTGGAGCCCTAGTGGCAACATGGTTAGGTGCTCAACTACGAACCAAAAGGTCGGATGTTTGAATCTACCAGCAGCTCCTTGGAAACCCTATGGGGGCAGTTCTACTCTGTCCTATAGGGAGGCCCTAATACATGGTGTAAATAGGATACAAACCATAACTAACAGTACAGAAACACGAGAAGATGAGCCAGATAACTGGGATCTTCTAAAAATTAAACACTTCAACAAAAGAGTAAAAAGAGAGCCTACAGACTGGGAAAAGCATTTTGGCTATGACAAATCCTACAGAGGTCTAATCTCTAAATCTATAGGAAAATCCAACACCTCCACACACAAAAAAAATAATAATCTAGTTAAAAATGGGCAAAGGGTATAAACAGACACTTCACCAAAGAAGACATCCAGGAGACTAACACACACATGAGGAAATGCTCACGATCACTAGCCATTAGAGAAATGTAAATCAAAACTACAATGAGATACCATCTCACCCCAACATTATTGGCATGAATCAAAAAGACAAAAAATGGCAAATGTTGGTGAAGTTGTAGGGAGCTTGGCGCTAGTGGGAATGTGCTGCTAATGGGAATGTAAAATCGTACAATCATTTTGGAAAACAATACAGCTTTTCCGTAGAAAGCTAGAAATAGACATGCCATACTATCCAGCAATAGCACTCCTAGGCACATATACTGGAGAAAAAAGAGCCATCACATGAACAGACATATGCATACCCATGTTCACTGCAGTATTATTCACAAAAGCAAAAAGATGAAAACAACCTAAGTGCCCATCGACAGATGAATGGACCAACAAACTATGGTACATACACACAATGCAATACTACCCAACAATAAAGAACAATGATGAATCTGGGAAACACCTGACAACATGGGTAAATCTGGAGGGCTTTATGCTGAGTGAAATAAGTCAGTCACAAAAGGACAAATATGTATGAGACCGCTATTATAAAAAACACAGGAAAATATTACCACACAGAAAGAAGTAATTTTTAACTGTCATGAGGGAGGGGAGGGAAGGGAGGGAAAAACCCTAAATAGATAGTAAGTAAATGGTAGCTTTGGTGAGGGGTAAGACAGAATACAATACTGGGGAAGTCAGCACATCTTGATCAGGACACAGTCAGAGACGCTTCACAGACACATCCAAATGCCTTGAGAGACAGAGCTACTGGGCGACCATGGTCTCAGGGGACAACTAGATTAACTAGCATACCAATGTATAAAAAAATTGTTCTACATTTGACTATGTTGAATGGCAACTGGTGTCTTAAAAGCTTATGGGAGGCCATCTCAGATACATCTACTGGTTCCATCCTGGCTGGAACAAAAGAGAATGAAGAAGACCAAAAACGCAATGGAAAGATTACCCAAAGGACTAATGGACCACATGAACCACAGCCTCCACCAGCCTGAGCCCAGAATAACTAGATGGTGCCAGATTACCATCACTGACAGCTCTGGCAGGGATCACAATAGAGGGACCAAAAACAGAGCCAAAGAAAAATGCAGAACAAAATTCAAATTCACACACACACAAGAAAAAGACCAGCCTTGCTGGCCTGTCAGAGACTGGAGACACTCCGAGAATGTGGCCCCAGTCATGCTTTTACCTCAATACTGAAGTCACTTCTGAGGATCACCCTTCACCAAAGATTAGATAGGTGTATAGGGCCAACCATAACACATGTGCAGGACATGCTTCATAGTTCAATCATGTATAGGGCCAACAATAACACATGTGAGGACATGCTTCATAGTTCGATCATGTATAGAAGACTAAATGGGCACACTAGCCCAAAAGCAAAGACAGGAAGGCAGGAAGGGACAGGAAAACTGGAAGAATGGGGTGGAGAAGGGTAGAGTGTTGACATATCACAGGGTTGGCAACCCACGTCGCAAAACAATTTGTGTATTAACTGTTTCATGAGAAGCTAATTTGCTCTGTAAACTTTCACCTAAATCACATTAAAAAAAATAATCAATATAGTACAACGGAAAAAATATATATGTGTTGGAATCCTAGCCCCTACACAACTAATCTAATATAATGTAACCACCTTTCATAATGCAATCTAATGTAATATCATTGATCAATCAGCTGAGGTCATACCAGTGTAGGATGGGTCCTAAAACTAATCACTTCTGAGATTAGACACAGAGACACACAAGGGAACACAGAGACTATCTGACAACAGGGGCAGATGCAGTCATAGGCCCAGGAACACAAAGGATAGGGACACATCCTGAATTTGGACTTCCAGATTCCTGAACTGTGAGATGATAACTTTCTGTTCCTTAAAGCCATCCGCTTGTGGAATTTGTGTTATAGCAGCACTTTGGAACAAAGTCACCACTACCCCCAGAGTGCAAGACAAGGCAGGCTTATTTGGACAGTCTTCAACTCTGTCAATCACTTACCACATATAGTTGTCCAGGAATGGAAACGTTCCATTTTCATCCTTCTACCCTCCCAGTCCCACAGTCCTGTAGACTTATCTCTATAATCCCCAACACTTGCCGAAAGTCCCATTCGTCCTGCCCTGGATCCCAGCAACATTCCTGCTCCAGGGCAAGGCCTCTTCTGGCCAGCGGGCCCTCCAGCCTCTCACAGAGCAGCCTCCTCATATTTCCTTGCTGATTTCAGCTCTATTGGGCTCTGTCTTGGGTGACAAAGAGCCATCAGAGGTGTGGGGGGCAGCAGTGGCAGGGAGCCTGTCCCCCTCATGGGAGGAGCTACCTGCAGATCACAATATCAACCCTGGCTCTGCCTCCCATTGCACCCCACAAAATTCGACTGGAAGGGCCGCCTGTGTGAGCGTCCATGGCCCCCTGGTCATAGCAGTCTGTTTGGGTAGGGAAGAGGTACAACTTTCATGTTATAAAGACCCTGGCTCACAGCTTTGGGCCATGCAAACTCCCATCAGAACCAAACCCCATCCATCCCCCAACCGAGGCTTTAAGTGATGGCCTATACTGGGGAATCAGACCCTGCAAAACTTTGTAGCCACTCCCCACATGCCTTCCAGGAGTCCTTGCAGGGCAATGCCTCCTTGCTAGGTCAAACTGAGATCCCAGAATATCGGGTTCCTGGAGCACTACCTGCTGATACCTGGGTGGGCAGAAATTCCTGCAGGACCACTGCAGACTCCAGAGCTGGTACAAACAGAGTAAGCCTGAAGGAGGAGGGAGGGAGAGGCAGTTGCTGAAGCCTGGAGGCCACCTTGACAAAACAGAGCGCATCCGCTGAAGGAGAGAGCCCAGGTAAATCCTCCGCCTTGGTGTCGCCCCTACCTCTGACCTCCTGCCAACTTGCCTTTGAGCTGACACCCCTTTCAGCAGCCAAAGAGTGAAGCTATTTAGAGAGCCAGCTCCAGGGCCAACCTGTGGATGTTGGCCAAGCCAGGCATTTCTGGCACCACACCTGGTGAACAGAGTATGTGGCAGCTGGAGTGGCCTGAGGGTTACACCTGGAGAGAGATGCTGGGGACAGAGATTGCCAGAGCTGACAGCATAGAACAAATGGAGGGGCTGTCATCAGAGATGCCTTGATCTTCCTCCAGGCAGGCTAGGGAATGTAGACTACCCTGAGCAGACCACACTAGGCCTCCTCCTGCTGGTACATAGTCTATTCCAGCTATTGGAGAGGGACACTGGGAGAGGCTGTGGTAAGTTTCCATCGAGTCAGCCCTCAACTCATACTGACTCCATGTGCAACAGAACAAAGCACTGCCCGGTCCTGCACCATCCATGATAGGTTTCAGATCACAGATGTGATCCATAGGGCTTTCATTGGCTGGTTTTCAGAAATCCTTCTCCAGGCCTTTATTCCAAGTCCATGTGAGTCCAGAAGTTCTGCTGAAATCTCTTCAGTACCATAGTAACATGCAAGCCTCCGCTGACAGATGGGTGGTGGCTGCACATGACCTGCATTGCCTGGGAATCGAATCCAGGTCTCCAACATGCAAGGTGAGAACTCTAGAGCTGAACCTCCAATGCTGCATACTGGGAGAGCATCCTTTAACTGATCTCCTTTGGCACTTCAAGAAAGTTTTGTCACTGACGGCGACATGGAATTAGACAGGACCAATTTTCCATGCTCCTTCTAAGTCTACCTAGATGCCAGAACCCGACATTACTGTCCACCCCTGGGCATGACTTTGAGGGGCATGGGTTGTCCTGGAAAATAACTAGACCAAGGCCCTATCACTGAGGCCAGTGGAGACAGAAGGTACATATATATCCACAGCTACCCTCTAGCTAAGCTGGGAGGATGTGCGTCCACTCAGCCTGAAAGGCAAATGTTTACACTCACCATGACCAGGAACTGGCTAGGGGTGTTGTGAGAGTAAAGATAGCACAGCACAGGGACTTTGTCAAAACAATGCCAACCACTTTGCATGAGTCGCCAAAAGAAAAGTAAGTGTACAAAAGCTGGAAACGTATGTCCTAAGGGTTAGGGTAGGAAATTGGGTTCGGGCTCAAAATTGAGTGGTTCAAAAAAAGTATCTCAATTAAAGACAAGGGGTCTTTTGAAATATGTTTTGATTCTTCGTCAAAATCTTCTAAACTCTCTGCATCATTAGAACATGTTCCAGTTTCTATGGCTGATTAGGACAGTGGCTCCCAGGAAGGGGTTACCCTACTGTCCTCTCTCCTCCACCCCCACCCATCCACCTGCCTGATGGTCTGATGAGAGTCATTCAAAGGCAGGCCAGTGAGATTGAGAGCATGTTGGAGATTTAGGATGCTGCCCAGTGATTCTTATGGACATTCCTTTTAGGAAACACTGGCTTAGTGCTTATGTCTTAGAAGACACAAGGTTTTGTGATCGCAGCTCATGATCATGGTCACAAACAGCCTAACTCTATTTTTGGACTTGGACTCAAGCAGGATGCAAAAGTGAGCCTTACGAGGGCCTAAAACCCCTTGGGGCACAGTGTGGACAAACAGACATTGGTTGCAATCTCTGGAAAAGCATCCAGAATAGAGGGGCTGGCCCAGGAAACCCTATACAACCTGCCAGCATTTCCCAGAATTAGAAGGTTCCTAGAGACCCATACATTTCACCAGGGTCTCCAAACAGTGAGGCAACTAAAGTCATTAACTTTCCAGTGACAAGGTTGCCAGCAGGGTTTTGTTGTCATAGCAGCTCATGTCAACACCATGCACAATGGTAAAAAATGCTGCCCAGTCCATCCCCATGACTGGTTGCAGATCAGACCATTGGGATCCATAAGGCTTTCACTGGCTGCTTTTCAGATGTAGATCTCCAGGCCTTTCTTCCTAGTCTGTCTTAGTCTGGAAGCTTTGCTGAAACCTGTTCAGCATTATAGCAACATGAACGTCTCCACTGACAGATGGATGATGGCTGCACATGAAGTGCACCAGCTGGGAATAGAACCTGGGTCTCCCACATGGATGGTGAGAATTCTACCACAGAATCACCAAATGAGTGTTGGTGATGGGACTCGCTTTCACCTTCTTGTTGTTATGGGACGTGTGCACACAATCATGCCAGCACTCAATCCCACAGTGTGTGACCTGACCCATACCAGAAAGAAAAGTGGAGATGGGCT
Organism: Loxodonta africana; assembly: GCF_030014295.1. Lineage (NCBI taxonomy): Eukaryota > Metazoa > Chordata > Mammalia > Proboscidea > Elephantidae > Loxodonta > Loxodonta africana. The sequence goes on from NC_087362.1 coordinate 27,505,680, forward strand.
CTCTCTTTGAGATTTTGAGTGAGTGGACCCCACCCCAGTGCTCATCGTGTTTACCACTATGGTAGTTCTGAGCAGCCTCCTGTGAATCACCCACTTCGGTGTGGCAGGCAGTTAACCACTTGCTTCCTTGGGAATCCTGAGCCTCGGCGTTTCTGGACGGAAGCAGTTTTTCTCGATCTTTACTCCTCCAGCTCATCTAAGGAGGTTGTGCACATTTGGTTCACCATGTCGCGTCCCTGCCTGTTTGAAATGCCTGGATAGTCTTCTGTTTTCTTGATTCGATTCTGACTTACAAAGTAATGGGTAACAAAGCAATTCCAGGAGGCACAACCCAGGAGATTGGAACTGAGATTGCTTATCTGATTAATTAATTCTCATTGATTTTGGAGGAAATGATCATCAGTGGAAAGGAGACAGGGGCAGTCCCGGCAGACTGTGGCAAATCTGGCACATAAATGATCATCCACATTTGCCTGAAATGAAGTAGCGATGAACAGCGAGCCTTTGGGGAGACAGATACTGTTGCAAGACAATGTTAGTTTAGGAATGAGGACTGCAAGGACTGTGGAGTGGCTGGCCTTTCATCACTGCATTGGAGCCCACACAATGAGAAGGATGATCTCAGAACTCCAAGCTCTCAGCTAGAGACAAGGTCAGAGGGCAAGGGGCCCCATCACTGCCCTAAAAACATTCATTTTATCTCATAACCACAGGATGAATGTGATTGTAGGGGGGAACATATCTGAAAGTGAGACCCAAAGTTTGCTACAACAGCTTGCCAAGTCTCAACACCAAATGAATTAATTCACAGCCTCACCAGGTGTCTCATGTGAAAGAATTTGTGTGGAAAGAACATGACCTTGAGAACTGGAACGGTGACATTTCTGCAGATTCTGATAAAGCCCAGTACCATAAATGCCCAAATGACCACTAGCCAAAGCAGCTTTTCCCCTCCTTGGTCCAAGGACGGTAGCCACCTGGTGCTTGTGAATCCTGTAATTACCTCCAGAGTTGCCGATTTTCCTGGAGACCAGCCCACACCGCTATAATTCAGGAGCAGTCCTGGGAGAGCCCAGGGAGCCAAGACAGGTTGGGACCGGAAGACGGTGGGCTCCACACCACATGGAAGATTTGCTGGCTGATCTTCTAGAAAGCTGGGCCTAGAGATGGGCATGGACTCTATGGGGTGCACACTCACAGGTCCAAACTAAGAAGAAAGAAGCATGCTGAGGGGCTTTGCAAAAGTTATCAACATGCATGAGCTGAACAGAGATGATATGGGCTCAGAGTGTTTCTCTAGTGTCTACAAATGTCCCCTGGGCTGAATCCTGAGGCCAATGTCCCCTCTGGCCAGGGCACTGAGCCCATTCATTGGTCAGAAAGTTGGGCCAAGGATGGTGCCAAAGAGGCAGGAGGGAAGCCACCTGCAGAAGCCAGAGGCAGGGATCAAAATGACAAGGTTTTCCTCCTGAGGCCAGTTGTGCTGGTAGCTCAGAAGAGTGTGGAAGAGGATGGGGCTTCGGGCTGGGCTGAGGGTCTGAGCAGCACCAAGGACCAGAATCATCCGGGGGCATTGATCTGCCCACACTGCACCCAGGTCAGGGCAGAGGGAAATGCCCATGGGGTTCAGATGAGAAAAAGAGGCCCTGGAAACTCAGCCTGCAGGCAGGTTTAAGCTCTGGGCACTTGAGGTGGGCGGTCTGAGAGGGGCATGGTCCCTGCCTGGCCAAGACTGGTTTGTGGATCATGTGGGGGCAGGGTGCCTGGTGCTTCTACCCACCCTCCCCCATAGGCTCCTCTGGGTCCCAGGGCACCACCCCTCCCCCACACGCCCACGTGAGAGGCCTTAGAGCGTCTGGACTCCCCCCATGGCTTCTGAGGCAGAAATCACCCAGACGAAAAGGGAACTTCAGGAAGCAAGCTGTGCCAGCCAGGTTTCAATCCCCTTCTTAGTTGTTGTGGCCTGTGGAGGAGTTCACAAGTCAGGGGCCGGGGCTGGGAGGGGTCAGTAGCCCCCAGGGCCAGGGCCAGCGCAGGACACTAGCTCGGTGAGTTGGGTGGGCAGGGAGCAGCTGGTCTGCAGAGGAGAGGGGGCCAGAGCCAGGGGAGATGGTGGAGGGGCATTGGTGGGAACTGCCAGACCTACACAGGGAAACAGCCACAAGAAGTCTGAAATGAGCAGAGTAGGGAACGGGCCTTGAGGCTCAGAGAACAACTGGCCACTCGGGGCGAGTGGCTGGCCACATGGGGTTGGGAGCTGCCCACTGCAGAGACCAAGGAGCAGTGGGAGGGGCACAGCCTCACCAACAGAGCTGGATGCCAAAGGCAGGCAGAGGCAGGATGCAGGGGGCCCTGAGCCATTGGAGACAGTGCCAGGATAGGTGCGTGGAGGTCTGGGAGCTTCACAGTGTCTGTATTGGGCTGGGGGCACAGGGCAGAACCATGTTTTGGGTCGTGGTTGGGGTTCAGCACTGGTCCTGCCAGTGGGGAGATCAGGGGCCTAAGCTGGGCTTGGGGAGGTTGGGGTGAGGCCTGACAGGGGCCAGGAACTCATCTGGGAGGAAACTAGGGAAATGCGTCTGGGGTAGGGGGTGTGAGGAACTGGGGACTACAAGCTGAGAGCTGGGAGGTATTGGTTGTGAGATAGGGCTAGAGGCTGGTTGTTAGGGGCGAGGATCTAGGGGCTCAGATCTGGTGAACAAGCTGGTAACTGGGTGTTAGGAGCTGGGAGCTAGGTGCTAGGGGCTTGGGATTGGGGGGATAGTAGTAGAGAGCTAGGGGCTGGGAACTGAGAGCTGCATCCTGCGAGATAGGGGCTGGGGGCTGGGTGTTAGAAGTGGGGAATTGGGGGCTTGGGGCTAGGGGCTGGGAGCTGCAAGCTGAGGACTGGGGGCAAGGAACTAGGTTCTGGGGGACTGGATGGTTGGAGGTTGGAGCTGAATGCTGGGTATTAGGAGCTGGGAGCTGAGAGCTAGGGGCTGAAAGCTAGTGCTGGGTGCTAGAAGCTGGCAACTAGGGATAGGGGCTGGAGATCAAGAGCTCGGGGCTGGGAGGTACAAGCTGGGTGTTAGGTACTTAGAGTTGGCAGATGGAAGCTAGGGGCTTAGAGCTGAGTGCTAGGAGCTAGGTGTTAGGAGCTGGGAGCTGAGAGCTGAGGGCTGGGGACTGGGAGCTGAGAGCTGGGAGCTGAGTGCTAGGTGCTAGGGGCTAGACAAAGAGACTGGATCCTAGGGACTTGTAGCTAAGCAATAGGAGCTGTGTGTTAGGAGCTGGGAGCTGGATAGTAGAAGCTGGGGGGCTGGGGGCTGGGAGCTAGAAGCTGGGAGCTGGGGGCCAGGTGCTAGGGACCTGGGGCTGGGTACTATGTGTTGTGAGCTGGGGCTAGGAACTGGATGCTAGGAGCTGGGATCTGGGGAATAGGGGTTAGGAACTTAGAGCTAGGAGCTGGGGGCTGAGAGCTGTGAGCTAGGGGATGGGGCAGGGTGCTAGGAGCTGGGAGCTGGGGACTGGGAACTGGGTGCTGAGAGCTGGGGACTGGGAACTGGGTGCTGAGAGCTGGCAGCTTGGAGCTGGGGCTAGGGACTGAGAGCCTGGGTCTGAGAGCTGGTGGTTGGTGGATGAATGCTGGGAGCTGAGAGGTCAGAACTAGGGCTGGGAGTTGGGTGCTAGGAGCTGGGGGCTGGGGCTGAGAGCTGGGGGCTGGTAAGTCATGCTGGGAGCTGAATGGTAGGTCTGAGGCTGGGAGCTTGATGCTAGGAGCTGGGGGCTGGGAGCTGGAGCCTAGAAGCTGGGGGTTAGGAGCTAGGGACAGGGAGCTGCGTGCTAGGAGCTGGGGTTGGGAGCAGAGAGCTAGGAGTTAGGGACTGGGAGCTGGCTGCTAGGAGCTGGCTGCTAGGAGCTGGGGCTGGAAGGTGGGGGCTAAGAGCTGGGGGCTGGGAGCTGAGGGCTAGAAGCTCAGGGCTGGGAGCTAGAGGCCATGACCTGGGTGCTAGGAGCTGGGGACTAGTAGCTGGGGGCTTGGAGCTGGTTGCCAGGAGCTGGGGACTAGGAGCTGGGAGCTAGGAGCTATGAGCTGGAAGTGAAGATCTAGGGGCTAGGAGCTAGGGGCTTGGAGATGGGGGCTAGAAGCTAGGGGCTTGGAGCTGGGGGCTAGGAGCTGGGGAATAGGAGCTGGGAGCTGGGAGCTAGGAGCCGGAGGCTAGGATCTGGGTGCTAGGAGCTAGGGGCTAGGAACTGGGGGCTAGGAGCTGGAGGCCGTGACCTAGGTGCTAGGAGATGGCTGCTAAGAGCTAGTAGCTGGGGGCTTGAAGTTGGTTGCCAGGAGCTCGGGGTTAGGAGATGGGGGCTGGGAGCTGGAGACTAGGAGCTGTGTGCTAGAAGCTGAGGGCTCGGTGCTAGGAGCTCAGGGCTGGGAGTGGTAGCTGGTAGCTGAGAGCTGGGAGCTAGGAGCTGATTGCTAGGAGCTTGGGGCTAGAAGCTGGTGGATGGTTGCTAGGAGTTGAGGGCTAGAAGCTGGCTACTAGGAGCTGGGGGCTAGGAACTGGGTGCTAGGAGCTTGGGGTTGAGAGATGAGTGCTAGGAGCTAGAGGCTAGGTGCTGGGGTCTTATTCCTAGGAGCTGGGCTAGGAGCTGGCTGCTAGGAGCTAGGGGCTAGGAGCTCAGGGGCCTGGGGACTGGGTACTAGGAGCTGGGAGCTCGGTGCTAGGAGCTTGTTGCTAGAAGCTGGGGGCTGGGGGAGCTGGGGGCTAGGAGCCAGGGGCTAGAAGCTGGGGCTTGTTGCTAGGAGCTGGGCTAGGAGCTGGTAGCTAGGAGCTGGGGCTAGGAGCTAGGGACTGGGAGCTGGGGTTTAGGAACTGGGTGCTAGGAGCTGGGGGCTGAGTGCTAGGAGCTAGGTATTAGGAGCTGGGAGCTGAGAGCTGAGGCCTAGGGACTAGAAGCTGGGAGCTCGGTGCTAGGAGCTTGTTGCTAGAAGCTGGGGGCTGGGGGAGCTGGGGGCTAGGAGCCAGGGGCTAGAAGCTGGGGCTTGTTGCTAGGAGCTGGGCTAGGAGCTGGTAGCTAGGAGCTGGGGCTAAGAGCTAGGGGCTGGGAGCTGGGGGTTAGGAACTGGGTGCTAGGAGCTGGGGACTGAGTGCTAGGAGCTAGGTGTTAGGAGCTGGGAGCTGAGAGCTGAGGGCTAGGGCCTAGGAGCTGGGGGCTGGGAGCTGAAAGCTGGGTGCAAGGAGCTGGTTGTTAGGAGCTGGCGGCTGGGAGCTGAAAGCCGAAAGCTGTGTACTAGGAGTTGGGGGCTGGGGGCTGCAGGCCTAGAGCTGGAGGCTGGTGGGTGAAAGCTGGGAGGTGACAGGTACATGCTAGGACTGGGAGCTGGGTGCTAGGAATGGGAGATGGGAGCCGAGAGCTGACGACTGCATCCTGGGGGCCTGGTGCCAAGAGCTATGCACTGGGAGCTGGGAATTGAGAGCTGGGGGCTGGAGTCTCGGCACTAGGTGCTGAGTGCTAGGAACCGGTTGCTAAGAGCTAGGGGCTGGGTCCTGGGAGCTGGATGCTAAGAGCTGGGGCTGGGAGCTGGGGGCTAGGGTTGAGAGGTGGGAGCTGGGGACTGGGAACTGGAGGCTAGGAGCTGGGAGCTGAGGGTGGGGACCTGAGGGCTAGGAATTGATTGCTAGGAGCTGGAAGCCAAAGACTGGGAGCTGAGTCTGGTGAGTGAATGCTGGAAGCTGAGAGGTAGGTGCTAGGGCTGGGAGCTGGGTGCTAGGAGCTGGAGGATGGGAGCTGGGAGTTGGCACCTGAGAGCTGAGGGCTGGGAGCTGGAGGCTAGGAGCTAGAAGATGAGAGCAGGGGGTGGGGGTAGGGGCTGGGAGCTGTGAGTTAGGGGCTAGGGGCAGGTAGCTGAGAAGTAGGGACTGGGGATAGGGGTCTGGAGGCTGGTTGCTAAGAGCTGGGAGTTGAAGGCTGGGAGCTAGGAGCTAAGGGCTGGGTGCTGTATGCTAGGAACTGATGGCTATGGGCTAGAAGCTGGTGGCTGAGAACTAGGGAATCGGGGCAGGGACTGGGAGCTGAGAACTAGGAGCTCTGGGCTAGGCTAGGATTGGAGGCTAGAAGCTGGGGGTTGGTAGCTGAGTGCTAAGAGCTGGCCGCTAAGAGCTGGGTGTGGGCTGGGAGATGGATGCTAGGAACTGGGGAATGGGAGCTGAGGGCTGGGTGCTAGGACCTGGGGGCTGAATGCTGAGAGCTGATAGTTGGGAGCCAGGAGCTGGGGGCTGGTAGCTGGCCAGTGAGTTCTGGGAGCTGGGGGCTAGAAACTGAGAGCTAGGAGCTGTGATTTGGGAGCTGGGTACAGGGAGTTGATGTCAGAGAGCTGGGGCCCAGAGTTGTGGGTGGTAGTTGGTTGCTCTGACAGGTGAGACTGAGGGCCTTGGCAGCTGAACAGCCGGGCCTAGGGTGGGTCTCCTGGTGGCCCAGGGAACAAGCCCAGTGCTGGCAAGTGAGTGAATAGAGGAGGGCTGCCTGGCAGGTCTGGGCTAAATGTGCTGGGGCCGGCAGAAGGGCAGAAGGCCTGAGGACACGGAACTGGGGCCTGAGCTCAGGGCCTGTGTAGGGGGCCTCAGGGCAGCAGCGAAGAAAGCTCAGGGGAGTCCTGCATGAGCTAGGGCAGGGGCTCTGGTTGGTCAGTGCTGAGGGCCCTGAGGAGGGCGAGGTGCTTTGGGCTGGGAAAGTTGGAAGGGGCCGGGCCTGAGCTGACTGATGGGGAGCAGATGGGCAGAGAGACAGGAGACTGGACTGGCAGGAGCTTCAAGGTTGGTACAGGGTGGGGACCCTGGGCAGTGGAGGCCCCAGGGCTGAGGGAGAAGCCAGAGACTCTTCCAAAGGGCTCAGCTCTGTTTCAGGGGTGGTGGCATTATGGGGCGGGAACACAAGGTGGCTGACTCAGCAGAGGGTCCTGAGCAGGGGTGCTGGAACCTGTGGTATAAATGGGCAAGGGAGAGGGGGCTGCCAGAGGGGGCCATAGTGAGAGGACAGAGACCTGGGAAGGGTGGGCTTCAGCTCCTGAAGCCTGAGGACTCAGGGACAGAAGGTGCACTTGACCTGCCTGGGGCTCACAGTATTGGCACAAGCAGGGAAGAAGAGGATTCAAGGGCAGGTACACGGCTCCCACCTGGGCTAAAGTGGGCTGAGGTGCCCTGGTTTCAGGGGCTGCTGGGCTAGGAAGCAGGCCCTGAGGGTGGGTGGGGCTCAGGCTGAACTGACAGACCTGGATGCCAGAAGGGCAAAGGTAGCAGCAGGCTGAGTTTGGGCTGTGGAGGGAGCAGGAGGTAGTACCTTGGGGCTAGCTCAGGCAGGACCATGCTAGGAGGAGGAAGTGTCTGGGTGAGCAAGAACCTGGACAGTGGCCTGGAAGAACAGGTAGGCCACAGTGCGGGGAGTGGGGGTGCTGGATTGGTGGAGTCAAAGGGGGCCACAGGAGTGCGGGACCAGAGGAGCAGATTAGAAGGAGCCTAGGCTGGGGGCTTGGGCTGGGCCAGTGGAGGTCAGCAGGTCAGAGAAAGGTCAGCAGTCGTTGACATGAGACAAGGCCTAGGCAGCCTTCGCTACAGAGAGAGATCCTTCCTGGAGGGAGGGGTGGACCCCAGGAGACCTGGAGACACAGAAGGCCTTGAGAAGAGAGACAAGAGGCTCTGAGTGGAGCACCCTGGACAGGAATTCTGGCACAGTGAGGCAAAGGCTGCCACTCCCAAGTACAGGAATGGGCTAGGACAAGAGGAGCCAGAGATGGTCACTGGCTGAAAGACCATAGAGAACCTGGCTGGAGCTGGGGCCCATAGTCGGGGGTCAGGCAGAGGAGGTAGGGAACCTGGTGCCACCAACGTTAAGGCTAATGGATAAGAAAAGCAGGAGGAAGGGGCTGGGACGCCCCCGGGGCTGAGCTGACTCTAGGTGGTCTTGAGAAGCTGGCCAGGCTGACTAAGCCAAGCCCATGGTCCTGGTGTAGTCGGCGAGCCCACAGCCAAAGCTGATGGTCCTGGAAGCACATGAGGTCAGAGATGTCCCAGGCCTGGCAATTTCCTAGGGGCCGCCAGGGAGGGGGTGCTGAGGTGGGAGTGGGTAGGTCTGGCCAGCTGTGTGACCCAGGTGTGTGCCCAGTTGTGTTCCTCACGTGTGTACCCCGGATGCCTGTGAGCACAGTGGATGGGCCTGGCAGACAGGCAGCCAGGCTCAGCCTGGGCACATGGTCATGCGGGATTCCCTCTCTTGCAGCCTCCACCACGGCCCCATCAGTCTTCCCCCTGGCCCCCGGCTGTGGGACCACACCCGAATCCAAGGTGGCCCTGGCCTGTCTGGTCACCAACTACTTCCCAGAGCCAGTGACGGTGTCCTGGAACTCTGGAGCCCTGTCTGGTGCACACACCTTCCCGGCCGTCCTGCAGTCGTCCGGCCTGTACTCTCTCAGTAGCATGGTGACCGTGCCCGCTAGCGGCTGGACCAGCCAGACCTATATCTGCAACGTCGCCCACCCAGCCAGCAACACCAAAGTGGACAAGAAGATCGGTGAGCCACGAGCACGGTTGTACTGGGGGACCCACAGCCTGTGCCCCAGCAGACAGGTTCAGGGTCAGCCTGAGGCCCCTTACACACCAAGAGATGCAGGGCAAGTGGTGGTCCTGCCTGTCTCCTCCCACTAAAGGGCTCTACCTGCCCCGCCCTGGGGTCCCACAAATTCAAGGAGGGTGTCTTCTGGGGTCCCCCGCCAGGCACAGGGGACACACAGGCTGGATACCCATAATCCAGTCTCTGGGCTCAGAATCAGATGGTGGGTCTCAGAGCCACAAACTGCTGCATGGAAGAGTCTAACTTGACCTCATCCCAGTCTGAGGGCAAAATGTTCCCTCTCCCAGCTGGGATGCCCACTCTCCTTTCCACGAAGGTAACACTCCCTGTCTGTCTGCTCTCTCTACAGTGAGACGCGTCAATGTCCCCAAGAAAACTGAATGCCCAGAATGCAAGTGCCCAGGTAAAGTGAGCCCCACCCTCACCACGAGGAGCCAGCCCCAATGGGAGGACAAGCCCAATCCACACCCTAGCCCCCATGGCCCTGTCACTGACTTTCAGCTCTTCCTGCCAGCTCCTGAACTCCTGGGAGGACCTTCCATCTTCATCTTTCCCCCCAAGCCCAAGGACACCCTCGTGATCACCCGAACCCCTGAGGTGACATGCGTGGTGGTAGACGTGGACCAGGACCACCTTGAGGTCCAGTTCAACTGGTTCGTGGATGGCAAAGAGGTGGACACAGCCACGACCAGCCTGCAAGAGGAGCTGTACAACAGCACCTACCGCGTGGTCAGCTCACTCCCTATCACACACCAGGACTGGCTCAAGGGCAAAGAGTACAAGTGCAAGGTCAACAATGGGGCCCTCCCATCACCTGTTGAGAAGGTCATCTCCAAGGCCAAAGGTAAGGCAGCAGGAGGGCAAGAAGGGGTAGACAACCCCTTCCTCTGCACTGGGAATAACTCTCTCCACCTTTGTCCCCACAGGGCAGCCCCGGGAGCCACAGGTGTATGCCCTGCCCCCACACCGAGATGAGCTGACCAAGGACAAGGTCAGCCTCACATGCCTGGTGAAGGGATTCTACCCGTCTGACATTGATGTTACGTGGCAGAGGAACGAGCAGCCAGAGCCTGAGAAGAGCTATGCGAACACTGAACCCCAGCTTGAGGCTGATGGGACCTTCTTCGTGTACAGCAAGCTCACAGTGCCCAAGGACAGATGGCAGCAAGGAGATATTTTTACCTGCGTGGTGCTGCACGAGGCTCTGCACAACCACTACATCCAGAAATCCGTCTCCCTGTCTCCTGGTAAATGAGCGCTGGCCAGCATGCCCAGCGAGTGCCTCCCCCACTGCTTGCTGGGGCCCCTAAGCACACCTGGAACCTCACCTGTAAATACCCCCCAGGCGATCCATCCCGAAAATAAAGCACACAGCTCCGTCCTGGGGTCCTGCAAGACTGGCATGATTCTTTCTGAGGCCCATGTGAGCCTGGGCTCTGCCTGGCTGTGGGGTCAGGTGGGGCCTGAGACCTGCACTATCACCACTGAGGGAGAGTGCGGGGGGTCTGTGCACGCCACAAGGGGGAAGCCAGCCATAGGCTACAGGGACAGGTCCTTTGCCAACAGTATCTCCTCTCTGGGTCCCTCCTCCAGCCAGCAGCTACTCTGTGCTGGAGTGGGGAAGGGAGCAGATAGATGCACCTAGGGAAGCTGTGTGGTAGAGAGAGTGTCTGACTTGTCCCCTGGGGTCCCTGTCTACAGGGCTTTGCAGGAGCTCCCCATGGAGGCTCTGTGTTCACATGGAGGCTCCTGGATATGGGGACACACCCTCTTTTTCCACTGGGACTCCAAGAACAGACCACTCCACACAACACACTCAGGATCCAGGCAGCCTGCACAGGAGAGGGAGGGCACAAATCAGACACCCACATGGACACAGTACTCAGACCCATGAAAAAGAAGCCTCTCCTGCTAAACAACACTCAAGCACCCACGGATTATCTTCACACATACCGCACACACACATGCACAAATACATGGGTCACAGTGCACACACACGCAAACACATGGGCATGTAGGTACACATGCACTCTCACATAAAATCACACATACTTGTACAGACAAATGCATGGCACACACACACTCATTCACACACACAGATATACACACATACATACACACGCACACATACGCACAATTAAAAACATGCAAACACACAGGCACACATGCACTTACAAGCAAACACATGCACCCACACACATGTGCATACATGGGCATGCATGTACACACAAACACGTGGACACACTCACACACACACATGCAAGGACTCCCCTTATACACTGGAACTTCACACAGGGCAAACTAACTGTACAATGCCTGTGAGCACAAGCCCAGGTCACACAAACACACACACTAGCCTCATCCCACACACTCTGAAGCTGCACGTCTGCCCCATGGGTTTCTCCCAGCTCATCTGTACCTGACCAATTCAGACAGGTCACTACCTGCGAGGACCCACATGCTTGCTCCCAGTCCCACCCTCCAGAGCTGCTCAAATGGGCAACACTCTTGGTCTCCTCACATCACCACGAGCTCAATCTTGTGATGACAAAAACTGCCACCGGCCTCCTGCACACTCACACTCCTATGCCCTCACACATGGGGTCAAAAGCCCTTCACTGTCTCCAGCATCACATCTTAACACTGTGCTTCCCTGGGAAGGGCAGACTGTATTGTCCCTCCTGCCTCTGGAATTTTTCACCCAGGGCAGATGCAATGGAAGGTCCGGGGCCCAAGCAGGAGGCAGGGGACCTGAGGTGTCTATGTCCTAGGATGGCCCCTTATGCTGCCCTTACCAGCCTAGTGCTGGTAGGTGAACAACAGCCAGGGGTTCTCACACCTGGCTGGGCCATAAGCTGGCACAGGTGTTCCCAGCCATGCTGCAGTCCAAGCTGTAAGAGAGGGATAGGACTGAGGACACTACCCAAGGCTGGGGAGGGGTCCCAGCACTGTCCTGAGAAACCATAGAAGGGCCATGGCCAGGGACCGCTGACCACGGGGCTCCTACTTGTTTAGCCTTTCCTGGGAGGGACAGGCAGGGAGGGCAGGGTGAGGGGACTGGAGGGCCACCCCCAGCATGGATGGGGCCCTTCCTCCAGTATCTTCTTGTCTCCAATCTCTGCGCCAGCCCCCACAGCAGGGACGCCCTCATTAATCCCTCATCCCCTTCCCAGAGCTGCACCCTGATGAGAGCTGTGCAGAGGCTCAGGATGGGGAGCTGGATGGACTGTGGACCACCATCTCCATCTTCATCACCCTCTTCCTGCTCAGCGTGTGCTACAGCGCCACCATCACCCTCTTCAAGGTCTGATCCCCAGGACCTCTACCCCGTGCCTGCCCCCAACTCCCAGCCCCCAGCCCATCACCCCCCCCCCAGTAGGCTCCTGTGCCAGTAGGGTCACTATGCATGGCGCAGCCGGTCTCTAGGCTTGTAGGTAGAGGGAGAGAGGGAGCCTCAGGGCTCAGGGCCTGGGGCCGTAGGGGCCTGGATTGGCCTGCTCACTGTGGTCACCCTGTCACCCGCAGGTCAAGTGGATCTTCTCCTCAGTGGTGGAGCTGAAGCGGACCATCGTCCCCGATTACAGGAATATGATCGGGCAGGCTGCCTAGGGGCTGCTGACAGAGGAACACATAGAAGCCAAACCCACCACAGGCTTCAGTGGCTTCACCCTCCTCCCAAGCTCCACTCTGCCCTCTGATCCTACCGCTCCTGACCACTCACTGCCCTTTGACCATGCTGTCTCATTTCCCACCTGTCAGGGAACCTGGTGGACAGCAGGTTCCCCCCAGTACCAGCAGCCTGGATGCCCCCTACCGTATACCTAAATGCCATTTATAGTAGCACAAGGAGCACCAGTGGGGCCATCGCACTGGGAGACCCTCAGAGTCAGCTGTGCATGTCCATTGTGGAGGAGGGGATGGGCCAGTATTCCCCATGTTCATTTGGAGGAGGGACCTGAGTTCAGGTCCCACCCTAGGCTTGGTTCTGAGAGACACCAAATCTCAAAGATCCTTGATGTGACATCAAGTCCAAGGCAGGGAAGCCACTGACCATTACTCCCAGCAGGGTTGCTCCCTGGGAAGTGCTGCAACCTTCACTGAATGGCCCTTCCTCCAGCCCTCGCCTGGCCAGTTCCACCCTGGGAGACTGCTGGGATTCCCCCACCACTTCTGTGGCCCCTGGCCTGAGGAAGAGGCTCCTTTTCATTTTGAACTGGAGAGTTGGTCTCTGGCTCTTGGGAAGGGGCCTTCCATCCAATCCTGGACTCCCACGCAGTGCTCTTAGACGTATGGTTCAACCCAACGGACAGAAGCTCCCAGCCTCTGCCTGCAGGGGGGCCAGTCAAAGGCTTTGACCCAGGATACCCACCATCTCCCAGCCACCAACCGAGTTCCAGCTCAAGGCCCAGCCTCGCTGCCACCCAGAAGACCACCTGAGAAGGCCTGAGCCATACCCACGGACACTGCATGGTCTGGGGGGTGCAAGGGCAGGACCTCTGTGTGAGGATGGGCATATGCGCAAATCAGGAAGGGCATCAGGTCTGAGGGGCAAGTGGCCAGAAAGCCTCCTGGAAAGAGGCCTGGTGACTGGTGCCCGAGTGGTCAGGGCGTGCCATGGGAGGCCATCTCCATGGGCCCCTGGACAGAGGTGGCCAAAGACAAAGTGAATGGAAGCGAGGAGAATGACCAGATGCTGAGTGGGCATCTGGTGAACAAGACTCTGATGGGGAGTCGGGCCAGCTTGGCCGCCTGCACTGCACGGAGGTCCCGGGGCCAAGCATTGCCACCCCTCTGGGCTCCCTGTCTCCCATCTTCTCTTCAAGCAAATATCCAGCAGAGTCACACCACAAAGGAACTAGAGTGCTGACCCCACATCTTAAGGTGGGAAGAAGAATGACGCAAATGGAAGCAAACGACACCAAAGAAATGCCACATCCATCAGCTTTATAGCTTCTTACCTCTTTTTAATTTTCTGAATTCCCTTGATTTTCTTTCATGTAAATGTGTTGTTTTTGTTTTCCCATTACAATAAAATGGTCTTAAACCATACCAAATATCAGACTAATAGTCTTTCTATGGTGACACCTTTTGAGCCCTTCAAGTACCAGCCCCAGTAGTGAGATTGCCCAAGCCATGGGTCCCAGAGCACCCTGCACACACTCAGATCCTGGCACTGGCCAGGGTCCCTTGGGAATCCCCACCATCAGTGTCCTTTCTTCTCGAGCACACTTCTACCTCACAATAAGGAAGGCATCAGATGTGTCTGCCCATTTGCCCTGTGGTGTAGACAAGACAAATGGGCCTGAGGACAGCCTCCACCCCCACTGGAGGGACTGTGGCTAGCATTGTGTGGGACAAAGTCCGAGCTGACACCCATGGTTCCAGGTGGTTGAGGATAGCAGTCCAGGAGTAGTGATCTCAGCACTCGAGATGGATAGATCCAGGAGGTTTCAGGAGGCTATTCAGGGATGCAGCTGAGGCTGGGGAAGCAGAGCCCAAAGGCACTGCACAGGAAGTATGTCTAGCCTTGGCCATCACTGAGGGAGATGCCTCATTCTGTGCTGGAAGGGAGGCCAGAACCAGGTGGGATGACCAAAAAAGGGCCATCAAAGAGCCAGGCCAAAAGCACCTTTCAGTTGTTGACCCATGTCCTGGAGGCTGTAGGGAGGTACAGGTAATTTTATTCAGGGAAGGAGTATGGAGGGGTTCATTGGATGGTGCTGCTTGGGAGCTGCTCTGAAGACAGGGAGGATAGGAGAGGCAGCTATGAGAGTCCAGGCTCAACTTCTGGAATAGCTGTGAGTGGGAAGCAGGGGCCATGCAACAGACATGATTGGGTTCTTGCCACTTGTCTTACTTCTGTAGGGCTGCCTTAAGAGAAATACCACAACTGGAAGGATTTAAAGAGCCGGAATTTATTGTCTCACATTTCAGGAGGGTAGAATCAGAGCATCAGCTCTAAGGAGAGAAGGGGGCCTACCCTTGTTCATAGCCCCAGCAGTCGCTTGGCATTCCTTGGTGTTTGTCTTCACCCTGTGTGTGTCTCTGTGTCTATCCTGCTCTTTTTATAAGACACCCGTCTGAAATGATTAGGTGTAGGACCCACCCTACTCAGTATGACCTAATTACATGACAAAGAATACCCTGTTTCCAAACAGGGTCTCATTTACAGGTACAGGGTTAAGACTTAAACATAATTTTTTTTAAGGGGGGGTGGAGAGGGTAGGGAGGGTATTGGTGGTTCAATGGTAGAATTCTCAACTTCCACGGAGGAGACCTGGATTCAATTCCTGACAAATATACCACCCGTCAATCAGTGGAGGCTTGCATCCTGAACAGCTTTCAGCAGAGCTTCAGGCTAAGGTGGACTGGGAAGAAACACCTGGTAAACTACTTCTGAAAATCAACTAGTGAAAACTCTATGGATTATAATGGCTTGATCCACGACCAGTCATGGTGCTCGAACAAGACAAGGCAGCGCTTTGTTCCACTGTACACAGGCTCACCATGAGTTGGGGACTGACATGACGGCAAATAATAATAAGAACGCTCCCATTTACAGAGTGAACATAACTTCTGGGGGGACACAATTCACCCCATAACGCCACCAGAGGGTCCTTGCATTAGACGCAGGGACAAGCTTCAGGGAGCCTGAGATGGAGCAGGTTGTGCTCAGTAAGTGCTGCCAAATTGTGGCCCTTTAAACCATAAGGCTTTCGTTTTGTGGAGCTACATGCAAGGGGCAAAGGGCCCTGGGTGTGTCCTTCGATCCTTGCCTGAGAGGCCTTGCAGACAATGGGGTACACCACCTGCCAGCCCTATCCCAGCTAAGGAGATAGCTCCCAAGATGCCATCAGTCCATTCACACACGTGGTCACCAAATAGAAGCCAGGACACAGCCAAGCAAACACTGACGAAGGCAGAGGAGACAGATGTCCAGAGGGATCTCCACCTAGAGAAGGTTCTGGCCCTCGAACCTTGCCTGGAACTCTGAGCATGGGCACCCACTTTCCTGCAGGTCTGCATGAAGCAAAGCCTGCCACGCTCTGACCGCCACAGTGCCCTTGTAACCCATGGCTCAGTCCCTGCACTTGATGGCCAGGCCATGCAGGATGTCCATGGTGTGAAGTCCAAGGATGGTATCTAAGAGTGCCTTCAAGTTTGCAGAACTGCAGTTTGAGCAAGAAGAGGAGAGAAATAAGCACTGACATCCTAGCCCCTTCTTCATGTTGTATCCCATGGTCCAGCCCAGGCCCTGGTGTGGGTGTGGCCAGGGCTGGGTAGATGGCAAAGGTCAGTGACATGAACAATGTCACCCCACTGGCATATGCAGTGGTGGGTCTGTACATGAACCTCTGGATTCGAGGTTAGTAACCTTGCCCCACATATGGCCTTCCCCCAACCTCTGTTCAAGTGTAGGCTGCAGATGTTCAGGGCAGAGGAAAGAGACCAGAGGGGAGGTAAGAGCTTGTCCATATAGGATGTGAGAAAAGACCACACCAAGATGGGCCCAGTGGCACCAGGGAATACAAAGGCAGACCCGGGAAGGCATGATGCACAAAATGCACAAGACCTAGTAGACACGTTGGCTCTCAGGCAGACTGTGCTGAGCTCTCCAGCTGTATCCACATCCTGATGGTAAATCACAGTACTGCTCTTCAGTATTCACTGCCCCCTGCTTGCTGTGAGCATGCTGTCCCCCTGAGAGGAGGATACACATGTCACCACTGATATTGGCCTTGGTGTCCCACCTTGTTTCTAAAGTGGGGCTCCACCATTGATCCTTTTCTCTTGCTTGAGATTGGCATGTTCCAGAAAGCTTTTCTATTTCAGCGTGGATCCCAGAACAAAGACGGCAATGACAACAGTGCCACACAGAGTCACAGACAACTGCAGGAGACATAGAAATGGGAGAGAAATAAAGCTATTATGCTACAAGCCATTTTCATTTGGGGGTTGCTTGTTACCATGGCATGTCCTAGCAAAAGCATTGTCAAAATGCTTCTCCAGTACTTGAGGTAACTCGAATAAGCAGTAAAAGATGACAATAACCATGCCTGATGTTTGCACAGTGTTTTGACTTTTCAGAGTTTTCTGAGACTGTCTTAGTGTCTTAGGGCTATTATAAAAAATATCACTAAATGAGTGGCTTCAAAGAAGAGAAATATGTCTCACAGTTCTGAAGGCTGGAAGTCCAAAGCAGGGTCTTGACCATGTCGATTGCCACCAAGGGCTCCCTCCATGCCTCTCTCCTAGCTTCTAGTGGCTGCCAGAAATCCATGAAAATCCTTCGCTTGCTACCATACCTGCCTCATCGTTCTTCTGTCTCCCTGTCTCTGTCTAACTTCTTCCCCTTTCTAAGACACCTTTCAGAAGGGATTAGGACTAGGACACATCCTACTCCTGTTTGACTTAACTGGTAACATAATTTTTAAAAGATCTTATTTTCTACAACAAAATCACAGTTACAAGCACAGGGGTTAGGACTTCAATATATCCTTTTAGGGGACACAATTTAATCCACAACAGAAACCCTTCTCTCATTTCATGCTGATAATACCCCCTGAGAAGTGGGAGGTGGGCATGGAAGCTATGCCACCAGTATTCAGATACCAGCAGGGTCACCCACGGAGGACAGGTTTCAGCTGAGCATCCAGACTAAGACGGACTAGCAAGAAGGAGCAGGCAGTCTACTTCGGAAAAGCATTCGCCAGTGAAAACCTTATGAATAGCAGCAGAACATTCTCTGATATAGTGCTGAAAGATGAGCCCCTCAGGTTGGAAGGCACTCAAAAGATGACTGGGGAAGAGCTGTCGCCTCAAAGTAGAGTCGACCTTAATGACGTGGATGGAGTAAAGCTTTTGGGACCTTCATTTGCTGATGTGGCATGACTCAAAATGAGAAGAAACAGGTGCAAACATCCACTAATAACTGGAACCTGGAATGTATGAAGTATGAGTCTAGGAAAATTGGAAATCGTCAAAAATGAAATGGAATGCATAAACATCGATATTCTAGGCATTAGTGAGCTGAAATGGACTGGTATTGGCCATTTTCAATCAGATAATCATATAGTCTACTACGCTGGGAATGACAACTCGAAGAGGAAGGGCGTTGCATCCATCGTCAAAAAGAACGTTTCAAGATCTGTCCTGAAGTACAACGGTGTCAGTGATAGGATAATATCCACATGCTTATAAGGAAGACCAGTTAATATGACTCTTATTCAAATTTTTGCATGAACCGGTAGGGCCAAAGATGAAGAAATAGAAGATTTTAATCAGCTGCTGCAGTCTGAAATTGATCGAACATGCAATCAAGATGCATTAATAACTTCTGCCAATTGGAATGCAAAAGTTGGAAACAAAGAAGGACCAGTATTTGGAAAATACGGCCTTGGTGATAGAAACAATGCCGGAGATCGAATGATAGAATTTTGCAAGACCAACGACTTCTTCATTGTAAATACCTTCTTTCACCAACATAAACAGTGGCTGTGTACATGGACCTCGCCAGATGGAACACACAGAAATCAAATTGACCACATCTGTGGAAAGAGACAATGGAAAAGCTCAATGTCGTCAGTCAGAACAAGGCCAGGGACCAACTGTGGAACAGACCATCAATTGCTCATATGCAAATTCAAGCTGAAACTGAAGACAATCAGAGGAAGTCCACGAGAGCCAAAATATGACCTCGAATATATCCCACCTGAATTTAGAGACCATCACAAGAATAGATTTGATGCATTGAACACTAGTGACCAAAGACCAGATGAGTTGTAGAATGACATCAAGGACATCATCCGTGAAGAAAGCAAGAGGTCACTGAAAAGACAGGAAAGAAAGAAAAGACCAAGATGGATGTCAGAGGAGACTCTGAAACTTGCTCTTGAGCGTCGAGCAGCTAAAGCAAAAGGAAGAATTGATGAAGTAAAGGAATTGAACAGATTTCAAAGGGCCTCTTGAGAAGACAAAATAAAGTATTATAATGACATGTGCAAGGAGCTGGAGCTGGAAAACCAAAAGGGAAGAACACACTCGACGTTTCTCAAGCTGAAAGAATTGACAAAAAAAATCAAGCCTCAAGTTGAAATAGTGAAGGATTCCATGGGGAAAATATTAAATGACGCAGGAAGCATCAAAAGAAGATGGAAGGAATACACGGGGTCATTATACCAAAAGATTCAGTCGATATTCAATCATTTCAAGAGTGGCATATAATCAGGAACCGATGGTACTGAAGGAAGAAATCCAAGCTGCTCTGAAGGCATTGGCGAAAAACGAGGCTCCAGGAATTGATGGAATATCAACTGAGATGTTTCAACAAACAGATGCAGCACTGAAGGTGCTCACTCGTCTATGCCAAGAAATATGGAAGGCAGCTTCCTGGCCAACTGATTGGAAAAGATCCATATTTATGCCTAGTCCCAAGAAAGGTGATCCAACTGAATGTGGAAGTTATAGAACAATATCATTAATACCACACACAAGCAAAATTCTGCAGAGTATCGACAGGGAACAGCCAGAAATTCAGGCTGGTTTCAAAAGAGGACGTGGAACCAGGGATATCATTGCTGATGTCAGATGGATCCTGGCTGAAAGCAGAGAATACCAGGATGTTTACCTGTGCTTTATTGATTATGCAAAGGCATTTGACTGTGTGCATCATAACAATCTATAGATAACACTGTGAAGAATGGGAATTTCAGAACACTTAATTGTGCTCATGAGGAAACTTTACATAGATCAAGAGGCAGTTGTTGGAACAGAACAAGGGGATAGTGATTGGTTTAAAGTCAGGAAAGGTGTGCGTCAGGGTTGTATTCTTTCACTATACCTATTTAATCTGTATGCTGAACAAAAAATATGAGAAGTTGGGCTATATGAAGAAGAACGGGGCATCAAGATTGGAGGAAGACTCATTAACAACCTGCATTATGCAGATGACACAGCCTTGCTTGCTGAAAGTGAAGAGGACTTGAAGCACTTACTAATGAAGATCAAAGACGACAGCCTTCAGTATGGATTGCACCTCAACATAAAGAAAACAAAAATCCTCACAACTGGACCAATGAGCAACATCATGATAAATGGAGAAAAGATTGAAGTTGTCAAGGATTTCATTTTACTTGGATTCACAATCAACAGCCATGGAAGCAGCAGTCAAGAAATCAAAAGATGCATTGCATTGGGCAAATCTGCTGCAAAGGACCTCTTCAAGGTGTTGAAGAGCAAAGATGTCACCCTGACGACTAAGTTGCACCTGACCCAAGCCATGGTATTTTCGATCACATCATATGCATGTGAAAGCTGGACAATGAATAAGGAAGACCAAAGAAGAGTTGATACCTTTGAATTGTGGTGTTGGCAAAGAATATTGAATATACCATGGACTGCCAAAAGAATGAACAAATCTGTCTTAGAAGAAGTGCAACCACAATGCTCCTTAGAGGCAAGGATGGCGAGACTGGGTCTTACATACTTTGGACATGTCAGGAGGGGTCAGTCCCTGGAAAAGGGCATAATGCTTGGCAGAGTGCAGGGTCAGCAGAAAAGAGGAAGACCCTCAATGAGGTGGATTGACACAGTGGCTGCAACGATGGGCTCAAGCATAACAATGATTGTGAGGATGGCGCAGGACTGGCTAGTGTTTCGTTCTCTTTTGCGTAGTGCCACTATGAGTCGGAACCGACTCAATGGCACCTAACAACGACAACAATGAGAAGTAAGAGTCACTCTCTCAATTTTACTGGTAAAGAAACAAAGACTTTAAAGAGGCTTCAGCATCCTACTTGTGGGTAGGATGCAAAAACTTGAACTTAGGTATTTGGACTCTAAAGTTCATATACCTTCTACTATCCCACACTGCCTTTTAAGAAGATTTCAGAAAACTATCCTGACATCACTCTTGCAAAAGGGGAAAAGCAGGACCCAACCTAAGCACTAAAAGTCAGACCTTAAGGAGATTCCTCCATCCCACAGAGGACACAGGGCCCTAGGAAGTTCTTTGAAGACACCATCTATTTGCTTCTTAAACAAATATTTACCAAATGGAAACTTGGCACCAGATGTCACTACGCATCAGGCACACAGACAGGGCTTCTGCCTTCAAGAAATTTGGAGTGTGGGGACAGAGGCAGGGATCAAGTACATAATTCCACAAACAATTATTTAAGTACAATTGAGGTAAGTGCTATGAATGAAAACTACGGGAGGCTATAAGGTCATGTAACAGAAAGAAGTGAACCCAGTATATGGGTTTAGAGACTGCTTTCTTAAGGGAGTGCCCTTGAACAATCCCCATAAAAGAAGCATGTGGTCGAGCTCAGATCTGCTCATCAACACCTGGTCTCCTCTCCTTTTGGGCCAAAGAAAACTAAACTTGCTAGACACTGAGGTTGGGCAGGATCACATGGGATAAAACATTTACAACACATTAAAGGATAATTTTTCGTAAGGGTATAGTCTCGACTCTCATATAGATATATAACGAAGAGATTTCAAAAATTGTACTTAACTTTTTAACTAAGATGTTCCACCCAGTTCAAAGTAGAATTCAAAACCCTATTCTTACATAGTTAAATCAGAAGCATTAAAATAAATTTGTAGGGAGGTGGAGCCAAGATGGTAGAATAGACAGACGCTTCTGGTGAGCCCTCTTTACAACAAAGACCAAAAAAAAAAAACAAGTGAAACGAGTATATTTGTGCCACGCGGGGAGCCCTGGGCATCAAAGGCAAGCTTAGACAACGAACTGAGGGGCAGGAGGAGGAAGAGACCATTCAGAAGTAGAGAGCAGTTACCAGACCTGAATCGCGGGGAGTCCTCATACACCATTCCTGGATCGGCGTCGGCGATGGCGGGCTGGTACTAGGGTTTGGTTGCAGTTTCCTCAGGGAGAAGCAGCCAGCCACACAGCCAACTCACACCCCTGGAACCTGAGATTAACGGTGCTCTTGACAAAAGCTAAGTACTTGTGTATATTTTACCGTACCCCCACCCCCAAGCCGGCTTCAACGGCTGAATCCCTGGGCCTGAGATAGGCACTGGTGAGCACCTACAGCCATCCTCCTGGCCTTGGGGAAGGAAAAAATTTGGAATTGGGAGGAAAAGGTAATTTGCTAGCTTCATGAGCCGCAGGAGCTCAGGACAAAAGCAGCTCCTGTCCAGGCATAAATGGTCCGTGGACTTTGAGTACCTTTCCCCTCTGCATGGACCTGTGTGGGCCTATTTCAGGAGAATAGACTCTTGTTGGCAGACTCCAACCATTTCAGCTGTGCAGTGGAGAGGTGGGTGTTTGATGTGTGACATTGTTTTGCCTATTAAACAAGGTCCTCACCTACCCACATCAGAGACCTAAGGACTGGTAGCTCCACTCAGGTCACCCAGCCACCCACCACAGGGGTCCAAAGATAACTGGTAACTCCCAGTCTGTACAACCAAAAACTTTGGGTGCCCATGGTCCATCTGCAGAACCCACCCACCTGCACACTCTAGGGAACAGGGATGTGTTTCCCTCAGAGACACTCTGGGGTCAGTTCTCAGCCCCCTGCCTTGTTCAGAGTGTGACCCCCTGCTGCAATTAGATACCGGTATATATGCCAATCACCCCTACCCCTCTAAGACTGCAGGACACACCCTGTACCACACACTTGATGATCAGCTACCTGGAAACCTGAGCTGAATTCATACAAGAAAACTGAATGGACTCCTAGACTGATATACCTGATAACAGCTCTAGCGAGCTGGGGCCTTTACATCAGAACTCCAAAGGTGAAAATAATCAAGCTAGCTCACTCAAGCTACCCACAGGGGTGTACCAAAACAAAACAAAGCAAGCAGCTATGACACAGTAAGCAAGCATAAACTAATACAATAACTTACAGATGGCTCGGAGACAACAGTCAATATCAAGTTACATAAAGAAACAGACCATGATCACTTAAATAGGCTCTCAAAAAAAAGAATCCAGGGATCTTCTAGATGAAAGTGCATTCCTGGAATTACCAGATGCAGAATAAAAAAGTTTAATATACAGAACCCTTCAAGACAAAAAAGAAAAAAACAGGAAGGAAATGAGGCAATACACAGAACAAGCCAAGAAACACAGATAAAGCAATTGAAGAAATTAGAAAGATTATTCAGGAACATAATGAAAAGTTTAATAAGCTAGAAAAATCCAAGGAGAGACAGCAATCAGAAATTCGGAAGATTATCAATAAAATTACAGAATTAGCAACTTAATAGAAAGTCAGAGGAGCAGAATTGAGCAAATAGAAGCTAGAATTTCTGAACTCAAAGATAAATCACTTGGCACTAATATATTTGAAGAAAAGTCAGATAAAAGAATTTAAAAAAATGAAGAAACCTTGAGAATCATGTGGGACTCTATCAAGAGAAATAACCTACAAGTGATTGGAGTACCAGAAGAGGGAGGGATAACAGAAAATACAGACAGAATTGTTGAAGATTTGTTGGCAGAAAACTTCTCTGATACTGTGAAAGATGAGAAGATATCTATCCAAGATGCTCATCGAACTCCTCATAAGGAAGATCTGAAAAGAAAGTCACCAAGCCATATTATAATCAAACTTGCCAAAATCAAAGGTAAAGAGAGAATTATAAGAGCAGTGAGGGATAAATGAGAAGTCACCTACAAAGGGGAGCCAGAAAGAATAAACTCAGACTACTCGGCAGAAACCATGCAGGCAAGAAGGCAATAGGATGACATATTTAAAAAATTGAAGGAGAAAAATTGCCTGCCAAGAATCATATATCCATCAAAACTGTCTCTTAAATATGAAGGTGAAATTAAGACATTTCCAGATAAACACAACTTTAGGGAATTCATAAAAACCAAACCAAAACTACAAGAAATACTAAAGGGAGTTCTTTGGTTACAAAATCAATAATATCAGGTATCGACCCAAGACTGGAACACTGGGCAGAGCTACTAGAAGTCAACCCAGACAGGGAAATCTAAAAAAACAAAGCAAGATTAAAAAAAAAAAAGTCTAACACAGGGTAACAGCAATGTTCTTATATAAAAGAAGACAACATTAAAATAATAAAGAGGGACTAAGAAACGTAATCGTATACCTTCCATATGGAGAAGAAGGTACAGCGATACAAAGAAATAAAAGTTAGTTTTAAATTTAGAATATTGGGGTAAATAATAAGGTAACCACAAAGGAGACACACTATCCTACTCATCAAGATAAAATACAAGGGAAAAATACAGACTCAGCAGAAACAAAATCAACAATATGAGGAAAGGACAATATATAAGGAAAATCTACTCAGCACATAAAATTAAGTGGGAAAAAGAAACTGTCAATGACACACACAAAAAAGACATCAAAATGATAGCATTAAATTCATACCTATCCATAATTACCCTGAATGTAAATGGACTAAATGCACCAATAGGCAGAGAGTGGTAGAATGGATTAAAAAACAAGATCTGTCTATATGCTGCCTACAAGAGACATATCTTAGAGACACAAACAAACTAAAACTCAAAGGATGGAAAAAAATATATCAAGAAAACAAGAATCAAAAAAGAGCAGGAGTGGCAGTATTAATTTCTGGCAAAATAGACTTTAAAGTTAAATCCATCTTAAATGATGAGGAAGGACATTATATAATGATTAAAGGGACAATACACCAAGAAGATACAACCATAATAAAACTTTATGCAGCCAATGACAGGGCCGCAAGACACATAAAATAAACTCTATCAGCATTGAAAAGTGAAATAAACAGCTCCACAATAATAGTAGGAGACTTCAACACACCACTTTCAGTGAAGGACAGGGCATCCAGAAAGAAGCTCAATAAAGACATGGAAGATCTAAATGCTACAATCAACCAACTTGACCTCATAGACATATACGGAACACTCCACCCAACAGCAACCAACTATACTTTCTTTTCTAGTGCACATGGAACATTCTCTAGAATAGATCACATATTAGGTTATAAAGCAAGCCTTAGCAGAATCCAAAACATTGAAATATTACAAAGCATCTTCTCTGACCATCAGGCCATGAAAGAAGAAATCAATAACAGGAAAATCAGGGAAAAGAAAACAAACACTTGGAAACTGAACAATACCCTGCTCAAAAAAGACTGGATTATAGAAGACATTAAGGATGGAATAAAGAAATGCAGAGAATCCAAAGAGAATGAAAACACTTCCTATCAGAACCTTTGGGACAAAACAAAAGTGGTGCTCAGAGGCCAATTTATATCAATAAATGCACACATCCAAAAAGAAAAAAAGGGCCAAAATCAAAGAATTATCCCTACAACTTGAAGAAATAGAAAGAGAGCAACAAAAGAAACCCACAGGCACCAGGAGACAACAAATAATAAAAATTAGAGCTGAACTAAATGAAACAGAAAAACAATTGAAAGAATTAACAAGACCAAAAGCTGGTTTTTCAAAAAAATCAACAAAATTCATAAATCACTAGCCAAACTGACAAAAGAAAAACAGGAGAGGAAGCAAATAACCCAAATAAGAAATGAGATGGGCAATATTACAACAGATCCAAATGAAATTAAAAGAATCATATCAGATTACTATGAAAAACTAAACTCAAACAAATTTGAAAACCTAGAAGAAATGGATGAATTCCTAGAAACACACTACCTACTTAAACTAACACAAACAAAGGTAGAACAACTAAACAGACACATAACAAAAGAAGGGATTGAAAAGGTAATCAAAAAACTGCCCCCCCCAAAAAAAAGCCCTGGTCCGGAGGGCGTGACTGCATAATTCTACCAAACTTTCAGAGAAGAATTAACACCACTACTACTAAAGGAATTTCAGAACATAGGAAAGGACAGAATATTACCAAACTCATGTTATGAAGCCACCATACCCCTGATAACACAACCAGGTAAAGAAGCCACAAGGAAAGAAAATTATAGACCTATATCCCTCACGAACATAGATGCAAAAATCCTCAACAAAACTCTAGCTGATAGAATTCAACAACATATCAAAAAAAATAATTCACCAGGAACAATTGGGATTCATACCAGGTATGCAGGGATGGTTCAACATTAGTAAAACAATTAATGTAATCCACCATATAAATAAAACAAAAGACAAGAATCACATGATTTTATCAATTGATGCAGAAAAGGCATTTGACAAACTTCAACACCCATTCATGATAAAAACTCTCAGCAAAATAGGAATAGAAGGAAAATTCCTCAACATAATAAAGGGCATTTATACAAAGCCAACAGCCAAAAAAAAAAAAAAATTATTTTTTTTTTAAAGTGGAGAGAGCCTGAAAACTTTCCCATTGAGATCGGAAACCAGACAAGGATGCCCTTTATCACCGCTCTTATTCAACATTGTGTTGGAGGTGTTGGAGGTCCTAGCCAGAGCAATTAGACCAGATAAAGAAATAAAGGGCATCCAGATTGGCAAGGAAGAAGTAAAAGTATCTCTATTTGCAAATGACATGATCTTGTACACAGAAAACCCTAAGGAATCCTCAAGAAAACTACTGAAACTAATAGAAGAGTTCAGCAGAGTATCGTGATACAAGATAAACATGCAACAATCAGCTGGATTCCTCTGCACCAACAAAAAGAACATCAAAGAGGAAACCACCAAATCAATGCCATTTACAGTAGCCCCAAAGAAAATAAAATACTTAGGAATAAATCTCACCAGAGGTGTAAAAGAATTATACAAAGAAAACTACAGTACACTTCTGCAAGAAACCAAAAGAGACTTTCATAAGTGGAAGAACATATCTTGCTCGTGAATAGGTAGACTTAACATTATAAAAATTTCTATTCTACCAAAAACAATCTATACATTTAATGCAATTCCGATCCAAATCCCAAAGACACTGTTTAATGAGATGGAGAAGCAAATCACCAACTTCATATGGAAGGGAAAGAGACCCCAGAAAAATAAGGCATTACTGAAAAACAACAAAGTGGGAGGCTTTACTTAAACTGATTTTAGAACCTATTATACGGCCACAGTAGTCAAAACAGCCTGGTACTGGTACAACAACAGATACATGGGCCAATGGAACAGAATTGAGAATCCAGACATAAATCCATCCACATTTGACCAGTTGATATTTGACAAAGGCCCCATAACAGTTAAAAGGGGAAATGACGGTCTTTTTAACAAATGGTGCTGGCATAACTGGATATCCATCTGCAAAAAAATTGACACAAGACACATACCTCACTCCATGCGCAAAAAAGAACTCAAAATGGAACAAAGACCTAAATATAAGATCTAAAACGATAAAGATCACGGAAGAAAAAATAGGGACAACGTTAGGAGCCCTAATACATGGCATGAACAGTATACAAAACATTATAAAGAATACAGAAGAAAAACTAGATAACTGGGAGGTCCTAAAAATTCAACACCTATGCTTATCCAAAGACTTCAACAAAAGAGTAAAAACACTATCTACAGACTAGGAAAAAGTTTTTAGCTATGACATTTCCAATCAGAGCCTGATCCCTAAAATCTACATGATACTGCAAAAACTCAACTACAAAAACACAAATAACCCAATTAAATAATGGGTAAAAGTTATGACTAGACACTTCGCTAAAGAAGATATTCAGGAGGCTAACAGATACATGAGGAAATGCTCTCTATCATTAGCCATTAGAGAAATGCAGATCAAAACTACAATGAGATTTCATCTCACTGCAACAAGGCTGGCATTAATCCAAAAAACAAAATAATAAATGTTGGAGAGGCTGTGGAGAGATTGGAACACTTATACACTGCTGGTGAGAATGTAAAATGGTACAACCATTTTGGAAATCGATTTGGCACTTCCTTAAAAAACTAGAAATAGAACTACCATACAATCCAGCAATCCCGCTCCTCAGAATATATCCTAGAGATATAAGAGCCTTTACACGAACGGATATATGCACACCCATGTTCACTGCAGCACTGTTTACAATCGCAGAAAGATGGAAGCCACCAAGGTGCCCATCAATGGTTGAATGGATGAATAAAACATGGTATATTCACACAATGCAATACTGAAAAAAAAAAAAAGGAATACTACACATCGGTAAAGAACAGTGAGGAATCTGTGAAACATTTCATAACATGGAGGAACCTGGAAGGCATTATGTTGAGTGAAATTAGTCAGTTGCAAAAGGACAAATATTGTATAAGACCACTATTATAAGAACTTGAGAAATTGTTTAAACTGAGAAGAAAACATTCTTGTGGTTACGAGAGGGGGGAGGCGGGTGGGAGAAGGGGATTCACTAATTAGATAGTAGATAAGAACTACTTTAGGTGAGGGGAAAGAAAACACACAATACAGGGGAGGTCAGCACAACTGAACTAAACCAAAAGCAAAGCAGTTTCCTGAATAAACTGAATGATTCGAAGGCCAGTGTAGCAGGGGCAGGGGTACGGGGACCATGGTTTCAGGGGACATCTAAGTCAATTGACATAATAAAATCTATTAAGAAAACATTCTGCATCCCACTTCGAAGAGTGGCATCTGGGGTCTTAAACGCTAGCAAGCAGCCATCTAAGATGAATCAGTTGGTCTCAACCCACCTGGATCAAAGGAGAATGAAGAACATCAGGGACACAAGGTGGTTATGAGCCCAAGAGACAGAAAGGGCCACATGAACCAGAGACTACATCAGCCTGAGACCAGAAGAGCTAGATGGTGCCCGGCTACAACCGATGACTGCCCTGACAGGGAACACAACAGAGAACCCTGAGGGAGCAGGAGAGCAGTGGGATGCAGATCCCAAATTCTCACAAGACCAGACTTAATGGTCTGACTGAGACTAGAAGGACCCCGGTGGCCATGGCCCGCAGACCTTCTGTTGGCCCAGGACAGGAGCCATTCCCGAAGCCAACTCTTCAGACATGGATTGGACTGGACAAGGGGTTGGAGAGGGATGCTGGTGAGGAGTGAGCTTCTTGGATCAGGTGGACACTTGAGACTATGTTGGCATCTCCTGCCTGGAGAGGAGATGAGAGGATGAAGGGGGTTAGAAGATGGCGAAATGGACACGAAAAGAGAGTAGAGGGAGAGAGTGGGCTCTCTCATTAGGGGGAGAGTAATTGGGAGTGTGTAGCAAGGTGTATATGGGTTTTTGTGTGAGAGACTGACTTGACTTGTAAACTTTCACTTAAAGCACAACAAAAAGTATTAAAAAAAAAGATAAAATAAATAAATATATACAAGTGATCTGTTTTTTTCCATGGAAGGAGAGGAGGATTCAATTGTCCCTCGACCAAACATAATTTGTATTGCTGCCAACATCTACACCTTATGTAGTTGTGAAGTGGCTCAAAGACAGTGAGACACGGGCATACAGCCCCTCAGAATCAGACAACCTGGAAGGATGTGAAAGACAACGCCTTGTTTTCCACTGAAGACAGTCAGTATTCTTTTGGTCCACTTCAAAGTCTTTCACAATTTTCTCCTACAAAGGTAGCTAACTAACTAACATACACCCAGAATACATACAGTTCTCCTGCAAATCAATTATAAAGATAAAACAATTCCATACAAAAGTAAGTGGGCCAGAGAATTGAACAGATATTTTACACAAGATAACCAGAAAGCCATGAAACACATAAAAAAAGACACTGAACCACAGTAGCCATCAGGGAAATGATAATGGAAAACCACACTAGAGAAAGTTCCGATTCCAACAAGGGTGGAGGAGCTTGTATCAGACTAACCCTTTGACAGAGAACAGTTATAAACTCTGGGAAAACTATTTTTAAAACAAATATTTGAAGGCATGGAACGTGATTAAATGCAGGCAGACACTGAAGAGTATTCTTTCCTTTAAATATTTGCCTGAAGGCACTCTCCACTCCATGTAGCCTGGTGCAGCCAGAGATCAAGCAGAACACTGAAGTCCTACTGGCGAAAGGAGTCAGATAATGAAACTCTGGGCTGCATTTCCAGAGCTGCCAAGTTAAGGGAAGATACACAGTGAAACCTGAGGGGGCTGAAATTCCATGGGACTGCCTTGTTTTTCTGGGTCTCCTGTTTTACGCCTTTGACAGAGTGAAGTCTTACCGCTTTTACATCGCTTCTTTTAGTGGAAAATATTGAGCTTTTCTTCTATGACAGGTTTCCACCTTACACAGGTTCTGGCTTTCACAGCGTTTACTGTACAAAAAAGGAGAAAGCCAACCGACTGGAAGAGATCCATATTTACACCTACTCCCAAGAAAGGTGATCCAACCAAATGGAGAACTTATTGAACAATGCCATTAATATCACAGGGAAGTGAAATTTTGCCGAAGATCGTTCAAAAGCGGATGCAGCAGTATATTGACAGTGAGTGGCCAGGAATTCAAGCTGAATTCAGAAGAGGACATGGAACCAGGGATATCATTGCTGATGTCAGATGGATCATGGCTGAAAGCAGAGAATACCAGAAAACTGTTGTGATGGTTGAGATTATGTGTCAAAAGGCCTAGTCCATGGTTCTCAGTGTTTTGGCAGTCATATAATGTGATCACTTTCCTACTGATATTTGATAGGTGATCACCCCCATGATGGAATCTGCTGTGAGTAGCCAGTCAGTTCAAAGAGGGTTTCCAGGGGAAAAGCCAAGTGGAAGCAATTAGAATTGCTCCTACCTAGGGAAATTTTTTAGGGAAATAGTAAACCAAAAGCAATTCCTCATTCCTGAAGGGATTGCAGAGTTTCCTGCACCATCAAGGATCAAAAGGACTCAGGGGTGGTGATTCCCACCACATCCTCACAGTTCACTTACTTGCCCTGTGCAAAAACCAGGTGGCTCTGGAAGAATCACAGTGAAGTATCGAAAACTTAACCAGGTGGTGACTCCATTGGCAGCTGTTCCAGATGCAGTTTCATTGCTTGAGCAAATTAATATATCACTCGGTAGCTGGGATGCAGCTATTGATCTGGCTAATGCCTTTTTCTCCATACCTGTTTTGAAGGACCATCAGAAGCAGTTTGCCTTTGGCTGGCAAGGCCTGTCATACACCTTCAGTTGCCTGCCTCAGGACTACATCAACTCTCCAGGCCTAAGTCATGTAATTTAGTCTGCAGGGACCTGGATCACCTTTCCTTCCACAAGATGTCACGCTGGTCCATTACACTGACGACATTATGCTGATCTGATCAAGAAAGGAATAAGTGTCAGTGACTCTGGACTTACTGGTAAAATATTTGCATGCTAGAGGGTGGGAAATTAATCCCACAAAAACTCAAGCATCTTTTGCCTGACTGAAATTGCAGCCATCCAGTGGTGTGGGGTATGTTGCGATATTCCTTCCAAAGTGAAGAATAAGTTATTTCGTCTGTATTTCATCTGGCTCCTCCCACAAGAAAAAAGGAGGCACAATGCCTAGTGGGCATCTTTGGATTTTGGAGGCATCCTATTCTTCATTTGGATGTGATACTCCAGCCTATTTATGAAGTGATATGAAAAGCTGCTAGTTCTGAGTGGGGGCCAGAACAAGAAAAGACTCCGCAGCAGGTTCAGGCTGCCATGCAAGCCACTCTGCCAATTGGGCAATATGATCCGGCTGGTCCAATGGTGCTTGAAGTATCAGTGACAGGTAGAGATGCTGTTGGGAGTCTTTGGCAGGTCCCTATTGGTGAATCACAGAGCAGAGCCTTTTGTTTTGGATCAAAGTCCTGACATCCTGTGCAGATAACTACTCTCCTTTTAAGAAACAACTTTTGGCTTGTTACTAGGGCTTAGTAGAGACTGAACACTTAAACATGGGACACCAAGTCACCATGTGGCCTGAGCGACCCACGTGAACTGGATGTTGCCTGACCCACAGAGTCATAAAGTTGGATGTGCACAGCAGCACTCCATCATTAAATTAAACTGGTATATATTTTATATGAGATCGGGCTCAAGCAGGATCTGAGGGCACAAGTATGAGGAAGTGGCCCAAATGCCCATGGTCTCCATTCTGCCACCTTCCCTTCCATCTCCTGGTCTGCACCTATGGCCTCTTGGGGAGATCCTTATGATCAGTTGACTGAAGAAGGGAAAAGGAAAACTCTTGCCTGGTTAACAGATAGTATTGCACAATATGCAGGTGCCACTCGAAATTGGACAGTGGCAGCAGTACAGCCCCTTTCTGGGAACTCCCTAAAGGACAGAGGTGAAGAGTAATCCTCCCAATGGACAGAACTTCGAGCAGTGGAACTGGATGTTCACATAGCTTGGAAGGAGAAATGGCCAGATGTGCGATTGTGTACTGAATCATGGGCTGTGGACAATGGTTTTGCTGGATGGTCAGGGATTTGGAAGCAAAATGATTGGAAAATTGGAGACAAGGATTTATGGGGAAGAAGTATGTGGATAAATCTCCCTGAATGGGACAAAGAAATGAAAATATTTGTGCCTCATATGAAAGCTCACCGAAGGGTGAACTCAGCAGGGAATGATTTCAACAATCAAGTGGATAGGATGATGCATTCTGTGGAAACCACCAATCCTCTTTTTCCAGCTACTCCCAGCATTGCCCAATGGGTTCATGAACAAAGTGGCCATGGTGGCAGGAATGGAGGTTATGCATGGGCCCAGCAGCATGGACTTCCACTCACTAAGGCTGACTTGGCTACAGCCACTTCTGAGTGCCCAATCGGCCAGCAGCAGAGACCAACCCTGACTCCCCAACATGGCACCATCCCTCAAGGTGATCAATCAGCAGCTTGCTGGCAAGTTGATTACATTGGACCACTTCCATCATGGAAAGGGCAGCCTTTTGTCCTTACTGCCGTAGACACTTACTCTGAATATGGATTTGCCTTCCCTGCATGCCATGCTTCTGCCAAAGCTACCATCCCTGGACTTACAGAACGCATTATCCACCTTCACGATATCCCACACAGCACAGCCTCAGGTCAAGGGACTCAATTCATAGCAAATGAAGTGTGGCAATGAGCCCACGCTCACATAAATTCACTTGTCTTACCGTGTTCCCCATTGCCTTAGTCATCTGGTGCTGCTGTAACAGAAACACCACAAGTGAATGGCTTTAACAAAGAGAAATTTATTTTCTCACAGTCTAGTAGTCTAGGAGTCCAATCCAGGACATCAGCTCCAGGGAAAGGCTTTCTCTCCCTGTCAGCTCTGGAGGAAGGTTGTCTTAGTTATCTAGTGCTGCTATAACAGGAATACCACAAGTGGATGGTTTTAACAAAGAGAAGTTTTTTTCCTTAGAATCCAGTAGGATAGAGAAAACTCATGCCGAATTCAGTACACGAGCTCGAGGGGAAGGCTTTATCTGTCTGTTGGCTCTGAAGGAAAGTCCTTGTGATGCATCAGGCTTCCCTTGGTCTAGGAGCATCTCAACACAGGAAGCTCAGGTCCAAAGGATGCCCTCTGCTCCCAGCAATCCTTCTTGGTGGTATCAGGTCCTCTACTCTCTGCTTGCTTCCTTTTCCTTTTTATCTCTTGGGAGATAAAAGGTGGTACGTGCCACACACCAGAGAAACTCTCTTTATATTGGATCAGGGATGCTACCTGGTAAGGCTCTTACAGTGCCACTCTAATCCTCTTTAACATAAAACTACAATCACAAAATGGTGGACGACCACAGAATACTGGGAATCATGGCCTAACCAAGTTAACACCTATATTTTTTGGGGGACATAATTCAACCCATGACAAAGGTCTTTCTTTTCAATCTCTCCCTGGACTAGTAGCTTCTCTACACAGGAACCTGGGTCTAAAGGATGCATTCTGCTGCCGGTGCTTCTTTCTTGGTGGTATGACCTCCCCAACTCTCTGCTTGCTTCCCTTTCCTTTCAGATCTTGTAAGATAAAAGGTGGTGCAGGCCACACCCCTGAGAAACTCCCTTTACATTGGATCAAGGATGTGACCTGAGCAAGGTTGTTACATCACACCCTAATCCTCTTTGACCACAGCCAGAGATTAAGGACTTATAACACATAGGAAAATAATAAAATGGGGGGCAACCACACATGGCCTAACCAAGTTGACACATATTTTGGGGGGACACAATTCAATCCATTACACCCATTATCCTGAAACAACTGGCTTGATAGGATGATGGAATGGCCTTCTTTAGACAGAATTACAGCACCAGCTAGGTGGCAATAGCATGTAAGATTGGGGCAATGTTGTCCATGAGGCTGTATATGCTCTAAACCAGCATCCCATATATGGTACTGTTTCTCCCATAGCCAGGATTCATGGGTCCAGGAATCAAGAAGTGGAAATGGGAGTGCCACCACCCACTATTTCCCCTAGTAACCCAATTGCAAGATTTTTGCTTCCTGTCCCCATGACCTTATGCTCTGCAGGTCTAGAGATCTTAGTTCCAAAGGGAGGAATGCTCCCACCTGGAGACACAGCCCTGATTCCATTGAACTGGAAGCTAAGAATGCCACCTGGCCACTTTGGGTCCCTTATGCCTCTGGACCAACAGGCAAATAAGGGAGTTACCATAATGGCTGGTATGATTGATCCTGATTATCAAGAGGGAATCGGATTGATATTACATAATGGAGAAAAAAAGAGTATGTCTAGAATGCAGGAGGTTCCTTAGGACATGTCTTAGTACTACCATGCCCTGTCATTAAAGTCAATGGAAAACTACAGCAACCCATTTCTGACATAACTACTAC
Organism: Loxodonta africana; assembly: GCF_030014295.1. Lineage (NCBI taxonomy): Eukaryota > Metazoa > Chordata > Mammalia > Proboscidea > Elephantidae > Loxodonta > Loxodonta africana. The sequence continues at coordinate 27,539,949 of NC_087362.1, forward strand.
GGGCCCAAGCCTTTCAGGAATGAAGGTATGGGTCAACCCACCAGGCAAAGAACCACAACCTGCTGGGGTGCTTGCTGATGCCAAAAGGAGTACAGAACGGATTGTGGATGACCAAACCATAAAAAAGCAAACCCACTGCCATCAAGTCGGTTCCAACTCATAGCAACCCTATAGGACATAGTAGAACTGCCCTATAGGGTTTCCAAGGAGTGCCTGGAAGATTCGAAAAGCCAAACTTTTGGTTAGCAGTCGTAGCAATTAACCACTGCGCAACCACGGTTTCCAATTGAAAATTGCTGCCGTCGAGTCGATTCCGACTATTGTGGAAGAAGATAGTTCTAAATACCGGTTACAACCATGTGACCAGTTACAGAAACGAGGACTGTATTTGTTATGAGTGTTTCTGCTTTGTTTGTGTGCATCAAATATTTTTGTTTTCTTCATTTAGAAAATATAAGATGTAAAGAAGGCTAGTGCATTTTCAGTTGTATGTGTGTTCTATCATCTTAGGCATCACTACAACTTTATAATTGTCTTTATTCAGAGATTATGTATGGTTTAAGGAGATGTGTACAGGTGCCAAGTTGACAAGGGAGGAATGTGATGCTTAATATTGTGTATCAAGTTGGCATCTCTATGATTCTCAGGGTTTTGGCAGTTGTGTACTGTTGTGATCAATTCCCTGTTGAGGTTTGACATGGGCTCACCTCCATGACGTAATCTACTGTGAGTAGCCAGTCAGTTGTAACGGAGTTTCTTTGGGTGTGTGGCTTGCATCTGAACATAAGCAGTATTCTGGCAAGGTTCGGGGGCTTTTTGCTCATTCTGGAGTCTGCAGTTGCCTCCTGTTCCTCTGACTTTCAGCTCCTGGGACTTGAGCTAGCAGCTTACTTGCAGTCTTCTGTGCTGATATTGGGTTTCATCAATCTTCACAGCCTGTGAGCAAGAGCCCTGCTCTCCAACCTGCCGATCTTGGGTTTGCCAGCCCCTTCAGCTATGTGAATCAAGACAAGCCCCATCCTGATCCGTGGACTTGAGAAGTTCCAGTCTCTACAACAGTGTAAGCCATTTCCTTGATACAAATCCTCTCTCTCTATATATTTATACACTTTGCCTGGTTTTGCTTCTCTAGAGAGCCCAGCCCAAAACAGATGTTTACCTGTGTTTTATTGACTATGCAAAAGCATTCTACTGTGTGGATCATAACAAATTATGGATAACTTTGCAAAGAATGGGAATTCCAGAACACCGAATTGTGCTCATGAGGAACCTGTACAGGGATCTAGTGGCAGAACAACAGGATACCGTGTTGTTAAAGTCAGATTAGGTAGGTGTCCTTTCAACATACCTATTCAATTTCTATGCTGAGCAAATAATCTGAGAAGCTGGACTATGTGAAGAAAAATGAGGCATCAGAATTGATGGAAGACTTATTAACAACCTGCATTATGCATGACACAAACTTGCTTGCTGAAAGTGAAGAGGACTTGAAGCACTTACTGATGAAAATCAATGACTATAGCCTTCATTATGTACTACACCTCAAAATAAACGAAACAAAAATCCTCAGAACTGGACCAATAGACAACATCATAATAAATGGAGAAAATACTGACGTTGTCCTGGATTTCATCTCACTTGGATCCACAATCAACACCCACGGAGGCAGCAGTCAAGAAATCAAAAGATGCGTTGCATTGGGCAAATATACTGCAAAAGACCTCCTTAAAATATTGAAAAGTAAAGATGTCACCTTGAAGACTGAGGTAGGCCTCATTCAAACCGTGGTGTTTTCAATTGTCCCACATGCATGCGAAAGCTGGATGATAATTAAGGGAGACTAAAGAAAAATTGATACCTCTGAATTGTGGTGTTGGTGAAGAATATTCAATATACAGTTGACTACCAAAAGAAAGAACAAATCTGTCTTGCAGAAGTACAACTGGAATGCTCTTTAGAATCAAGGAGGGTGAGATGATGGATCACACACTTTGGACATTTTATCAGGAGGGATCAGCCCCTGGAGAGGAACACCATGCTTGGTAGGGTAGAGGGTCAGCAAAACAGAGGAAGACCCTCAACGAGATGGACTGACACAGTGGCTTCAACAATGGGCTCAAGCATAACAACAATTGTGAAGGTGGCATAGGACCAGACTGTTTTTTTCTGTTGTACATGCAGTTGTGATCAGTAGGAACAACTCGATGGCACCTAACAACAACAGAAGGGGAACTCCAAAATCTTTATATAAACTCCTCTCAAACTGTTACTGATCCTTTATCTGTACATGTAGAGGAGAAATTTCAAAGAGACCAGAAAAAAAAAAAAAAAAAGCTGAAATGCTGAAAGAACAATTATATTCCTGCCAACCCCAGGACAGACATATTTTATAGGTGGACTCCAGTCAAATTAACTGCCTCCTAGCATAAAAATCAATACTCTTCAGAGGAAAATTATGAAACCCATAGTCTGTACTGTATACCACCCACAATGTTCAATATGCGTTCAGAAATTACTAGATTTGCAAAGAAATAAGAAAATGTGACCCATAGTCAAAAGAAAAAGCAGTCAATAGAAACAACCCAAAGGTGACTCGGGTGCAGGCACAATTAGCATACAGGAACTTTAAAGCAACTCTTTTATATATATGTAAAAGCTTAAAGGAAAATATAGTCATAATGTGTGACTAGATGGTAATATCCACAAAGAGATCAAAACTATTTAAAAGAACCAGAAGAAAGTTCTATAACTGACAAGTATAATTCTGACCACACTCTCTGGATTCTTGGTGGAGGCCCCTAGGCTCTGGGCTTCAGCTATACCTTCCAGGCCCACTTGAATGGCAACTATGTTCCTTTGGCTTTGAACAGCCACATTGTCCTAGTCCATCTGAGTGATGACCTCACCTCCTCATCCACAGTAGGTCCCAGGGACATGGCAGCTCTGGCCCCTCAGTTTTTGGCAGTGGATCTGGCCCCATCCTATTGGCACTTGTGAACAGCAGCCCCACTCCAGAGCCAAGCTGGTGAAGATCTAGCTCTTTGAAACACAGGAGAAAGTGGCCCCACACTTTGATACCTCAGAAGTCATGGCCCTACGCTATGATCTTTGTTCTGCTCTGCTTCCTGTGCTCTTCATTTTCTCAGCTCTGCTTCCTGGTTCCTTAACCTCTGGGCACCTAGGGTCTTGGGCTTGCCCTGCTTCTGTCCAGCTCGGACAACTGTACCAAAGCTCTTTACCTCCAACAATAAGCATCTGGAGGCACCCAACTCTGCAAATAAACCCCGGGCAAGAGGCATTGAGCTCTCTAGGTCCATGTGTCAGCAAGCCTAACCCCATCAATGAGTGCCTGAACGCACCCCACTCTGCAGGAAGCCTCCTCTGAAAAGCCATTCAGCTCTCTCACTTTGTGTGCCAGCTCCCTTGCTGTCTCATGCCAGTCTCCTGCTTCTGCTATTCCTGTTTCTCTGCTGCTGCTTCTCTCCATCAATGCCATCTCCAGCATTACAACTCTCCTCACTTCCTTCTGAATCCTCACCAGAAATGTCTTTGATGTCTATAATTCCACCAACAATCTCTTCAAGGCAATCAAGGCTTTTACTATCAGGCACTTTGAAACTCGTCCAGCTTCTATCCTTTCACAGTTTCAAAACCCATTCCACATTTTAAGGATCTGTTAGAGCAGCACCCCACTCCCGGTACCAATTTCTGTCTTAATTATCTATTGCTGCTATTACAGAAATACCACAAGTGGATGGCTTTAACAAAGAGAATTTTATTTTTGTCACAGTTCGGAGGCTAGACGTCTGAATTTAGGGCACCAGCTTCAGTAGAAGACTTTCTCTCACTGTCCGCTCTGGAGAAAAGCCCTTGCAATCAATCTTTCCACAGTATAAGAGCTTCTCAGTACAGAGATCCTCGGTTAAAATGGTGCAGTCCACTCCTGGTGCTTCTTTCTTGGTAGCATGAGGACTCTCTTCTCTCTGTTCGATTCTTTCTTTTACATCTCAAAAGAGATTTACTCAAGGTAAAACCTGGAGACAGAGGTCAATATGGCACTAGAGACAGAAGCACCATGCCTTCCCTCTGTAGCAAAGACCTGAAAATCTAAGTAAAACAGATACAAAGGTCAGTCCTGGAACCCTAAGCATCAAAAGAAGTGATAAAGAATTCTATCAAGCGCCAAATGGAAAAACAAACTGAAGGAGAACAGAAAAGGAGGAGAGCTATGGAGTGGAGTCCACTGTCAGCTAATGTAGCCTGGATTCACCATCTTGAACCACAGCCAATAAGGACCCTGAATAGGAAGTACAAGAAGGGAACTTCATGGAGCTCCTAACAGGAGACAGAGTACCCACTCTGCACATCAAATCCTTTCTCTTCTTCACTGCTTATCTACACCACACACTGAGCACAGCACACCTAAGCAGCACCGGCATGGACCATGAAACCCTGATCCCCTGAGACCCACTGTATGCTGCACCCCAGGTCATTCTGCTAATGACCCATCCCCACCTTCTCCCACCCACGGCTGGACCTACCCTGCTGCACCATACTTGAGTGACTGGCCCCAAAGAGCTGGTCAAGGGGATGAGAAGTATCGTGCCCACAGATGAGCAAGCAACAAAACATGCTAAGCCTACTAGTCTAGACATAACCAAACTACAAAAAAAAAAAAAAATCAGGAGGAAACACAAAAACCTACAATCACTACAATCAATAAAAAAAGAAAATGATTCCTGAATGTCCCAAAGGTGGCAGAAAATATCAAAATATATTTTGAAAAAGGACAGAATAGCTCCAGAAAGCCACCAAAATAAAACACCAGATGACCTTCCGGTAGAAGAAAAGGCATTGGAACTAACTGACAGGGAACTTAAAGCTCTAATATTGAGGGCTCTCCAGGAGATTAGGAAAGAAATAAAAGAAAACACAGACAAAACTAAGGGAAAAATAGACAAAACCATGGAAAATAGAGACAAAATCAGGGAAAACCCAGACAAAGAAATGGAAGAGTTCAGAAAAACACTGTAGGAACAAAATACCAAAATAAATAACTAGAAATCATACAAAAACAGCAATTAGAAATGAAAAAAAAATAAATGAGATTTCAGAAATGGACAATGCAATAGAGCGTTTTAGGAGAAAACATGACATAATGGGCGATAGGGTCAGCGAAAGTGAAGACAAATCCTTGGATACCACTTTGAGGAAAAATCAAAGAAAAGAATGGAAAAAAACTGAGAACAATGGAGGATAAAATCAAGAGTGAAAACGTGCACTTGATCAAAGTTCCAGAACAGGGGGAGAAAATGGAAAACAGTGAGGATCACTGAAGATTTGCTGGCAGAAAACTTCCCCAACATCACGAATGATGAAAGGCTGACCATCCAAGAAGCTCAATGACGCCATATAGGATAAACCCCAGAAGAAAGTCACCAAGACATATCATAATCACACTTGCCAAAACCAAAGACAAAAAAGAATCCTGAGAGCAGTTCGAGAAAATAAAAAAGTCAAACAAAAAAGGGGAAACTGATATTAAGCTCTGATTACTCAGCAGAGATCATGCAAGCTAGATGGCAAGGGGGAAAAGAAAACCAAACCCGTTGCTGTCGAGTCGATTCCAAGTCATAGTGACCCTTTAGGGCACAGTAGAACTGCTTCATAGGGTTTCCAGGGAGCACCTGGTGGATTTGAACTGCAGACCTTTTGATTACCAGCTGAACGCTTAACCGCTATGCCTATATGATAACTTGAAAGAAAAAACTGTGAACCAAGAATAATATATCCTGCAAAACTCTTGCTCAAATATGATAGCAAGATTTGCACGTTTACAGATGAACAGAAATTAAGGTGATATGTAAAAACCAAACCAAATGTACGAGAATTATTAAAAGGAGTGCTTTGGTTAGACAACAAACAACATCAGACAAAAACCTGAATCTATGATGCAGGACAGCATCAGACAGATACTAGTTTATGAGCTCTTAAGGACAAAGCTAAACTAAAAAAATTTACAGTGGGAATAGAGATATCAATCTGTAAATGAAAACATCAGAACAATAAAAGAGGGAATAAATGGTATAGGTATAGAGCTTTCAAATGGAGAGGAACTCCAGGCATTATCAAGTAATAAAAAAATGGTTTAAACTTAGGAAGATGGGGTAAATTACAAGGTAACCACAAAGAAAGTTAACAAACCTACTCATCAAAATGAAGGAGAAAAACATAAAGTCTCAGTAAACACAAAATCTACAGAAATGAAAACAATCCACATGCACACAAAAAGAATTTAGCACAGGAGAGTAAGAGAAACAAAGAAAATGTCAGCACCACAAAAAAAAAGCACCACAAGAAGACAATAAGCTCACACCTATGGAAAATCACACTGAACATAATTGGCTTAAATGCACCCATAAGGAGACAGAGAATGACAGAATGGATAAAGAAAACACAGCCCATCAATATACTGTATACAAGAGACACATCTTAGAAACAAAAAAAAATTAAAAATGGAAGGAAGGAAAAAATATATCAAGCAAACAGCAACCAAAAAAGACCAGGACTGGCAATACTATATCCTTATGACAAAATCCAGCATGAAAGACATTATATAATCATTAAAGGGACCATCCATCATGAGGACATAATCATAATAAATATCTATGCACCCAATGACAGGGCTCCAAAATACATAAAACAAACTCTAACAGCACTGAAAAGAGAAATTGACAGTTCCACAGTGTTAGTCATCTAGTGCTACCATAACAGAAATACCACAAGCGGAATACTTTAACAAAGATAAGTTTATTGCCTCACAGTCTAGTAGGTTAAAGTCCAAATTTAGGGTGTCAGCTCCAGGTGAAGGCTTTCTTTCTCTGTTGGTCTTCTCATTAGTCTTCCCCCAGACAAGGAGCTTCTTTGTGCAGGAACCCCAGGTCCAAAAGACATGTTCTGCTCCTGGCACTACTTTCTTGGTGGTATGAGGTCCCCTTGTTTCTCTGCTTGCTTCTATCATTTACATCTCAAGAGATTGCCTCAAGACACAATACAACCCTGTAGGTTGAGTCCTGCCTCACTAACACAGCTGCCGCCCATCCTCCCTCATTAACATCATAGAGGCAGGATTTACAACATGTGGGAAAATCACACAATTCCGGGAATAATGGCCTAGCCAAAATAATACACACATTTTGGGGGGACATAATTCAACCCATGACACACGGTAATAGTAGGAGATTTTAACACAAAACTCTTGGTAAAGGGCAGAATATCTAGAAAGAACTCAACAAAGAACAGAAGAACAAAAGGTCACAATAAATGAGTTTCACCTCATAGATACATACAGTCACTCCACTCAACAGCACCAAAGAATACATCCTTTTCCAACATACATAGAACATTCTCAGAATAGACCACGTCTTAGGCCACAAAGCAACCCTCAACAAAATCCAAAACATTGAGATAATACAAAGCATTTTCTCTGGTCACAACACCATAAAAGTAGAAGTTAATAACAGGAGGAGTCAGGAGAAAAAAAAGTCAAATACATGGAAATTGAATAACACCTTGCAAAGAAACCACTGGGTAATAGAAGAAATCACAAATGGAATAAAAAATTCCTACAACTAAATGAGAATGAAAACACATGGCATTAAAATCTTTGGAACACAGAAAAGGCAGTGCTCAGAGGTCAATTTATAGCAATAGATGCACACATCAAAAAAGAAGAGAGCAAAAAAATCCAAACTTTAGCTATCCAACTTGAACAAATAGAAAGAGAGCAGCAAAAGAAACGCTCAGCCACCAGAAGAAACGAAATGATAAAGATCAGAGCAGAAATAAGTGAAATAGAAAATACAAAAACAATACAAAGAATCAACAAAACAAGTTGGTTCTTTGAAAGGATCAATAAAATTGACAAACCATTGGGGAAACTGACAACAGAAAAACAGGAGAGGAAGCAAATAGCCCAAATGAGAAATGAAATTTGGGGGCAATACAACAGACCCAACTGAAATAAAAGGGATCATAACAAAGTCCTATGAAAAACTATACTCCAAGAAATTTGAAAACCTAGAGGAAATAAACAAATTTCTAGAAATACACTACCTATCTGAACTAACACAAACTGAGGTAGAAAATCTGAACAGACCGATAACAAGAGAAGAAACGGAAAATGTAAAAGAAAAAAAAAAATCCAAGCCCTGGCCCAGATGGCTTCACTGGAGAACCCTACCAAACATTCAGAGAAGAGCTTGCACCAGCACTACTCAAACCATTTCAGAACATAGAAAAAGGAATACTTCCAAATTCATCCCATGAAGCTAGCATAATCCTGATACCAAACCAGGCAAAGATGCCACAAAAAAGAAAAGAAAGAGAGAGAGAGAGAGAGAAAGAGAGAAAGAAAGAGAGAGAGAGAGAGAAAGAAAGAGAGAGAGAAAGAAAGAGAGAAAGAAAATTATGGCCAATATCTCTCATGAATAAAGATGCAAAAATTTCCAACAAGATTTTAGCCAATAAAACTCAATGTCCTATAAAAAAAAATAATATATCATGACCAAGTGGGATTCATACTAGATATGCAAGGATGGTTCAACATTAGAAAATCAATCAGTGTAATCCAGCACATAAGTAAAGCAAAAGAATCATATGATCATCTCAATCGACACAGAAAGTCATTCGATAAATTCCAACACCCATTCCTGATTAAAAAAAAAAAAAACTCACAATAAAATAGAAATAGAAGGGATATTTCTCAACATAATAAAGGGCATCTTTTTTTTTATAGTCATATAGTCAACGGCATTGGGTTTTTTTCGGGTATACAGAACAAACACCAATATTATTCTCCATGGAGAGGGGCTGAAAACATGCCCCCTGAGAACAGCAAGACAAGGGTGCCCGCCTTAGTTATCTAGTAGTGTTGTTATAACAGAAATATCACAATTAGAGGACTTCAACAAACAAAAGTTTACTCTCTCACAGTCTAGTAGGCTAGAAGTTCAAATTCAGGGCATCATCTCCATGGGAAGGCTTTCTCTCTGTGACAGCTCTGGAGGAAGGTCCTTGCCATCAGTCTTCCCCTGGACTGGGAGCTTCTCAACACAGGGACCCAAGGTCCAAAGGACACACTCTACTCCTGGCACTACTTTCTTGGTGATATGAGGTCCCCTGTCCATGGGTTTACGTCTCTCTTTTATACAGCAAAAGAGATTGACTTAAGGCACAACTTAATCTTGTAGATTGAGTCCTGCCTCCTTAACATAACTGCCTCTAATACTACCTCATTAACATTTTAGACGTAGGATTTATAACCCTTAAGAAAGTCAGATCAGATGACAAAACTGTAGAGAATCACATCATGCTTGGAATCACTGTCAGGCAAAGTTACCACACATTTTGTGATCTGATGTGATTTTCTATCTTCTGCTTGTTCCATCATTGTACTTTGGAAGCAGATAACTTGTATTCTAGATTTCACAGATGAAGAGTAATTTTTCCATTTTGGACTTGGAGTTGAATTCAGATTTCTGCTGATATGATGGGGTGAAAATGTTTTACATCTGGCAAAGACATGAATATTTGGGGGCCAAGAGTGGAATGTCATGGATTGAACTGTGTCCCCCAAAAATATGTGTCCATTTGGCTAGGCCATGATCCCACTATTGTGTGATTGTCCACCATTTTGTCATCTGATGTGATTTTCCTATGGGTTGTAAGCCCTACCTCTGTGAAAAAATTACCTGCTGATGAATGAAATATATTCCTGGTAGATGACTTTCTGAGTTGTAATGTATTGAGAGAGGAAATTGTCCTGTCAGAAAGTTTCATAATGAATTTGTGAAAGGTATAGAAAACTGAGAAAAAAGGGGGGGGGGTCATGGGCGGGGATAAAAACAATTCTTAAATCTATGGGGAATGAGAATTTATATATAAGACATCTGATTAAAGAACACCTGTGTGTGAACTATCTGCATGGTACAAAGGGTTAAAACTCTCGGCTGCTACCTGAAATGTTGGAGGTTCCAGTCCACCCACAGGTGCCTTGGAAGAAAGGCCTGGGGATCTATTTTGAAAAAATCAGCCATTGAAAATCCTATGGAGCACAGTTCTACTCTTTCTACTCCAACACACATGGGGTCACAATGAGTCAGAGTCAGCTTGACATCGGCTGGGTTTTTTGTTTGTTTTGTTCTCCTTTTAGATAATTGCAAACTCCGCACAAAACCCAGCACCAATGCCTAATTAAGTCCAAGAAAAATGTTTAAGTAACTACAGCGTAAAAATATTAAATAATAAGCATAGGATCTGCTCACTTGACAGCATTTTTCTCTCTAAATAGTGCACAAAACAATAGCATATTGTAGAAGGAACAACATCTGATTTTTAGAAATACAAGTGACACATACCTGCCAAGAAACTTCACGGGGTCAACAGACCAGTCCCATTCAGCCATTGGTGTATGGTGGGCACTGCTCCTCGACTACGGTTCCCTTACAAGGGAGTTGATGGTATGTATCAGTGTCTCCTCGAGACCATGGCGAGCACGTGATATTGCCACAAGGAGCACAAGTTTTCATGAAGACCTTACAGTGTGAGTCGTTCTCTACCTTTAGAGACAAAAATAGACAACTTTCCATAAGAAAGACTTACTCTGTTATCTGAGATTATTGCACTTTGTTTGAAAGAGCACTATGTAGAATGAACTCACACCGCTGCTGGCAAAGTTTAACACACTCAGGTAAGGGAAAGGAAAATGGGGCCAGGCCGATTCGTGTGCTTTACACACATTCGTCCCATATTTCACAGCCACAGGTTGTTTCCCTACTCTGCACACTGCTGCTGCTGCTACTGCTGCTACTGCTGCTGCTGGTGCTTGTCTCTGATTCACCAAAGATTACCGATTTACTCCAAGTTTAATATTCATTTACTGTTTTCACTACTGCTGCTACATTTTAGTGAAAGGCTTTTGTATGAATTAGCCATTTTTCTAATAACAGTGCCAACTTTTAATTTACTTTTTCTAATAACAGGACCAACATCTGATGACATTTAACTAACACAATCCCATTATCCAAAAGACAGCCAAGATGAAGTAATTCTTATAATGCATGCACAGCCATTAATCACAGTGGGTCCCCCACTTGATCCCCAGGCAGAACTCACCAGGGACAGTAGTCTTCACTACAAGAAATCTGTGAGCACCCAGGACCAGAATTCAATTTGGATTCTTTGCTCATGACTTCCTGCTTTCATTGTTTAAATCCCCAAAAGCCTTCTCCTGGCTGCACAGCTTCCCCAAGGAGAGCTATCAGGACCATCGTGTCATCTGCCTCCAACTGCTGCTATTTGAATTTGTCTAAGGCTTTTCTTGTGACAATGGCAGTAGCATAAGGAGAGACCCCTGTCATGGACTGGATTGTGTACCCCCCAAAATATGTGTTAGACACTCCACCCAACAGCACCAAAGTATACATTATTTTCCGATGCACATGGAACATTCTCCAAAATAGACCACATCTTAGGGCACAAAGCAACCCTCAGCAAAATCCAAAACATTGAGATAATACAAAACATTCTGTCATCACGATGCCATAGAAGTAGAAATTCATCACAGAAAGAGCAAGGAAAAAAAATCAAATACGTGGAAATTGAATTGTGTAATACGAGAAATCAAAGATGCAATCAAAAATTTTCTAAAGCCAAACGAGAATGAACACACATCATACCAAAAACTTTGGGACACAGCAAAGGCAGTGGTCAGTGTTCAGAGGTCAATTTATAGCAACAGATGCACACACCAGAAAAGAAGAAAGGGACAAAATCAAAACATTAGCTGTACAACTCAGACACAGAAAGAACAGCAAGAGAAGCCCACAGACACCAAAAGAATGGAAATAATAAAGACCACAGCAGAAATAAATGAAACAGAAAAACAATAGAAAGAATCACAAAACCAAAAGCTGATTCTTTGAAAGGATCAACAAAATTGACAAACCACTGGCCAAATGGACAAAAGGAAAACAGGAGAGGAAGAAAGTAACCCCAATAAGAAATGAAATGGGAGACATAAGAACGGACCCAAATGAAATAAAAAGGATCATAACAGACTACTAAGAAACACTGTACTCTAATAAATTTGAAAACCTAAAGGAAATGCACAAATTTCTAGAAACATACTACCTACCTAAACTAACACAAACTGAAGTAGAAAGTCTGAACAGACATATAAAAAGAGAAGAGATTGAAAAAATAATAAAAATGAAAAACTCCCAAAGCAGAAACAAAAAGTCCTGGCCCAGATGGCTTCATTGTGCCCCTCTGGCAGAAGTCCACCAAACATTCAAAGAGTTTGCACCAGTACTACTCAAACTAATTCAGAACACAGAAAAGGAAGGCATATTTTCAAATTAATTGTACAAAGCCAGTATAACCCTGATACCAAAACCAGGCAAACACACCACAAAACAAGAAAATTACAGACCAATATCTCTCATGAGTATAGATGCAAAAATTCTCAACACAATTCTAGTCAATAGAATTCAGCACCATATTAAAAAATAATGCACCATGCCAAGTCAGATTCATACCGGGTATGCAAGATGATTCAGTGCTAGAAAATCAATGAAAGTAATCCACCACATAAACAAAGGAAGAGAAAAGAAAACAACCACATAATCAAGATCATCTCAATCAATGCAGAAAAGGCCTTCGATACAGACCAACACCCATAGGTGGTAAAAACGTTCAATACAATAGGAATAGAAAGAAAATCACTCAACATTATAAAGAGCATCTATATAAAACCAACAGCCAACATCATTCTCAACTGAGAGAGGCTGAAAACATTCCCCTTTAGAACAGGAACGAAACAAGTATACCCTCTATCACAACTCCTACCTAACGTTGTGCTACAAGTCCTAGCTCTAGCAGTAAGGCAAAAAAGAGAAATAAAGGGCATCAATTGATGATGAAGAAGTAAAACTATATCTATTCACAGATGATATGATACTATACATAGAGTACCCATCAGACTTCACGAGAAAATTACTGGAAGTAATAGAAAAATTCAGCAGAGTAGCAGGATACAAGATAAACACACAAAAATCTGTTGGATTCCTATACATCAGTAAAGAGAACTATGAAAGAGAAATCAGGAAAACAATATCATTTATATTATATAATTAGCTCCTTAAAAAATAAAATAGGAATAAATCTAACCAGGGACATACAAAGAAAAATATAAAACACTACTGAAAGAAACCAAATGAGACCTACATAAATGGAAAATCATACCATGTTCATGGATAGACAAATTTAACTTTGTGAAAATGTCAATTCTACCCAAAGCAGTCTACAAATACAGTGCAATCTGGATTCTAATACCAACAGCTTTCTTTTACCAGATGGAAAAACTCCTCATTAACTTTATATGGAAAGGAAAGGGGGTCTAGATAAGTAAAACATTACTGAAGAAGAGTAAAGCAGGAGTCCTTGCACTACCTGACCTCAGAACCTGCTATATAGTTATGGTAGTCAAAATAGCCTGGTACTGGTACAGTGACAGACAAATTGACCCATGGAACAGAATCAAAGACCCAGATGTATATCCACTACCTACGGCCACCTGATTTTTGACAAAAGCACAAACTCCATTAAATAGGGAAAAGACAGCCTTTTTAACAAATGATGCTGCGAAACTGGATGTCCATCTGTAAAAAAAATGAAACAGGACCCATACCTCAGCCCATACACAAACTAATTCAAAATGGATCAATAACCTAAATGTAAAACCAAAAACTATAAAGATCATAGAAGAAAAAATAGGGTCAATGCTAGAGACACTGGAGCCCCATTGGCAACGTGATTAGGTGTTCAGCTTTTAAACAAAAAGTCAGCTGTTTGAATCCACCAGTAGCTCCTTGGAAACCCTATGGGGCAGTTCTATTCTGACCTATAGGGAGGCCATAATACATGGCATAAATAGGATACAAACCATAACTAACAGTAAATAAACACAAGAAGATGAGCCAGATAACAGGGATCTTCTAAAAATAAACACCTCCCCAAAAGAGTGAAAAGAGAACCTATGGACTGGAAAAAGCATTTTGGCTATGACAAATCCTACAGAGGTCTACTGTCTAAATCTATAGAAAAATCCAACACCTCTACAACAACAAAAGGATAATAATCTACTTAAAAACGGGCAAAGGATATGAACAGACACTTCAGCAAAGAAGACATCCAGGAGACTAACAGACACATGAGGAAATGCTCGTGATCACTAGCCATTAGAGAAATGTAAATCAAAACTACCATGAGATACCATCTCACCCCAACATTACTGGCATAGATCAAAAAGACAGAAAATGACAAATGTTGGTAAAGTTGTAGGGAGCTTGGAACTCTTACGCGCTGCTAGTGGGAATGTAAATGGTACAATCATTTTGGAAAACAATATGGCACTTCCTTAGAAAGCTAGAAATAGAAATGCCATACAATCCAGCGATCCCAGTCCTAGGCACATATGCTGGAGAAAAAAGAGCCATCACATGAACAGACATATGCACACCCATGTCCATTGCAGTATTATTCACAACAGCAAAAAGATGAAAACAATCTAAGTGCCCATTGACAGATAAATGGACAAACTATGGTACATACACACAATGCAATACTACCAAACAATAAAGAACAATGATGAATCTGGGTAACACCTCACAACACAGGTAAATCTGGAGGGCATTATGCTGAGTGAAATATTTCAATCACAAAAGGACAAATATGTATGAGACCACTATGATAAAAAAACACAGGAAAAAGATTCCACACAGAAAGAAGTGATTTTTAACTGTTATGAGGGAGGGGAGGGAAGGGGAAGAAAAACACTAGATAGGTAGTAGATAAGTGGAAGCTTTGGTGAGGGGTAAGACAGAATACAACACTGGCGAAGTCAGCACATCTTGATCAGGACACAGTCATAGATGCCTCACAGACAAATCCAAACGTCTTGAGAAACAGAGCTACTGGGCTGAGGGCTTGGACCGTTGTCTCAGGGGACATCTAGCTTAATTGGCATACCAATCCATACAAAAAATTGTTCTACATCTGACTATGGTGAGTAACAACTGGGATCTTAAAAGCCTATGGCACTGGGCTTTGGACTAGAAGCAGAAGAGCTGATCAAGTTTTCCTGAGAGGGTGCAAGCACGGGATGGAGTCCTGACCCTCGGGGGCAATCTCAGCCCAGCCAGTGCATACAGGCTACCTGCTCCTCTGGAATCTCAGATAAAACAGTCATCACCAACCAAGATAAGTAACTTTGTCTATATTGCCTATTTATCTGATCCCTCCACTCCCTGCCCCAGGCAGCTTCATTA
This sequence comes from Loxodonta africana, assembly GCF_030014295.1. NCBI lineage: Eukaryota > Metazoa > Chordata > Mammalia > Proboscidea > Elephantidae > Loxodonta > Loxodonta africana. Next base: position 27,555,338 of record NC_087362.1, read on the forward strand.
ACCTTGGAATTTCCTGGGCCAGGGAGTGAAGTGCTCTGCTGTTTTTTTTTTTTTCCTAACCCATACTCCTGGCCTGAGAGAAGCAACAACTAACAACCCAGGGGGGAAAAAATCCTTCCCTGACTTGCCTAACTGGGATAAAACTACAGAACCAGCTCCAGCAAAGCAGATGAGATCCACAGTCTTTGGCTTTCATCCCTACAGGGAACAAGGTGGCTACTATAATGCAAAGCCAATTCTGATAGAGATCTGATTGTAATTGTTTTAGCAGAGCACTGGAAAGACAAGTTTTCAAGGACTGATGCCTCTCTACCTATTAAACAGAGCCCTCACTGATCCACAGCAGGGAACTGAGGACTGAAGCTCCACCCAAACCACCTAGCCACCTGCCAAAGCAGTCTGAGGATAGTGACGCCCACCAATCTTAAGAGGTACAAGCATTGCATGCCTAAGGTATAGCTGCAGAGCCCACCCACCAAAGTGCTCTAGGAAAAGAGACACATCCACCTCACTGGCACTTGGAGGAAGCCTGGCAGCATCCTGCCCCCCCTGGAGTGTGACCCCCTGCTGCTACTAGAATCTGGTGCACACACCTATCACCACTACTCCTCTAAGTTAATAGGTGACAGTCTACACCACACACTTGGTGACCCACAATCAGAACACCTAATCTGATTCTATTCAAGAATAGTGAATGGACTCTTAGGCTTATATATCTGGTAACAGCTCAAACCAGCTGGTAATAGGACATAAGTGACTCAAAGGCTACAACTATCAAGACACTGCAATCTAGTAGCCCATCTGGGTATATTGAAACAAAACAAAACGAGAAGATAAGACTCAGTGAGCAAATATAAAATGAATCATTACAATATCTTATAGATGGCTCAGAGACAACAGTCAATATCAAATCAGATAAAGAGGTAGATCATGATTGCGTCTACAATTCCCCAAATTAAAGAATCAAAATCTTTCCCAAATGAAGATACGATCCTGGAATTGCAAGATGCAGAATATAAAAAACTAATATACAGAATGCTTCAAGACATCAGGGATGACCTCAGAAATGAAATGAGGCAATCTACAGAAAAGCCAAGGAACACACTGATAAAGCAGTTGAAGAAATCAAAAAGATTATTCAAGAACATAGTGAAAAATTAATAAGCTGCAAGAATCCATAGAGAGACATCATTCAGAAATCCAAAAGATTAACAGTAAAATTACAGAATTAGACAACGCAAGAGGAAGTCAGAGGAGCAGATTCGAGCAATTGGAATGCAGAGTGGGGGAGTTGGAGGATAAGGCAATTAACACCAATACAGTTGAAAAATCAGGTGAAGAATTAAAAAAAATGAAGAAACCCTAACAATTATGTGGGGCTCTATCAAGAAGAATAACTTGCGTGTGATTGGAGTTCCAGAACAGGGAGGGATAACAGAAATATAGAGAGAATAGTTGAAGATCTGTTGGCAGAAAACTTTCCTGGCATTGTGAAAGATGAAAGGATATCTATCCAAGATGCTCATCGAACCCCATAAAAGATTGATCCAAAAAGAAAATCACCAAGACATATTATCACCAAACTTGCCAAAACCAAAGATAAAGAGAAAATTTTAAAAGCAGCCAGGGATAAAAGAAAAGTCACCTACAAAGGAGAATCAATAAAAATAAGTTCAGACTACTCAGCAGAAACCATGCAGGCAAGAAGGCAATGGGATGACAGATATAGAGCACTGAAGGAGAAAAACTGCCAGCCAAGAATCATATTTCTAACAAAACTCTCTCTCAAATGTGAAGGTGAAATTAAAACATTTACAGATAAACATAAGCTTAGAGAATTTGCAAAAACCAAACCAAAGCTACAAAAATTACTAAAGGAAATTCTTTGGCCAGAAAATCAATAATATCAGATACCAACAAAACACAAGGTCACAGAACAGAACATCCTCAAGTCAACTCAAATAGGGAAATCATAAAAACAAAATAAGATTAATTTGAAAAAGAAAAAATGCTCAAAACAGGGAATCATTGAAGTCACTATGTAAAAGATTACAATAATCAAAAAAAAAAAAAAAAAGAGGACTAAATACAGGAGGCATAGATCTTCCATATGGAGAGGAAAACAAGGCGATATAGGATGATACGAGTTAGGTTTTTACCTAGGAAAATTGGGTTATATATTAAGGTAACCACAAACAGGTTTTAGAATTCCATATTTCAAATTAAAAAACAAGAAAAACAAAATGACTCAGCAAAAATAAATTCAACTACTATGAAAATGAGAAACACACAATTTACAAAGAAAAACTTCTCAGCACAAAAAACCCAAAGTAAGTGGAAAAATGAAATTGACAACAACACACACAAAAAGGCATTAAAATGACAGCACCAAACTCATACTTATCTATAATTATGCTGAATGTAAATGGACTAAATGCACCAATAAAGAGACAGAGAGTCTCAGACTGGATAAAAAAATACGATCCGTCTATATGCTGCCTACAAGAGACACACCTTAGACTTAGAGACACAAACACACTAAAACTCAAAGGATGGAAAAAATATATCAAGCAAACAGCAGTCAAAAAAGAGCAGGGGTGGCAATATTAATTTCTGACAAAATAGACTTTAAAGTTAAATCCACCACAAAGGATAAAGAGGGACACTACATGATGATTAAAGTGACAATTTAACAGGAAGATATAACCATATTAAATATTTATGCACCCAATGACAGAGCTGCAAGATACATGAAACAAACTTTAGCAGATTTGAAAAGTGAGATGGACACCTCCACAATTATAGTAGAAGACTTCCAACACACCACTTTCAAAGAAGGACAGGACTTCCAGTAAGAAGCTCGGTACAGACACGGAAGATCTAATTGCTACAATCAATCAACTTGACCTCATAGGCTTATACAGAACACTCCACCCAACAGCTACAAAGTATACTTTTTTTTTCTGGTGCACGTGGAACATTCTCTAGAATAGATCACCTATTAGGTCATAAAACAAACCTTTGCAGAATCCAAAACATTGAAATATTACAAAGCATCTTCTCAGATCATAAGGCCATAAAAGTAGAAATCAGTAACAGAAAAATCAGGGAAAAGAAATCAAATACTTGGAAACAGAACAATACCCTGCTCAAAAAAGACTGGGTTATAGAAGACATTAAAGAGGGAATAGAGAAATTCATAGAATGCACTGAGAATGAAAACACTTCCTATCAAAAGCTCTGGGACACAGCAAAAACACTGCTCAGAGGTCAATTTATATTGATAAATGCACACATACAAAAAGAAGAAAGAGCCAAAATCAGAGAATTGTTCCTACAACTTGAACAAATAGAAAGCAAGCAACAAAAGAATCTCTCAGGCACCAGAAGAAAACAAAGGATAAAAATTAGAGCAGATTAAATGAATTAGAGAACAGAAAAACAATTGAAAGAATTAACAAACCCAAAAGCTGGTTCTTGGAAAAAATTAACAAAATTGATAAACCATTGGCCAGACTGACTAAACACAGAAAAGGAAACAAATAACCCGAATAAGAAATGAGATGGGCCATACCACAACAGACCCAACTGAAATTAAAAGAATCATATCAGATTACTATGAAAAATTGTACTCTACAAATGTGAAAACCTAGAAGAAATGGATGAATTCCTAGAAAAACACTACCTACTTAAACTAACACAAGCAGAAGTAGAATGGCTAAACAGGCCCATGACAAAAAAAGAGATTGAAAAGGTAATTTAAAAACTTCCATCAAAAAAAGCCCTGGCCTGGACGGCTTCACTTCAGAGCTCTACCAAACTTTCAGAGAAGAGTTAACACCACTGCTAGTAAAGGTATTTCAAAGCATAGAAAAGGATGGAATACTACCTAACTCATTCTATGAAGCCAGCATAACCCTGATACCAAAACCAGGTAAAGACACCACAAAAAAAGAAAATTACAGACCTATATTCCTCATAAACAGAGATGCAAAAATCCTCAACAAAATTCTAGCCAATAGAATTCAACAACATATCAAAAAAATAATCCACCATGACCAGTGGGATTCATACCAGGTATGCAAGGTTGGTTCAATATTACACAAACAATTAATGTAATCCACCATATAAATAAAACAAAAGACAAAAACCACATGATCTTATCAATTGATGCAGAAAAGGCATTTGACAAAGTCCAACACCCATTCATGACAAAAGCTGTCAGCAAAATAGGAATAGAAGGAAAAGTCCTCAGCATAATAAAGGGCATTTATACAAAGCCAACAGACAACATCATCCTAAATGGAGACAGCATGAAAGCATTTCCCTTGAGAACGGGAACCAGACAAGGATGCCCTTTATCACCGCTCTTATTCAACATTATGTTGGAGGTCCTAGCCAGGGCAATTAGGCTAGACAAAGAAATAAAGGGCATCCGGATAGGCAAGGAAGAAGTAAAATTACCTCTATTTGCAGATGACATGATCTTATACACAAAAAAACCCTAAGGAATCCTCCAGAAAACTACTGAAACTAATAGAAGAGTTTGGCAGAGCTTCAGGTTACAAGATAAACATACAAAAATCACTTCGATTCCTCTACATCAACAAAAAGAACATTGAAGAGGAAATCACCAAATCAATACCACTCACAGTAGCCCCAAGAAGATAAAATACTTAGGAATAAATCTTACCAAAGATGTAAAAGTCTTATACAAGGAAAACTACAAAGTACTTCCTTAAGAAAGTAAAAGGGACCTACATAAGTGGAAAAAACATACGTTGATCATGGATAGGAAGATTTAATGTAGCAAAAATGTCTATTCTACCAAAAGTCATCTATATATACAATGCACTTCTGATCCAAATTCCAACGACATTTTTTAATGTGATGGAGAAACAAATCAACAACTTCATATGGAAGGAAAAGAAGCCCTGGATAAGTAAAGCATTATTGCAAAAGAAGAATAAAGTGGGAGGCCTCACTCTACCTGATTTTAGAACATACTATACAGCCACAGTAGTCAAAACAGCTAACAGATACATGAGGCAATGCTCTCAATCATTAGCTATTAGAGAAATACAAAGTAAAACTACAATGAGATTCCATCTCACTCCAACAAGGCTGGCATTAATGCAAAAACCACAAGATAATAAATTTTGGAGAGGCTGTGGAGAGACTGGAACACTTATACACTGCTGGTGGGAATGTAAAATGGTACAACCACTTTGGAAATCGATTTGGCATTTCCTTAAAGAGCTAGAAATAGAGCTACCATACGACCCAGAAATCCCACTCCTCAGAATATATCCTGGAGAGATAAGAGGCTTTACATGAACAGATACGTGCACACCCATGTTTATTGCAGCACTGTTTACAACAGCAAAAAGCTGGAAACAACCAAGGTGTCCATCAGCGGGCGAATGGATAAATAAATTATGGTATATTCACATAACGGAATACTAAGCATCGATAAAGAACAATGATGAATCTGTGAAACATTTCATGACATGGAGAAACCTGGAAGACATTATGCTGAGTGAAATTAGTCAGATGCAAAAGGACAAATATTGTATAAGACCACTATTATAAGATCTTGAGAAACAGTTTAAACTGAGAAGAACACATTATTTTGTGGTTATGAGAGGGGGGAGGGAGGGAGGGTGGGAGAGGGTTATTTACTGATTAGATAGTAGATACGAACTACTTTACATGAAGGGAAGGACAACACTCAATATAGGGAGGTCAGCACAACTGGACTAAACCAAAAGCAAGGAAGTTTCCTGAATAAACTGAATGCTTCGAAGGTCAGTGGAGAACGTTCAGGGGTTTGGGGACTATGGCTTCTGGGGACATCTAAGTCAATTGGCAAAATAAATTCTACTAAGAAAACATTCTGCATCCCACTTTGAAGTGTGGCGTCTGGGGTCTTAAACGCTAACAAGAGGCCATCTAGGAAGCATCAATTGGTCTCAACCCACCTGGATCAAAGGAGAATGAAGAACACCAAGGTCACAAGGTAATTATGAGCCCAAGAGACAGAAAAGGCCACATGAACTAGAGACTACATCATCCTGAGACCAGAAGAACTAGATGGTGCCCGGCCATAACTGATGACTGCCCTAATAGGGAACACAACAGAGAAGCCCTGAGGGAGCAGGAGAACAGTGGGATGCAGACCCCAAATTCTCATAAAAAGACCAGACTTAATGGTCTGACTAAGACTAGAAGAATCCCAGAGGTCATGGTCCCCAAACCTTCTGTTGGCCCAGGACAGGAACCATTCCCAAAACCAACTCATCAGACATGGATTGGACTGGACAATGGGTTGGAGAGAGATGCTGATGAGGAGTGAGCTACTTGCATTAGGTGGACACTTGAGACTATGTTGGCCTCTTCTGTCTGGAGGGCAGATGGGAGGGTAGAGACGGTTAGAAACTGGCAAAACAGTCACGAAAGGAGAGACTGGAAGGAGGGAGCAGGCTGACTCATTAGGGGGAGAGTAAGTGGGAGTATGTAGTAAGGTGTATATAAGTTTATATATGAGAAACTGACTTGATTTGTAAACTTTCACTTAAAGCACGATAAATACTATTTAAAAAAAAAAAAAGCCTATGGGAGGCCATCTCAGATACATCTACCGGTTCCATCCTGGCTGGAACAAAAGAGAATGAAGAAGACCAAAAACACAATGGAAAGATTATCCAAAGGACTAATGGACCACATGAACCACAGCCTCCACCAGCCTGAGCCCAGAATAACTAGACGGTGCCAGATTACCAACACTCACGGCTCGGGCAGGGAGCACAATAGCAGTTCTGAAACCGAGCTAAAGAAAAATGCAGAACAAAATTCAAATTCACAAACACACAAGAAAAAGACCAGCCTTGCTGGCCTGACAGAGACTGGAGACACCCCGGGAGTGTGGCCCCTGGTCACCCTTTTACCTCAATACTGAAGTCACTTCTGCGGATCACCCTTCACCAAAGATTAGACAGGTCTATAGGGCCAACAATAACACATGTGAGGGACATGCTTCATAGTTCAACCATGTATAGAAGACTAAATGGGCACACTAGCCCAGAATCAAAGACAGGAAGGCAGGAAGGGACAGGAAAACTGGAAGAATGGGGTGGGGAAGGGTAGAGTGTTGACACATCACAGGGTTGGCAACCCCAGTCACAAAACAATTTCTGTATTAACCACTTCATGAGAAACTAATTTGCATCGTAAGTGTTCACCTAAATCACATTAAAAAAAAAATCAGCAGTGTAGTACAATGGAAAAAATATATATGTGTTGGAATCCTAGCCCCTACACAACCAATCTAATGTAATGCAACTACATTTCATAGTGCAATCTAATGTGATGTCATCAATCAATCCGTTGAGGTCATACCAGTGTAGGATCGTTCCTAAAACTAATCACTTCTGAGATTAGACACAGAGACAGAGGGCACACAGACACAGTCGGACAACAGAGATAGATACATTCAGAAGCTCAGGAAAGCCAAGGATGGCTGGCAGCTACTAGAAGCTGAAATAGACAAAGGCCTGGACTTTAGGGCCACATCCTGCATTTGGACTTCCAGTTTCCTGAACTGTGAGACAACAAATATCTGTTCCTTAATGCCGCCCACTTGTGGAATTTGTGGTACAGCAGCACTGCGGATCTAAGACACCACTACCTCCAGGGCGCAAGGCGAGACAGGCTTATTTGGACGATCTTCAACTCTGTCAGTTGCTTACTACATATTGTCGTCCAGGAATGGAAATATTCCATTTTCCTCCTTCTACCCTCCCAGTCCCATAGTCCTGTAGACTTATGTCTATTATCCCCAACAGGTGCCGAAAGCTCCATTCATCCTGCCCTGGATCCTGGCACCTTTCCCGCTCCAGGGCAAAGACCCCATCTGGTCAGTGGGGCCTCCAGCCTCTCACAGAGCAACCTCCGCAGGTTTCCTTGTTAGTTTCAGCTCAAGTGAGCTCTATCTTGGGAGACAATGAGCCATCAAAGTTGTGGGGGGCAGGAGTGGCAGGGATCCTGTAACCCCATGGAAGGAGCCAGTGCAGATCACGATATCAACCCTGGCTCTGCTTTCCCTTGTACCCTACACAACTCGAATTGAGGGGCTGCCTATGTGAGTGTCCATGGTTCCCTGTTCATAGCACCCTGCTTAGATAGGGAGGTGGGATGGCTTTCATGTTATAGAGACCCTGGCTCACAGCGTTGTGCCATGCAAACTCCCATCAGGACCAAACCTCATCCATTCCCCCACCCAGGCTCGAAGCGATGGCCTGTACTGTGGGATCAGACCATGCAGACCTTTGCATCCACACCCCACATGCCCTCCAGGAGTCCTTGCAGGGCAATGCCTCCTTCCTAGGTCAAACTGAGATCCCTGAACATCCCTTTCCTGGAGGACCACCTGCTGACACCTGGGTGGGTAGAAATACCTGCAGGACCACTGCAGACTTCAGACCTGGTACCAATAGAGTGCACCTGGGGGAGGAGTGAGGGAGGGGCAGTTGCTGAAGCCTAGGGGGCCACCTTGACAAAACAGAGCCAGTCCACTGAGAGAGAGAGCCCAGGTAAACCCTCTGCCTTGGTGTCACCCCTTCCTCTGACCTCCTGCCAGCTCCCCTTAAGCTGACACCCCTTCCAGCTGCCAGGGAGTAAAACCGTTTACAGAGTCAAAACCAGGGCTAACCTGTGGATGTTGACCAAGCCAGGTATTTCCTGGCACCACACCTGGGGAACAGAGTACCTGGCAGCTGGAATGGCCTGAGGATTGCACCTGGAGAGAGATGCTGGGACAGGGGTTGCCAGAGCTGACAGCATAGAAGAAATGGAGAGGCTGTCATCAGAGATGCCTTGATCTTTCTGGCAGGCAAGCTAGGGGATGTCAGACTATCCTGAGCAGACCACACTGGGCCTCCCCATGTTGGGACATAGCCTATTCCAGCTATTGGAGAGGGACACTGGGAGAGGCTGTGGTAAGTTTCCATCGAGTCAGCCCTCAACTCATACTGACTCCATGTGCAACAGAACAAAGCGCTGCCCAGTTCTGCACCATCCATGATAGGTTTCAGGTCACAGTTGTAATCCATAGGGCTCTCATTGGCTGGTTTTCAGAAATCCTTCTCCAGGCCTTTATTGCAAGTCCATCTTAGTCTAGAAGCTCTGCTGAAATCTCTTCAGTACCATAGTAACATGCAAGCCTCCGCTGACAGATGGGTGGTGGCTGCACATGACGTTCATTGGCTGGGAATCGAATCCAGGTTTCCCACATAAAAGGTGAGGATTCTACCACTGAACCTCCAATGCTGCATACTGGGAGGGCATCCTTTAAATGATCTCCTTTGGCACTTCAAGAACTTTTCGTCACTCAGTGGGGACATGGAATCAGACAGAACCAATTTTCCATGTTCCTTCTGTCAGATACTGGACCTGACATTACTGCTACCTTTGGGCATGACTTTGAGGGTCATGGATTGCCTTGGAAAAAATAACAAGACCAAGGCCCTATCACTGAGGCCAGCGGAGCCAGGAGGTACATATCCAGAGCTACCCCTCTAGCTAAGCTGGGAGGACTTGGGTCCACTCAGCCTGAAAGGCACATGTTTACACTCGTCATGTCCAGGAACTGGCTTAGGGGTGTTATGAGATTAAACATAGCACAGCACAGGGATCTTGTCAAAACACTACTAACCACTTAGCAAGAGTTGCCAAAAGAGAAAGTAAGGTTTCAAAAGTTGGAAATGCATGTCCTACCTCCCTAGGGGTTAGGGTAGGAAATTGGGTTGGGGTTGGTGGCTCAAAGAAAGTATCTCGGTTAAAGAGAAAGGGTCCTTAGTTGTTATCCTGATTTGTATCAGCACAAAATAAACCTCTGAAATATGTTTTGATTCTTAGTCAAAATCGTCTAAACTCCCTGCACCTTTGGAATATGTTCCAGTTTCTATGGCTGATTAGGACAGTGGTTCCCTGGAAGGGGTTACCCTACTGCCCTCTCTCCTCCACCCCCACCCATCCACCTGCCTGATGGTCTGATGAGAGTCATTCAAAGGCAGGCCAGTGAGATTGAGAGCATGTTGGAGATTTAAGATGCTGCCCATCTTATGGGCATTCCTTTTAGGATACACTGGGTTAGGGCTTATGTCTTAGAAGACACGAGGTTTTGTGATCAGAGCTCATGATCATGGTTACAAACAGCCTAACTCTATTTTCGGACATACACTCAAGCAGGAGGCAAAAGTGAATCTGATGAGGGCCTAGAGCCCCTTGGGGCACAGTGTGGACAAACAGAAGTTGCAGCCTGTGGAAGACCATCCGGAATAGAGGGGCTGGTCCAGGCAACCTGGTACCACCTGCAGGCATCACCCAGAACTAGAAGGTTCCTGGAGACTCATACCTTTAACCAGGGCCTCCAAACAGTGAGGCAACTCAGGTCATTAACTTTCCACTCACTGCATTGTTCCAGCCATGACAATGTTGCCTGCAGGGTTCTGTTGTTCTAGCAGCTCATGTTAACACCATGCACAATGGTACAAAATGCTGCCCAGTGCATCCCCGTGACTGGTTGCAGATCAGACCATTGGGATCCATAAGGTTTTCATTGGCTGCTTTTCAGATGTAGATCTCCAGGCCTTTCTTCCTAGTCTGTCTTAGTCTGGAAGCTTTGCTGAAATCTGTTCAGCATCATAGCCACATGAACGTCTCCACTGACAGATGGATGATGGCTGCACATGAAGTGCACTAGCTGGGAATAGAACCTGGGTCTCCCACATGGATGGTGAGAATTCTACCACAGAATCACCAATGAGTGTTGATGAAGGCACTCACTTTCACCTTCTTGTCATTATGGGACATGTGCACAATCATGCCAGCACTCAACCCCACAGTGTGTGATCTGACCCACACCACGAAGAATAGTGGAGATGGGCTCTCTGTTTCAGATTATGAGTGAGTGGACCCCACCTCAGTGCTCATCATGTTTACCACTATGGTAGTTTTGAGCAGCCTCCTGGGAATCACCCACTTCAGTGTGGCATGCAGTTAACCACTTGCTTCCTTGGGAATCCAGAGCCTTGGCATTTCTGGACGGAAGCAGTTTTTCCCGATCTTCACTCCCCCAGCTCATTTAACAAGGTTGTGCACGTTTGGTTCACCATGTTGCGTCCTTTTCTGTTTGAAATACCTGGACAGGCTTCTGTTTTCTTGATTCAATTGACTGACAAAGTAATGGGTAACAAAGTAATTCCAGGAGGCAGAACCCCAGAAATGGGAACTGAAATTGCTTACCTGATAAATTATTTATGATTGATTTCGGAGGAAATGATCATCAGTGGAAAGGAGACAGGGGCAGTCCCGGCAGACTGTGGCAAATCTGACACATGAATGATCATCTACATTTGCCTGAAATGAAGTGGCGATTAACAGCAAGCCTTTGGGGAGACAGATGCTGTTGCAAGAGAATGTTTAGGAATGAGGACTGCAAGGACCGTGGAGCGACTGACCTTTCATCACTGCATTGGAGCCTACACAATGAGAAGGATGATCTCAGAACTCCAAGCTCTCAGCTAGAGACAAGGTCAGAGAGCAAGGGTTCCCATTACTGTCCTAAAACCATTGATTTTCTCTTATAACCACAGGATGAATGTGATCGTAAGGGTGAATGTTTTTGAAAGTCAGACCCAAAGTTTGTCACAACAGCTTGCCAAGTCTCAACACCAAATGAATTAATTCACAGCCTCACCAGGTGTCTCATGTGAAAGAATTTGTGTGGAAAGAACCTGACCTTGAGAACCGGAATGGTGACATTTCTACAGATCCTGATAAAGCCCAGTACTATAAATGCCCAAATCACCACCACTCGCCAAAGCAGCTTTTCCCCTCCTTGGGCCAAGGACTGTAGGCAGCTGGTGCTTGTGAATCCTGTAATTACCTCCAGAGTTGCCGATTTTCCTGGAGACCAGCCCACACCGCTATAACTCAGGAGCAGTCCTGGGAGAACCCAGGGAGCCAAGACAGGTTGGAACCAGAAGACGGTGGGCTTCACACCACATGGAAGATTTTCCAGCAGATCTTCCAGAAAGCTGGGCCTAGTGGTGGGCATGGGCTCTATGGGGTGCACACTCACAGGTCTGAACTGAGAAGAAAGAAGCACACTGAGGGGCTTTGTCAAAGTTATCAACATGCATGAGCTGACCAGGGATGATACGGGCTCAGAGTGTTTCTCTAGTGTCTGCAAATGTCCCTTGAGCGGATGTCGAGGCCAATGTCCCCCCTGGCCAGGGCATTGTGCCCATTCGGTGGTCAGAAAAATGGGCCAAGGATGGTGCCAAAGAGGCAGGAGGGAAGCCACCTGCAGAAGCTAGAGGCAGGGATCAAAATGACAAGGTTTCCCTCCTGAGGCCAGTTGTGCTGGTAGCTCAGAAGAGTGTGGAAGAGGATGGCCCTTGGTGCTGGGCTGGAGCGTCTGAGCAGCACCAAGGACCAGAATCATCCTGCGGCATTGCTCTGCCCACACTGCACCCAGGTCAGGACAGAAGGAATTGCCCATGGGGTTCAGGTGACAGGCCCTGGAACCTCAGCCTGCAGGCTGGTTTAAGCTCTGGGCACTTGATGTGTAGGGCCTGAGAAGGACATGGTTGCTGCCTGGAAGAGAAGACCCTGGGGTTCCTGTGGGGGCTGGGGGGCAGACAGCATGTGATGCCTGGTGCTTCTACCCACCCCCTGGGATCCTCTGGGTCCCAGGGCACCACCCCTCCCCCATAGGCCCATGCAAGAGGCCCTAGAGTGTCTGGACTCCCCCCAAGGCTTCTGAGGAAGAATCACCCAGACAAAAAGGGAACTTCAGGAAGCAAGGGGTGCCAGCCAGGTTTCAATCCCATTCTTAGTTGTTGTAGCCCGTGGAGGAGTTCACAACTCAGGGCCAAGGTCCAGGGCCCGCGCAGGACACTAGCTTGGTGAGTCGGATGGGCAGGGAGCAGCTGGTCTGCAGAGGACCGGGGGACAGAGCCAGGGGAGAGCATGGAGGGGCATTGGTGGGAACTGCCAGACCTGCACAGGGAAACAGCCACAGGGAGTCTGAAATGAGCAGAGCAGGGAACAGGCCTTCTGGCTCAGAGAACAACTGGCCACTCGGGGCGAGTGGCTGGCCACATGGGGTTGGGAGCTGCCCACTGCAGAGACCAAGGAGCGGTGGCAGGGGCACAGCCACACAGAGCTGGATGCCAAAGGCAGGCAGAGGTGGGCTGCGGGGGGCCCTGAGCCTTTGAAGACAGTGCCAAGATAGGTGGGTGGAGGTCTGGGAGCTTCACAGTGTCTGAGTTGGGCTGGTGGCACAGGGCAGAGCCAGCTGGGACTGAGCCTGACACAGGGTGGGGCAAGGCAGGTGTGAACAGAGGGCTCAGGGATGGGGTGGGCTCAACACAAGGGAGGGGCCTTCCAGTGGCCAGAGGGCTCAGTCCAGACTCATGGAGCCAGTAGGAGCCCAGGGGATGGTCAGAGAAGGTGGCAAAGGGGCTTCCTAGGCTACAGTCAGGGCCAAGGGCAGGGGGGCTCAGAGTGGGTATCCCTGTACCTAAGCTCAGTGGGTAAGGGGCTGGGCCCAGGGCAGGTATTGAGTGGGCAGCAGGATGGGCGTCAGGAAGAAAGGGTCAGATCAAGGGACCTAGAGTTAAAAGGGTGGTGTCAGGCCCCCCAGAGTAGACATAGGGCTGAGAGGAGGGGATCCAGCCGTAGTTGGGGGTCAACACTTGTCCTGCCAGTGAGGAGATCAGGGGCCTAAGCTGGGCTTGGGGAGGTTGGGATGAGGCCTGACAGGGGCCAGGAACTCATCTGGGAGGAAACTAGGGAAATGGGGCTGGGGTAGGGAGTACGAGGAACTGGGGGCTACAAGCTGAGAGCTGGGAATTGTGGGTTGGGAGATAGGGCTAGAGGCTAGTTGTTAGGGGTTGGGAGCTAGTGGCTCAGATCTGGTGAACAGCCTGGTAACTGGGTGCTAGCAGCTGGGAGCTAAGTGCTAGGGGCTTGGGATTGGGGGGATAGTAGCAGAGAGGTAGGGGCTGGGAGCTGAGAGCTGGAAGCTGGGTGCTGGGAGATAGGGGCTTGGGGCTGGGTGTTAGAAGTGGAGAATTGGGGGCTTGGGGCTAGGGGCTGGGAGCTGCAAGCTGAGGACTGGGGGCAAGAAACTGGGTTCTGGGGGGGCTGAATGGTTGGAGGTTGGAGCTGAATGCTGGGTATTAGGAGCTGGGAGCTGAGTTCTAGGTGCTAGGGGCTGGACACAGAGACTGGATCCTAGGGGCTTGTAGCTAAGTGATAGGAGCTGTGTGTTAGGAGCTGGGAGCTGGAGACTGGAAGTTAGGGGGCTGGGGGCTGGGTACTGGGAGCTAGAAGCTAGGAGCTGGGAGCCAGGTGCTAGGGACTTGGAAGTAGGTACTATGTTTTGGGAGCTAGGGCTAGGGACTGGGTGGTAGGAGCTGGGATCTGGGGAACAGGGGTTAGGAGCTAAGAACTAGGAGCTGGGGGCTGAGAGCTGTGAACTAGGGGATAGGGGCAGGGTGCTAGGAGCTGGGAGCTATGAGCTGGGGACTGGGAACTGGGTGCTGAGAGCTGGTGTCTGGGAGCTGGGGCTAGAGATTGAGAGCCTGGGTCTGAGAGCTGGGGGTTGGTGGATGAATGCTGGGAGCTGAGAGGTCAGAACTAGGGCTGGAAGCTGGGTCTAGGAGCTAGGAGCCTGGGGCTGAGAGCTGGAGGCTGGTAAGTGATGCTGAGAGCTGACTGGTAGGTTCTGAGCCTGGGAGCTTGATGCTAGGAGCTGGGGGCTGGGGGCTGGAGCCTAGAAGGTAGGGGTCGGGAGCTAGGGTCTGGGAGCTCGGTGCTAGGAGCTGCAAGCTAGGAGCAGAGAGCTAGGAGTTAGGGACAGGGAGCTGAGGGCTAGGAGCTGAGGGCTGGGAGCTGGGGCCTAGGAGCTGGCAGCTGGGACCTGGGTACGAAGAGCTGGCTCCTAGGAGCTGTGGGCCAGGAGCTTGGGGCTTGGCGCTGGGGGTTAGGAGCTGAGGAATAGGAGCTGGGAGCTGGGAGGTAGGAGCTAGGAGCTGGAGGCTAGGGTCTGGGTGCTAGGAACTAGGGGCTAGGAGCTGAGGGCTAGGAGTAGGGGACTAGGAGCTGGGTACGGGGAGCTGGGGGTTAGGAGCTGGGGGCTGAGAGCTAGGTGCTATGAGCTGGGGGCTGGGAGCTCAGGGCTAGGAGCTCAGGGCTGGAAGCTCGGGCCTAGGAGCTAGAGACCATGACCTGGATGCTAGGAGCTGGCTGCTAAGAGCTGGAGGCTAGTAGCTGGGGGCTTGGAGCTGGTTGCCAGGAGCTGGGGACTGGGGACTGGGAGCTGGGAGCTGGGGGCTAGGAGCTGGGGCTGGGAGTTGGGGGCTAGGAGCTGGGGGCTGGGAGATGGGGGCTAGGAGCTGGAGACTAGGAGCTGGGTGCTGGGAGCTCAGGGCTGAGAGTGGTAGCTGGTAGCTGAGAGCTGAGAGCTGGGAGCTAGGAGCTGATTACCAGGACCTGGGGGCTAGAACCTGGTAGATGGTTGCTAGGAGCTGAGGGCTAGAAGCTGGCTGCTAGGAGCTGGGGGCTAGGGGCTGGGTGCTAGGAGTTCGGGGTTGGGAGATGAGTGCTAGGAGCTGGGGTCTTATTCCTAGGAGCTGGGCTAGGATCTGGCTGCTAGGAGCTGGCTAGGGGCTGGGGGGAGCTGGGGGCTGGGTGCTAGGAACTGGGAACTCGATGCTAGGA
This sequence comes from Loxodonta africana, assembly GCF_030014295.1. Lineage (NCBI taxonomy): Eukaryota > Metazoa > Chordata > Mammalia > Proboscidea > Elephantidae > Loxodonta > Loxodonta africana. Next base: position 27,571,130 of record NC_087362.1, read on the forward strand.
GCTTGTTGCTAGGAGCTGGGAGCTAGGAGCTGGGTGCCAGGGGCTGGTTCCTAGGAGGTGGGGGCTGAGACCTGGGTGCTAGGAGCTGGTTGCTAGGAACTGAGAGCTGGAAGCTCAATGCCTGCAGCTGCGGGCTAGGAACTGGGTGCTAGGAGCTGGGGGCTGGAGGAGCTGAGGGCTAGGAGCCAGGGGCTAGAAGCCGGGGGCTTGTTGCTAGGAGCTGGGCTAGGAGCTGGCAGCTAGGAGCTGGGGCTAGGAGCTAGGGGCTAGGAGCTGGGTGTGAGGAGCTTGGGGCTAGGAGCTGGGGGCTAGGAACTGGGTGCTAGGAGCTCAGGGCTGGGAGCTGGGGGCTAGGAGCCAGGGATAGGAGCTGTATGCTTGGAGGTAGGTGCTAGGATCTGGGTGTTAAGAGCTAGGGTCTGGGAGCTGGGTGCTAGGAGCTGGCTAAGAGCTTGGGGCTGTGGGCTAGCAGATGGGCACTAGGAGCTGGGAGCTAAGAGCTGGGGGTGTGGGCTGGGAGCTAGATGCTAGGAGCTGGGGAATGGGAGCTGAGGACTGGGTGTTAGGACCTGGGGGCTGAATACTGAGAGCTGGTATTTGGGAACCAGGAGCTGGGGGCTGGTAGCTGGTGGCTGAGTTCTAGAAGCTGGGGACTGGAAACTGAGAGCTAGCAGCTGTGATTTGGGAGCTGGCTGCAGGGAGTTGAGGTCTGAGAGCTGGGGCCGAGAGTTGGGGGTGGGAGCTGATTGCTCTGACAGGAGAGACTGAGGGCCTTGGCAGCCGAACAGCTGTACCAAAGGTCTTGTCTGGCGGCCCAGGGAAGAAGCACAGTGCTGAGAAGTGAATGAATAGAGGAGGACCACCTGGCAGGTCTGGGCTGCATGTGCTGGGGCTGGCAGAGGGGCAGAGGGCCTGAGGACACCAAACTGGGGCCTGAGTTCAAGGCCTGTGCAGGGGGCCTCAGGGCAGGAGAGGAGGAGGCTTGGGAGTCCTGTAGCAGCTAGGGCAGGGGCTCTGGTTGGTCAGTGCTGAGGGCCCTGAGGTGGGCGAGGTACTTTGAGCTGGGAAATCTGGGAGGTGCCCGGCCCGAGCTGACCAATGGTGAGCAGGTGGGCAGAGGCAGGAGACTGGTTTGGCATGAGCTCCAAGGTTGGTGCAGGGAGGAGACCCTGGGCAGTGGAGGCCCCAGGGTTGAGGCAGAAGCCAGAGGCTCCTCCAAAGGCCTCAGCTCTGTTTCAGGTGTGGTGGTGTTAAGGGGTGGGAACACAAGGTGGTTGACCCAGCAGAGGGTCCTGAGCAGGGGCTGCTGGAACCTGTGGTATAAATGGGCAAGGGAGAGGGGGCTGCCAGAGGGGCCCATAGTTGGAGGGCACAGGCCTGGAAGGTGTGGGCTTGAGCTTCTGAAGCCTGAGGACTCAGGGACAGAGGGTGTACTCAGCGTGCCTGGGACTCACTGTAGTGGCACAAGCAGAGAAGAAGAGGATCCAAGGGCAGGTGCATGGCTCCCAACTGGGCTAAGGTGCGCAGAGGTGCCCTGGTTTCAGGGGTTTCTGGGCTAGGAAGCAGGGCCTGAGGGTGGGTGGGGCTCAGGCTTAACTGATAGACCTTGTAGCCAGGTGGGCAAAGGCAGGGACAAGCTGAGTTTGGGTTGTGGAGGGAGCAGGAGGTAGTACCTTGGGGCTAGCTCAGGCAGGACCATGCTAGGAGGAGGAAGTGTCTGGGTGAGTAAGGAGCAGGAAAGTGGCCAGGAAGGACAGGTAGGCCACAGTGTGGGGAGTGGGGGTGCTGGATTGGTGGAGTCAAAGGGGGCCAAAGTAACACAGGCCCAGAGGAACAGATTAGAAGGAGCCTAGGCTGGGGGCTTGGGCTGGACCAGTGGAAGGAATCGGGGCAGAGAAAGACATGCCCATGCTCCCAGGGGCTTGGTCCAGGACAGGGAGGGGCCTGGCCAGCAGTCACTGACATGACACAAGGCCTGGACAGCCTTCACTACAGAGAGAGATCCTTCCTGGCAGGAGGGGGTGGACTCCAGGAGACCTGGAGACACAGAAGGCAGAGAGAAGAAAGAGAAGAGGCTCTGGGTGGAACAGCCTGGACTGGAATTCTGGTAGGGTGCCGCAGAGACTGCCACCCCCAAGGACAGGGCCGAGCTAGGACAAGAGGGGCCAGAGATGGTCACTGGCTGAAAGACCATAGAGAAGCTGGCTAGAGCAAGGGCCCACAGTTGGGGGTCAGGCAGAGGAGGAGGGAACCTGGTGCCACCTACCTTAAGGCTAATGGATAAGCAAAGTGGGAGGAAGGGACTGGGACACCCCAGGGCTGAGCTGGCTCTAGGTGGTCTTGGAAAGCTGGCCAGGCTGACTGAGCCAAGCCCATGGTCCTGGTGTAGTCAGCGAGGCCACAGCCAATATTGGTCCTAGAAACACAGCAGGTCAGATATGTCCCAGGCCTGGCATCATCCTAGGGCCCTCCAGAGAGGGGGTACTGTGGTGGGAGCAGGTGGGTCTGGCCAGCTGTGTGATCCAGGTGTGTGCCCCAGCTGTGTACCCCTGGTGCCTGTGAGCACAGAGGACTGGCCTGGCAGACAGGCAGCAGGGCTTGGCCTGGGCACATGGTCATTTGGGGCTCCCTGTCTTGCAGCCTCCACCACGGCCCCATCAGTCTTCCCCCTGGCCTCTGGCTGTTGTACCACAACCGAATCCAAGGTGGCCCTGGCCTGTCTGGTCACCAACTACTTCCCAGAGCCAGTGACAGTGTCCTGGAACTCTGGAGCCCTGTCTGGGGCACAAACCTTCCCGGCCGTCCTGCAGTCGTCTGGCCTGTACTCCCTCAGTAGCATGGTGACCGTGCCTGACAGCGGCTGGACCAGCCAGACCTATACCTGCAACATCGCCCACCCGGCCAGCAACACCAAGGTGGACAAGAAGATCGGTGAGCCATCAGCATGGTTGCACTGGGGACCCACAGCCTGTGTCCCCAGCAGACAGGTTTGGGATCAAATGCAGGGCAGCTGGTGACCCCTGCCGGTCTCCTCCCACTAAAGGGCCCTGCCTGCCCCACCCTGGGGTCCCACAAATTCAAGGAGGGTGTCTTCTGGGGTCCCCCGCCAGGCACAGGGGACACACAGGCTGGATACCCATAATCCAGTCTCTGGGCTCAGAACCGGATGGTGGGTCTCAGAGCCACCAACTGCTGCATGGAAGAGCCTAACTTGACCTCATCCCAGTCTGAGGGCAAAATGTTCCCTCTCCCAGCTGGGATGCCCACTCTCCTTTCCACTAAGGTAACCCTCTCTGTCTGTCTGCTCTCTCTACAGGTAAACAAACCACCTGCCCCAAGCCACCTGAATGCCCCGAATGCAAGTGCCCAGGTAAAGTGAGCCCCACCCTTGCCAAGAGGAGCCAGCCCCAATGGGAGGATAAGCCCAATCCACGCCCTAGCCCCCATGGCCCTGTCACTGACTTTCAGCTCTTCCCACCAGCTCCTGAATGCCTGGGAGGACCTTCCATCTTCATCTTCCCCCCCAAGGCCAAGGACACCCTCGTGATCACCCGAACCCCTGAGGTGACATGCGTGGTGGTAGATGTGGACCAGGACCACCTTGAGGTCCAGTTCAGCTGGTACGTGGATGGCAAACAGGTGTACACAGCCACAACCAGCCTGCAAGAGGAGCTGTACAACAGCACGTACCGCCTGGTCAGCTCACTCCCTATCACACACCAGGACTGGCTCAAGGGCAAAGAGTTCAAGTGCAAGGTCAACAATGGGGACCTCCCATCACCTATTGAGAGGGTCATCTCCAAGGCCAAAGGTGAAGCAGCAGGAGGGCAAGAAGGGGTGGGCAACCCCTTCCTCTGCACTGGGAATAACTCTCTCCACCTTTGTCCCCACAGGGCAGCCCCAGGAGCCACAGGTGTATGCCCTGCCCCCACATCAAGATGAGCTGACCAAGGACAAGGTCAGCATCACGTGCCTGGTGAAGGCATTCTACCCGTCTGACATTGATGTTACGTGGCAGAGGAACCAGCAGCCAGAGCCTGAGAAGAGCTATGAGAACACTGAACCCCAGCTCGAGGCTGATGGGACCTTCTTTCTGTACAGCAAGCTCACAATGCCCAAGGACAGATGGCAGCACGGAGATATTTTTACCTGCGTGGTGCTGCACGAGGCGCTGCACAACCACTACATCCAGAAGTCCATCTCCCTGTCTCCTGGTAAATGAGCGCTGGCCAGCAGGCCCAGCGAGTGCCTCCCCCACTGTTTGCTGGGGCCCCTGAGAACACCTGGAACCTCACCTGTAAATACCCCCCAGGCGATCCATCCCGAAAATAAAGCACACAGCTCCGTCCTGGGGTCCTGCAAGACTGGCATGATTCTTTCTGAGGCCCACGTGAGCCTGGGCTCTGCGGGACTGTGGGGTCAGGCGGGGCCTGAGATCTGCACTATCACCATTGGGGGAGAGCGCGGGGGGTCTGTGCAGGCCACATGGGAGAAGCCAGCCATAGGCAGGCTGCTACAGGGATAGGTCCTTTGCCAGCAGTATCTCCTCTCTGGGTCCCTCCACCACCCAGCAGCTACTCTGGGCTGGAGTGGGGGAGAGAACAGGTAGATGCACCTAGGAAAGCTGTGTGGTGGAGAGAGTGTCTGACTTGTCCCCTGGGGTCCCTGTTCACAGGGCCTTGCAGGAGCTCCCCATGGTGGCTCTGTGTTCACATGGAAGCCCCTGGATATGGGGACATGCCCTCTTCTTCCACTGGGGCTCCAAGAACAGGCCACTCCACACAACACACTCAGGATCCAGACAGTCTGCCCAGGAGAGGGAGGGCACCGACCAGACACCCACATGCACACAGTACTCAGACCCATGAAAAAGAAGCCTCTCCTGCTAAACAACACTCCAGCACCCACGGATTATCTTCACACACACCGCACACACGCACTCACAAATACATGTATCACAGTGCACACACACATAAACAACACATGGGCAAGTGGGTACACATGCACGCTCACATAAAATCACACATACATGTACAAACGCATGGCACACATGCACTCACTCATATTCACACACCCACATATATACACACACGTACACATGCACACATACACACAGGTAAACACATGCAAACACACAGGCACACATGCACTTACAAGCACACACACACACCCTCGCACACGTGCATACATGGGCATGAGTGTAGACACAAATACGTGGACACGCTCACGCACACACATACAAGCACTCCCCTTGTACACTGGGGCTTCACACAGGGCAAACTGCACAATGCCTGCAAGCACAAGCCCAGGTCACATGAACACACACACCAACCTCATCCCACACCGTCCAAAGCTGCACAACTGCCCTGTGGGTTGCTCCCAGCTCATCCGTACCTGACCAACTCAGACAGGTCCCTACCTGCAAGGACCCACTTGCTTCCTCCCAGACACTCCCTCCAGAGCTGCTCAAATGGGAAACACTCCTGGTCTCCTCACATCACCATGAGCTCACACCTGTGATGAAAAAAACTGCCACCAGCCTCCTGAACATTCACACTCCTGCCCACTCACACATGGGGTCAAAAGCCCTTCACTGTCCCCAACATCACTTCTTAGCGTTGTGCTTCCCTGGGAAAGGCAGGCTGTACTGTCCCTCCTACCTCTGGACCTTTTTACCCAGGGGAGATGCAATGGAAGTCCCGGGGCCCAGGCAAGAGGCAGGGGGACTTGGGGTGGCTATGTCCCAGGATGGCCCCTTATGCTGTCCTGACCAGCCTAGTGCTGGTGGGCGAGCGAAAGCGAGTGGTTCTCACAGCTGGCTGGGCCGTAAGCAGGGACAGGGGTTCCCAGCCATGCTGGGGTCCAAGCTGTAGGAGAGGCATGGGACTGAGCATAGTACCCAAGGCTGGGGAGGCGTCCCCAGCACTGCCCTGAGAAACTATAGAAGTGCCATGGCCCGGGACAGCTGACCATGGGGCCCTGCTGGCTCAGCCCTTCCTGGGAGGGGGCAGGCAGGGAAGGCAGGGTGATGGGACTGGAGGGCCACCCCCAGCATAGATGCGGCCCTTCCTCCTGTACCTTCCTGTCTCCCATCTCTGTGCCAGCCCCCACAGCCAGAACACCCTCACTGATCCCTCATCCCCTTCCCAGAGCTGCACCCGGATGAGAGCTGTGTGGAGGCTCAGGATGGGGAGCTGGACGGGCTGTGGACCACCATCTCCATCTTCATCACCCTCTTCCTGCTCAGCGTGTGCTACAGTGCCACCATCACCCTCTTCAAGGTCTGATCCCCGGGGCCTCCACCCTGTGCCAGCCCCCAACCCCCAGCCCCCAGCCCATCACCCCCCACTGCGGGCTACTTTGCCAGTAGGGTCCCCATGCATGGAGCAGCTGGACCCCAGGCGGGTAGGCAGAAGGAGAGAGGGGGCCTCAGAGCTCAGGGCCTATGGCCATAAGGACCTGGGTTGGCCTGCTCACTGTCGCCACCCTATCACCCGCAGGTGAAGTGGATCTTCTCCTCGGTGGTGGAGCTGAAGCAGTCCATCGTCCCCGACTACAGGAATATGATCAGACAGGCTGCCTAGGGGCTGCTGAGAGAGGAACACATAGAAGCCGAACCCACCACCGGCTTCAGTGGCTCCACCCTCCACCCAAGCTCCACCTTGCCCTCTGACCTCACCGCTCCTGACCACTTACTACCCTCTGACCATGCTGTCTCATTTCCCTCCTGTCAGGGAACCTGGTGGATAGCAGGTTCTCCCCCAGACCTCAGCAGCCTGGATACCCCACTACCCCATACCTAAATAGCATTTACAGCAACACAGGGAGTGCCAGTGGGGTCATCGCACTGGGAGACCCTCAGAGTCAGCTGTGCATGTCCATTCTGGAGGAGGGGATGGGCCGGTACTTTCCATGTTCATTTGGAGCAGGGACCTGAGTTCAAGCCCCACCCCAGGCCTGGTCCTGAGAGGCACCAAATCTCAAAGATCCTTGATGGGGACATCATGTGCCAAGACAGGGTAGTCACTGACCATCACCCCCAGAAGGGGTGCTCCCTGGGAAGTGCTGCAGTCTTCACTGAATGGCCCTTCCTCCAGCCCTCACCTGGCCAGTTCCGCCCTGGGAGACTGCTGGGATTCCCCCACCACTTCTGTGACCCCTGGCCATTTCAAACAGGAAAGTTGGTCTCTGGCTCTTGGGAAAGGGCTTTCCATCCAATCCTGGACTCGCACACAGCGCTCTTAGATGTACAGTTCAACCGAAGGGACAGATGCTTCCAGCCTTTGCCTGCATGGGGGCCAGTCAAGGGGCTTGACCCAGGATACCCACCATCTCCTGGCCACCGACCCAGTTCCAGCTCAAGGCCCAGCCTCGTGACCCAAGAGACTACCTGAGAAGCCCTGGGCCATACCCACAGACACTGCAGGGTCTGGGGAGGGTGCAAGGGCAGGACCTCTGGGTGAGGGTGGGCATATGAGCCAATCAGAAAGGACATCAGGTCTGAGGGGCAAATGGCTGGAAAACCTCCTGGAAAGTGGCCTGGTGACCAGTGCCCAAAGTGGCCAGAACATGTCATGGGAGGCCCCCTCCATGTGCCCCTGGACAGAGGTGGCCGAAGACAAAGAGAATGGAGTCAAGAAGAATGAGCAGATACTGAGTGGGCATCTGGTGAACAAGACTCTGATGGGGAGCTGTGCCAGCCTGGCCACATGCACGGAGGTCCCAGGGCCAAGCATTGCCACCCCTCTGGGCTCCCTGTCTCCCATCTTCTCTTCGAGCAAATATCCAGCAGAGTCACACCACAAAGGAACCAGAGTGCTGACCCCACATCTTAAGGTGGGAAGAAGAATGACCCAAATGGAAGCAAACAACACCAAAGAAATGCCACATCCATCAGCTTTATAGCTTCTTACCTCTTTTTAATTTTCTGAATTCCCTTGATTTTCTTTCATGTAAATGTGTTGTTTTCGTTTTTCCATTACAGTAAAATGGCCTTAAACCATATGATTTGTCATGCTGGTACTCTTTCTACAGTGACACCATTTGAGCCCTTCAAGTACCAACCCCAGCAGTGAGATTGCCCAAGCCATGGGTCCCAGAGCACCCTGCACACACTCAGATCCCAGCACTGGCCAGGGTCTCCTGGGTGTCTCCAGCATTGGTGTCCCTTCTTCTCCAGCACACTTCTACCTTGCAGTTAGGGAGGCATCAGATGTGCCTGCCCATTTGCCCTGTGGTGTAGGCAGGACAAATGAGTCTAAGGACAGCCTCCACCCTCACTGGAGGGACTGTGGCCAGCATTGTGTGGGAAAAGGCCCCAGCCGACACCCATCGTTCCAGGTGGTTGAGGATAGCAGGCCAGGAGTAGTGATCTCAGCACCTGAGATGGATGGATCCAGGAGGTTCCAGGAGGCTATTCAAGGATGCAGCTGAGGCTGGGGGAGCAGAGCCCAAAGGCACTGCACAGGAGATATGTCTAGCCTTGGCCATTGCTAAGGGAGAAACCTCATGCTGTGCTGGAAGGGGGCCAGAACCAGGTGGGATGACCAAAAAAGGGCCATCAAAGAGCCAGGCCAAAAGCACCTTTCAGTTGCTGACCCATGTCCCGGAGGCTGTAGGGAGATGCAGGTAATTTTACTCAGAGAAGGGGTATGGAGGGGCTCGTTGGATCGTGCTCCTCCTCGGGAGCTGCTCTGAAGACAGGGAGGCCAGGAGGGCAGCTATGACAGTCCAGAACCAACTTCTGGAATGGATGTGGGTGGGAAGCAGGGGCCATGCAACAGGCCACGATTGGGTCCTTGCCACTTGTCTCACTTCCGTAGTCCTACCTTAAGAGAAATACCACAACTGGGAGGCTTTAAAGAGCCAGAATTTATTGTCTCACAGTTCTGGAGGTTAGAATCAGCTCTAAGGGGGGAAGGGGGTCTGTTTTTGTTGATAGCCCCAGCAGTTCCTTGGCATTCTTTGGTGTTTGTCTTCACCCTGTGTGTGTCTCTGTGTCTATCCTGCTCTTTTATAAGATACCAGTCAGAAATGATTCGGTGTAGGACCCATCCTGCTCAGTATGACCTCATCACGTGACAAAGAATACCGTTTCCAAACAGGGTCACTTTTACAGGTATGAGGTTAAGACTTAAATGTAATTTTTTTTTTAAGGGGTGGGAGGTGGAGAGAGTGGGGAGAGTATTGGTGGTTCAGTTGTAGAATTCTCATCTTCCATGCAGGAGATCTGGATTCAATTATTGACCAATGCACCACCTGTCAGTCAGTGGAGGCTTACATGCTGCTATGATGCTGAACAGCTTTCAGCGGAGCTCCAGGCTAAGATGGACTATGAAGAAACACCTGGTGAACTACTTCTGAAAATCAACCAGTGAAAACTCTATGGAGTGTAATGGCCTCATCCACAACCAGCCATGATATTCAAACACGACAAGACAGCGCTTTGTTCCACTGTACACAGGCTCACCATGAGTTTGAGGCTGACATGACAGCAAAGAATGACAAGAACTCTCCCACTTACAGAGCCAAAGTAACTTTTGGGGGAATCAATTCACCCCATAACACCACCAGAGGGTCCTTGCATTAGACACAGGGCCAAGCTTCAGAGAGCCTGAGACAGCAGGTTGTGCTCAGTAAGTGCTGTGAAATTGTGGCCCTCTAAAGCGTAAGGCTTCTGTCTTATGGAGCTGCATACAAGGGTCAAAGGGTACTGGGTATGCCATTCAATTCTGGCCTGAGGGGCCTTTCAGACAATGGGGTATACCACCTGCCAGCCCTATCCCAGCTAAGGAGAGAGCTCCCAAGCTACCATCAGTCCATTCACACACTTGGACACCAAGTCGAGGCCAGGACACAGCTGAGCAAATCCAGACAATGCCAGAGAAGACAGATGTCCAGGGAGTTCTCCACCCAGATATGGTCCTGGCCCTCAAACCTTGCCTGGAATGCTGAGCATGGGCACCCCCTTTCCTGCAGCTCTGGATGAAGCAAAGGCTGCCACTCTCTGACCTCCACAGTGCACTTGGGACCCATGGCTCAGTCCCTGCACTTGATGGCCAGGCCACGCAGGACGTCCATGGGGTGAAGTCCAAGGATGGCATCTAAGAGTGCCTTCAAGTTTGCAGAACTGCAGTATGGGCAGGAAGAGGAGAGAAATGAGCACTGACATTCTAGCCCCTTCTTCATGTTGTATCCCATGGTCCAGCCCAGGCCCTGCTATGGACGTGGCCTGGGCTGGGTAGATGGCAAAGGTCAGTGACGTGACGAAAGTCACCCCACTGGCATGTAGAGTGGTGGGTCTGTGCCTGGACCTCTGGATTCCAGGCTAGTAACCTTACCGAACATGACCAATGTCACCCCACAGGCAAGTAGAGTGGTGAGTCTGTACATGGACCTCTGGATTAGAGGCTAGTTACCTTCCCCAACATATGGCCAGCCCCCAACCTCAGTTCAAATGTAGGCTGCAGATGTTCAGGCCAGAGGAAAGAAACCAGAGGGGAGGTAAGAGCTTGTCCACATAGGGTGTGAGAAAAGACCACACCGAGAGGGGCCCAGCAGCGCTGGGAATACAAAGACAGACCCAAGACATAATTCACAAAACACACACAACCAAGCAGACAAGTTGGCTCTCAGGCAGACTGTGTCGAGCTCTCCAGCTGTATCCTCATCCTGATGGTAAATCACAGTACTGCTCCTCACTATTCACTACACCCCACTTGCTGTGAGCATGCTATCCCCCTGAGAGGAGGATACTCATGCCGCCACTGACATTGGCCTTGGTGGCCCACCCTGTTTTCAAAGTGTGGCTCCACCATTGCTCCTTTTCTCTTGCTTGAGATTGGCATGTTCCAAAAAGAACTTTTCCTTCAGCCTGGATCCAAGAACAAAGAAGGCACTGACGACAGAGCCACAAAGAGTCACAGACAACTGCAGGAGACATGGAAATGGGAGAGAACAAAAACTATTATGCTACAAGCCATTTTCATTTGGGGGTTGCTTGTTACCGTGGCATATGCTAGCAAAAGCATCGTCAAAATGGTTCTCTAGCACTTGAAGTAACTCGAATAAGCATTAGAATTCAATAATAACCGTGACTGATGTTTGCACAGTGATTTGACTTTCAGAGTTTTCTGAGACTGTCTTAGTGTCCTAGGGCTATCATAAAAAATACCACAAAATGAGTGGCTTCAAAGAATAGAAATTTGTCTCACAGTTCTGAAGGCTGGAAGTCCAAAGCAGGGTCTCGACCATGTCCATTGCCTCCAAGGGCTCCCCCCATGCCTCTCTCGTAGCTTCTAGTGGCTGCCAGAAATCCATGAGAATCCTTGGCTTGCTACCATATCTGCCTCATCATTCTTCTGTCTCCCTGCCCCTTTCTAGTTTCTTCCCTTTTATAAGACACCTTTCAGAAGGGATTAGGACTAGGACACATCCTACTCCTGTGTGACTTAATTGATAATATATTTTTTAAAAGACCTTATTTTCTAAAACAAAATCACAGTTACAAGTACAGGGGTTAGGACTTCAGCATATTCTTTTAGGGGACACAACTTAATCCACAACAGTAATCCTTCTCTCATATCATGCTGATAATACCCTGTAAGAAGTAGGAGCCACTATCTCAATTTTACTGCTGAAGAAACGAAGACTTTAAAGAGGCTTCAGCATCCTACTTGTGGGTAGGAAGCAAGAACTTGAACTCAGGTATTTGGACTCCAAAGTTCATATGCCTTCTACTATTCCACACTGCCTTTTAAGAAGATTCCAGAAAACCATCCTGATCTCATTCCTGCCCAAGGGGGAAAGCAAGACTCAACCTAACCACTAAAAGTCAGACTCTAAGAGATTCTTCCAGCCCACAGAAGACAGAGGGCCATAGTAAGTTCTGAGAAGACACCATCTATTTATTTCTTAAACAAATATTTACCAAATGGCAACTTGGCACCACATGCCACTAGGCATCAGGCTCATAGGGCTTCTGCCTTCAAGAAATTTGGAGTGTGGGAACAGAAGCAGGCATCAAGTACGTAATTCTATAAACAATTATTTAAGTACAATTGAGGTAAGTGCTATGAATGAAAACTATGGGAGGCTATAAGGTCATGTAACAGAAAGAAGTGAACCCAGTATATGGGTTTAGAGAAGGATTTCTTAAGGCAGTGCCCTTGAACAAGACCCATAGAGGAAGCATGTGGTCGAGCTCACATCTGCTCATCAACACCTGGACTCCTGTCCTTCTGGGCCAAAGAAAACTAAACCTGCTAGACACTGAGGTTGGGTAGGATCACATGGGATAAAACATTTACAACACATTAAAGGATAATTTTTCTTAAGGGTATAGTCTTGACTCTCATATAGATATATAATGAACACATTTCAAAAATTGTATTTAACTTGTTAATTAAGATGTTCCACCCAGTTCAAATTAGAATTCAAAACCCTATTCTAACATACTTAAATCAGGAATGTTAAAATAAATTTATAAATACAAGTGATCTGTTTTTTTTTTCCATGGAAGGAGAGGAGGATTCATTTGTCCCTCCACCAAACATAATTTATATTGCTGCCAATATCTACACCCTGTATAGTAGTGAAGTAGCTCAAAGATAATGAAACACAGGCATAGAGCCCCACAGAATCAGATAACCTGGAAGGATGTGAAACACAAACCCTTGTTTTTCACTGAGGACACCCAGTATTCTTCGGTCCACTTCAAAGTCTTTCACAATTTTCCCCTACAAAGATAGCTAACTAACTAAAATACACGCAGAATACATAGAGCTCTCCTACAAATCAACTATAAAGATAAAACAATTCCATAGAAAAGTAAGTGGGCCAGAGAATTTAATAGGTATTTTACACAAGATAACCAGAAAGCCATGAAACATATGAAAAAGATACTGAACCACAGCAGCCATCAGGGAAATGAAAATGGAAAACCACATTAGAGAAAGTAGTTCTGATTCCAACAAGCGTGGAGTAGCTTGCATCAGACTAACCCTTTGACAGAGAACAGTTATAAACTCTGGGAAAACTATTTTTAAAACAAATATTTGAAGGCATGGAGCATGATCAAATGCAGACAGACTCTGGAGAGTATTCCTCCCTTTAAATATTTGCCTGAAGGCACTCTCCACTCCGCGCAGCCTGGTGCAAGCAGAGCTCAAGCAGACGACTGAAGTCTTAATGGCGAAAGGAGTCAGATAATGAAACTCTGGGCTGCATTTCCAGAGCTGCCAAGTTAAGGGAAGATACACAGTGAAATCTGAGGGGGCTGAAATTCCATGGCACTGCCTTGTTTTTCTGGATCTCCTAAGTTTTCCACCTTTGACAGAGTGAAGTCTTACCACTTTTCCATCACTTGTGTTAGTAGAAAATATTTGAGCTTTCCTTCTATGACAGGTTTCCACCTTACACAGGTTCTGGCTTTCACAGCATTTACTGTACATGAAAGGAGAAAGCCAATTGACTGGAAGAGATCCGTATTTACACCTACTCCCAAGAAAGGTGATCCAACCAAATGAAGAAATTATCGAACAATACCGTTAATATCACAGGGAAATGAAATTTTGCTGAAGATCATTCAAAAGTGGCTGCAGCAGTATATTGACAGTGAATGGCCAGGAATTCAAGCTGAATTCAGAAGAGGACATGGAACCAGCGATATCATTGCTGATGTCAGATGGATCAAGGCTGAAAACGGAGAATACCAGAAAAATATTGTGATGGTTAAGATTATGTGTCAATAGGCCTAGTCCATGGTTCTCAGTGTTTGGCAGTCATACAATGTGATCACTTCCCTGTTGATATTTGATAGGTGATCACCCCCATGATGGAATCTGCTGTGAGCAGCCAGTTAGTTGAAAGAAGGTTTCCAGGGGTGTGTGGTCTGCATCCGAGTAAAAGTGGACATTCTGAAAAGGCTTGGGGGCTTTTTGCTCATTCTGGATCCTGCATATGGCTTTTGTTCCTCTGACCTCTGGTTCTTGGGACTTGAGATAACAACTTACCTGTGGTCTTGCCTGTCAATCTTGGGATTCATGGATCTTCACAGGTTGTGAGCAAGAGCCCTGCTCCCTGACCTGCTGATCATGGGTTTGCCAGCCCCTTCGGCTACGTGGATCAGGAGAAGCCCATATCCTGACCCATAAACTTGGCATGTTCCAGTCCCTACAGCCATATAAGCCATATTCTTGATATAAATCTCTTTCTCCCTCTCTCCTTCTCTTTCTTTCTCAATCTCTCTCTCTCTCTATATGTTTCTACGCTTCACTACTTTTCCTTCTCCAGTGATCCCAGTCTAATTCATTTCGTACGGAGAGTGGTACTAGAGAAACAAAACTGTAAGAATGAGTTTTCTGAATTGGTTCTCAAGTCCGGTTAGTCTTAAAGATGTTGATGACTCTGCTTCCAGTGGCAAAGAGGGCACTGCTAACCCATGGCATCAGATGACAATTCAAATACTTATTGGGGAAAGGTGAGGCTTTGGGTAATTGCATGTGCAACACCTTTCTACAATGAGAATGAGAAGTATAAGGAAGCTGGGTGGTTTGTCCTACTTTCACTAGAAGCTGGTGAAAGAAAAGGAGGAGCTCAGGCCTTCAGAGTCAAAGCTCAAATGCCACATAAATGACCTGAAAGTTTCCACTAGTGCCTTGAAAGAAAGCCTTATTTCTTGTAGTAATAGAGCTGACATTGCAGAAAACCAAACCCAGGGTCTAGCTGAATTACAATGCCAACTCAACTGCCAACATCAGTCGGTGTCTGAAGTTAAAGTGAGGGCATTTATTGGGAAGAAATGGGATCCTGAAACTTGGAATGGGGACGTATGGGCAGATAATCAGGAAGCTGGAGACATTGAGTCTCTAAATTCCATTGAACCACTCCAACGAACGGTACCTGCCCTCTCACTCCCATCTAAAGAGATTACTCCATGTTTGTTTGCTAAATCACCCCACCCAGTAAATCATTAGCCTATCCAATTCTATCTAATGAGGTAAACCCAGCTGCATCTAAAAGACCTTTGTCTGAGTCATTGCCTTGGGATTTACAAGACAAACCTGAATGTTCTAAAAAAATTTCCCCACCACTTTTGGTTTCTAGACCTATAACTAGACTCAAGTCTCAGCGAGCCCCAAAGGGGGAAGTACAAAGTATGAACCAGGAGGAAGCACGCTACACTTCAAAAGATCTGCATGACTTTTCTAATATGTACAGACACCTTAGGAATATGCGTGGGAATGGCTATTAAGGGTGTGGGTCGATGAAACAAGGAACATAAAGATGGATCAGCCTGAATTTATTGATGTGGGATCACTAAGCACAGATTCTTCATTCAATGTTTCAGCTCAAAAAGTTTGTGAAGGGTCTAATAGTTTATTCAATTGGGTTGCTGAAGCATAAATTACATGGTGGCCTACACTAAATCAAGTTGAAGTACCAGACCAGACTTGGTATACCATAGAAGAAGGTATCCAAAGGTTTAGGGAAATTGGCAAGCTAGGGTGGATTTACCAGGTTAGACCCATAGATCCAAACATGGAGTGCCCAGAGGACACACCTTTCACCACAACTGTGAGGAACAAATTTGTGAAGGGAGGCCCAGCATCTTTAAAGACTGCAGTGATTGCTAATTTATGTAAGTCAGATTTCACAGTGGGAACTGCCCTGACTGAATTAAGACACTTAACTACAATGGGGCCGATTGGATCCCTTGGTGGTAGGGGCCAAGTGGCAGCACTCAATCAACAAAGACAAGGTGGGCGTGGTTACCGTAATGGACAACAGAGTCAAAGCAGTAATCAGAATAGTCTAACTCATATGGACTTATGATATTAGCTACTTAGTCATGATGTCCCTAGAAGTGAAATAGATAGGAAATCTACTAAATATTTACTTGATCTGTTCAAGTGGATGGATTCTAGGTCAAGTGAACAGCAGTCTAATTCGAATCACCAGAATAGAGAGCCATAGCGCTTCAATCAATTCCGAGACTTGAGCCTGTTTAAAGACCTGCAATCCCTTGATTGAAGGGGAGGCTCGGTCCCCTAAGGAAGGTCTCCAATACACTGCCAAAAAACTTACACTGTTAATCTTTCTCCCAAGACTTTTCTGAAGGGATCTTTAGGCTTTTACAGATGACTGTTCACTGGGGGAAAAGGAAATAATTAGGATTTTCTTGTGTTACTGGATACTGGCTCTGAACTGACCTTAATTCCAGGTAACCCAAAATGTCACTGTGGCCCACTAGTCAAAGTGCGCACATGTGAATTTCAGGTTAGTAATTTTTTTTTTTTCTTTAATGGAGCCTTAGCTCATGTCCATCTCACAGGGGGTCCAACGTGTCCCTGAGCCCATTCTGTAGTGATTTTCCCAGTTCTACTTTGCATAATTGGAATAGATATACTCAGCAACTGGCAGAGCCCCCACATTAGATCCCTGACAAATGGAGTAAGGGCTATTATGGTAGGAAAAGCCAAGTGGAAGCAATTAGAATTGCTCCTACCTAGGGAAATAGTAAAGCAAAAGCAATTCTGTATTCCTGGAGGGATTGCAGAGTTTCCTGCACCATCAAGGATTAAAAGGATGCAAGGGTGGTGATTCCCACCACATCCCCATTAAGCTCGCCTATTTGGCCTGTGCAAAAAAACAGATGGATCTTGGGGAATGACAGTGAATATTCAAAAACATAACCAGGTAGCGACTCCAATTGCAGCTGTTCCAGATGTAGTTTCATTGCTTGAGCAAATTAATACATCTCTCGGTACCTGGTATGCAGCTATTGATCTGGTTAATGCCTTTTTCTCCATACCTGTTTTGAAGGACCATCAAAAGAAGTTTACCTTTGGCTGGCAAGGCCAGCAATATACCTTCAGTTGCCTGCCTCAGCACTACATCAACTCTCCAGCCCTGTTTCATCATTTAGCCTGCAGCAACATGAGTCACCGTCCCCTTCCACAAGATGTCACACTGGTCCATTACACTGATGACATTATGCTGCTCTGATGTAGAAAGGAATAAGTGTCAGTGACTCTGGACTTATTGGCAAAACATTTACCTGCTAGAGGGTGGGAAATTAATCCCACAAAAATCGAAGCACCTTCCACATCACTGAAACTTCAGGCATCAAGTGGTGAGGGGTATGTTGAGATATTCCTTCCAAAGTGAAGAATAAGTTATTTCATCTATATTTCATCTGGCACTTCCCATAAGAAAAAGGAGGCACAATGCTTAGTGGGCACCTTTGGATTTTGGAGGCATCCAATTCTTCATTTGGGTGTGATGCTCCAGCCTATTTATGAAGTGACACGAAAAGCTGCTAGTTTTGAGTGGGGGCCAGAACAAAAAAGACTCTGCAGCAGGTTCAGGCTGCCATGCAAGGCACTCTGCCAATTGAGCAATATGATCCGGCTGGTCCAATGGTGCTTGAAGTGTCATTGGCAGGTAGAGATGTTGTTGGGAGTCTTTGGCAGGTCTCTATTGGTGAATAACAGAGCAGGGCCTTAGAATTTTGGATCAAAGACCTGACATCTGGTACAGATAACTACTCTCCTTTTAAGAACAACTTTTGGCTTGTTACTAGGGCTTAGTAGAGACTCAAAGCTTAAACATGAGACACCAAATCACCATGTGGCCTGAGCGACCCACAAGAACTGGGTGTTGCCTGACCCACAGAATGATAAAGTTGGACATGAACAGGAGCACTCCATCATTAAATTAAAGTAATATATATGAGATTGGGCAGGAGCAGGATCTGAGGGCACGAGTATGAGGAAGTGGCCCAAAAGCCCATGGTCTCCATTCCTGTCACCTTATCTTCCATCTCCTGGTCTGCACCTATGGCCTTTTGGGGAGATCCTTATGATCAGTTGACTGAAGAAGGGAAAACTCTTGCCTGGTTTACAGATGGTTTTCCACAATATACCGGCACCACTCGAAATTGGACAATGGCAGCAGTACAGCCCCTTTCTGGGACCTTCCTAAAGGACAAAGGTGAAGGGAAATCCTCCCAATGAACAGAACTTCGAGCAATGGAACTGGCTGTTCACATAGCTTGGAAGGAGAAATGGCCAGATGTGCGATTGTATACTGAATCATGGGCTGTGGACAATGGTTTTGCTGGATGGTCAGGGATTTGGAAGGAAAATGACTGGAAAATTGGAGACAAGGATTTATGGGGAAGAAGTATGTGGATAAACCTCCTTGAATGGGACAAAGAAATGAAAATATTTGTACCTCATATGAAAGCTCACCGAAGGGTGAACTCAGCAGGGAATGATTTCAACAATCAAGTGGATAGGATGACGCATTCTGTGGAAACCACTAATCCTCTTTTTCCAGCTACTCCCATCATTGCCCAATGGGTTCATGAACACAGTAGCCATGGTAGCAGGAATGGAGGTTATGCATGGGCCCAGCAAATGGACTTCCACTCACTAAGGCTGACATGGTTACAGCCACTGCTGAGTGCCCAATCTGCCAGCAGCAGAGACCAACCCTGAGTTCCCAACATGGCACCATCCCTCAAGGTGATCAATCAGCTAGCCTGGTGGCAAGTTCATTACATTGGACCACTTACATCATGGAAAGGGTCGCATTTTTTTCTTACTGGCATAGACGTTTACTATGGATATGGATTTGCCTTCCCTGCATGCCATGCTTCTGCCAAAGCTACCATCCCTGGACTTACAGAATTCATTATCCACCTTCATGATATCCCACACCGCATAGCCTCAGATCAACGGACTCACTTCAGAGCAAATGTAGTATGGCAATGGGCCCGAGCTCACATAATTCACTGGTCTAACCATGTTCCCCATTGTCTTAGTCATCTGGTGCTGCTCTAACAGAAATACCACAAGTGGATGGCTTTAACAAAGAGAAATTTATTTTCTCACAGTCTAGTAGGCTAGAAGACCAATCCAGGGCATCAGCTCCAGGGAAAGGCTTTCTTTCTCTGTCAGCTCTGGAGGAAGGTTGTCTTAGTTATCTAGTGCTGCTATAACAGGAGTACCACAAGTGGATGGCTTTAACAAAGAGAAGTTTACTTTCTTAGAATCCAGTAGGATAGAGAAAACTCATGCCGAATTCAGGGCACGAGCTCAAAGGAAAGGCTTTATCTGTCTGTTGGCTCTGGAGGAAAGTCCTAGTGATGCATCAGGCTTCCCTTGGTCTAGCAGCATCTCAGCACAGGAACCTCAGGTCTAAAGGATGCCCTCTGCTCCCAGCAATCCTTCTTGGTGGTATGAGGTCCTCAACTCTCTGCTTACTTCCCTTTCCTTTTTATCTCTTAAGAGATAAAAGGTGGTGCATGCCACACCCCAGGGAAACTCTCTTTACAGTGGATCAGGGATGCAACCTGGTAAGGGTGTTACAATCCCGCCCTAATCCTCTTTAACGTAAAATTACAATCACAAAATGGAGGACAACCACAGAATACTGTGAATCATGGCCTAACCAAGTTAATACAAACATTTTTGGGGGGACTTAATTTAATCCATGACAAAGGTCTTTCTTGTCAATCTCTCCCTGGACTAGTAGCTTCTGTGCACAGGAACCTGGGTCTAAAGGATGCATTATGCTCCCCGTGCTTCTTTCTTGGTGGTATAAGCTCCCCAACTCTGCTTGCTTGCTTTCTTTTAGCTCTTGTAAAATAAAAGGTGGTGCAGGCCACACCCCTGAGAAACTCCCTTTACATTGGATCAGGGATGTGGCCTGAGCAAGGATGTTACATCCCACCCTAATCCTCTCTGACCACGGGCAGAGATTATGACTTATAACACATAGGAAAATCACAAAATGGGGGGCAACCACACATGGCCTAACCAAGTTGACACATATTTTGGGGGGACACAATTCAATCCATTACACCCATTATCCTGAAACAACTGGCTTGATAGGATGATGGAATGGCCTTCTTTAGACAGAATTACAGCACCAGCTAGGTGGCAATAGCATGTAAGATTGGGGCAGTGTTGTCCATGAGGCTGTATATGCTCTAAACCAGCATCCAATATATGGTACTGTTTCTCCCATAGCCAGGATTCATGGGTCTAGGAATCAAGAAGTGGAAATGGGAGTGCCACCACTCACTATTTCCCCTAGTAACCCAATTGCAAGATTTTTGCTTCCTGTCCCCACGGTCTTGTGCTCTGCGGTCTAGAGATCTTAGTTCCAAAGAGAGGAAAGCTCCCACCTGGAGACACAGCTCTGATTCCATTGAACTGGAAGCTAAGAATGCCACCTGGCCACTTTGGGTTCCTTATGCCTCTGGACCAACAGGCAAATAAGGGAGTTACCATAATGGTTGGTATGATTGATTTTGATTATCAAGAGGAAATCGGATTGATATTACATAATGGAGGAAAGAAGAGTATGTCTAGAATGCAGGAGATTCCTTAGGATGTGTCTTAGTACTACCATGCCCTGTCATTAAAGTCATTGGAAAACTACAGCAACTCATTTCTGACATAACTACTAATGGCCCAAACCTTTCAGGAATGAAGGTATGGGTCAACCCACCAGGCAAAGAACCACAACCTGCTGAGGTGCTTGCTGAGGGTAAAGGGAATATAGAATGGAATGTGGAAGAAGGTAGTTCTAAAAGCAGTTACAACCACGTGACCAGTTACAGAAACAAGGACTGTAATTGTTATGAGTATTTCTGCTTTGTTTGTTTGCATCAAATATTTTTGTTTTCTTCATTTATAAAATATAAGATGTAAACAAGGCTAGTGCATTTTCAGTTGTATGCGTGTCGTATCCTGTTAGGCGTTAGTACAACTTTATAATTGTCTTTATTCAGAGATTATGTATGGTTTAAGGAGATATGTACACGTGCCAAGTTGACAAGGGATGGACTGTGATGGTTAATATTGTGTATCAAGTTGGCTTCTCCATGATTCTCAGTGTTTTGGCAGTTGTATAATGTTGTGATCACTTCCCTGTTGAGATTTGATGTGGGCTCACTTCCATGACATAATCTGCTGTGAGTAGCCAGTCAGTTGAAAGGGAGTTCCTTGGGTGTGTGGCTTGCATGTGAACATAAGCAGAATTCTGACAAGGTTCGGGGGCTTTTTGCTCATCCTGGAGTCGGCAGTTGCCTCCTGTTCCTCTGACTTTCAGTTCTTGGGATTTGAGCTAGCAGCTTAGTTGCGGTCTTCTGTGCTGATATTGGGTTTCATCAATCATCACAGCCTGTGAGCAAGAGCCCTGCTCTCCAACCTTCCAGTCTTGGGTTTGCCAGCCCCTTTAGCTACGTGAGTCAAGAGAAGCTCCATCCTGATCTGTGGACTTGGGAAGTTCCAGCCTCTACAACAGTGTAAGCCATTTCCTTGATATAAATCAAGGTTTTTCTTCTCTAGAGAACCTAGCTCAAAACAGATGTTTACCTGTGTTTTGTGGACTATGCAAACGTATTGCCTTGCGTGGATCATAACAATTTATGGACAACTTTGCAAAGAATGGGAATTCCGGAACACTTAATTGTGCTGGTGAGGAATCTGCACAGAGATCTGGTGGCAGAACGAGAGAATACCATGTTGTTAAAGTGAGGATAGGTATGTGACAGGGTTGTATCCTTTCAACAAACCTATTCAATCTGTATGCTGAGCAAATAATCTGAGAAGCTGGACTATACGAAGAAAAATGAGTCACCAGAATTGATGGAAGACTTACAAACAACCTGCATTACGCATGATGCAACCATGCTTGCTGAAAGTGAAGAGGACTTAAAGCACTTACTGATGAAAATCAAAGACTATAGCCTTCATTATGTATTACACCTCAACAAAAAAGAAACAAAAATCCTCACAACTGGACCAATAAACAACATCATAATAAATTGAGAAAATACTGAAGTTGTCAAAGGTTTCATTTCACTTGGATCCACAAACAACACCCATGGAAGCAGCAGTCAAAAAATCAAAATACACATTGCATTGGGAAAATCTACTGCAAAAAAAAAAAAAAAAAAAACCTCCTTAAAATGTTGAAAAGCAAAGATGTCACCTTGAAGACTGAGGTATGCCTCATCCAAACCTGGTGTCTTAACTGTCTTACATGTATGTGAAAGCTGGACGATAATTAAGGGAGACTAAAGTAAAATCGATACCTCTGAATTGTCGTTTTGGTGAAGACTATTGAATATACCATGGACTGCAAAAAGAAAGAACAAATCTGTCTTGCAGAAGTACAACCAGAATGCTCCTTAGAGGCAAGGATGGTGAGACGATGTATCACACACTTCGGACATTTTATCAGGAGAGATCAGCCCCTGGAGAAGAACACCATGGTTGGTAGGGTAGAGGGTCAGCAAAACAGAGGAAGACCCTCAACGAGATGGACTGACACAGTGGCTTCAACAATGGGCTCAAGCATAACAACAATTGTGGAGGTGGCATAGGACCAGACAGTGTTTTTTTCTGTTATACACATGGTTTTGATCAGTAGGAGCGACTTGATGGCACCTAACAACAACAGAAGGGGAACTCCAAAATCTTTATATAAACTCCTCTCAAAATGTTACTGATCCTTTATCTGTACATGTACAGGAGAAATTTCAAAGAGTCCAGCAGAGAAAAAAAAAAAAAAACAGCTGGAATGTTGAAAGAACAATTTTATTCCTGCCAACCACAGGACAGACATATTTTAGCATTGGACTCCAGTCAAATTAACTACCTCCTAGCATAAAAATCAATACTCTTCAGAGGAAGATTATGAAACCCATAGTATGTACTGTATACCATTCACAATGTTTAATATGCATTCAGAAATTACTAGATTTACAAAGAAATAAGAAAATGTGAGCCATAGTCAAAAGAAACAGCAGTCAATGGAAACAACTCAAAGGTGACTCAGGTGCAGGCACAATTAGCATACAAGAACTTTAAAGCAGCTTTTTAAATAGATTTAAAAGCTTACAGGAAAATGTGGTCGTAATGTGTGACTAGAAGGGAATATCCACAAAGAAATCAAAACTATTTAAAAGAAGCAGAAGAAAGTTCTATAACTGAAAAATATAATTCTGACCACACTCTCTGGGTTCTCGGTGGAGGCCCCTAGGCCCTGGACTTCAACTACACCTTCCAGGCCCACTTGAATGGGAACTGTGCTCCTTTGGCTTTGAACAGCCACATTGTCCTAGCCCATCTGAGTGATGACCTCACCTCCTCATCGCCAGTAGGTCCCAGGGACATGGCAGCTCTGGCCCCTCAGTTTTTGGCAGTGGATCTGGCCCCATCCTATTGGCACTTGTGAACAGCAGCCCCACTCCAGAGCCAAGCTGGTGAAGATATAACAATTTGAAACATAGGAGGCAGTGGCCCGACACATTGAGACCCCAGAGGTTGTGGCTCTACCCTGTGATCTTTGTTCTGCTCTGTTTCTTGTGTTCTTTGTTTTCCCAGCTCTACTTCCTAGTTTCTTGGCCTCTTGGCACCTCAGGCCCTTGGGTTGGCCCTGCATCTGCCCTGCTCAGGCAACTGTTCAAAAGATCCTTAGCTCCACCAATAAGCATCTGGAGGCACCCCACTCTGCCAATAACCTCAGCCAGGAGGCATTCAGCTCTCTTGGTCCATGTGTCAGCAAGCCTAACCCTACCAATGAGTGGCTGGAGACACCCCGCTGTGCAGGAAGCCTCTTGTGCAAAGGCATTCAGCTCTCTTGCTTTGTGGGCCACCTCCCAAGCTATCTCATGCCAGTCTCCTTGTTCTGCTGTTCCTGTTTCTCTGCTGCTGCTTCTCTCCATCAATGCCATCTCCAGCATTACAACTCTCCTCAATTCCTTCTGAATCCTCACCAGAAATGTCTTTGATGTCTATAATTCCACCAACAATCTCTTCAAGGCAATCAAGGCTTTTACTCTCAGGCACTTTAGAACTCTTCCAGCTTCTATCCATTCACAGTTTCAAAACCCATTCCACATTTTAAGGATCTGTTAGAGCAGCACCCCACTCCCAGTACCAATTTCTGTCTTAATTATCTATTGCTGCTATTACAGAAATAACACAAGTGGATGGCTTTAACAAAGAGAGTCTTATTTTGTCACAGTTAGGAGGCCAGAAGTCTGAATTTAGGGCACCAGCTTCAGTAGAAGACTTTCTCTCACTGTCTGCTCTGGAGGAAAGCCCTTGCAATTAATCTTTCCACAGTATAGGAGCTTCTCAGCGCAGAGATCCTCGGTTAAAAGGATGCAGTCCACTCCTGGTGCTTCTTTCCTGGTAACATGAAGACTCTCTTCTCTCTGCTTGATTCTTTCTTTTACATCTCAAAAGAGATTGACTCAAGGTACAACCTGGAGACAGAGGCCAATAAGGCACTAGAGACAGAAGCACCATGCCTTCCCTCTGTAGCAAAGACCTGAAAATCTAAGTAAAATAGATACAAAGGTCAGTCCTGGAACCTTAAGCATCAAAAGAAGTGATAAAGAATTCTATCTAGTACCAAATGGAAAAACAAACCAATGGAGAACAGAAAAGGAGGAGAGCTATGGAGTGGAGTCCACTGTCAGCTAATGTAGCCTGGATTTACCATCTTGAACCACAGTCAATAAGGACCCTGAATAGGAAGTACAAGAAGGGAACTTCATGGAGCTCCTAACAGGATATGGAGTACCACTCTGCACACCACATCCTCTCCCTTCTTCCCTGCTTATCTACACCACACACTGAGCACAGCACACCTAAGCAGCACCGGCATGGACCATGAAACCCTGATCCCCTGAACCCCACCATATGCTGCACCTCAGGTCATTCTGCTAATGATCCATCCCCACCTTCTCCCACCCACGGCTGGACCTACCCTGCTGCACCATACTTGAGTGACTGGCCCCAAAGAGCTGGTCAAGGGGATGAGAAGTATCGTGCCCACAGATGAGCAAGCAACAAAACATGCTAAGCCTACTAGTCTAGACCTAACCAAACTACAAAAAAAAAAAAAAAAAAAAATCAGGAGGAAACACAAAAACCTACAATCACTACAATCAATAAAAAAAGAAAATGTTTCCTGAATGTCCCAAAGGTGGCAGAAAATATCAAAACATATTTTGAAAAAGGACAGAATAGCTCCAGAAAGCCACCAAAATAAAACACCAGATGACCTTCCGGTAGAAGAAAAGGCATTGGAACTAACTGACAGGGAACTTAAAACTCTAATATTCAGGGCTCTCCAAGAGGTTAGGAAAGAAATAAAAGAAAGCACAGACAAAACTAAGGAAAAAATAGACAAAACCATGGAAAATACAGACAAAATCAGGGGAAACACAGACAAAGCAATGGAAGAGTTCAGAAAAACACTGTAGGAACAAAATACCAAAATAAACAAACAACTAGAACTCTTACAAAAAGAGCAATTAGAAATGAAAAAAAAAATAAATGAGATTTCAGAAATGGACAATGCAATAGAGTGTTTTAGGAGAAAACATGACATAATGGGCGATAGGGTCAGCGAAAGTGAAGACAAATCCTTGGATACCACTTTGAGGGAAAATCAAAGAAAAGAATGGAAAAAAACTGAGAACAATGGAGGATAAAATCAAGAGTGAAAACATGCACTTGATCAAAGTTCCAGAACAGGGGCAGAAAATGGAAAACAGTGAGGATCACTGAAGATTTGCTGGCAGAAAACTTCCCCAACATCACGAATGATGAAAGGCTGACCATCCAAGAAGCTCAATGACGCCATATAGGATAAACCCCAAAAGAAAGTCACCAAGACATATCATAATCACACTTGCCAAAACCAAAGACAATACAGAATCCTGAGAGCAGCTCGAGAAAATTAAAAACTCAAATAAAAAAGGGGAAACTGATATTAAGCTCTGATTACTCAGCAGAGATCATGCAAGCTAGATGGCAAGAGGGAAAGGAAAACCAAACCCTTTGCTGTAAAGTCCATTCCAAGTCGTAGTGACCCTATAGGACATAGTAAACTGCTTCATAGGGTTTCCAAGGAGCACCTGGTGGATTTGAACTGCAGACCTTTTGATTACCAGCTGAACGCTTAACCCCTACGCCTATATAAAACCTTGAAAGAAAAAACTGCAAACAAAGAATAATATTTCCTGCAAACCTCTTGCTCAAATATGACAGCAAAATTTATACATTTACGGATAAACAGAAATTAAGGTGATATGTAAAAACCAAACCAAACATACAAGAATTATTAAAAGAAGTGCTTTGGGTAGACAACAAACATCAGACAAAAATATGAATCTATGACACAGGACAGCATCAATCAGATACTAGCTTATGAACTCTCAAGGATAAAGCAAAACTAAAAAATTTGCAATGGGAATACAGAGACATCAATCTGTAAATGACAACATCAGAATAATAAAAGAGGGAGTAAATGGTGTAGGTATAGAGCTTTCAAATGGAGAGGCACTCCAGGCATTATCAAGTAATAAAAAAATGGTTTAAACTTAGGAAGATGGGGTAAACTTCAAGGTAATCACAAAGAAAGTTAAAAAACCTACTCAACAAAATGAAGGAGAAAAACACAAAGTCTCAGTAAACACAAAACCTACAGAAATGAAAACAATCTTCGTACACACAAAAAGAATTTAGCACAGGAGAGTAACAGAAACAAAGAAAATGTCAGCACCACAAAATGACAATAAGCTCACACCTATCGATAATCACTCTGAACATAAATGGCTTAAATGCACCCATAAGGAGACGGAGAATGACAGAATGGATAAAGAAAACATAGCACATCAATATACTGTATACAAGAGACACATCTTAGAAACAACAAAAAAAGTATTAAAAATTGAAGGATAGAAAAAATACATCAAGCAAACAGCAACCATAAAAGACCAGGACTGGCAATACTAATCTCAGATAAAATAGACCTTATGACAAAATCCAGCATAAAAGACAAGGAAAGACATTATATAATCATTAAAGGAACCATCCAACATGAGGACATAATCATAATAAATATCTATGCACCCAATGACAGGGCTCCAAAATACATAAAACAAACTCTAACAGCACTGAAAAGAGAAATTGACAGTTCCACAGTGTCTTAGTCATCTAGAGCTACCATAACAGAAATACCACAAGTGGAATACTTTAACAAAGATAAATTTATTGCCTCACAGTCTAGTAGGTTAAAGTCCAAATTTAGGGTGTCAGCTCCAGGTGAAGGCTTTCTCTCTCTGTTGGCCTTCTCATCAGTCTTCCCCGGACTAGGAGCGTCTTTGTGAAGGAATCCCAGGTCCAAAAGACATGTTCTGTTCCTGGCACTACTTTCTTGGTGGTATGAGGTCCCCTTGTTTCTCTGCTTGCTTCTATCTTTTATATCTGAAGAGATTGCCTCAAGACACATTCCAATCCTGTAGGTTGAGTCCTGCTTCACTAACACAACTGCCACCTATCCTCCCTCATTAACATCATAGGGGCAGGATTTATAACATGCAGGAAAATCACACAATACCAGAAATCCTGGCCCAGCCAAAATAATACACACATTTTGGGGGGACATAATTCAACCCATGACACACGGTAATAGTAGGAGATTTTAACACAAAACTCTTGGTAAAGGGCAGAATATCTAGAAAGAACTCAACAAAGAACAGAGGATTGAAAGGCTACGATAAATGAATTTCACCTCATAGATACATACAGTCGCTCTACTCAACAGCACCAAAGAATACATCCTTTTCCAACATACATGGAACATTCTCAGAATAGACCACATCTTAGGCCACAAAACAACCCTCAACAAAATCCAAAACATTGAGATAATACAAAGCCTTTTCTCTGGTCACAACACCATAAAAGTAGAAATTAATAACAGGAGGAGTTAGGGAAAAAAAATCAAATACATGGAAACTGAATAACACCTTGCAAAGAAACCACTGGGTAACAGAAGAAATCAAACATGAAATAAAAAATTCCTACAATTAAATGAGAATGAAAACACATGGCATTAAAACCTTTGGAACACAGCAAAGGCAGTGCTCAGAGGTCAATTTATAGCAACAGACGCACACATCAAAAAGGAAGAAAGGGAAAAATCCAAACGTTAGCTGTCCAACTCGAGCAAGTAGAAAGAGAACAGCTAAAGAAGCCCTCAGCCACCGGAAGAAAGGAAATAATAAAGATCAGAGCAGAAATAAATGAAATAGAAAATACAAACACAAAACAAAGAATCAGCAAAACCAAAAGTTGGTTCTTTGAAAAGATCAACAAAATTGGCAAACCACTAGCCAATCTGCCAAAAGAAAAACAGGAGAGGAAGCAAATAGCCCAAATAAGAAATGAAATGGGGGGCAATGCAGCAAGCCAGACTGAAATAAAAAGGATTATAACAAAGTACTATGAAAAACTATACGCCAACAAATTTGAAAACCTAGAGGAATTGGACAAACTTCTAGAAACACACTAACTATCTGAACTAACACAAACTGAGATAGAAAATCTGAACAGATCAATAACAAGAGAAGAGACTGAGAATGTAAAAAAATCAAAATAAAAATTCCCAACAAAAAAAAAATCCTGGCCCTGGCCCAGATGGCTTTACTGGAGAACCCTACCAAACATTCAGAGGAGAGCTTGCACCAGCACTGCTCAAACTATTTCAGAACACAGAAAAAGAAGTACTTCCAAATTCATACCATGAAGCTAGTATAACCCTAATACCAAACCAGGCAAAGACGCCACAAAAAAAAAAAAAAAAAAAATTATGGGCCAATATCTCCCATGAATAAAGATACAAAAATTTCCAGCAAAATTTTAGCCAACAAAATTCAGCGTCATATAAATATATATATATATATATATATATACCATAACCAAGTGGGATTCATACTAGATATGCAAGGGTGGTTCAACATTAGAAAATCAATCAACATAATTCGCCACATAAATAAAGCAAAAGAATCATATGATCAGCTCAGTCAACACAGAAAGGCATTTGATAAATTCCAACACCCATTCCTGATAAAAACTCTCCATAAAATAGAAATAGAAGGGAAATTTCTCAACATAATAAAGGGCATCTATACAAAACCAAACACCAACATTATTCTCAATGGAGAGAGCCTGAAAACATGCCCCCTGAGAACAGGAACAAGACAAGGGTGCCTGCCTTAGTTATCTAGTGCTGCTATAACAGAAATATCACAAGTAGAGGGCTTCAACAAACAGAAGTTTATTGTATCTAGTAGGCAACCCAAAAAACCACCCACTGCCGTTGAGTCGATTCGGACTCATAACGACCCTATAGGACAGAGTAGAACTGCCCCGTAGAGTTTCCAAGGAGCGCCTGGTGAATTCAAACTGCCGACCTTTTGGTTAACAGCTAGAGGTTCAAATTCAGGACATCATCTCCATGGGAAAGCTTTCTCTCCGTGTCAGCTCTGGAGTAAGGTCCTTGTCAACAATCTTTCCCTGCACTGGGAGCTTCTCAAAGGACACACTCTGCTCCTGGCACTACTTTCTTGGTGATATGAGGTCTTCTGTCTCTCAGTTTACGTCTCTCTTTTATACAGCAAAAGAGATTGACTTAAAACACAACTTAATCTTGTAGATTGAGTCCTGCCTCCTTAACATAACTGCCTCTAATACTGCCTCATTAACATTATAGAGGTAGGATTTACAACCCTTAGGAAAGTCACATCAGATGACAAAAGTGTAGAGAATCACATAATGCTTGGAATCACTACTTGGCAAAGTTGCCAAAAATTTTGTGATCTAATGTGATTTTCTATCTTCTGCTTGTTCCATCATTGTACCTTGGAAGCAGATAACTTGTATTCTAGATTTCACAGATGAAGAGTAATTTCTCCATTTTGGACTTGGAGTTGAATTCAGATTTCTGCTGATATGATGGGGTGAAAATGTTTTACATGTGGCAAAGACGTAAATATTTGGGGGTCAAAAAGTGGAATGTCAAGGATTGAATTGTGTCCCCCCAAAATATGTGTCCATTTGGCTAGGCCATGATCCCACTATTGTGTGATTGTCCACCATTTTGTCATCTGATGTGATTTTCCTATGGGTTGTAAACCCTACCTTTGTAAAAAAAAAATTACCTGTTGATGAATGGAGTATATTCCTGGTAGACGACTTTCTGAGTTGTAATATATTGACAGAGGAAATTGTCTAGTCAGAAAGTTTGATAATGAATTGGTGAAAGGTATAGAAAACTGAGAAAAAGGTGGGGGGCGGGAATTAAAACAATTCTAAAATCTATGGGGAATAAGAAGTTATATATAAGACATTTGATTTAAGAATACCTGTGTGCGAAGTACCTGCATGGCACAAATGGTTAACACTCTCGGCTGCTACCCAAAATGTTGGAGGTTCCAGTCCACCCAGAGGAGCCTCGGAAGAAAGGTCTGGGAATCTAATTCCAAAAAAATTAGCCATTGAAAATCCTATGGAGCACAGTTGTACTCTTTCTACTCCAACACACATGGGGTCACAATGAGTGAGAATCGGCTTGGCAGTGGCTGGTGTTTTTGTTTGTTTTGTTTTGCTTTTAGATAATAGCACAGCCCACTCAAAACCCAGCACCAATGCCTAATCAAGTCCAAGAAAAATGTTTAAGTAACTATAGCATAAAAATGTTAAGTAATAAGCATTGGGTCTGCTCACTTGACAGCATTTTTCTTTGTAAATAGTGCATAAAATAATAGCATATTGTAGAAGGAACAACATCCTGATTTTTAGAAATACAAGCGACACATACCTGCCAAGAAACTTCTCGGGTTCAACAGACCAGTCCCATTCAGCCATAGGTGTGTGGTGGGCACTGCTACTCCATTACGGCTCCCTCACCAGGGGGCTGATGGTATCAGTGTCTCCTCAAGACCATAGTGAGCATGTGATATTGTGACAAGGAGAACAAGTTTTCCTGAAGGCCCTGCAGTGTGAGTCATTCTCTACCTTTAGAGGCAAAAATACACAACTTCTCAGAAGAAAGAATTACTCCGTTATCTGAGATTATTGCACTTTGTTTGAAAGAGGCACTATGTATAATGAACTCACACCGCTGCTGGCAAAGTTTAACACACTCAGGGAAGGGAAGGGAAAATGGGCCAGGCCGATTCGTTTGCTTTACAGACATGCGTCCCATATTTCACAGCCACGTGTTTCTTCCCTAGCTGTGCACGCTTCTGCTGCTGCTTCTGCTGCTGCTACTGCTGCTGCTACTGCTACTGCTACTGCTGCTGTTGTGGCTTGTCTCGGGTTCACCAAAAATTACTAATTTACTCTAAATTTAATATCCATTTGCTATTTTCACTACTGCTGTTATGTTTTAGTGAAAGGATTTTGCATGAATTAGCCATTTTTGTAATAACAGTACCAATATTTAATTTACTTTTTCTAATAACAGTACCAACATCTAATGACATTTAACTAACTCAATCCCATTATGCAAATGACAGCCAAGATGCAGCAATTCTTATAACACATGCATAGCCTTTAATCACAGTGGGTCCCCCACTTTATCCCCTGGCAGAATTCACCAGGGACAGCAGTCTTCACTACAAGAAGTCTATGAGCATCCAGGACCAGAATGCATTTCTTTGCTTTCATTGCTTAAATCCCCAAAAGCTTCCTGCCCGCTGCACACCTTCCCCAAGGAGAGGTATCAGGACCACCATGTCATCTGCCTCCCACTACTGCTATATCAATTTGTCTAAGGCTTTTCTTTTGACAATGGCAGTAGCATAAGGAGACACCCCTACCATGGACTGGATTGTGTACCCCCCAAACTATGTGTTAGACACTCCACCCAACAGCACCAAAGTATACATTATTTTCTGAAGAACATGGAACATTCTCCAAAATAGACCACATCTTAGGGCACAAAGCAACCCTCAGCAAAATCCAAAACAATGAGATAATACAAAACATATTCTCTCATCACAATGCCATACCAGTAGAAATTCATCACAGGAAGGGCAAGGAAAAAAATCAAATACATGGAAAATGAATACCACCTTGCTTAAAAACCACTGCGTAATACAAGAAATCAAAAATGCAATCAAAAAATTTCTAAAGCCAAACAAGAATGCAAACACATCATACCAAAACCTTTGGGACACAACAAAGGCAGTGCTCAGTGCTCAGAGGCCAATTCACAGCAATAGATGCACACATCAGAAAAGAAGAAAGGGACGAAATCAAAACATTAGCTATACAACTCAAACACTTAGGAAGAACAGCGAAAGAAGCCCACAGCCACCAAAAGAAAGGAAATAATAAAGACCAGAGGAGAAATAGATGAAACAAAAAAATAATAGAATTACTAAGCCGAAAGATGGTTCTTTGAAACGATCAACAAAATTGACAAACCACTGGCCTAACTGACAAAAGGAAAAAGGGAGAGGAAGAAAGTAACCCAAATAAGAAATGAAATGGGAGACATTACAACAGACCCAACTGAAATAAAAAGGATCATAACAGAGCACTAAGAAATACTGCACTCCAACAAATTTGAAAACCTAAAGGAAATGCACAAATTTCTAGAAACATACTACCTACCTAAACTAACACAAAGGGAAGTAGAAAATCTAAAAAGACCTATGAAAAGAGAAGAGATTGGAAAAATAATAACAATAAACTCCCAAAAACAAAACCAAAAAGTCTTGGGCCAGGAGGCTTCACTGTGCCCTCTGGCACAATTCTACCAAACATTCAAAGAGTTTGCACCAGCACTACTCAAACTATTTCAGAACACAGAAAAGGAAGGCATATTTCCAAATTAATTGTACAAAGCCAGCACAACTCTGATACCAAAACCAGGCAAAAAAACAGACCGTAAAAAAAGAAAATTACAGATCAATATCTCTCATGAGTATAGATTCAAAAATTCGCAACACAATTCTAGTCAATGGAATTCAGCACCATATCAAAAAAATAATGCACCATGATCAAGTCGGATTCATGCCAGGTATGCAAGGATGATTCAACACTAGAAAATCAATGAAATTAATCCGCCACATAAACAACAGAAAAGACGAGAACCACATGATCAAGATCATCTCAATCAACGCAGAAAAGGCCTTCAATAAAGACCAACACCCATAGCTGGTAAAAACAGTCAATACAATAGGAATAGAAAGGAAATTCCTCACCACAATAAACAGCATCTACAAAACCAATAGCCGACGTCATTCTCAACTGAGAGAGGCTGAAAACATTCCCCTTTAGAACAGGAACAAGACAAGTATACCCTTTATCACAACTCCTACCTAACATTGTGCTACAAGTCCTAGCTCTAGCAATAAGGCAAAAAAGAGAAATAAAGGGCATCTAAATTGATGATGAAGAAATAAAACTATCCCTATTCACAGATGATATGATACTATACATACAGAACCCATAAGACTCCACAAGAAAATTACTGGAAGTAATAGAAAAATTCAGCAGAGTAGCAGGATACAAGATAAACACACAAAAATCTGTTGGATTCCTATACATCAGTAAAGAGAACTATGAAAAGGAAATCGGGAAAATAATACCATTTATATTAGCTCCTTAAAAAATGAAATAGGAATAAATCTAACCAGGGACATAAAAGACCTACACAAAGAAAACTATACAACACTACTGCAAGAAACCAAATGAGACCTACATAAATGGAAAATCATACCATGTTCATGGATAGGCAGATTTAACTTTGTGAAGATGTCAGTTCTACCCAAAGCAGTCTACAAATACAGTGCAATTCAGATTCTAATACCAACAGCTTTCTTTTACCAGATGGAAAAACTCCTCATTAACTTTATATGGAAAGGAAAGGGGGTCTAGATAAGTAGAACATTGTTGAAGAAGAGCAAAGTAGGAGTCCTCGCACTACCTGACCTCAGAACTTGCTATATAGTTATGGTAGTCAAAATAGCCTGGTACTGGTAAAATGACAGACACGTTGACCCATGGAACAGAATCAAAGACCCAGATGTATAGTCACTACCTACGGCCACCTGATTTTTGACAAAGGCACAAGCTCCATTAAATAGGGAAAGACAGTCTTTTTAACAAATGATGCTGTGAAACTGGATGTCCATCTGTAAAAAAAATGAAACAGGACCCATCCCTCAGCCCATACACAAACTAATTCAAAATGGATCAATGACCTAAATGTAAAACCAAAAACTATAAAGATCATAAAAGAAAAAATAGGGTTAACGCTAGAGACACTGGAGCCCCATTGGCAACGTGATTAGGTGTTCAGCTTTTAAACAAAAAGTCAGCTGTTTGAATCCACCAGCAGCTCCTTGGAAACCCTATGGGGCAGTTCTACTCTGTCCTGTAGGGAGACCCTAATACATGGTGTAAATACGAAACAAATCATAACTAAGTGTAAATAAACACAAGAAGATGAGCCAGAAAACGGGGATCTTCTAAAAATTAAACACTTCCCCAAAAGAGTAAAAAGAGAGCCTACAGACTGGAAAAGCATTCTGGCTATGACAAATCCTACAGAGGTCTACTCTCTAAATCTATAGAAAAATCCAACACCTCTACAACAACAAAAGGATAATAATCTACTTAAAAATGGGCAAAGGATATGAACAGACACTTCAGCAAAGAAGACATCCAGGAGACTAAGAGACACATGAGGAAATGCTCGTGATCACTAGCCATTAGAGAAATGTAAATCAAAACTACCATGAGATACCATCTCACCCCAACATTACTGGCGTGGATCAAAAAGACAGAAAATGACAAATGTTGGTAAAGTAGTAGGGAGCTTGGAACTCTTACACGCTGCTAGTGGGAATGTAAATGGTACAATCATTTTGGAAAACAACATGGCACTTCCTTAGAAAGCTAGAAATAGTAATGTCATACAATCCAGCAATCCCAGTCCTAGGCACATACGCAGGAGAAATAAGAGCCATCACATGAACAGACATATGCACACCCATGTCCATTGCAGTATTATCCACAACAGCAAAAAGTTGAAAACAACCTAAGTGCCCATCGACAGATGAATGGACCAACAAACTATGGTACATACACACAATGCAATACTACCCAATGATAAAGAACAATGTTGAATCTGGGAAACACCTGACAACATGGGTAAATCTGGAGGGCTTTATGCTGAGTGAAATAAGTCAGTCACAAAAGGACAAATATGTATGAGACCACTATTACAAAAAACACAGGAAAAAGTTTCCACACAGAAAGAAGTAATTTTTAACTGTTATAAGGGAGGGGAGGGAAGGGAGGGAAAAACCCTAAATAGATAGTAGGTAAGTGGTAGCTTTGGTGAGGGGTAAGACAGAATACAATACATCCAAATGCCTTGAGAGACAGAGCTACTGGGCTGAGGGCTGGGGACCATGGTCTCGGGGACATCCAGCTTAACTGGCATACCAATGCATAAAAAAATTGTTCTACATTTGAATATGTTGAGTGGCAACTGGGGTCTTAAAAGCCTATGAGTGGCCATCTCAAATACATCTACTGGTTCCATCCTGGCTGGAACAAAAGAGAATGAAGAAGACCAAAAACGCAATGGAAAGATTACCCAAAGGACTAATGGACCACATGAACCACGACCTCCACCAGCCTGAGCCCAGAATAACTAGATGGTGCCAGATTACCAACACTCACGGCTCGGGCAGGGATCACAATAGAGGGTCTGAAACAGAGCTGAAGAAAAATGCAGAACAGAATTCAAATTCACACACACACAAGAAAAAGACCAGCCTTGCTGGCCTGTTAGAGACTGGAGACACCCCGAGAATGTGGCCCCAGTCACCCTTTTACCTCAATACTGAAGTCACTTCTGAGGATCACCCTTCACTCAAAGATTAGACAGATGTATAGGGCCAACAATAACACATGTGAGGGCATGCTTCATAATTCAATCATGTATAGGGCCAACAATAACACATGTGAGGACATGCTTCACAGTTCAATCATGTACAGAAGACTAAATGGGCACACTAGCCCAAAAGCAAAGACAGGAAGGCAGGAAGGGACGGGAAAACTGGAAGAATGGGGTGGGGAAGGGTAGAGGGTTCACACATCACAGGGTTGGCAACCCATGTCACAAAACAATTTGTGTATTAACTGTTTAATGAGATACTAATTTGCTCTGAGACTTTCATGTAAATCACATTAAAAAAATCATGAATATAGTGCAAAGGAAAAAATATATATGTGTTGGAATCCTAGCCCCTACACAACTAAACTAATATAAGGTAACCACCTTTCATAATGTAATCTAATGTAATGTCATCGATCAATCAGTTGAGGTCATACCAGTGTAGGATGGGTCCTAAAACTAATCACTTCTGAGATTAGACACAGACACACACACAGGCAAAGGGAACACAGACACTATCTCACAATGGGGGCAGATGAATTATAAGCCTAGGAACACCATGGATGGCTGGCAGCTACTAGAAGCTGAAATAGAAAAAGGACTGGCCTCTGGAACCACATCCTGAATATGGACTTCCAGATTCCTGAACTGTGAGACAATAAATTGCTGTTCCTTAATGCCCCCACTTGTGGAATCTGTGTTACAGCAGCAGTGTGGAACAAAGACACCGCTACCTCCAGGGTGCAGGACAAAGCAGGCTCATTTGGACAATCTTCAACTCTGTCGATCACTTACCACATTTTGTGGTCCAGGAACAGAAACATTCCATTTTCGTCCTTATACACTCCCAGTCCCACAGCCCGGTAGACATATCTCTATAATCCCCGACAGGTAATGAAAGCGCCATTCATCCTGCCCTGGATCCCAGCACCTCTTCCCGCTCCAGGGCAAAGGCCCCATCTGGTCAGAGGGACCTCCAACCTCTCACACAGCAACCTCCTCAGGTTTCCTTGTTAGTTTCAGCTCAAGTGACCTCTATCTTGGGTGACAATGAGCCATCAGAGGTGTGGGGGCAGCAGTGGCAGAGAGCCTGTACCCCCCATGGAAGGAGCCACGTGCAGATCACAATATCAACCCTAGCTCAGCATTCCCTTTCTCCCCACACAACTCGACTGGAGGGGTCACCTGCGTGAGTATCCATGGTCCCCTGGTCACAGCACCCTGCTTGGATAGGGAGGTAGGATGTCTTTCATGTTATAAAGACCCTGGCTCACAGCTTTGGGCCATGGAAAAACTCAACAGGACCAAACCCCATCAGTCCCCTGATCCAGGCTCAAAGTGATGGCCTATACGAGGGTGTCAGACCCTGCAGACCTTTGCTTCCATGCCCCACATGCCCTCCAGGAGTCCTAGCAGGGCAATGCCACCTTCCTAGGTCAAACTGAGATCCACGAACATCAATTTCCTATAGGACCACCTACTGATACTCGTGTGGGCAGAAATACCTGCAACATCACTGCAGACTCCAGAGCTGGTAAAAAACACTGGGCCTGAAGGAGGAAGGAGGGAGGGGCAGTTGCTGAAGCCTGGAGACCACCTTGACAAAGCAGAGCCAGTTCACTGAGGGAGAGAGCCCAGGTATACCCTCTACCTTGGTGTCACCCCTTCCTCTGACCTCCTGCCAGCTCCCCTTAAGCTGACACCCCTTCCAGCAGCCAGGGAGTGAAACCGTTTACAGAGTCAGCACCAGAGCCAACGTGTGGATGTTGGCTGAGCCAGGCATTTCCTGGCACCACACCTGGGGAACAGAGTATCTGGCAGCTGGAACGGCCTGAGGGTTGCACCTGGAGAGAGGTGCTGGGGACAGGGGTTGCCAGAGCTGACAGCATAGAAGAAATGGAGGCTGTCATCAGAGATGCCTTGATCCTCCTCGCCGGCAGGCTAGGGGATGTCAGACTACCCTGTGCAGACCACACTAGGCCTCCCCATGTTGGGACAGTCTATTCTGGCTATTGGAGAGGGACACTGGGAGAGACTGTGGTAAGTTTCCATCGAGTCAGCTCTCAACTCATACTGACTCCATGCACAGCGGAACAAAGCGCTGCCCAGTCCTGCACCATCCGTGATTGGTTTCAGATCACGTATGTGATCCATAGCGCTTTCATTGGCTGGTTTTCAGAAATCCTTCTCCAGACCTTTATTCCAAGTCCATCTTAGTCTAGAAGCTCTGCTGAAATCTCTTCAGCACCATAGTAACATGCAAGCCTCTGCTGACAGATGGGTGGTGGCTGCACATGACGTTCATTGGCTGGGAATCGAATCCAGGTCTCCCACATGCAAGGTGAGAACTCTACTGCTGAACCTCCAATGCTGCATACTGGGAGAACATCCTTTAACTGATCTCCTTTGGCACTTCTAGAATGTTTTGTCACTGAGTGGGGACATGGAATCAGACAGAACCAATTTTCCATGTTCCTTCTAAGTCTGTCAGATGCCAGAACCCAACATTACTGTCCACCCCTTGGCATGACTTTGAGGGTCATGGATTGTCCTGAAAAATAACTAGACCAAGGCCCTATCACCGAGGCCAGCAGAGCCAGGAGGTACATATCCAGATCTACCCCTCTAGCTAAGCTGGGAAGATGAGGGTCCACTCAGCCTGAAAGGCAAATGTTTACACTCGCCATGACCGAGAACTGGCTTAGGAGTGTTATGAGATTAAACATAGCACAACACAGGGATTTTGTCAAAACAATACCAACCACTTTGCATGAGTTGCCAAAAGAGAAAGTAAGGCTCCAAAAGCTGGAAACGTATGTCCTACGTCCCTAGGGGTTAGGGTCGGAAATTGGGTTGGGGTTGGTGGCTCAAAAAAAGTATCTCGGGTAAAGGGAAGGGGTCCTTAGTTGTTATCCTGATTTGTATTACACAAAATAAACCTCTGAAATATGTTTTGATTCTTAGTGAAAACCGTCTAAAC
This sequence comes from Loxodonta africana, assembly GCF_030014295.1. NCBI lineage: Eukaryota > Metazoa > Chordata > Mammalia > Proboscidea > Elephantidae > Loxodonta > Loxodonta africana. The sequence goes on from NC_087362.1 coordinate 27,609,915, forward strand.
TTCCTGCATCGCTGGAACATGTTCCAGTTTATATGGCTGATTAGGACAGTGGTTCCCAGGAAGGGGTTACCCTACTGCCCTCTCTCCTCCACCCCCACCCATCCACCTGTCCGATGGTCTGATGAGAGTCATTCAAAGGCAGGCCAGTAAGATCAAGAACGTGTTGGAGATTTAGGATGCTGCCCAGTGATTCTTATGGACATTCCTTTTAGGAAACACTGGCTTAGTCCTTATGTCTTAGAAGACACAAGGTTTTGTGATCACAACTCATAATCATGGTCACGAACAACCTAACTCTATTTTTGGACTTGGACTCAAGCAGGAGGCAAAAGTGAACCTGATGAGGGCCTAGAGCCCCTTGGAGCACAGTGTGGACAAACAGACGTCGGTTGCAGTCTCTGGAAGAGCATTCAGAATGGAGGGGCTGGCCCAGGAAACCCTATACAACCTGCCAGCATCTCCCAGAACTAGAAGGTTCCTGGAGACCCATACATTTAACCAGGGTATCCAAACAGTGAGGCAACTAAGGTCATTAACTTTCCAGTGACAAGATTACCAGCAGGGTTTTGTTGTTGTAGCAGCTCGCATCAACACCATGCGCAATGGTACAAAATGCTGCCCAGTCCATCCCAGGGACTGGTTGCAGATCAGACCATTGGGATCCATAAGGTTTTCATTGGCTGCTTTTCAGATGTAGATCTCCAGGCCTTTCTTCCTAGTCTGTCTTAGTCTGGAAGCTCTGCTGAAACCTGTTCAGCATCATAGCAACATGAACGCCTCCACTGACGGATGATGGCTGCACATGAAGTGCACTAGCTGGGAATAGAACCTGGGTCTCCCATATGGACGGTGAGAATTCTACCACAGAATCACCAATGAGTGTTGATGATGGGAGTTGCTTTCACCTTCTTGTTGTTGTGGGACATGTGCACACAATCATGCCAGCACTCAACCCCACAGTGTGTGATCTGACCCTTACCAGAAAGAAAAGTGGAGATGGGCTCTCTCTTTGAGATTTTGAGTGAGTGGACCCCACCCCAGTGCTCATCATGTTTACCACTATGGTAGTTCTGAGCAGCCTCCTGGGAATCACCCACTTCAGTGTGGCAGGCACTTAACCACATGCTTCCTTGGGAATCCTGAGCCTCGGCGTTTCTGGACGGCAGCGGTTTTTCCCGATCTTCACTGCCCTAGCTCATGGAACAAGGTTGTGCGCATTTGGTTCACGATGTCACGTCCCTTCCTCTTTGAAATACCTGGAGGGAATTCTGGTTTTCTTGATTCAGTTCTGACTTACATAGTAATGGGTAACAAATTCCAGGAAGCAGAACCCAGGAGATGGGAACTGAGATTGCTTATCTGATTAATTATTTATGATTGATTTTGGAGGAAATGATCATCAGTGGAAAGGAGAAGGGGCAGTCCCAGCAGACTGTCGCAAATCTGGCACATAAATGATCATCTACATGTACCTAAAATAAAGTGGCGATTAACCACAAGCCTTTGGGGAGACAGATGCTATTGCAAGAGAATGTTAGTTTAGGAATGAGGACTGCAAGGACTGTGAAGTGGCTGGCCTCTCATCACTGCATTGGAGCCCACACAATGAGAAGGATGATCTCAGAACTCCAAGCTCTCAGCTAGAGACAAGGTCAGAGGGCAAGGGGCCCCATCACTGCCCTAAAAACATTCATTTTATCTCATAACCACAGGATGAATGTGATTGTAGGGGGGAACATATCTGAAAGTGAGACCCAAAGTTTGCTACAACAGCTTGCCAAGTCTCAACACCAAATGAATTAATTCACAGCCTCACCAGGTGTCTCATGTGAAAGAATTTGTGTGGAAAGAACATGACCTTGAGACCTGGAACGGTGACATTTCTGCAGATTCTGATAAAGCCCAGTACCATAAATGCCCAAATGACCACTTGCCAAAGCAGCTTTTCCCCTCCTTGGTCCAAGGACGGTAGCCACCTGGTGCTTGTGAATCCTGTAATTACCTCCAGAGTTGCCGATTCTCCTGGAGACCAGCCCACACCGCTATAATTCAGGAGCAGTCCTGGGAGAGCCCAGGGAGCCAAAACAGGTTGGGAACAGAAGAAGGTGGGCTCCACACCACATGGAAGATTTTCCAGCAGATCTTCCAGAAAGCTGGACCTAGTGGTGGGCATGGACTCTACGGGGTTCAAACTCACAGGTCTAAACTAAGAAGAAAGAAGCATGCTGAGGGTCTTTGCCAAAGTTATCAACACGCATGAGCTGACCAGAGATGATACAGACTCGGTGTGTTTCTTTAGTGTCTGCAAATGTCCCTTGGGCTGAATCCTGAGGCCAACGTCCCCTCTGGCCAGGGAATTGTGCCCATTCCTTGGTCAGAAAGATGGGCCAAGGATGGTGCCAAAGAGGCAGGAGGGAAGCCACCTGCAGAAGCCAGAGACAGAGATCAAAATGACAGGGATTTCCTCCTCAGGCCAGTTGTGCTGGTAGCTCAGAAGAGTGTGGAAGAGGATGCGGCTTGGGGCTGGGCTGAGGGTCTGAGCAGCACCAAGGACCAGAATCATCCGGGGGCATTGATCTGCCCACACTGCACACAGGTCAGGGAAGAGGGAAGTGCCCATGGGGTTCAGGTGAGAGGCCCTGGAAACTCAGCCTGCAGGCAGGTCTAAGCTCTGGGTACTTGATGTTGGTGGCCTGAGAGGGGCATGGTTGCTGCCCAGCCAAGACTGGCCTGGGGATCCTGTGGGGGCAGGGTTCCTGGTGCTTCTACCCACCCTCCCCCACAGGCCCCTCTGGCTCCCAGGGCACCACCCCTCCGCCACACACCCATGTGAGACGACCTAGTGTGTCTGGACTCCCCCCAACGCTTCTGAGGCAGAAATCACCCAGAAGAAAAGGGAACTTCAGGAAGCAAGCTGTGCCTGCCAGGTTTCAATCCCGTTCTTAGTTGTTGCGGCCTGTGGAGGAGTTCACAAGTCAGGGGCCAGGGCTGGGAGGGGCCAGCAGCCCCCAGGGCCAGGGCCAAAGCAGGACACTAGCTTGGTGAGTTGGGTGGGCAGGGAGCAGCTGGTCTGCAGAGGAGAGAGGGCCAGAGCCAGGGGAGAGGGTGGAGGGGCATTGGTGGGAACTGCCAGACCTACACAGGGAAACAGCCACAAGGAGTCTGAAATGAGCAGAGTAGGGAATGGGCCTTGAGGCTCAGAGAACAACTGGCCACTCGGGGTGAGTGGCTGGCCACATGGGGTTGGGAGCTGCCCACTGCAGAGACCAAGGAGCGGTGGGAGGGGCACAGCCACGCCAACAGAGCTGGATGCCAAACGCAGACAGAGGCAGGATGCAGGGGGCCCTGAGCCACTGGAGACAGTGCCAGGATAGGTGCGTGGAGGTCTGGGAGCTTCACAGTGTCTGAGTTGGGCTGGGGGCACAGGGCAGAGCCATGTTTTGGGTCATGGTTGGGGTTCAGCACTGGTCCTGCCAGTGGGGAGATCAGGGGCCTAAGCTGGGCTTGGGGAGGTTGGGGTGAGGCCTGACAGGGGCCAGGAACTCATCTGGGAGGAAATTAGGGAAATGGGTCTTGGGCAGGGGGTACGAGGAATTGGGGACTACAAGCTGAGAGCTGGGAGGTATGGGTTGGGAGATAGGGCTAGAGGCTGGTTGTTAGGGACGAGGATCTAGGGGCTCAGATCTGGTGAACAAGCTCGTAACTGGGTGCTAGGAGCTGGGAGCTAGGTGCTAGGGGCTTGGGATTGGGGGGATAGGAGCAGAGAGCAAGGGGCTGGGAGCTGGGAGCTGGGTTCTGGGAGATAGGGGCTGGGGGCTGGGTGTTAGAAGTGGACAATTGAGGGCTCAGGGCTAGGGGCTGGGAGCTGCAAGCTGAGGACTGAGGGCCAGGAACTACATTCTGGGGGACTGGATGGTTGGAGGTTGGAGCTGAATGCTGGGTATTAGGAGCTGGGAGCTGAGAGCTAGGGGCTGAAAGCTAGTGCTGGGTGCTAGAAGCTGGCAACTAAGGATAGGGGCTGGAGATGGAGAGCTGGGGGCTGGGAGGAACAAGCTGGGTGATAGGTACTTAAAGTTGGCAGATGAGAGCTAGGGGCTTAGAGCTGAGTGCTAGGAGCTAGGTGTTAGAAGCTGTGAGCTGAGAGCTGAGGGCTAGGGCCTGGGAGCTGGGGGCTGGGAGCTGAGTGCTAGGTGCTAGGGACTGGACACAGAGACTGGATCCTAGGAGCTTGTAGCTAAGTGATAGGAGCTGTGTGTTAGGAGCTGGGAGCTGGAGAGTGGAAGCTGGGGGGCTGGGGGCTGGGTGCTGGGAGTTAGAAGCTGGGAGCTGGGAGCTGGGATCTGGGAGCCAGGTGCTAGGGACTTGGGGCTGGGTACTATGTGTTGTGAGCTGGGGCTAGGGACTGAGTGCTAGGAGATGGGATCTGAGGAATAGGGGTTAGAAGCTGAGAGCTAGGAGCTAATGGCTGAGATCTGCGAGCTCAAGGATAGGGGCAGGGTGCAAGGAGCTGGGAGCTGTGAGATGGGGACTGGAAACTGGGTGCTGAGAGCTGGTGGCTGGGAGCTGCGGCTAGGGACCGAAAGCCTGGATCTGAGAGCTGGTGGTTGGTGGATGAATGCTGGGAGCTGAGAGGTCAGAACTAGGGCTGGGAGTTGGGTGCTAGGAGCTGGGGGCTGGGGCTGAAAGCTGAATACTAGGAGCTGGGAGCCTGGGGCTGAGAGCTGAGGGCTGGTAGGTGATGCTGAGAGCTGACTGGTGGGTTCTGAGGCTGGGAGCTTGATGCTAGGAGCTGGGGGTTGGGAGCCAGGGGCCAGGAGCTGGGAACTAGGAGCTGGGGGTTGGGAGCAGAGAGCTATGAGCTAGGGACTGGGAGCCGGGTGCTAGGAGCTGGGTGCTAGGAGCTAGGACTGGGAGATGGGGGCTAGGAGCTTGGTACGGTGAGCTGGGGGTTAGGAGATGAGGGCTGGGAGCTAGGTGCCATGAACTGGGGGCTGGGAGCTGAGGGCTAGGAGCTGGGCACTGGTAGCTGAGGGCTAGAAGCTCAAGGCTGGGAGCTGGGGCCTAGGAGCTAGAGGCCATGACCTGTGTGCTAGGAGCAGGCTGCTAGGAGCTGGGGACTAGTAGCTGGGGCCTTGGGATTGCCAGAAGCTGGGGAATAGGTGCTGGGAGCTAGGGGCTACAAGCTGGCGGCTAAGATCTGGGGGCTAAGAGCTAGGGACTTGGAGCTGGGGGCTAGAAGCTAGGGGCTTGGAGCTGGGGGCTAGGAGCTGGGGAATAGGGGTTGGGAGCTAAGGGCTAGGAGCTGGAGGCAAGGATCTGGATGCTAGGAGCTAGGCGCTAGGAGCTGGGGGTTAGGACTTGGGGGCTGGGAGCTAGGTGCTATGAGCTGGGGGCTGGGAGCTGAGGGCTAGGAGCTCAGGGCTGGGAGCTGGGGCCTAGGAGCTGGAGGCTGTGACCTAGGTGCAAGGAGATGGCTGCTAAGAACTAGTAGCTGGGGGCTTGGATTTGGTTGCCAAAAGCTGGGCATTAGGAGCTGGAGGCTGGGAGCTGTGTGCTAGGAGCTGGGGGCTCGGTGCTAGGAGCTCACGTCTGGGAGTGGTAGCTGGGAGCTGAAAGCTGGGAGCTAGGAGCTGATTACTAGGACCTGGGGGCTTGGAGCTGGGTGCTAGGAGCTGGGTGCTAGGAGCTGGGGTCTTATTCCTAGGAGCCGGGCTAGGAGCTGGCTGCTAGGAGCTGGGGGCTAGGAGCTAGGGGGGCTGGTGGCTGGGTACTAGGAGCTGGGAGCTCAGTGCTAGGAGCTCACGTCTGGGAGTGGTAGCTGGGAGCTGAAAGCTGGGAGCTAGGAGCTGATTACTAGGACCTGGGGGCTTGGAGCTGGGTACTAGGAGCTGGGTGCTAGGAGCTGGGGTCTTATTCCTAGGAGCCGGGCTAGGAGCTGGCTGCTAGGAGCTGGGGGCTAGGAGCTAGGGGGGCTGGTGGCTGGGTACTAGGAGCTGGGAGCTCAGTGCTAGAAGCTTGTTGGTAGGAGCTGGGAGCTAAGAGCTGGGGGCTAGGAGCTGGGGGCTGCGGGAGCAGGCGGCTAGGAGCCAGGGGCTAGGAGCTAGGGGCTTGTAGCTAGAAGCTGGGCTAGGAGCTGGGCTAGGAGCTGGCAGCTAGGATCTGGGCTAGGAGCTGGGTATGAGGAGCTTGGGGCTGGGAGCTGGGGTTTAGGAACTGGGTGCTAGGAGCTGGGGATTGAGTGCTAGGAGCTAGGTTTTAGGAGCTGGGAACTGAGAGCTGAGGACTAGGGCCTAGGAGCTGGGGGCTGGGAGTTGAGAGCTGGGTGCAAGGAGCTGATTGTTAGGAGTTAGGGGCTGGGAGCTACAAGCCAAAAGCTGTGTACTAGAAGCTGGGGGCTGGGGGCTGCAGGCCTAGAGCTAGAGGCTGGTGAGTGAATACCGGGAGGTGACAGGTACACGCTAGGACTGGGTGCAAGGAATGGGAAATGGGAGCTGAGAGCTGATGACTGCGTCCTGGGTTCCTGGTACCAAGAGCTATGCACTGGGAGCTGGGAATTGAGAGCTGGGGGCTGGAGTCTAGGCACTAGGTGCTGGGTGCTAGGAACCGGTTGCTAAGAGCTAGGGGCTGGGTCCTGGGAGCTGGGTGCTAAGAGCTGGGAGCTGAGAAATGAGGACTAGGGCCTAGGAGCTGGGGGCTGGGAGCTGAGAGCTGGGTGCAGGAGCTGGTTGTTAGGAGTTAGGGGCTGGGAGCTACAAGCCAAAAGCTGTGTGCTAGGAGCTGGGGGCTGGGGACTGCAGGCCTAGAGCTGGAGGCTGGTGAGTGAATGCTGGGAGGTGACAGGTACATGCTAGGACTGGGAGCTGGGTGCTAGGAATGGGAAATGGGAGCCGAGAGCTGACGACTGCATCCTGGGGGCCTGGTGCCAAGAGCTATGCACTGGCAGCTGGGAATTGAGAGCTGGGGGCTGGAGTCTCGGCACTAGGTGCTGAGTGCTAGGAACCGGTTGCTAAGAGCTAGGGGCTGGGTCCTGGGAGCTGGATGCTAAGAGCTGGGGCTGGGAGCTGGGGGCTAGGGTTGAGAGGTGGGAGCTGGGGACTGGGAACTGGAGGCTAGGAGCTGGGAGCTGAGGGTGGGGACCTGAGGGCTAGGAATTGAATACTAGGAGCTGGAAGCCAAAGACTGGGAGCTGAGTCTGGTGAGTGAATGCTGGAAGCTGAGAGGTAGGTGCTAGGGCTGGGAGCTGGGTGCTAGGAGCTGGGGGATGGGGGCTGGGAGCTGGGACCTGAGAGCTGAGGGCTGGGAGTTGGAGGCTGGGAGCTAGAAGCTGAGAGCAGGGGGTGGGGGTAGGGGCTGGGAGCTGTGAGTTAGGGGCTAGGGGCAGGTAGCTGAGAAGTAGGGACTGGGGATAGGGGTCTGGAGGCTGGTTGCTAAGAGCTGGGAGTTGAAGGCTGGGAGCTAGGAGCTAAGGGCTGGGTGCTGTATGCTAGGAACTGATGGCTATGGGCTAGAAGCTGGTGGCTGAGAACTAGGGAATGGGGGCAGGGACTGGGAGCTGAGAGCTAGGAGCTCTGGGCTAGGCTAGGGATTGGAGGCTAGAAGCTGGGGGTTGGTAGCTGAGTGCTAGGAGCTGGCCGCTAAGAGCTGGGAGTGTGGCCTGGGAGATGGATGCTAGGAGCTGGGGAATGGGAGCTGAGGGCTGGGTGCTAGGACCTGGGGGCTGAATGCTGAGAGCTGGTAGTTGGGAGCCAGGAGCTGGGGGCTGGTAGCTGGCCAGTGGGTTCTGGGAGCTGGGGGCTAGAAACTGAGAGTTAGGAGCTGTGATTTGGGAGCTGGGTACAGGGAGTTGATGTCAGAGAGCTGGGGCCCAGAGTTGTGGGTGGTAGTTGGTTGCTCTGACAGGTGAGACTGAGGGCCTTGGCAGCTGAACAGCCGGGCCTAGGGTGGGTCTCCTGGTGGCCCAGGGAACAAGCCCAGTGCTGGCAAGTGAGTGAATAGAGGAGGGCCACCTGGCAGGTCTGGGCTAAATGTGCTGGGGCCGGCAGAAGGGCAGAAGGCCTGAGGACACGGAACTGGGGCCTGAGCTCAGGGCCTGTGTAGGGGGTCTCAGGGCAGCAGCGAAGAAAGCTCAGGGGAGTCCTGCATGAGCTAGGATAGGGGCTCTGGTTGGTCAGTGCTGAGGGCCCTGAGGAGGGCAAGGTGCTTTGGGCTGGGAAAGCTGGAAGGGGCCGGGCCTGAGCTGACTGATGGGAGCAGGTGGGCAGAGGCAGGAGACGACTGGCAGGAGCTCCTGGGCTGGGGCAGGGAGGGGACCCTGGGCAGTGGAGGCCCCAGGGCTGAGGGAGAAGCCAGAGGCTCTTCCAAAGGGCTCAGCTCTGTTTCAGGGGTGGTGGCATTATGGGGCGGGAACACAAGGTGGCTGACCCAGCAGAGGGTCCTGAGCAGGGGCTGCTGGAACCTGTGGTATAAATAATGGGCAAGGGGGGGGGCTGCCAGCGGGGACCATGCAGAGACCTGGAAAGGGTGGGCTTCAGCTTCTGAAGCCTGAGGACTCAGGGACAGAGGGTGCACTCGACCTGCCTGGGGCTCACAGTATTGGCACAAGCAGGGAAGAAGAGGATTCAAGGGCAGGTGCACAGCTCCCACCTGGGCTAAGATGGACTGAGGTGCCCTGGTTTCAGGGGCTGCTGGGCTAGGAAGCAGGCCCTGAGGGTGGGTGGGGCTCAGGCTGAACTGACAGACCTGGAAGCCAGATGGGCAAAGGCAGGAGCAGGCTGAGTTTGGGTTGTGGAGGGAGTAGAAGGTGGTGCCTTGGGGCTAGCTCAGGCCGGACCATGCTAGGAAGAGGAAGTGTCTGGGTGAGCTAGGAGCTGGACAGTGGCCTGGAAGTACAGGTAGGCCACAGCGCGGGGAGTGGGGTTGCTGGATTGGTGGAGTCACAGGGGGCCACAGGAGCACAGGCCCAGAGGAGCAGATTAGAAAGAGCCTGGGTGGGGGGCTTGGGCTGGGCGGGTGGAGGCAGGCGAGCAAGGCAGAGAAAGGCATGTCCCCAGGGGGTTGGTCCATGACAGAGAGGGGCCTGGTCAGTGACATGAGACAAGGCCTGGGCAGCCTTCCCTACAGAGAGAGATCCTTCCTGGAGGGAAGGGGTGGACTCCAGGAGACCTGGAGACACAGAAGTGTGAGAGAGGAGAGACAAAAGGCTCTGCGTGGAGCACCCTGTACAGGAATTCTGGTACAATGCGGCAAAGGATGCCACTCCCAAGTACAGGAATGGGCTAGGACAAGAGGGGCCAGAGGTGGTCACTGGCTGAAAGACCATAGAGAAGCTGGCTGGAGCTGGGGCCCACAGTCAGAGGTCAGGCAGAGGAGGTAGGGAACCTGGTGCCACGAACATTAATGCTAATGGATAAGCAAAGTGGGAGGAAGGGACTGGGACACCCCAGGGCTGAGCTGGCTCCAGGTGGCCTTGAGAAGCTGGCCAGGCTGACCGAACCAGGCCCGCGGTCCTGGGCTTCCAGGGTGCTGAGATGGGAGTGGGTAAGGCTGGCCAGATGTGTGACTCAGGTGTATGCCTCAGATGTGTTCCTCAGGTGTGCACCCCTGGCACCTGAGGTCCCTGGCACACCAAGAGATGCAGGGCAAGTGGTGACCCTGTCTGTCTCCTCCCACTAAAGGGCTCTGCCTGGCCTCTCTGGGGTCCCACAAATTCAAGGAGAATGTCTTCTGTGGTCACCCACCAGGCACAGGGGACACACAGGCTAAATACCCATAATCCAGTCTCTGGGCTCAGAATCGGTTGGTGGGTCTCAGAGCCACCAACTGCTGCATGGAAGAGCCTAACTTGACCTCATCCCAGTCTGAGGGCAAAACATTCCCTTCCCCAGCTGGGATGCCCACTCTCCTTTCCACTAAGGTAACCCTCTCTGTCTGTCAGCTCCCTCTACAGGTAAACAAACCACCTGCCCCAAGCCACCCGAACGCTCCGAATGCAAGTGCCCAGGTAATGTGAGCCCCACCCTAGCTAAGAGGAACCAGCCCCAATGGGAGGACAAGCCCAATCCACACCCTAGCCCCCATGGCCCTGTCACTGACTTTCAGCTCTTCCTGCCAGCTCCTGAACTCCAGGGAGGACCTTCCATCTTCATCTTCCCCCCCAAGGCCAAGGACACCCTCATGATCGCCCGAACCCCTGAGGTGACATGCGTGGTGGTAGACGTGGACCAGGACCACCTTGAGGTCCAGTTCAACTGGTACGTGGATGGCAAAGAGGTGGACACAGCCAAGACCAGCCTGCAGGAGGAGCTGTACAACAGCACGTACCGTGTGGTCAGCTCACTCCCGATCACACACCAGGACTGGCTCAAGGGCAAAGAGTACAAGTGCAAGGTCAACAATGGGGCCCTCCCATCACCTATTGAGAAGGTCATCTCCAAGACCAAAGGTAAGGCAGCAGGAGGGCAAGAAGGGGTAGACAACCCCTTCCTCTGCACTGGGAATAACTCTCTCTGCCTTTGTCCCCATAGGGCAGCCCCGGGAGCCACAGGTGTATACCCTGCCCCCACACCGAGATGAGCTGACCAAGGACAAGGTCAGCGTCGTGTGCCTGGTGAAGGCATTCTACCCGTCTGACATTGATGTTACGTGGCAGAGGAACCAGCAGCCAGAGCCTGAGAAGAGCTATGCAAACACCGAACCCCAGCTTGAGGCCGATGGGACCTTCTTTGTGTACAGCAAGCTCACAGTGCCCAGGGACAGATGGCAGCAAGGAGATATTTTTACCTGCGTGGTGCTGCACGAGGCGCTGCACAACCACTACATCCAGAAGTCCATCTCCCTGTCTCCTGGTAAATGAGTGCTGGCCAGCAGGCCCAGCGAGTGCCTCCCCCACCACTTGCCGGGGCCCCTGAGCACACTTGGAACCTCACCTGTAAATACCCCCCAGGCGATCCACCCAGAAAATAAAAGCACACAGCTCTGTCCTGGGGTCCTGCAAGACTGGCATGATTCTTTCTGAGGCCCACGTGAGCCTGGGCTCTGCCTGGCTGTGGGATCAGGCGGGGCCTGAGATCTGCACCATCACCACTGAGGGAGAGTGCCGGGGTCTGTGCAGGCCACATGGGGGAAGCCAGCCATAGGCAGGCTGCTACAGGGACAGGTCCTTTGCCAACAGTATCTCCTCTCTGGGCCCCTCCTCCAGCCAGCAGCTACTCTGGGCTGGAGTGGGGGAGGGAACAGATAGATTCACCTAGGGAGGCTGTGTGGTGGAGAGAGTGTCTGACTTGTCCCCTGGGGTCCCTGTTCACAGGGCCTTGCAGGAGCTCCCCATGGTGGCTCTGTGTTCACATGGAGGCTCCTGGATATGGGGACACACCCTCTTTTTCCTCTGGGGCTCCAAGAACAGACCACTGCACACAACACACTCAGGATCCAGGCAGTCTGCCCAGGAGAGGGAGGGCACCAACCAGACACCCACATGGACACAGAACTCAGACCCATGAAAAAGAAATCTCTCCTGCTAAACAACACTCTAGCACCCACGGATTATCTTCACACATACCGCACACATGCACACACAAATACATGGATCACAGTGCACACACACACAAACACACGTAAACATATGGGCATGTAGGTAACATGCACTCTCACATAAAGTCACACATACTTGTACAGACAAATGCATGGCACACACGCACTCACTCATATTCACACACACAGATATACACACGTACATACACACGCACACATATGCACAATTAAAAACATGCAAACACACAGGCATACATGCACTTACAAGCAAACACATGCACCCACACACACGTGCATACATGGGCATGCATGTACACACAAACACACGGACACACTCACACACACACAAGCAAGGACTCCCCTTATACACTGGGACTTCACACAGGGCAAACTAACTGTACAATGTCTGTGAGCACAAGCCCAGGTCACAAAAACACACACACTAGCCTTATCCCACACACTCCAAAGCTGCACGTCTGCCCCATGGGTTGCTCCCAGCTCATCTGTACCTGACCAACTCAGACAGGTCAGTACCTGTGAGGACCCACATGCTTGCTCCCAGTTCCACCCTCCAGAGCTGCTGAAAAGGGCGAGACTCCTGCTCTCCTCACATCACCACGAGCTCAATCCTGTGATGACAAAAACTGTCACCGGCCTCCTGCACACTCACACTCCTATGCCCTCACACATGGGGTCAAAAGCCCTTCACTGTCTCCAGCATCACATCTTAACACTGTGCTTCCCTGGGAAGGGCAGACTGTATTGTCCCTCCTGCCTCTGGACCTTTTCAACCAGGGGAGATGCAAAGGAAGGTCCGGGGCCCAAGCAGGAGGCAGGGGGACCTGGGATGGCTATGTCCCAGGATAGCCCCTTATGCTGCCCTCACCAGCCTAGTGCTGGTAGGTGAGCAAAAGCCAGTGGTTCTCACAGCTGGTTGGGCCGTAAGCTGGGACAGGTGTTCCCAGCCATGCTGCAGTCCAAGCTGTAGGAGAGGGATGGGACTGAGGACAGTACCCAAGGCTGGGGAGGGGTCCCAGCACTGTTCTGAGAAACCATAGAAGAGCCATGGCCAGAGACAGCTGACCATGGGGCCCTACTTGCTCAGCCCTTCCTGGGAGGGGACAGGCAAGGAGGGCAGGGTGAAGGGACTGGAGGGCCACCCCCAGCATGGATGGGGCCCTTCCTCCTGTACCTTCTTGTCTCCAATCTCTGCACCAGCCCCCACAGCAGGGAGACCCTCATTAATCCCTCATCCCCTTTCCAGAGCTGCACCCCGATGAGAGCTGTGCGGAGGTTCAGGATGGGGAGCTGGACGGGTTGTGGACCACCATCTCCATCTTCATCACCCTCTTCCTGCTCAGCGTGTGCTACAGCGCCATCATCACCCTCTTCAAGGTCTGATCCCCAGGACCTCTACCCCATGCCAGCCCCCAAACCCTAGCCACCAGCCATCACCCCCCGCAGTGGGCTACTCTGCCAGTAGTTTCCCTATGCATGAAGCAGCCTGACTCTAGGCTTGTAGATAGAGGGAGAGAGGGAGCCTCAGGGCTCAGGGCCTAGGGTTGGTCTGCTCACTGTCGCCACCCTATCACCCGCAGGTAAAGTGGATCTTATCCTCGGTGGTGGAGCTGAAGCAGACCATCGTCCCCCACTACAGGAATATGATCGGACAGGCTGGCTAGTGGCTGCTGAGAGAGGAACACATAGAAGCCAAACCCACCACAGGCTTCAGTGGCTCCACCCTCCACCCAAGCTCCACTCTGCCCTCTGATACCACCACTCCTGACCACTCACTGCCCTTTGACCATGCTGTCTCATTTCCCTCTTGTCAGGGAACCTACTGGACAGCAGGTTCCCCCCAGAACCAGCAGCCTGGATGCCCCCCTACCCTATACCTAAACACCATTTATAGTAGCACAAGGAGCGCCAGTGGGGTCATCGCACTGGGAGACCCTCAGAGTTAGCTGTGCATGTCCATTTTGGAGGAGGGGATGGGCCTGTATTCCCCATTTTCATTTGGAGGAGGGACCTCAGTTCAGGCCCCACCCAAGTCCTGGTTCTGAGAGACACCAAATCTCAAAGATCTTTAAGGTGACACCACGTGCCAAGACAGGGTAGCCACTGACCATCACGCCCAGCAGGGATGCTCCCTGGGAAGTGCTGCAACCTTCACTGAATGGCCCTTCCTCCAGCCCTCACCTGACCAGTTCCACCCTGGAAGACCGCTGGGATTCCCCCACCACTTCTGTGGCCCCCGGCCTGAGGAAGAGGCTCCTTTTCATTTTGAACTGGAGAGTTGGTCTCTGGCACTTGGCAAGGGGCTTTCCATCCAATCCTGGAGTTTCACGTAGTACTCTTAGATGTACAGTTTAACTCAACGGACAGGAGTTCCCAGCCTCTGCCTGCACGGGGACCAGTCAAAGGGTTTGACCCACAATACCCACCGTCTCCCAGCCACCAACACAGTTCCAGCTCAAGGCCCAGCCTCGCTGCCACCCAGAAGACCACCTGAGAAGGCCTGGGCCATACCCACAGACACTGCAGGGTCTGGGGGGTGCAAGGGCAGGACCTCTGAGTGAGGGTGGCATATGCGCCAATCAGGAAGGGCATCAGGTCTGAGGGGCAAGTGCCAGAAAGTCTCCTGGAAAGAGGCCTGGTGACTGGTGCCCGAGTGGTCAGGGAGTGCCATGGGAGGCCACCTCCAAGGGCCCCGGGACAGAGGTGGCCAAAGACAAACACAATGGAGGCGAGGAGAATGACCAGATGCTGAGTGGGCATCTGGTGAACAAAACTCCGATGGGGAGTCAGGCCAGCCCAGTCGCCTGCACTGCACGGAGGTCCCAAGGCCAAGCATTGCCACCCCTCTGGGCTCCGTCTCCTATCTTCCCTTCGAGGAAATACCCAGCAGAGTCACACCACAAAGGAACCAGAATGCTGACCCCACATCTTAAGGTGGGAAGAAGAAAGACGCGAATGGAAGCAAACGACACCAAAGAAATGCCACATCCATCAGCTTTATAGCTTCTTACCTCTTTTTAATTTTCTGAATTCCCTTGATTTTCTTCCATGTAAATGTGTTGTTTTTATTTTCCCATTACAATAAAATGGTCTTAAACCATACCAAGTATCATACTCGTAGTCTTTCTATGGTGACACCATTTCAACCCTTCAAATACCAACCCCAGTAGTGAGATTGCCCAAGCCATGGGTCCCAGAGCACCCTGCACACACTCAGATCCCGGCACTGGCCAGGGTCCCTTGGGAATCCCCACCATCAGTGTCCTTTCTTCTCCAGCACACTTCTACCTCACAGTAAGGAAGGCATCAGATGTGTCTGCCCATTGGCTCTGTGGTGTAGACAAGACAAATCGGCCTGAGGACAGCCTCCACCCTCACTGGAGGGACTGTGGCTAGCATTGTGTGGGACAAAGTCCGAGCCGACACCCATGGTTCCAGGTGGTTGAGGATAGCAGTCCAGGAGTAGTGATCTCAGCACCTGAGATGGATGGATCGAGGAGGTTCCAGGAGGCTATTCAAGGATGCAGCTGAGGCTGGGGGAGCAGAGCCCAAAGGCACTGCACAGGAAGTATGTCTAGCCTTGGCCATTACTGAAGAGATCCCTCATTCTGTGCTGGAAGGGAGGCCAGAACCAGGTGGGATGACCAAAAAAGGGCCATCAAAGAGCCAGGCCAAAAGCACCTTTCAGTTGCTGACCCATGTCCGGGAGGCTGTAGGGAGATGCATGTAATTTTATCCAGAGAAGGAGTATGGAGGGGTTCATTGGATGGTGCGGCTTGGGAGCTGCTCTGAAGACAGGGAGGATAGGAGGGGCAGCTATGAGAGTCCAGGCTCAACTTCTGGAATAGCTGTGAGTGGGAAGCAGGGGCCATGCAACAGACATGATTGGGTTCTTGCCACTTGTCTTACTTCTGTAGGGCTGCCTTAAGAGAAATACCACAACTGGGAGGCTTTAAAGTGCCAGAATTTATTGTCTCACATTTCTGGAGGGTAGAATCAGAGCATCAGCTCTAAGGAGAGAAGGGGGCCTACCCTTGTTCATAGCCCCAGCAGTTCCTTTGCATTCCTTGGTGATTGTCTTCACCCTGTGTGTGTCCCTGTGTCTACCCTGCTCTTTTTATAACACACCACTCAGAAATGATTAGGTGTAGAACCCACCCTACTCAGTATGACCTCATTACATGACAAAGAGTACCCTGGTTCCGAACAGGGTCACATTTACAGGTACAGGGTTAAGACTTAAACCTAATTTATTTTTTAAGGGGAGGGTGGAGAGGGTAGGGAGGTATTGGTGGTTCAATGGTAGAATTCTCAACTTCCATGTAGGAGACCTGGATTCAATTCCTGACAAACATGTCACCTGTCAATCAGTGGAGGTTTGCAACCTGAACAGCTTTCAGCAGAGCTCCAGGCTAAGTTGGACTAGGAAGAAACACCTGGTGAACTACTTCTGAAAATCAACCAGTGAAAACTCTACGGATTATAATGGCTTGATCCCCAACCAGTCATAGGACTCGAACAAGACAAGGCAGCACTTTTTTCCACTGTACAGAGGCTCACCATGATTTGGGGGCTGACGTGACAGCAAAGAATAACAAGAACTCTCCCATTTACAGAGTGAACATAACTTTGGGGGGGACACAATTCACCCCATAACACCACCAGAGGGTCCTTGCATTAGACACAGGGCCAAGCTTCAGGGAGCCTGAGATGGAACACGTTGTGCTCCGTAAGTGCTGCCAAATTGTGGCCCTTTAAACCACAAGGCTTTCATTTTGTGGAGCTGCTGGCAAGGAGCAAAGGGCCCTGGGTGTACCCTTCGATCCTCGCCTGAGAGGCCTTGCAGACAATGGCGTACACCACCTGCCAGCCCTATCCCAGCTAAGGAGAGAGCTCCCAAGATGCCATCGGTCTATTCACACACATGGACACCAAATAGAAGCCAGGACACGGCCAAGCAAACACAGATGAAGGCAGAGGAGACAGATGTCCAGAGGGATCTCCACCTGGAGATCGAAACTTGCCTGGAACTCTGAGCATGAGCACCCCCTTTCCTGCAGTTCTGCATGAAGCAAAGGCTGCCACGATCTAACCTCCACAGTGCCTTTGTGACCCATGGCTCAATCCCAGCACATGATGGCCAGGCCATGCAGGACGTCCATGGTGTGAAGTCCAAGGATGGTATCTAAGCGTGCCTTCAAGTTTGCAGGACTGCAGTTTGGGCAAGAAGAGGAGAGAAATGAGCACTGACATCCTAGCCCCTTCTTCATGTTGTATCCCACTGTCTAGCCCAGGCCCTGGTATGGATGTGGCCAGGGCTGGGTAGATGGCAAAGGTCAGTGACATGACCAATGTCACCCCACTGGCATGTGGAGTGGTGGGTCTGTGTCTGGACCTCTGGATTCCAGGCTAGTAACCTTCCCCAACATGACCAATATCACCCCACTGGCATGTGGAGTTGTGGGTCTGTACATGGACCTCTGGATTCGAGGCTAGTAACCTTGCCCCACATATGGCCATCCTCCAACCTCTGTTCCAATGTAGGCTGCAGAAGTTCAGGCCAGAGGAAAGAGACCAGAGGGGAGGTAAGAGCTTGTCCATATAGGATGTGAGAAAAGACCACACCAAGATGGGCCCAGTGGCACAAGGGAATACAAAGACAGACCCGGGAAGGCATGATGCACAAAATGCACAAGACCTAGCAACACATGGGCTCTCAGGCAGCCTGAGCTGAGCTCTCGAGCTGTATCCTCATCCTGATGGTAAATCACAGTCCTGCTGTTCATTATTCACTGCCCCCTAATTGCTGTGAGCATACTGTCCCCCTGAGAGGAGGATACTCATGTCACCACTGATATTGGCCTAGGTGTCCCATCTTGTTTCCAAAGTGTGGCTCCACCATTGCTCCTTTTCTCTTGCTTGAGATCAGCATGTTCCAGAAAGCACTTCTATTCCAGCCTGGATCCCAGAATAAAGAAGGCAATGACAACAGAGCCACACAGAGTCACAGACAACTGCAAGAGATATAGAAATGGGAGAGAAATAAAGCTATTATGCTACAAGCCATTTTCATTTGGGGGTTGCTTGTTACCATGGCATGTCCTAGCAAAAGCATTGTCAAAATGCTTCTCCAGTACTTGAGGTAACTCGAATAAGCAGTAAAAGATGACAATAACCATGCCTGATGTTTGCACAGTGTTTTGACTTTTCAGAGTTTTCTGAGACTGTCTTAGTGTTTTAGGGCTACTATAAAAAGTATCATTAAATGAGTGTCTGCAAAGAAGAGAAATATGTCTCACAGTTCTGAAGGCTGGAAGTCCAAAGCAGGGTCTTGACCATGTCGATTGCCGCCAAGGGCTCCCTCCATGCCTCTCTCCTAGCTTCTAGTGGCTGCCAGACATCCATGAAAATCCTTGGCTTGCTATCATATCTGCCTCATCATTCTTCTGTCTCCCTGTCTCTGGCTAACTTCTTTCCTTTTATAAGACACCTTTCAAAAGGGATTAGGACTAGGACACATCCTACTCCTGTGTGACTTAACTGATAACATGTTTTATAAGAGACCTCATTTTCTAAAACAAATTCAGAGTTACAAGTACAGGGGTTAGGACTTCAACATATCCTTTTAGGGAACACAGTTTAATCCACAACAGAAACCCTTCTCTCATTTCATGCTGATAATACCCCCTAAGAAGTAGGGGAGGGTGTGGAAGCTATACCACCGGTATTCAGATACCAGCACAGTCACCCACGGAGGACAGGTTTTAGCTGAGCTCCAGACTAAGACAGACTAGAAAGAAGGAGCAGGCAGTCTACTTCGGAAAAGCATTAGCCAGTGAAAACCTTATGAATAGCAGCGGAACATTCTCTGATATAGTGCTGGAAGATGAGCCCCCAGGTTGGAAGGCACTCAAAAGATGACTGGGAAAGAGCTGCCTCCTCAAAGTAGAGTCGACCTTAATGACGTGGATGGAGTAAAGCTTTCGGGACCTTCATTTGCTGATGTGGCACGACTCAAAATGAGAAGAAACAGCTGCAAACATCCATTAATAATCGGAACCTGGAATGTACGAAATATGAATCTAGGAAAATTGGAAATTGTCAAAAATGAAATGGAACTGAAATGGACTGGTATTGACCATTTTCAATTGGACATTCATATAGTCTACTATGCTGGGAATGACAACTCAAAGAGGAATGGTGTTGCATTCATCGTCAAAAAGAATGTTTCAAGATCTATCCTGAAGTACAACGCTGTCAGTGATAGGATAATATCCATACGCCTACAAGGAGGACCAGTGAATATGACTATTATTCAAATTTATGCACCAACCACTGGGGCCAAACAGGAAGAAATAGAAGATTTTTATCAGCTGCTGCAGTCTGAAACTGATCAAACAAGCAATCAAGATGCATTGATAATTACTGGTGACTGGAATGCAAAAGTTGGAAGCAAAGAAGAAGGATCAGTAGTTGGAAAATATGGTCTTGGTGATAGAAACAATGCTGGAAATCGAATGATAGAATTTTGGAAGACCAACGACTTCTTCATTGCAAATACCTTCTTTCACCAACATAAACGGTGACTATACACATGGATCTCGCCAGATGGAACACAAAGAAATCAAATTGACTACATCTGTGGAAAGACATGGTGGAAAAGCTCAATATCATCAGTCAGAACAAGGCCAGGGACCAACTGCGGAACAGACCATCAATTGCTTATAAGCAAGTTCAAGCTGAAACTGAAGAAATTCAGAGGAAGTCCACGAGAGCCAAAATATGACCTTGAATATATCTCACCTGAATTTAGAGACCATCTCAAGAACAGATTTGATGCATTGAACACTAGTGACCGATGACCAGAAGAGTTGTGGAATGACATTAAGGACATCATCCATGAAGAAAGCAAGAGGTCACTGAAAGACAGGAAAGAAAGAAGAGACCAAGGTAGATGTCAGAGGAGACTCTGAAACTTGCTCTTGAGCATCGAGCAGCTAAAGCAAAAGGAAGAATTCATGAAGTAAAGGAACTGAACAGATTTCAAAGGGCCTCTCCAGAAGACAAAATAAAGTATTATAATGACATGTGCAAAGAGCTGGAGATGGAAAACCAAAAGGGAAGAACATGCTCGGCGTTTCTCAAGCTGAAAGAACTGAAGAAAAATTCAAGCCTTGAGTTGCAATAGTCAAGGATTCCATGGGGAAAATATTACAAGATGCAGGAAGCATCAAAAGAATATGGAAGGAATACACAGGGCCATTATAACACAAAGAATTAGTCGATATTCAACCATTTTAAGAGGCGGCATATGATCAGGAACTGATGGCTCTGAAGGAAGGTGTCCAAGCTGCTCTAAAGGCATTGGCCAAAAACGAGGCTCCAGGAATTGATGGAATATCAATTGAGATGTTTCAACAAACAGATGCGGCGCTGGAAGTGCTCACTCGTCTATGCCAAGAAATATGGAAGACAGCTTCCTGGCCAACTGATTGGAAGTGATACGTATTTATGCCTATTCCCAAGAAAGGTGATCCAACTGAATGTGGAAATTATAGAACAATATCATTAATATCACACACAAGCAAAATTCTGCTAAAGACCATTCAAAAACGGCTGCAACAGTATACGGACAGGGAACTGCCAGAAATTCAGGCCGGTTTCAGAAGAGGACGTGAAACCAGGGATATCATTGCTGATGTCAGATGGATCCTGGCTGAAAGCAGAGAATACCAGAAGGATGTTTACCTGTGTTTTATTGATTATGCAAAGGCATTTGGCTGTGTGGATCGTAACAAACTATGGATAACACTGCGAAGAACGGGAATTCCAGAACACTTAATTGTGCTCATGAAGAACTTTTGCATAGATCAAGAGACAGTTGTTCGGACAGAACAAGGGGATACTGACTGGTTTAAAGCCAGGAAAGGTGTGTGTCGGGGTGCATTCTTTCACCATACCTATTTAACCTGTATGCTGAACAAATAATCCGAGGAGCTGGACTATATGAAGAAGAACAGGGCATCAGGATTGGAGGAAGATTCATTAACAACCTGTGTTATGCACATGACACAACCTTGCTTGCTGAAACTGAAGAGGACTTGAAGCACTTACCAATGAAGATTGAAGACCACAGCCTTCAGTATGGATTACACCTCAACATAAAGAAAAAAAAATCCTCACAACTGGACCAATGAGCAACATCAAGATAAACGGAGAAAAGATTGAAGTTGTCGAGGATTTCATTTTACTTGGGTCCACAATCAACAGCCATGGAAGCAGCAGTCAAGAAATTAAAAGACGCATTGTATTGGGCAAATCTGCTACAATGGACCTCTTCAAAGTGTTGAAGAGCAAAGATGTCACCCTGAAGACTAAGGTGCACCTGACCCAGCCATGGTATTTTCAATCACATCATATGCACGTGAAAGCTGGACAATGAATAAGGAAGACCAAAGGAGAGTTGACACCTTTGAATTGTGGTGTTGGCAAAGAATATTGAATATACCATGGTCTGCCAAAAGAACAAACAAATCTGTCTTAGAAGAAGTACAACCACAATGCTTCTTAGAAGCAAGGATGGCGAGACTGTGTCTTAGGTACTTTGGACATATTGCTTGGCAGAGTACAGGGTCAGCGGAAAAGGACATCATGCTTGGCAGACTACAGGGTCAGTGGAAAAGAGGAAGACCCTCAACGAGGTGGATTGACACAGTGGCTGCAACGATGGGCTCAAGCATAACAACGATTGTGAGGATGGCGCAGGACCAGGCAGTGTTTTGTTCTGTTGTGCATAGGGTTGCTATGGGTCGGAACTGACTCAACGGTACCTAAAAACAAGAAGTAGGAGTCACTGTCTCAATTTTACTGCTGAAGAAACAAAGACTTTAAAGAGGCTTCAGCATCCTACTTGTGGGTAGGATGCAAGAACTTGAACTCAGGTATATGGACTCCAAAGTTCATATGCCTTCTACTATCCCACACTGCCTTTTAAGAAGATTTCAGAAAACTATCCTGACCTCACTCCTGCAAAAGGGGAAAAGCAGGACTCAACCTAACCACTAAGAATCAGACCCTGAGGAGATTCCTCCAGCCCACAGAAGACAGAGTGCCCTAGGAAGTTCTTTGAAGACACCATCTATTTGTTTCCTAAACAAGTATTTACCAAATGGAAACTTGGCCCCAGATGTCACTAGGCATCAGGCACACAGACAGGGCTTCTGCCTTCAAGAAATTTGGAGCGTGGGGACAGAGGCAGGCATCAAGTACGTAATTCCACAATTATTTAAGTACAATTGTGGTAAGTGGTATGAATGAAAACTATGGGAGGCTACAAGGTCATGTAACAGAAAGAAGTGTACGCAGTATATGGGTTTAGAGAAGGCTTTCTTAAGGGAGTGCCCTTGAACAATTCCCATAGAGGAAGGATGTTGTCGAGCTCAGATCTGCTCATCAACACCTGGTCTCCTGTCCTTTTTGGCCAAAGAAAACTAAACCTGCTAGACACTGAGGATGAGTAGGATCACATGGGATAAAACTTTTACAACACATTAAAGGATAATTTTTCGTAAGGGTATAGTCTTGACTCTCATATAGATATATAATGAACACATTTCAAAAATTGTACTTAACTTGTTAATTAAGATGTTCCACCCAGTTCAAAGTAGAATTCAAAATCCTATTCTTACACAGTTAAATCAGAAGCATTAAGATAAATTTATAGGGAGGCGGAGCCAAGATGGTAGAATAGACAGACGCTTCTGGCGAGCCCTCTTTACAACAAAGACCAAAAAAAAAACAAGTGAGTATCTTCTGTGCCAAGTGGGGAGCCCTGGGCATCAAAGGCAAGCTTAGACAACGAACTGAGGGGCAGGAGGAAGAAGAGACCATTCGAAGTAGAGAGGAGTTACCAGACCTGAATCGCGGGGAGCCCTCACACACCATTCCTGGAGAGGTGTCGGCGATGGCGGGCTGGTACTAGGGTTCGGCTGCAGTTTCCTCAGGGAGAAGCAGCCAGCCACACAGCCAACTCACACCCCTGGAACCTGAGATTAACGGTGCTCTTGACAAAAGCTAAGTACTTGTGTATATTTTACCGTACCCCCACCCCCAAGCCGGCTGCAATGGCTGAATCCCTGGGCCTGAGATAGGCACTGGTGAGCACCTACAGCCATCCTCCTGGCCTTGGGGAAGGAAAAAATTTGGAATTGGGAGGAAAAGGTAATTTGCTAGCTTCATTAAATGGAGGAGCTCAGGACAGAAGCGGCTCCTGTCCAGGCATAAATGGTCCATGGACTTTGAGTACCTTTCCCCTCTGCATGGTCCTGTGTGGGCCTATTTCAGGGGAATAGGCCCTTGTTGGCAGACTCCAACCATTTCAGCTGTGCGGTGGAGAGGTAGGTTTTTGACGTGTGACATTGTTTTGCCTATTAAACAAGGTCCTCACCTACCCACATCAGAGACCTAAGGACTGGTAGCTCCACTCAGGTCACCCAGCCACCCACAACAGGGGTCCAAAGATAACTGGTAACTCCCAGTCTGTACAACCAAAAACTTTGGGTGCCCATGGTCCATCTGCAGAACCCACCCACCTGCACACTCTAGGGAACAGGGATGTGTTTCCCTCAGAGACACTCGGGGGTCAGTTCCCAGCCCCCTGCCTTGTTCAGAGTGTGACCCCCTGCTGCAATTAGATACCGGTATATATGCCAATCACCCCTACCCCTCTAAGACTGCAGGACACACCCTGTACCACACACTTGATGATCAGCTACCTGGAAACCTGAGCTGAATTCATACAAGAAAACTGAATGGACTCCTAGACTGATATACCTGATAACAGCTCTAGTGAGCTGGGGACTTTACATCAGAACTCCAAAGGTGAAAATAATCAAGCTAGCTCACTCAAGCAACCCATAGGGGTGTACCAAAACAAAACAAAGCAAGCAGCTATGACACAGTAAGCAAGCATAAACTAATACAATAACTTACAGATGGCTCAGAGACAACAGTCAATATCAAGTTACATAAAGAAACGGACCATGATCACCTGAACAGGCTCTCAAAACAAAGAATCCAGGGATCTTCTAGACGAAAGTACATTCCTGGAATTACCAGATGCAGAATACAAAAGTTTAGTATACAGAATCCTTCAAGACATCAGGAAGGAAATGAGGCAATACACAGAACAAGCCAAGAAACACACAGCTAAAGCAATTGAAGAAATTAGAAAGATTATTCAGGAACATAATGAAAAGTTTAATAAGCTGGAAAAATCCACAGAGAGACAGCAATCAGAAATTCAAAAGATTAACAATAAAATTACAGAATTAGACAACTCAATAAAAAGTCAGACGAGTTGAATTGAGCAAGTAGAAGCTAGAATTTCTGAACTCAAAGATAAATCACTTGGCACTAATATATTTGAAGAAAAGTCAGATAAAAGAATTTTAAAAAATGAAGAAACCTTAAGAATCATGTGGGACTCTATCATGAGAAATAACCTACGAGTGATTGGAGTACCAGAAGAGGGAGGGATAACAGAAAATACAGACAGAATTGTTGAAGATTTGTTGGCAGAAAACTTCCCTGATACTGTGAAAGATGAGAAGATATCTATCCAAGATGCTCATCGAACTCCTCATAAGGAAGATCTGAAAAGAAAGTCACCAAGCCATATTATAATCAAACTTGCCAAAATCTAAGATAAAGAGAGAATTATAAGAGCAGTGAGGGATAAACGAAAAGTCACCTACAAAGGACAGCCAGTAAGAATAAGCTCAGACTACTCGGCAGAAACCATGCAGGCAAGAAGGCAATGGGATGACATATTTAAAAAATTGAATGAAAAAAATTGCCTGCCAAGAATCATATATCCATCAAAACTGTCTCTTAAATATGAAGGTGAAATTAAGACATTTCCAGATAAACACAACTTTAGGGAATTCGTAAAACCCAAACCAAAACTACAAGAAAAACTAAAGGGAGTTCTTTTGTTAGAAAATCAATAATATCGGGTGTCAACCCAAGACTAGACCATTGGGCACACCAACCAGAAGTCAACCCAGACAGGGAAACCCAAAAAAACAAAGCAAGATTATTAAAAAAAAAAAAAAAGCTCAAAAGAGGGTAACGGTGATATTATTATATAAGAGAAGAAAACATTAAAATAATAAAGAGGGACTATGAAATGCAATCATACACCTTCCATATGGAGAGAAAGATATGGTGATACAAAGAAATAAAAGTTAGTTTTAAATTTAGAAAAATGGGGTAAATAATAAGGTAACCACAAAGGAGACAAACTACCCTACTCATCAAAATAAAATACAAGGGAAAAATACAGACTCAGCAGAAACAAAATCAACAATAACAAATACGAGGAAAGGACAATATATAAAGAAAATCTACTCAGCACATAAAATTAAGTGGGAAAAAGAAACTATCAATGACACACACAAAAAAGACATCAAAATGATAGCATTAAATTCATACCTATCCATAATTACCCTGAATATAAATGGACTAAATGCACCAATAAAGACACAGAGAGTGGCAGAATGGATTAAAAAACAAGATCTGTCTATATGCTGCCTACAAGAGACATATCTTAGACTTAGAGACACAAACAAACTAAAACTCAAAGGATGGAAAAAAATATATCAAGAAAACAAGAATCAAAAAAGAGCAGGAGTGCCAATATTAATTTCTGGCAAAATAGACTTTAAAGTTAAATCCATCTTAAAGGATAAGGAAGGACACTATATAATGATTAAAGGGACAATACACCAAGAAGATACAACCGTATTAAAAATTTATGCAGCCAGTGACAGGGCTGCAAGACACATAAAACAAACTCTATCAGCATTGAAAAGTGAGATAGACAGCTCCACAATAAGAGTAGGAGACTTCAACATGCCACTTTCAGTGAAGGGCAGGACATCCAGAAAGAAACTCAATAAAGACACAGAAGATCTAAATGCTACAATCAACCAACTTGACCTCATAGACATATACGGAACACTCCACCCAACAGCAACCAACTATACTTTCTTTTCTAGTGCACATGGAACATTAGAATAGATCACATGTTAGGTTATAAAGCAAGCCTTAGCAGAATCCAAAACATTGAAATATTACAAAGCATCTTCTCTGACCATAAGGCCATGAGAGTGGAAAGCAATCACAGGAAAATCAGGGAAAAGAAAACAAACACTTGGAAACTGAACAATACCCTGCTCAAAAAAGACTGGATTATAGAAGACATTAAGGATGGAATAAAGAAATTCAGAGAATCCAAAGAGAATGAAAACACTTCCTATCAGAACCTTTGGGACAAAACAAAAGTGGTGCTCAGAGGCCAATTTATATCAATAAATGCACACATCCAAAAAGAAGAAGGGGCTAAAATCAAAGAATTATTTTTACAACTTGAAGAAATAGAAAGAGAGCAACAAAAGAAACCCACAAGCACCAGGAGAAAACAAATAATAAAAATTAGAGCTGAACTAAATGAAATAGAAAACAGAAAAACAGTTGAAAGAATTAACAAGACCAAAAGCTGTTTTTCTGAAAAAATCAACAAAATTGATAAACCACTGGCCAAACTGACAAAAGAAAAACAGGAGAGGAAGCAAATAACCCAAATAAGAAATGAGATGAGCAATATTACAACAGACCCAACTGAAATTAAAAGAATCATATCAGGTTACTATGAAAAACTAAACTCAAACAAATTTGAAAACCTAGAAGAAATGGATGAATTCCTAGAAACACACTCCCTACTTAAACTAACACAATCAGAGGTAGAACAACTAAACAGACACATAACAAAAGAAGGGATTGAAAAGGTAATCAAAAAAACTGCCCCCCCCCCAAAAAAAAAGCCCTGGTCCGGAGGGTGTCACTGCAGAGTTCTACCAAACTTTCAGAGAAGAATTTCAGAACATAGAAAAGGACAGAATACTACCAAACTCATATTATGAAGCCACCATACCCCTGATAACAAAACCAGGTAAAGAAGCCACAAGAAAAGAAAATTATAGACCTATATCCCTCATGAACATAGATGCAAAAATCCTCAACAAAATTCTAGCCAATAGAATTCAACAACATATCAAAAAAAGTAATTCACCATGACCAAGTGGGATTCATACCAGGTATGCAGGGATGGTTCAACATTAGTAAAACAATTAATGTAATCCACCATATAAATAAAACAAAAGACAAGAATCACATGATTTTATCAACTGATGCAGAAAAGGCATTTGGCAAACTTCAACACCGATTCATGATAAAAACTCTCAACAAAATAGGAATAAAATTAAAATTCCTCAACATAATAAAGGGCGTTTGTACAAAGCCAATAGCCAACATCATCCTAAATGGAGAGTGCCTGAAAACATTCCCATTGAGATCGGGAACCAGACAAGGATGCCCTTTATCACTGCTCTTATTCAACATTGTGTTGGAGGTCCTAGCCAGAGGAATTAGACTAGATAAAGAAATAAAGGGCATCCAGATTGGCATGGAAGAAGTAAAAGTATCTCTATCTGCAGATGACATGATCTTATACACAGAAAACCCTAAGGAATCCTCCAGAAAACTGCTGAAACTAATAGAAGAGTTCAGCAGAGTATCGTGATACCAGATAAACATACAACAATCAGTTGGATTCCTCTACATCAACAAAAAGAACATCAAAGAGGAAATCACCGAATCAATGCCATTTACAATAGCCCCCAAGAAAGTAAAATACTTAGGAATAAATCTTACCAGAGGTGTAAAAGAATTATACAAAGAAAACTACAGTACACTTCTGCAAGAAACCAAAAGAGACTTACGTAAGTGGAAGAACATACCTTGCTCGTGGGTAGGTAGACTTAACATTATAAAAATTTCTATTCTACCAAAAGCGATCTATACATTTAATGCAATTCCAATCCAAATCCCAATGACACTCTTTAATGAGATGGAGAAGCAAATCACCAACTTCATATGGAAGGGAAAGAGGCCCCGGAAAAATAAGGCATTACTGAAAAAGAAGAACAAAGTGGAAGGCCTTACTTTACCTGATTTTAGAACCTATTATACCGCCGCAGGAGTCAAAACAGCCTGGTACTGGTACAACAACAGATACATGGACCAATGGGACAGAATTGAGAATCCAGACATAAATCCATCCACATATGAGCAGATGATATTTGACAAAGGCCCCAAAACAGTTAAAAGGGGAAAAGACAGTCTTTTTAACAAATGGTGCTGGCATAACTGGATATCCATCTGCAAAAAAATGAAACAAGACACATACGTCACTCCATGCACAAAAACTAACTCAAAATGGATCAAACACCTAAATATAACATCTAAAACAATAAAGATCATGGAAGAAAGAATAGGGACAACGTTAGGAGCCCTAAGACATGCCATAAACATTACGCAAAACATTATAAAGAATGCAGAAGAAAAACTAGACAACGGGGAGCTCCTAAAAATCCAACACCTAGTGCTCATCCAAAGACTTCAACAAAAGAGTAAAAACACTACCTACAGACTGGGAAAAAGTTTTTAGCTATGACATTTCCGGTCAGCACCTGATCTCTAAAATCTACATGATACTGCAAAAACTCAACTACAAAAACACAAATAACCCAATTAAATAATGGGCAAAAGACATGACTAGACACTTTGCTAAAGAAGATATTCAGGCGGCTAACAGATACATGAGGAAATGCTCTCTATCATTAGCCATTAGAGAAATGCAGATCAAAACTACAATGAGATTTCATCTCACTGCAACAAGGCTGGCATTAATCCAAAAAACACAAAATAATAAATGTTGGAGAGGCTGTGGAGAGATTGGAACACTTATACACTGCTGGTGGGAATGTAAAATGGTACAACCACTTTGGAAATCGATTTGGCACTTCCTTAAAAAACTAGAAATAGAACTACCATACAATCCAGCAATCCCGCTCCTCAGAATGTATCCTAGAGATATAAGATCCTTTACACGAACGGATATATGCACACCCGTGTTCATTGCAGCACTGTTTACAATAGCAGAAAGATGGAAGCAATCAAGGTGCCCATCAATGGATGAATGGATAAATAAATCATGGTATAGTCACAGAACTGAATACTGAAAAAAAAAAAAAAAGGAATACTACACATCGGTAAAGAACAGTGAGGAATCTGTGAAACATTTCATAACATGGAGGAACCTGGAAGGCACTATGTTGAGTGAAATTAGTCAGTTGCAAAAGGATGAATATTGTATAAGACCAGTATTATAAGAACTAGAGAAATAGTTTGAACTGAGAAGAAAATATTCTTTTGTGGTTACGAGAAGGGGAAGGCGGGTGGGAGAGGGGGATTCACTAATTAGATAGTAGATAAGATCTACTTTAGGTGAAGGGAAAGAAAACACTTAATACAGGGGAGGTCAGCACAACTGGACTAAACCAAAAGCAAAGAAGTTTCCTGAATAAACTGAATGCTTCAAAAGCCAGAGTAGCAAGGGGAGGGGTTTGGGGACCATGGTTTCAGGGGACAACTAAGTCAATTGGCATAATAAAATCTATTAAGAAAACATTCTGCATCCCACTTCGAAGAGTGGCATCTGGGGTCTTAAACGCTAGCAAGCAGCCATCTAAGATGCATCAATTGGTCTCAACCCACCTGGATCAAAGGAGAATGAAGAACACCAGGGACACAAAGCGATTACAAGCCCAAGGGTCAGAAATGGCCACATGAACCAGAGACTACACCAGCCTGAGACCAGAAGAGCTAGATGGTGCCCGGCTACAACCGATGACTGCCCTGACAGGGAACGCAACAGAGAACCCTGAGGGAGGAGGAGAGCAGTGGGATGAAGACCTCAAATTCTCATAAGACCAGACTTAATGG
This sequence comes from Loxodonta africana, assembly GCF_030014295.1. Classification (NCBI taxonomy): domain Eukaryota; kingdom Metazoa; phylum Chordata; class Mammalia; order Proboscidea; family Elephantidae; genus Loxodonta; species Loxodonta africana. The sequence goes on from NC_087362.1 coordinate 27,639,369, forward strand.
TCTGACTGAGACTAGAAGGACCCCGGTGGCCATGGCCCCCAGACCTTCTGTTGGCCCAGGACAGGAACCATTCCCGAAGCCAACTCTTCAGACATGGATTGGACTGGACAAGGGGCTGGAGAGGGATGCGGGTGAGGAGTGAGCTTCTTGGATCAGGTGGACACTTGAGACTATGTTGGCATCTCCTGCCTGGAGAGGAGATGAGAGGATAGAGGGGGTTAGAAGATGGCAAAATGGGCACAAAAAAAGAGTAGAGGGAGAGAGTTGGCTGTCCCATTAGGGGGAGAGTAATTGGGAGTGTGTAGCAAGGCGTATATGGGTTTTTGTGGGAGACTGACTTGATTTGTAAACTTTTACTTACAGCACAATAAAAAGTATTTAAAAAAAAGAGAAAGTAAATAAATATATACAAGCGATCTGTTTTTTTTTTTCCATGGAAGGGGAGGAGGATTCAATTGTCCCTGCACCAAACGTAATTTATATTACTACCAACATCTACACCCTATATACTTGTGAAGTGGCTCAAAGACAGTGAGACACAGGCATACAGCCCCTCAGAATCAGACAACCTGGAAGGATGTGAAAGACAATGCTTTGTTTTACACTGAAGACACTGAGTATTCTTTTGGTCCACTTCAAAGTCTTTCACAATTTTCTCCTACAAAGGTAGCTAACTAACTAACATACACCCAGAATACATAGAGCTGTCCTGCAAATCAATTATAAAGATAAAACAATTCCATAGAAAAGTAAGTGGGCCAGAGAATTGAACAGGTATTTTACACAAGATAACCAGGAAGCCATGAAACACATAAAAAAAGACACTGAACCACAGTAGCCATCAGTGAAATGATAATGGAAAACTACACTAGAGAAAGTTCCGATTCCAACAAGGGTGGAGGAGCTTGTATCAGACCAACCCTTTGACAGAGAACAGTTATAAACTCTGGGAAAACTATTTTTAAAACAAATATTTGAAGGCATGGAACGTGATCAAATGCAGGCAGACACTGGAGAGTATTCTTCCCTTTAAATATTTGCCTGAAGGCACTCTCCACTCCTTGCAACCTGGTGCAGCCAGAGCTCAAGCAGAACACTGAAGTCCTACTGGCGAAAGGAGTCAGATAATGAAACTCTGGGCTGCATTTCCAGAGCTGCCAAGTTAAGGGAAGATACACAGTGAAACCTGAGGGGGCTGAAATTCCACGGGACTGCCTTGTTTTTCTGGGTCTCCTGTTTTACGCCTTTGACAGAGTGAAGTCTTACCGCTTTTACATCGCTTCTTTTAGTGGAAAATATTGAGCTTTCCTTCTATGACAGGTTTCCACCTTACACAGGTTCTGGCTTTCACAGCGTTTACTGTACATAAAAGGAGAAAGCCAACCGACTGGAAGAGAACCATATTTACACCTACTCCCAAGAAAGGTGATCCAACCAAATGAAGAACTTATTGAACAATGCTGTTAATATCACAGGGAAGTGAAATTTTGCTGAAGATCATTCAAAAGCGGATGCAGCAGTACATTGACAGTGAGTGGCCAGGAATTCAAGCTGAATTCAGAAGAGGACATGGAACCAGCGATATCATTGCTGATGTCAGATGGATCATGGCTGAAAGCAGAGAATACCAGAAAACTGTTGTGATGGTTGAGATTATGTGGCAAAAGGCCTAGTCCATGGTTCTCAGTGTTTTGGCAGTCATATAATGTGATCACTTCCCTACTGATATTTGATAGGTGATCACCCCCATGATGGAATCTGCTGTGAGTAGCCAGTCAGTTCAAAGAGGGTTTCCAGGGGAAAAGCCAAGTGGAAGCAATTAGAATTGCTCCTACCTAGGGAAATTTTTTAGGGAAATAGTAAACCAAAAGCAATTCCTCATTCCTGAAGGGATTGCAGAGTTTCCTGCACCATCAAGGATCAAAAGGACTCAGGGGTGGTGATTCCCGCCACATCCTCACAGCTCACCTACTTGCCCTGTGCAAAAACCAGGTGGCTCTAGAAGAATCACAGTGAAGTATCGAAAACTTAACCAGGTGGTGACTCCATTGGCAGCTATTCCAGATGCAGTTTCATTGCTTGAGCAAATTAATACATCACTCGGTAGCTGGGATGCAGCTATTGATCTGGCTAATGCCTTTTTCTCCATACCTGTTTTGAAGGACCATCAGAAGCAGTTTGCCTTTGGCTGGCAAGGCCTGTCATACACCTTCAGTTGCCTGCCCCAGGACTACATCAACTCTCCAGGCCTAAGTCATGTAATTTAGTCTGCAGGGACCTCGATTACCTTTCCTTCCACAAGATGTCACGCTGGTCCGTTACACTGATGACATTATGCCCATGTGATCAAGGACGGGAATAAGTGTCACGGACTGGACTTACTGGTAAAACCTTTGTGTGCTAGAGGGTGGGAAATTAATCCCACAAAAACTCAAGCCTCTTTTGCATCACTGAAATTGCAGCCATCCAGTGGTGTGGGGTATGTCGAGATATTCCTTCCAAAGTGAAGAATAAGTTATTTCGTCTGTATTTCGTCTGGCTCCTCCCATAAGAAAAAAGGAGGCACGATGCCTAGTGGGCTTTTTTGGATTTTGGAGGCATCCTATTCTTCTTTTGGGTGTGATACTCCAGCCTATTTATGAAGCGATACGAAAAGCTGCTAGTTCTGAGTGGGGGCCAGAACAAGAAAAGACTCCGCAGCAGGTTCAGACTGTCATGCAAGCCACTCTGCCAATTGGGCAATATGATCCGTCTGGTCCAATGGTGCTTGAAGTGTCAGTGACAGGTAGAGATGCTGTTGGGAGTCTTTGGCAGGTCCCTATTGGTGAATCACAGAGCAGAGCCTTTTGTTTTGGATCAAAGTCCTGACATCCTGTGCAGATAACTACTCTCCTTTTAAGAAACAACTTTTGGCTTGTTACTAGGGCTTAGTAGAGACTGAACGCTCTAAACATGAGACACCAAGTCACCATGTGGCCTGAGGGACCCACATGAACTGGGTGTTGCCTGACCGCACAATCATAAAGTTGCACGTGCACAGCAGCACTCCATCCATAAATTAAACTGGTATATATGAGATCGGGCCCGAGCAGGATCTGAGGGCACAAGTATGAGGAAGTGGCCCAAATGCCCATGGTCTCCATTACTGCCATCTTCCCTTCCATCTCCTGGTCTGCACCTATGGCCTCTTGGGGAGATCCTTTTGATCAGTTGACTGAAGAAGGGAAAAGGAAAACTCTTGCCTGGTTAACAGATGGTATTGCACAATATGCAGGCACCACTCGAAATTGAACAGTGGCAGCAGTACAGCCCCTTTCTGGGAACTCCCTAAAGGACAGAGGTGAAGGATAATCCACCCAATGGACAGAACTTTGAGCAGTGGAACTGGTTGTTCACATAGCTTGGAAGGAGAAACGGCCAGATGTGCGATTGTATACTGAATGATGGGCTGTGGACAATGGTTTCCCTGGATGGTCAGGGATTTGGAGGGAACATGATTGGAAAATTGGAGACAAGGATTTATGAGGAAGAAGTATGTGGATAAACCTCCCTGAATGGGACAAAGAAATGAAAATATTTGTGCCTCATATGAAAGCTCACTGAAGGGTGAACTCAGCAGGGAATGATTTCAACAATCAAGTGGATAGGATGACGCGTTCTGTGGAAACCACCAATCCTCTTTTTCCAGCTACTCCCGTCATTGCCCAATGGGTTCATGAACAAAGTGGCCATGGTGGCAGGAATGGAGGTTATGCATGGGCCCAGCAGCATGGACTTCCACTCACTAAGGCTGACTTGGCTACCCCCACTGCTGAGTGCCCAATCGGCCAGCAGCAGAGACCAACCCTGACTCCCCAACATGGCACCATCCCTCAAGGTGATCAATCAGCAGCCTGCTGGCAAGTTGATTACATTGGACCACTTCCATCATGGAAAGGGCAGCCTTTTGTCCTTACTGCCGTAGACACTTACTCTGAATATGGATTTGCCTTCCCTGCATGCCATGCTTCTGCCAAAGCTACCATCTCTGGACTTACAGAATGCATTATCCACCTTCACAATATCCCACACAGCACAGCCTCAGATCAAGCGACTCACTTCATAGCAAATGAAGTGTGGCAATAATTCACTGGTCTTACCATGTTCCCCATTGTCTCAGTCATCTGGTGCTGCTGTAACAGATATACCACAAGTGGATGGCTTTAAAAAAGAGAATTTTTTGTCTCACAGTCTAGTAGTCTAGGAGTCCAATCCAGGGCATCAGCTCCAGGGAAAGGCTTTCTTTCTCTGTCAGCTCTGGAGGAAGGTTGTCTTAGTTATCTAGTGCTGCTATAACAGGAGTACCACAAGTGGATGGCTTCAACAAAGAGAAGTTTATTTTCTTAGGGTTCAGTAGGATAGAGAAAACTCATGCCGAAGTCAGTACACGAGCTTGAGGGAAAGGCTTTATCTCTCTGTTGGCTCTGGAGGAAAGTCCTTGGGATACATGAGTCTTCCCTTGGTCTTGGAGTATCTCAGTATAGGAACCTCAGGTCCAAAGGATGCCCTCTGCTCCCAGCACTCCTTTCCTGGTGGAATGAGGTCCTCAACTCTCTGCTTACTTCCCTTTCCTTTTTATCTTTTGAGAGATAAAAGGTGGTGTGTGCCACACCTCAGGGAAACTCTCTTTATATTGGATCAGGGATGCGACCTGGTAAGGGTGTTACAATGCCACCCTAATCATCTTTAACATAAAATTACAATCACAAAATGGAGTACAACCACAGAATACTGGGAATCGTGGTCTAACCAAGTTAATACATATATTTTGGGGGGGACATAATCCACCCCGTGGCAAAGATCTTTCTTGTCAATCTCTCCCTGGACTAGTAGCTTCTGTGCACAGGAACCTGGGTCTAAAGGATGCATTCTGCTCCCGGTGCTTCTTTCTTGGTTGTATGAGCTCCCCAACTCTCTGCTTGCTTCCCTTTCCTTTTAGCTCTTGTAAGATAAAAGGTGGTGCAGGCCACACCCCTGAGAAACTGCCTTTACGTTGCATCAGGGATGTGGCCTGAGCAAGGGTGTTACTTCCCACCCTAATCCTCTTTGACCACAGGCAGAGATTACAACTTACAACACATAGGAAAATCATAAAATGGGGGGCAACCACACATGGCCTAACCAAGTTGACACATATTTTGGGGAGACAAAATTCAATCCATTACACCCATTATCCTGAAGGAACTGGCTTGATAAGATGAAGAAATGGCCATCTAAAGACAGAATTCCATCACCAGCTAGGTGGCAATATCTTGCAATGTTGGGGCAATGTTGTCCGTGAGGCTGTATATGCTCTAAACCAGCATCCAATATATGGTACTGTTTCTCCCATAGCCAGGATTCATGGGTCCAGGCATCAAGAAGTGTTAATGGGAGTGCCACCACTCACTATTTCCCCTACCAACCCAATTGCAAGATTTTTGCTTCCTGTCCCCACGGTCTTGTGCTCTGTGGTCTAGAGATCTTAGTTTCAAAGGGAGGAATGCTCCCACCTGGAGACACAGCCCTGATTCCATTGAACTGGAAGCTAAGAATGCCACCTGGCCACTTTGGGTTCCTTATGCCTCTGGACCAACAGGCAAAGAAGGGAGTTACCATAATGGTTGGTATGATCGATCCTGATCATCAAGAGGAAATCGGATTGATATTACATAATGGAGGAAAGAAGAGTATGTCTCGAATGCAGGAGATTCCTTAGCACGTGTCTTAGTACTACCATGCCCTGTCATTAAAGTCAAAGGAAAACTACAGCACCTCATTTCTGACATAAGTACTAATGGCCCAAACTTTTCAGGAATGAAGATATGTGTCAACCCACCAGGCAAAGAACCACAACCTGCAGAGGTGCCTGCTGAGGCCAAAGGGAATACAGAACGGATTGTGGATGACCAAACCAAAAAAAAACCAAACCCACTGCCGTCAAGTCGATTCCGACTCTTAGCAACCCTATAGGACAGAGTAGAACTGCGCAGGGCAGATTCGAACTGCCAACCTTTTGGTTAGCAGTCATAGCAATTAACCACTACGCCACCAGGGTTTCCAATCGAAACTTGCTGCCTTCGAGTCGATTCCGACTATTGTGGAAGAAGGTAGTTCTAAATACCAGTTACATCACATGACCAGTTACAGAAACAAGGACTGTAATTGTTATGAGTGTTTCTGCCTTGTTTGTGTGCATCAAATATTTTTGTTTTCTTCATTTAGAAAATATAAGATGTAAACAAGGCTAGTGCATTTTCAGTTGTAAGTGTATTTTATCATCTAAGGTGTAAGTACAACTTTATAATTGTCTTTATTCAGAGATTATGTATGGTTTGAGGAGATGTGTACAGGTGCCAAGTTGACAAGGGAGGAATGTGATGCTTAATATTGTGTATCAAGTTGGGGTCTCCATGATTCTCAGGGTTTTGGCGGTTGTGTAATGTTGTGATCAGTTCCCTGTTGAAGTTTGACATGGGCTCACCTCCATGACGTAATCTACTGTGAGTAGCGAGTCAGTTGTAACGGAGTTTCTTTGGGTGTGTGGCTTGCATCTGAACATAAGCAGTATTCTGGCAAGGTTCGGGGGCTTTTTGCTCATTCTGGAGTCTGCAGTTGGCTCCTGTTCCTCTGATTTTCAGTTCTTGGGACTTGAGCTAGCAGCTTACTTGTGGTCTCGTGTGCTGATATTGGGTTTCATTGATCTTCACAGCCTGTGAGCAAGAGCTCTGCTCTCCAACCTGCCGATCTTGGGTTTGCCAGCCCCTTCAGCTATGTGAATCAAGACAAGCCCCATCCTGATCCGTGGACTTGAGAAGTTCCAGCCTCTACAACAGCGTAAGCCATTTCCTTGATACAAATCCTCTCTCTATATATATTTATACACTTTGCTGGTTTTGCTTCTCTAGAGAGCCCGGCCCAAAACAGATGTTTACCTGTGTTTTATTGACTATGCAAAGACATTCTACTGCGTGGATCATGACAAATTATGGATAACTTTGCAAAGAATGGGAATTGCAGAACACTGAATTGTGCTCATGAGGAACCTGTACAGAGATCTAGTGGCAGAACAACAGGATACCGTGTTGTTAAAGTCAGATTAGGTAGGTGTCCTTTCAACATACCTATTCAATTTCTATGCTGAGCAAATAATCTGAGAAGCTGGACTACGTGAAGAAAAATGAGGCATCAGAATTGATGGAAGACTTATTAACAACCTGCATTATGCATGACACAAACTTGCTTGCTGAAAGTGAAGAGGACTTGAAGCACTTACTGATGAAAATCAAAGACTATAGCCTTCATTATGTATTACACCTCAAAATAAAGGAAACAAAAATCCTCAGAACTGGACCAATAAACAACATCATAATAAATGGAGAAAATACTGACGTTGTCCTGGATTTCATCTCACTTGGATCCACAATCAACACCCACGGAGGCAGCAGTCAAGAAATCAAAAGACGCATTGCATTGGGCAAATCTACTGCAAAAGACCTCCTTAAAATGTTGAAAAGCAAAGATGTCACCTTGAAGACTGAGGTAGGCCTCATCCAAACTATGGTGTTGTCAATTGTCTCATATGCATGCGAAAGCTGGATGATAATTAAGGGAGACTAAAGAAAAATTGATACCTCTGAATTGTGGTGTTGGTGAAGAATACTCAATATACAGTTGACTACCAAAAGAAAGAACAAATCTGTCTTGCAGAAGTACAACCAGAATGCTCCTTAGAGGTAAGGATGGTGAGATGATGTATCACACACTTTGGACATTTTATCAGGAGGGATCAGCCCCTGGAGAAGAACACCATGCTTGGTAGGGTAGAGGGTCAGCAAAATAGAGGAAGACCCTCAGTGAGATGGACTGACACAGTGGCTTCAACGATGGGCTCAAGCATAACAATTGTGAAGGTGGCATAGGAGCAGACAGTGTTTTCTTCTGTTGTGCACACAGTTGTGATCAGTACGAATGACTTGATGGCACCTCACAACAACAGAAGGGGAACTCTAAAATCTTTATACAAACTCCTCTCAAACTGTTACTGATTCTTTATCTGTACATGTACAGGAGAAATTTCAAAGAGACAAGCAGAGAAAAAAAAAAGCTGGAATTTTGAAAGAACAATTTTATTCCTGGCAACCACAGGACAGACATATTTTAGCATTGGACTCCAGTCAAATTAACTGCCTTCTGGCATAAAAATCAATACTCTTCAGAGAAAGATTACGAAACCCATAGTCTGTACTGTATACCATCCACAATGTTCAATATGCATTCAGAAATTACTAGATTTGCAAAGAAATAAGAACATGTGACCCATAGTCAAAAGAAAAAGCAGTCAATAGAAACAACCCAAAGATGAGTCAGATGCAGGCACAATTAGCATACGAGAACTTTAAAACAACTGTTTTAAACATATTTAAAAGCTTAAAGGAAAATACGGTCATAATGTGTGACTAGATGGTAATATGCACAAAGAAATCAAAACTATTTAAAAGACCAGAAGAAAGTTCTATAACCGAAAAGTATAATTTTGACCACACTCTCTGGGTTCTAAGTGGAGGCCCCTAGGCCCTGGGCTTCAACTACACCTTCCAGGCCCACTTGAATGGTAACTATGTTCCTTTGGCTTTGAACAGCCGCATTGTCCTAGTCCATCTGAGTGATGACCTCACCCCCTCATCCCTTGTAGGCCCCAGGGACACGGCAGCTCTGGCCCCTAAATTTTTGGCAGTGGATCTGGCCCCATCCTATAGGCAGTTGTGAACAGCAGCCCCACTCCAGAGCCATGTTGGTGAAGATCTAGCTCTTTGAAACATAGGAGAAAGTGACCCCACACTTTGAGGCCTCAGAATTCAGGACTCTACCCCATGATCTTTGGACAGAATAGCTCCAGAAAGCCACCAACATAAAACTCCAGGTGACCTTCTGGTAGAAGAAAAGGCATTGCAACCACCTGACAGGGAACTTAAAGCTCTAATATTCAGGGCTCTCCAAGAGGTTAGGAAAGAAATGAAAGAAAACACAGACAAAACTAAGGAAAAAATAGACAAAACCATGGAAAATACAGACAAAATCAGGGAAAACACAAACAAAGCCATGGAAGAGTTCAGGAAAACACTACAGGAAAAAAATGCCAAAATTAATAAACAACTAGGAATCATACAAAAACAGCAATTAGAAATCAAAAAAAAAAATAAATGAGATATCAGAAATGGACAATGCAATGGAGTGTTTCAGGAGAAAACATGAAATAATGGATGACAGGGTCCGTGAAAGTGAAGACAAATCCTTGGGTACCACTTCGAGGGAAAATCAAAGAAAAGAATGGAAAAAAACTGAGAACAATGGAGGACAAAATCAAGAGTGAAAATGTGCACTTGATCAAAGTTCCAGAATAGGGGGAGAAAATGGAAAACAGTGAGGATCACTGAAGATTTGCTGGCAGAAGACTTCCCCAACATCACGAAAGATGAAAGGCTGACCATTCAAGAAGCTTAATGACCCCATATAGGATAAACCCCAAAAGAAAGTCACCAAGACATATCATAATCACACTTGCCAAAACCAAAGACAAAAAAGTATCTGGAGAGCAGCTCGAGAAAATTAAAAACTTAAATAAAAAAGGAGGAACAATGATACTAAGCTCTGATTACTCTGCAGAGATCATGTAAGCTAGATGGCAAGGGGGAAAAGAATACCAAACCCGTTGCTGTCGAGTCGATTCCAAGTCATAGTGACCCTTTAGGGCACAGTAGAACTGCTTCATAGGGTTTCCAAGGAGCGCCTGGTGGATTTGAACTGCAGACCTTTGGATCACCAGCTGAATGCTTAACCGCTATGCCTACATAATATCTTGAAAGAAAACACTGCGAACCAAGAATGATATATCCTGCAAAACTCTTGCTCAAATATGATAGCAAAATGTGCACGTTTACAGATAAACAGAAATTAAGGTGATATGTAAAAACCAAACCAAATGTACAAGAATTATTAAAAGGAGTGCTTTGGTTAGACAACAAACAACATCAGACAAAAACCTGAATCTATGACGCAGGACAGCATCAGTCACATGCTAGTTTATGAGTTCTCAAGGATAAAGCAAAACTAAAAAAATTTACAATGGGAAAACAGAGACATCAACCTGTAAATGAAAACATCAGAACAATAACAGAGGGAATAAATGGTATAGGTATAGAGCTTTCAAATGGAGAGGAACTCCAGGCATTATCAAGTAATAAAAAAATGGTTTAAACTTAGGAAGATGGGGTAAATTTCAAGGTAACCACAAAGAAAGTTAACAAACCTACTCATCAAAATGAAGGAGAAAAACATAAAGTCTCGGTAAACACAAAATTTACAGAAATGAAAACAATGCACATGCACACAAAAAGAATTTAGCACAGGAGAGTAAGAGAAACAAAGAAAATGTCAGCACCACAAAAGAAAGCACCACAAAATGACAATAAGCTCACACCTATCGATAATCACACTGAACATAATTGGCTTAAATGCACCCATAAGGAGACAGAGAATGACAGAATGGATAAAGAAAACACAGCCCATCAATCTACTGTATACAAGAGACACATCTTAGAAACAAAAAAAATGTTAAAAATTGAAGGATGGAAAAAATATGTCAAGCAAACAGCAACCAAAAAAGACCAGGACTGGCAATACTAATCGCAGATGAAATAGACCTTAAGACAAAATCCATCATAAAAGACAAGGAAAGACATTTTATAATGATTAACAGGAACATCCATCATGTGGACATGACCATAATAAATATCTATGCACCCAATGACAGAGCACCAAAATACATAAAACAAACTCTAACAGCACTGAAAAGAGAAATTGACAGTTCCACAGTGTTAGTCATCTAGTGCTACCATAACAGATATACCACAAGCGGAATGGCTTTAACAAAGATAAACTTATTGTCTCACAGTCTAGTAGGTTAAAGTCCAAATTTAGGGTGTCAGCTCCAGGTGAAGGTTTTCTCTCTCTGTTGGCCTTCTCGTCAGTCTTCCCCCAGACTAAGAGCTTCTTTGTGCAGGAACCCTGGGTCCAAAAGACATGTTCTGCTCCTGGCACTGCTTTTTTGGTGGTATGAAGTCCCCTTGTTTCTCTGCTTGCTTCTATCTTTTATATCTCAAGAGATTGCCTCAAGACACAATCCAACCCTGCAGGTTGAGTCCTGCCTCACTAACACAACTGCCGCCCATCCTCCCTCATTAACATCATAACATAGAGGCAGGATTTACAACATGTGGGAAAATCACACAATACTGGGAATAATGGCCCGGCCAAAATAATACACACGTTTTAGGGGGACATAATTCAATCCATGACACACAGTAATGGTAGGAGATTTAACACAAAACTCTTGGTAAAGGGCAGAATATCTAGAAAGAACTCAACAAAGAACAGAGGATCAAAAGGCTACAATAAATGAGTTTCACCTCACAGATACATACAGTCACTCCACTCAACAGCACCAAAGAATACATCATTTTCCAACACACATGGAATATTCGCAGAATAGACCACATCTTAGGCCACAAAGCAACCCTCAACAAAATCCAAAACATTGAGATAATACAAAGCATTTTCTCTGGTCCCAACACCATAAAAGTAGAAATTAATAACAGGAGGAGTTAGGAAAAAAAAAGTCAAATACATGGAAACTGAATAACACCTTGCAAAGAAACCACTGGGTAATAGAAGAAATCAAAGATGGAATTAAAAATTCCTACAATTAAATGAGAATGAAAACACATGGCATTAAAATCTTTGGAACACAGCAAAGGCAGTGCTCAGAGGTCAATTTATAGCAATAGATGCACACATCAAAAAAGAAGAGAGGAAAAAATCCAAACATTAGCTATCCAACTTGAACAAATAGAGCAGCAAAAGGAACCCTCAGCCACCAGAAGAAACGAAATAATAAAGATCAGGGCAGAAATAAATGAAATTGAAAATACAAAAACAATACAAAGAATCAACAAAACCAAGTTGGTTCTTTGAAACGATCAATAAAATTGACAAACCATTGGCAAAACTGACAACAGAAAAACAGGAGAGGAAGCAAATAGCCCAAATAAGAAATGAAATGGGGGGCAATACAACAGACCCAAATGAAATAAAAAGGATCATAACAAAGTACTATGAAAAACTATATGCCAAGAAATTTGAAAACCTAGAGGAAATGGATGAATTTCTAGAAACACACTAGCTATCTGAACTAACACAAGCTGAGAAAATCTGAATAGACCACTAACAAGAGAAGAGACTGAAAATGTAAAAGAAAAAAAAAATCCCAACAAAAAAAATTCTGGCCCTGGCCCAGATGGCTTCACTGGAGAACCCTACCAAGCATTCAGAGAACAGCTTACACCAGCACTACTCAAACTATTTCAGAACACAGAAGAAGAAGTACTTCCAAATTCATCCCATGAAGCTAGTATAATCCTGATACCAAACCAGGCAAAGATGCCACAAAAAAAAAAAAAGAAAGAAAGGAAGAAAGAAAATTACGGGCCAATATCTCTCATGAATAAAGATGCAAAAATTTGCAACAAAATTTTAGCCAATAGAATTCAGCATCATATAAAAAAAATAATATATCACGACAAAGTGGGATTCATACTAGGTATGCAAGGATGGTTGAACATTAGAAAATTAATCAACATAATCCACCACACAAATGAAACAAAAGAATCATATGATCATCTCAGTCAACACAGAAAGGCATTCGATAAATTCCAACACCCATTCCTGGTTAAAAAAAAAAAAAAAACTCTCAATAAAATAGTAATAGAAGGGAAATTTCTCAACATAATAAAGGGCATCTACACAAAACCAATGACCAATATTATTCTCAATGGAGAGAGGCTGAAAACATGCCCCCTGAGAACAGCAACAAGACAAGGGTGCCTGCCTTAGTTATCTACTGTTGCTATAACAGAAATATCACAAGCAGAGGGCTTCAAAAAACAGAAGTTTATTGCCTCACATTCTAGTACGCTAGGCGGTCAAATTCAGGGCATCATCTCCATGGGAAGGCTTTCTCTCTGTGACAGCTCGGGAGGAAGGTCCTTGTCATCAATCTTCCCCTGGACTGGGAGCTTCTCAACACAGGGACCCAAGGTCCAAAGGACACACTCTGCTCCTGGCACTACCTTCTTGGTGATATGAGGTCTCCTGTCTCTGGGTTTACGTCTCTCTTTTATACAGCAAAAGAGATTGACTTAAGGCACAACTTAATCTTGGAGATTGAGTCCTGCCTCCTTAACATAACTGCCTCTAATACTACCTCATTAACATTTTAGACGTAGGATTTATAACCCTTAAGAAAGTCAGATCAGATGACAAAACTGTAGAGAATCACATCATGCTTGGAATCACTGTCGGGCAAAGTTACCACACATTTTGTGATCTGATGTGATTTTCTATCTTCTGCTTGTTCCATCATTGTACTTTGGAAGCAGATAACTTGTATTCTAGATTTCACAGATGAAGAGTAATTTTTCCATTTTGGACTTGGAGTTGAATTCAGATTTCTGCTGATATGATGGGGTGAAAATGTTTTACATCTGGCAAAGACATGAATATTTGGGGGCCAAAGAGTGGAATGTCATGGATTGAACTGTGTCCCCCAAAAATACGTGTCCATTTGGCTAGGCCATGATCCCACTATTGTGTGATTGTCCACCATTTTGTCATCTGATGTGATTTTCCTATGGGTTGTAAGCCCTACCTTTGTAAAAAAATTACCTGCTGATGAATGAAATATATTTCTGGTAGATGACTTTCTGAGTTGTAATGTATTGAGAGAGGAAATTGTCCTGTCAGAAAGTTTCATAATGAATTGGTGAAAGGTATAGAAAACTGAGAAAAAGGGGGGGGGGGTCATGGGCGGGGATAAAAACAATTCTTAAATCTATGGGGAATAAGAATTTATATGTGTAAGACATCCGATTAAAGGACACGTGCGTGTGAACTATCTGCGTGGCACAAAGGGTTAACACTCTCGGCTGCTACCTGAAATGTTGGAGGTTCCAGCCCACCCACAGGTGCCTCGGAAGAAAGGCCTGGGGATCTATTTCAAAAAAATCAGCCATTGGAAATCCTATATAGCACAGTTCTACTCTTTCTACTCCAACACACATGGGGTCACAATGAGTCAGAGTCAGCTTGACATCGGCTGGGTTTTTTGTTTGTTTTGTTTTGTTCTCCTTTTAGATAATTGCAAACTCCACACAAAACTCAGCACCAATGCCTAATTAAGTCCAAGAGAAATGTTTAAGTAACTATAGCATAAAAATATTAAGTAATAAGCATAGTGTCTGCTCACTTGACAGTATTTTTCTCTCTAAATAGTGCACAAAATAATAGCATATTGTAGAAGGAACAACATGCTGATTTTTAGAAATACAAGTGACACGTACCTGCAAAAAAACTTCACGGGTTCAACAGACCAGGCCCATTCAGCCTTTGGTGTATGGTGGCACTGCTCCTCCACTACAGTTCCCTCACAAGGAAGTTGAGGGTATGTATCAGTGTCTCCTCAAGACCATGGTGAGCATGTGATCTTGCCACAAGGAGCACAAGTTTTCATGAAGGCCTTACAGTGTGAGTAGTTCTCTACCTTTAGAGACAAAAATAGACAACTTTCCATAAGAAATAGACAACTTTCCATAAGAAAGACTTACTCTGTTATCTGGGATTATTGCACTTTGTTTGAAAGAGCACTATGTAGAATGAACTCACACCGCTGCTGGCAAAGTTTAACACACTCAGGGAAGGGAAGGGAAAATGGCGCCAGGCGATTCGTGTGCTTTACAGACATTCATCCCATATTTCACAGCCACATATTGTTTCCCTAGCTCTGCACACTGCTGCTGCTGCTACTGCTGCTACTGCTGCTGCTGGTGCTTGTCTCTGATTCACCGAAGATTACCGATTTACTCTAAGTTAAATATCCATTTACTGTTTTCACTACTGCTGCTACATTTTAGTGAAAGGCTTTTGCATGAATTAGCCATTTTTCTAATAACAGTGCCAACATTTAATTTGCTGTTTCTAATAACAGGACCAACATCTGATGACATTTAACTAACACAATCCCATTATCCAAATGACAGCCAAGATAAAGCAATTCTTATAATGCATGCATAGCCATTAATCACAATGGGTCCCCCACTTGATCCCCAGGCAGAATTCACCAGGGACAGTAGTCTTCACTACAAGAAATCTGTGAGCACCCAGGACCAGAATTCAACAAGAATTCTTTGCTCATGACCTCCTCCTTTCACTGCTTAAATCCACAAAAGCCTCCTCCTGGCTGCACAGCTTCCCCAAAGAGAGCTATCAGGACCACCATGTCATCTGCCTGCAACTGCTGCTATTTGAATTTGTCTAAGACTTTTCTTGTGACAATGGCGGTAGCATAAGGAAGGACCCCTGTCATGGACTGGATTGTGTACCCCCCAAAATACGTGTTAGACACACCACCCGGCAGCACCAAAGTATGCTTTATTTTCCGATGCACATGGAACATTCTCCAAAATAGACCACATCTTAGGGCACAAAGCAACCCTCAGCAAAATCCAAAACAATGAGATAATACAAAACATATTCTGTCATCACAATGCCATACAAGTAGAAATTCATCACAGGAAGAACAAGGAAAAAAATCAAATACATGGAAATTGAATAATGCCTTGCTTAAAAACCACCGTGTAGTACAAGAAATCAAAGATGCAATCCCAAAATTTCTAAAGCCAAACAAGAATGAAAACACATCATACCAAAATTTGGGACACAACACAACAATGCCAGTGCTCAGCGCTCAGAGGTCAATTTATAGCAATAGATGCACACATCAGAAACGAAGAAAGGGACAAAATCAAAACATTAGCTGCACAACTCAAACACATAGAAAGAATAGCAAAAGAAGCCCACAGCCACCAAAAGGAAGGAAATAACAAAGACCACAGCAGAAATAAATGAAACAGAAAAACAATCGAAAGAATCACAAAACAAAAAGTTGGTTCTTTGAAAGGATCAACAAAATTGACAAACCACTGGCCAAATGGAAAAAGGAA